>NC_054825.1:116004576-116629576 GCF_018345385.1 Vulpes lagopus
ATTTTGTATCTTAAATAAGGAAGGGAGTTCGCTTAAAAGATTAATTTCTATTTTGCTTCCCCTGTCTCCTGCTTCTTCTTAACTGATGGTCAATGAGGGCATAGCTTGCTAGGGCTGCTGTAACAAAATACCACAGATGGCATGGCTGAAACAACAGAGAGGTGTTTTCTTAGAGTTTTGAAGACTAAGTTCAAGATCAAGGTGTTGGCAGGACTGGCTTCTTCTGAGGCCTCTCTCCTCAGCTTATAGACGGTCCTCTCCCGCTGTGTCTTCACACTCTCTTCCCTCTACATATGTCTGTGCTGAAATTTCCTCTTCTTAAAAGGCCCCTGGCCAGATTGGATTAGAGCTCACCCAAATGGACTCACTTTAGCATAATTACTCTTTTCAAGGCCCTTTCAAATACAATCATATTCTAAGGTACGGAGTTTATGAATTTTGAGGGAACACAGTTCAGCTCGTAACAGTGAAGAAGAGATGGTATTTCCAAGGAGAGGTAGTGGAGTGCGTGGTTAAGGGCGCCACTTCTGGAGCAGACCATCTGTGTTCAGATCTCGGCTGTCCCACCTGCTACCTATGTGACCTTGGGCAAGTCACTTAAGTTCTCTGTCTTTCAGTTCTTAAAATGGGTTAATAATCATGACTATTTTTTTTTAAAGATTTCATTTATTTATTCATGAGAGAGGCAGAGACATAGGCAGAGGGAGAGGTAGGCTCCCTGCGGGGAGCCCAATGAGGAACTCAATTCCAGGACCCCAGGATCACAACCCGAGCCAAAGGCAGACACTCAACTGTTGAGCCACCCAGGCATCCTCTTCGGATGGCTTTTATAAAAGTTAAATAAATGCCTTATACACTTGAAAGCCCTCTGTAAATTGTTTGCACAATTATTTCAAGTTTTTTCCTTAAAATGTTAGAAAAGCACTTACACATTTTCCTCATAGGGGAAATGAATGCTGTGTCAATATACTATAAAAATGTGAAGAACATCTTGATCCTATGGTTAGTGAATTGAGATGATTATCTTTTAAATTTATTTTATAATCACAATTTTTTTCTATACTTAAAACATAATGACCCTTGCATTAGGGCATGAAATGGATTTGGGCCATATGTCACCGATTTCAGTCAAGACATATCCTGCCACCCTCCTTGCCCCTGTCCTATATCTCCTCCCTCATTGAACCACAGGAAGGTTGCAACTGCATGCCTACTTCACCTGAGCAAAACTGGTCCAAGATCAGGTGTTCCAAATTCAGATGTCTGAGTTTATTTTCACAACAAAATTCTAATTCTGGACCAATATCCTTCCTTGTTGCTATACATTGGTATCTAAATATTTCTGGAGAAAATCTGATGGCTATGTGGCTGGTTCCACTAAAATATTATGGTACCAGTCTTTCCTGAGCCCTCTGCACCCCTGAATCTTTTTCCTTATCCTTGGTCCACACTGTCCCTCATTCTTCTAGGCAGCTATTCCCCACTCTTACCTCACATTCAGTCCTGTACCCATGACAACTTTCTTATTCTTCACAGAGAGTACAATAGTTCTGGCAATACCAACTTGTGTAATTCCACACACCCGGGTTGAATCTCTCCCCTGAGCCTTTGCTCTTGCACAGGGAGTGCCTTCTATTCCTCTGAGCCTCC
This sequence comes from Vulpes lagopus, assembly GCF_018345385.1. NCBI lineage: Eukaryota > Metazoa > Chordata > Mammalia > Carnivora > Canidae > Vulpes > Vulpes lagopus. Next base: position 116,006,227 of record NC_054825.1, read on the forward strand.
TCTGCATTGGTCTAATTTATGTTTACTCTTCCTTGAAGACTTGGCTCAAACGTGGCATCCTCTTCTCCAAAGACTACTTCAGTCAGCATCCCCACCTGCCTTCAGCTGGGGTGTGTCCCTCCTTGGCGCTTCCACCACACCCTGCGCATGTTTCTAGCTTTGTCTTTATGACATTGCTATGTCATTATCTGCTGATGAATCCATCTCTCCCAATAGACTGAATTCCTCGTGTTCAACAATCATTTGTGTTCATTATTGATTCTCATTGTTCATTATAGTAGATAACACCAACATGCCCTATCTTTCCTTCATTCCATGGACTATTGAAATCATTTGTATGTGGAGCTCCTAAGTGAAGAGGTCAGAATCTTACTCATTTTTCCTCCTGGGTCAATTGGGGTCTTAGCTGCATGGAACAAAATCTATCTGTGTTGATTTAAGCACACAAGGATTTTGCTAAAAGGAATTGGATAGCTCACTGAACCAGTAGGAAGATCAGAAAGTTAAGCTTGAAAATAGGTGTGAAGAAAGGAAATTAAAAGCAGCTATGGTCACATTCAAAGCCACACCACCAAAGAGACCACTTGCCACCAAATTGCCCTGCCTTCCCACTAGCATTGCCAACTGTTGCTAGAAACTAGAGGCTGTCACAGCATCTGCCATAGCCCTCACCCATGATGGATTATCCACCTTCCCTACTTCCTTCCTACTTCCTTCAAGCCCTCTCTGGCTCACAAATTACACTGGGGTACATGTATCTGACTGGCTTAGCCTCAAAGTACCAATACTCTGAATGTAGAAGAAACTGGGAAGGTGACTCGTGGATGTTTTTAGCCTGGTCAGAGAAGGTGGGGAAATTTCTCAAGTAAGGAAGGTGAATTAGATAATGGTGGTCAGAAAAAAATGACAAATATCTACTATAGATCCCTCAAGATTAGCACTGCCTGGCAAATAGTAAGAGCTAAGTAAAGGCAGGCCCTTTAGTAAAGTTGAATGAATCTCCTCTGTGTTTCTAGAAACCCACATTACCAATGGGAATCTTGACCTGGCCTTATAGCCTATATTTTTGAAGAGGAAGAGACAAGGAGGAAAAGGATGGGAGAAAATGAGTACCATGTGTGAAGTGCTGTGATGTGCCAGGCGCTGTTCAGTCACGTTAGATAAGTCCCTCCTGGTGATATGATCCTCACTACAACATGATGTGCAAGAGGCAGGGACCAGCCATGGCTGTGTTATCACCTAGCACTTCCTCAGGGCCTAGCACAATGCTGGCACACAGTAGGTCTTTGGTAAATATTTGTTAGTGTTCAACAATCCTACAGAGGAGAGTCATTTTGTTGGTGTTCAGATTATGTGCTCTGGCAGTCACAAAGCCAGTGAGTAGCAGCTCATCCAGCCCCCAATCTCATGTTCTTTTCATTATCACACCCGAATGGATGCTAAAATATGGATCAGTCCAATGTAGGCTATTGGAAGGAGTGACATCAGCAACATGGCAGCCTAAGATGTCCCTCATTTTGTCCCCTTTAACATCTTAAATTTGGCAACTATCTACAAACAGAAGAGCTTCTTTGAGAGTTGTGGGGCCCACCACCATACACCAACGGACCTGGGAGAGTCTCACCCACCTGTGCATTGGGCAATCGGCAGACAGACCCAGTATGGGCTGTGGAACTGCCAGCAGCCTGTAAACTAGTTCTAACTCCTTTCAGCTGGCTGTAGACTGGGAGCACATGGAAAATGCTGACTTGGGCAGATATGCACAGACAAGGGAGACTATGTAGAAGTCCAAGTGTCCAGCACACTGTTGGAACAAAACCAACCAAACAACAACAAAAAAGAGTTTGGATGCATTTGAGTGGGTAAGAGGAATTTGGCCCACATTACCCTTTCTCTCCTCCCCTAAGACAGCATAGCTTAGAGAAAGAGGAGGCCAAGGATCCTTCCCTGGGAGACAGGGAGAGCAGTATGTACCTGGGATGGGTTGGGGCAGTGGGCACAATAAGTGAAAGGGATTAAGAGGTATAAACTTCCAGTTATAAAATGAATAAGTCATGAAGATGTAAGGTATAGCATAGGGAATATAGTCAATAATATTGTAATAACTTTATCTGGTGACAGATGGTAATTAGACTTATTGTGGGGATCATTTCATAAAGAAAAAAAAGAAAAACCACAATCTGATTAAAAATTGGGCAGAAGAATAGAATAGATATTTTTCCAAAGAAAACACGCAAATGGCCAACAAGTACATGAGAAAGTGCTCAATATCACTAATCATCAAATGCAAATCAAAACCATAATGAGATATCATTTCGCACCTGCTAGAATGGCTGTTCTCAAAAAGATAAGAAATAAACCTGGTGAAGATGTGGAAAAACAGGAACATTTGTGCACTATTGGCAGGAATGCAAATTGGTGCAGCCAGTAGAGAAAACAGTACGGAGGCTCCTCAAAAATTAAAAGATTAATAATCTCTATGTTAGAGCAATTCCACTTGGATATATACCAGAGCAAATGACAGCAGAATCTTGGAGAGATACCTGCATTCTTCATTGCAGAATTATTCACAATAGCCAAGATATGGAAACAACACAAGTGTCTATCAACAGATGAATGGTTAAAGACATGTGAGACTTTATACACACACACACACACACACACATATATAAAACTTCAATGTAAGTTATATAATGATGTAAGATGTTTATATATATAATGGAATGTTATTTGGCCATGGGAAAGGACATCCTGCTGTCTGTGACAACATGGATGGATCTTTGAGGGTGTTCCAACTAAGATAAACCAGACAGAGAAAGACAAATATTGTAATGAAATTACTTATGTGTAGAATCTAAAATATCTGGACTCATAGAAATAGGGAGTTGAATGGTGGTAAAACAGGGGCTGGGGGGCTGACTGAATCGGAGAGATGTTGGTCAAAAGGTACAAACTTGTAGCTAGAAGATGAATAAATTCTGGAGATCAAATGCACAGCATGGTGATTATAGTTAATAACACTGTATTATATACTTGAAAGTTGCTAAGAGACTAGATCCTAATTGCTCTGGTAAAAAATAAATGATAATTATATGACATGATGGGGGTGTTAGCTAGAGTTAGGGTGGTAATCTTATTGCAATATATAAATTATCCAGCCAGCATGCTACATATTTTAAACTTATACAACATTATATGTCAATTATATCTCAATAAAATGTATGCAGGCTATTTCTTGTGTGAAATTCTGGGAATTTTTTAAAGCTTCTGATTAGTGAAATCTTTCTGAGGATCGTGTAGAATTGGAATCTGACTGCTTGCCCTCCACCTCCCAAAGAAATGACATTATTAAATGCATATTCTTTCAGATTATAGGCTTTTATGAAATGGACTCTGATGTCATCGCTCACAGGGTTTCAAAGCTCAGTTACATCCTGCTCTTTAGGTAGGCATTTTCAGAGCCTTCAGAAGAGGGAGCAGGTTTTCTGTAATGACCAAATGGCATGCCCCTTGTGGCACCCTCACCATTCTCCAGGCCCACTCCTCGGTTGGCCTGTGTGTCTGCTGGAGGTGCCCAAACGAGACTGGTTTTGGAAGAAATGTTTTCATCATGACAGTTGAATGCAGGCAAGCCTCCAGCTTTTGCTGGACAATTTACGCGTTCCAGCCTTTTCAGTTCTTCTATCAGAGAAGCTTCATGCCCCCTAGTGGTGTGAGCCGCAGAAAGAACAAGCTGACCTAGATTCCCTTCCATCCGGGCCATGCGCTTGTTAGAGCAATTTTCGGTCAGTCCAAAGCAAGTGCAGGAAACCAACAAGCAACCCCCTCCCCCAGGATGGTCGTTCAGGGCCCAGCAATTGAAAACTTTTTTTAATGGGGAGAATTTCATGGACAAAAAAGTATTTGTGCACATTCGATGAAAATAAAAAGGCAACTTTGGCAGGGCCACGCCTTGCCGTCCATATGTGGACGATGCCCGTAGTCCAATACGCTGTGAATGGCCTCGCTGGGAGTGGCACTGGGCGGCCACCTTGCAGCATTGCTGCAACTCTCGATGAGCTGAGCTGAGGCCAAGTCATTGGGGCTTCGCAATGTGGGCCCGGGGAGAAAAGGAGACCTGCCATCAGCCTGGCACTATTGTCACAGGTTAGGGACCATGAGGAAAGGGCTTTTCTTTCTGGAAGCACATAGCGACTCAATGGGAGATGACTTTGGCCTGGCCCTGATACAGTCACATCTCTTGTGGGAGCTGTCCTGGTACAGCTGACAGTGCACTGGCTTTGAAATCAAATAGTTCCTCCCCGACCAGACACCACCAGTTGGTTGTAGGCTCATGAAAAATTAGCTTAGTCCCTCTGATCATGTTTCCACCTGTAAACAGGGTTAATGATACCTTTCTCACAGAGTTCCTGTGAGAACTAAATAAATTATCTATCTATCTATCTATCTATCTATCTATCTATCTATCTATCTATCATCTATCTAATCTCATAGAGACACACACATTCACAATTGCGTATGTTCTCAAGTCTCTCTGCGCTAGAGAAGACAGCAATCCATACACATCATTGGGTGGGACCCATCGACATTCCTGCAGTGCACATATATGGCTCTTGCTCCAGAGAGAGACAAGAAAACCAGACTCAGTTCACCTGCTTATGAAATTTCTCAGGTCTAATTAAAAAAAAAATCCAATATAGTTAACCTGTAGTGTTAGAGTACAGTATACAGTATAGTGATTTAACAATTCTATATACTACTCAGTATTCATCGTAAGTGTACTCTTAATCCCCTTTATCAGGTCTAAATCTGTATTTGGCTGGCTTGTTTTTGTTTTGTTTTGTTTTGAAATGACAATGGAGATCTGAGTCTTGGGATTTCTTCTGTAATCTAGCCTGGGTAGGACACAAATATCTTTGGGGTGAATATGAGTTGCCTTTAATGCACAGAGATTCTTATCTGACCCAAAGACTCCCAAGTTCCTCCTACTGGCAAAGGAAGTTAGAATTGGTTGGGGGTGCGAAACACGTAGGGTATGGTGACACCAGGCCTTGCAGTGAGGAGGGGACCTAGTAGTCAGGACCCAGCAGCTCTGGCCACATGGTCTTCCAGCATCCCGTACAAAAATGCCAGCAAGCCCATACCCAGAAGGGGTCTCTCCATGAACTAACACCAGCCTTAGGATCCTAAGAGCTCTCACGGGGACAGAACACAGGGGAGGTGGGCAGCCTGCTGCCCATTATGCTTCTACCTCCACATATGTTTTTCTGTTCAACTTTTGGTCCTGGAATCCTAAGTCGATGTGCATTTGAGAGGCAGGGCAATTTTCTAGGATCAACAGAGTATTTTCTGAAAACTTTCTCATAATTATGCAAGCTGACTACTAAGTGTGGTTAGTGCAGTGACATGTACTACATATGTCCCTTAGATGTGATAATGAGATCAGTTAAGAAAATGTTTTTAAACACCTCAAAATTGACCTTTGTAATAAAATACATTCTATTTTTGTCAGGTGCTTTCCCTAAGTCGTGCCTAACTACCTCCAGGTCTCCCGGCTCTAAGGTGAAGGCAGCTTCTCATGTACAGTCAACACTAGTGAACAAACACTGGGGAGAGAAAAAAAGAGAGGCAGAAACGTGGAAACGTAGGTTAGATGGTCATTCTTCTCTCAAATGTCTTAAATGTCTCATTCAGTATGTATTCAACATCCACTATGTGCCTGGCACTCTGCTAAAGTACTGGGGACACATCAGTGGGTTAAAGGTGATGAAAATGCTATGGAAAATTGGGAAACGGGGGAGGAATGTTTTGCAATTTGAATAGGTTATAGTAGGCTTCACTGAAGTGACGTCGAACAAAATCTTGAAGAAGGTGAGTGTGACCACCTTCAGGGGATGAGCACTGCATAGATAGAACAGTAAGGGAAAAGGCCCGGAGGCTGGTTCATGTCTGGAGAACTACAGTAACAGCAATGCTGGTGGTAGCAGGTGGTAGCATGTGGCCAAATGTGTAGGGCTTTAGAGGTCATTATTATAAGGACTTTGGCTTTTACCTGGAATGGGTGGGGAGCCCTCCAGGGGGCGTCTAGCGTAAAAGTTATCACGACCTGACTTTATTAACAGCATCACTTTGATTATTGTGCTGAGAATAGCCTGTAGGGAGTCAAGGAGGGTGGTTAGGTTAAGAAAGAGTGGTGGTTTGAATTGGGGGGGATAGCAAATTTGGTGAGAAGTGTCTAAAAAAAAAAAAAAGAAGTGTCTAGATTCTGGATATATTTTTAATAGCCCTTTGGATTTGCTGAGAGATGGGGTGTGAGATACAGGAGAAAGTAAATTGTGAAGGACAATTCAAATGGTTGACCCAAACATTGGAAGGATAGAATATCCGTTTAATTTACCAGGATGGACAATCTGGGAAAGGAACAAATCTGGGGGTGGGGGGGAACAAGATCAGGAGTGTAATTTGGAATACGTTGAGGTCCAGATATCCTTTAGATAACCAGGCAGATATATTGGATAGGAGTTTGCTACTGGCATCTGGAGCCCAGGAAAGGGCATCATCAGCCAATAGGTAGGCTCTGAGAGCCCCAAGATTCCATGAAAATAACGGGGATAGAAAAGAGCCCTGGGCCACTCAAACATTAAAGGTCTGTGGGAAGAGGAGAAACTAGAGAAGTTGCATAAAGACCGAGGAGGCCGGAAGAGGTCAGTAGGAAAACCACAGGCATGTGCTGTCCTGGAGGACAAATGATGAAAGATTTCAGGGAGGGGAGAGTCATCAGCTCCATCAAATCAAGTTGAGATCAGGCCAGAGAATGAGCACTGAAGGTCACCTTGATAAGTCTGCTTGGATGCAGTGGTGAGGCCAAAAATGCCACGGGGTGGGCTCTGCAGTGGGGATAAGAACTGGAGACGGGGCACAGACAACTCTGAGGGAAACACAGACACAGTGAGGGAAATAAAGTCAAGCGAGGTGTTCTTGTTTTGTTTTTTTGAACCAATGGGGAAATGATACAGGAAGGCAGGGGCCCGAGGAGGGTGCTGGGCCGTGTCCAGAAGGGGCAAAGCGAGGACTTTCTTCTGGGTGATACTTTCCTCTCTCACTGTAGGAATTAACATCACCAACTATGGTGGGAGGACTTCAGTCTAAAGCAGAAAGGAGGATATGAAATGGAGAATCTCATTCAAGTGCCTCCGAAGAACGGAACTTAAGAACAGAGAGCCTAATTTCCTGGAAATGCAAGACACAGCTTTACCTTCTGACCAGGGAACATCTGCCAGGAGTCTCTCCTCATCCTCAAGCCAATGACCTTACTTTTTGAACCCTGGCTGGATGACCCCATCTTTGGACTCCTTGCCCATACATACAGGTCATCCCAAAGCCCTCATCAGAATCCCCGGGACTTGCAATAGCATGTGTTTTCCAAATTGCAATTTCTCTGGTTTATGGTAATTCAAGCTTGCCTCAGTTTACCTTTTTATTTAGACTGACACTAATAATGTAACTTTGGTCAGGTTATTTAGTATCTCTAGGCTACAGTTACCTAATTTATAAAATGAGAATAACAATACTACCAATGTTAGAGATTGCTGGGAGGATTAAATGAGTTAATACTACTATCATCTAAATATTGAGAAGTGCTTCAGGAATAATTAGCAAATAGTAAGCAATCTAAATAGATAACTTTTACCCTTTATCAGTAGATATTTTTAATGGAGCAATAAAAAGTGAGGGGAGTTGAGAAGTATGTTCCAGAACCTGATTTTTCAAATAGGGTATGTTAAAGACATTCTTTAAAAAAAAAAAATTACTTAGAGGCACCTGGCTGGCTCAGTTGAGAGCATGCGACTGTTGATCTTGGGGTTGTGAGTTCAAGCCCCGTGTTGGGTGTACAGATTACCTAAATGAATAGACTTAAAAAGAACACTCTAAAAAAAGAAACACACATCTCTTCTTTAAAAGAAACTACTTAAATGTCTGAGCTTTTCTCCTATTTGTGGAGAATCACAGTGGATGTCACCTGAATTATGAATAGTATGGATGTGAAAATCAAGTGTCATGTATTAAATATGTTTTGAAAAGTAAGTACTAATATTGATTGATCCTGCTGTGTTGTGATTAAAATTTCATCAGGGTAAACAAGTACTTAAAACCAATTCAGGAAAATTTCAACTGCTATGAATTTAATTCGTGGTCAAAGTTTCTTTGAAATTCAGTTTATTGTAGCATTTTGGAGAAAACTATTGTAACATCCATATGTTAAACTGAAATTAAAAATTCATGGCTTCTATAACTTTAATGAACACATAATGATGTTGGGAAGAAAAATGACTGGACAGTGTTTGGCAGGTGACTTCCCATTCAAGGATGGGTTGTTACACAGATAACGTTATTTTTCCATCTTTACTAGTTCTTAGGAGCAAAGTCTGTAAATTAAGGAGTCTCTCCAGGAGTTTCCTGTGCTCCAGGGAACAATGTCATCCTCCTTCCCAGAGTCCTCTAGAAGGCGCAAATCAAAGGTCTCTGATGTGCCAGGGCCCTCAAGGCAGCCTGGGGTTTCCCTTCTTACAAAGCAGTTTAATTTCCCGACAACGATAAAACAAGATTGTTAACAATCAATGTTATGTGAATCCTCGATTTAAAGTTATCCTGGACTAAGGGTTACAATAGGCCTATAACACGCATCTTCCTCCCATCACAGTGGATCTAGTCCCCGCTTTGTTGGCAAAATCATGAAGTCGAAAATTTGGAAAATGTTAAAAATCTATCTTAAATGCAGAGATTATTCCTAAAGCAGAGTTTCCGGGTAATATCCTTTACATACTCCCATCTATTTTGATTTTTGTCCAAGTATTTCTAAAACCTATAGTAGTTATGATGAGAAATTTATGCAGGAAAATGGAAGCCTGGTACCGAGTGACACGGCGAACAGCTCCCCCCGTGGCCGCAAGCCTGAACTGCACTTCCAACAAGCCCAGAGTGGTTTGCAATCCTTGGAAAACACCTAGTGGCTGTCAGGTCAGGTCAGGCCAGAATTTACATGGCTCCCTCAGGAAAGTTGATCCAAGTACGCTTAGAGACAAGCTCTCTCAACCAGTAAATAATAAAGGTTATAGAATTACAGAACCTAAAACACAGAAGTGTGACAGACTGGCCAGGGCAGGCCTCCCACCCCATTGTGGAGACTGACTCTGACTCTGCCCATAGCCCTGGGTGCTACTGGCACCAGGTGGCTGTTCACTCCCACAACCCTCCACATCCTCTTGAAGCAAGTGAACACTGACCCTGAATCTGTAAGATGAAGATGGGTGAATTCTCTGGAAAGATGAGAAAAAGGGCACAGCTGGGAGCCAGGCACCAAGGTAGATTAAAATCTACAAGGAACCCGGGGCAGAGAAACCCTGAGTTAGCACACAAAGCAAGACAGCAGAGAGAGAGAGAGTAAATGGGAGCACTCTCACCAAAAGGAGCACGACAAGGGACCTTGAGAACCCCAGAGAGGCCGAGAGAACTTTCTAGTTCTAGGATCATGTAGCCTGGTCAGACTTTGTTTCCTGCTCTTAATGAGATTCCCTTACAGGGAATTTTTTTTTTTTTTTGTAAGATTATTTGAGAAAGAGAGGGTGGGAGCAGAGGGGCAGGGAGGAAGGAAGAATCTCAAGCAGACTCCACACAGAGCACGAGCCCAACTCGGGGCTCAATGCCAGGACTGGGAAATCATGACCTGAATGGAGACCAAGAGTTGGGCACTTGACTGACTGTGCCACTCAGGTGCCCTTACAGAGACCCGTTTATTCCAGCCAGCCTCTGAGTTTTCCCTTTTTGTAACTTGGTAATACCTGAATCGGAAATGTCTAATCCTCTGCTTCTCTGGAAAGATCCTTGAAGACAGCAAGGTCACACGGCTGGCTAGTGATCGTTCTAGAACCAGATTTGCCCGATTCTCAATTTGCTAGGCTACCTGGTCTCCTTTAGGTATCAGCAGGCTGAGAAAGTTAGATCTGAAGTATTAAGCAGTATTTCAATACAGGCTGGCTTTTTATGAAAGTCCTAAATTAAACCATGCTTATTTGCACATAAAAATGCACCTGCTACGAATGTTGCTTTCTGGTGGTTCAACTTGGCCAAGGCTTAATTAAGGTTCTAACCAAACACAGAGAAGAGTAGCCTAAAAACTGCTGGTGTTCACAAGATGAATAACATACCCTAATTCTTGTATATCCTATTTGCCTTCTGGGACCTATCTTGAACTGGCATATTTACATGGACACATCAACAATTTAGGTAAGCCTAATTTAACATTTGTCAAGTTCACTTTAAAATATTAAATAATATTAATACATGGTTAATATTTAATACAAATATTAAATTTAGACTATTTTAAGCCTTTAAGAGGACAGATAGTATAGAACCAGAGAAAAGTGAATCATAGGGAGAAATTACCACCGCTTCCTATGTAGGTCTTCTGAGAAACAGTGAAGGGGATGTGTGGTAATGGCTCCCCATATACCTGGGGGGGTATGGCATTTACACATGGGGCATGGACTCCTATTGCAGTGAGTACTTACATGAGCCAGGAGCCTTCTTTTACCCTTCTTGAGTGTTAACAATATGGAAAGCAGACAAGGAAGGTGTTGTTCTGAACACTGAGGAATATGCAGTGGCCTAGCCTGCCACACTGTTTGTTCCATTTGGAACTAGGCTGTCACAGGGAGTCCCCGGTGCCCTAGGCTTTCGGTGTAGGCTGGTTCTGAATTCCCAAATGTTGTGGATTGGCTAAAAGTGAGCTCTAGGTATCCTCCCTGTGGTTGACCTAGAATTGGTCTTCCAGTCATTCTACCAGCTGGGTGGGTTTAGCGCTTGAGGAAGGAATGGAAGTACAGTGTGTGTTATAATTAAAATTTGTCAACCAAAAGTAGATATCTATTATTAAAGTTTTGGTATACCTTCAGGAAAAGTTTAAGTTTAAATTAAGCCAAATAGTTAAAGATATCAGAATAATAAGTTTATTCTGTCTGTATTTCTAAGAAACACTGACAATTACAATAAAATCCCTGTTTTAGACTATCACATATTCACTGAAGACACTATCTTTTACAGTGTCAGAAAACTCGTTTCTTTTACATAGTTATGATAGAATTAAAATTCTGGTTTGGTCTTCTCACAAAGAAAATTGGGTATAATTTTTTTGTGCTTAAATAATTTTACATTATTAGGGCACCTGGATGGCTCAGTTAAGTGTCTGACTCTTGACTTCAGATTAGGTCATGATCTCAGAATCATGGGATCGAGCCCTGCATTGGGCTCTGTGCTCAGCGGAGAGTCTGCTGGAGATCCTCTCTCCCTCTCTCTCTGCCCCTACCTCCCACCATTCTCTTTCTCTCTCTCAAATAAATAAAACTTTAAAAAATAATTTTACATTAAAATGTTTTCAAGGACTTCACTGGCCTAAAATAAAAATGTTCTGACATTTGATTTAGAACTAGTTATTTTTACACTTTCCTTCTCTGACCAGAAATATGATTGTACCTATTTCCCCCAAGATGCCTATGTGCTTCTTTGGTACACACTAAATACCATGTAAGAGAAAGTATTGTAAAATCACATAGTGTAAAAAAAAAATAGGACACAGCAGGATTAAATGTGACCTCAGGACATTAGACATTTTCAGCTCTGAAACTACTACAGGGAGCCAACAACAGTGGTTCCTTTTGCCCACTGCTGACTCCTCTGTGCACCCTCGAGACCAGGAGTTGGCCTGTAATACCATAGGCCCATAAAAGGAATAGACTGCCTTAGGGGGTAACTGATTCTAAGACTTGAGGCAGGAAAAAAAATCAAAACGTGTCTGGAGCATACTGTTGTCTTCAGATACTATGGATACTTTTAGAAATGTCAGAGTCCTCAAAGGACATTGGCATCAACATAATGGAGCTTCCTATTGACCAACTGTGAGACTTTAGGCATCAAATTCAAGCACAGCAAGTTAATTGTAATACAAGAGTAGGCTGTGATACAAGTTTAATTTTTTGGTAAGTAGGGGAGTGTTCATATTGGGTATTTTTTAAATATTTTATTTACTTATTTGAGAGAGAGAGAGAGAAAGAGAGCACAAACAACGCAAGGGCAGAGGGAGAGGGAGAAGCAGACTCCCTGCTGAGCAGGGAGCCTGACATGGAACTCCATCCCAGGACTCTGGGATCATGAGCTGGGCTGAAGGCAGATGTTTAACTGAGTCACACAGACACCCCCATAGTGAGTATTTTATTCCTTCTAATAATTTTGTCTGTTTACAATATTTACATATATAGTTATTTCTAACTGGGTAAGCATCAAAGAAAAAATACATAGAACTTGGAACTTGGCCAAGCGATCCTGGCAGAAGGTACTAAAATAATAAATAGAGTGGATTTATTAGCCTAAGTAATAGGATGTATGGTGAGCACAAATCATAACCAGGTAGCAGGTGACCTAGGTGGTCATATATAATAATAAAGGAAGAGAGACAATTCAACACTGTATTTTAAAACATGATTATTCAATGTCCTGAAGAGAGAAGTTAACTACATAACCTAAATCCCTCACTACCAAGAAATGAAAGCCCTAGAATCAAGATTCCCAATAAGGAATACAGCCATTTTAAATAATAAAAACAGAATAAATCAAAATGCCCAAGTGACAAGCCAAAAGATTAGACTTGTCAGCCATGCAAAGCTTAATACACCATAACTGCAAGATACCAAGTGTCAAACATTTATAAGAAGAGGAATTAAAAGTTTACCACACACACACACACAAAACAAACAAAAAAATCAAGCTCGGCATGGTGAGTCAGGTTTGAATTACCCCAATCTACTACACAATCAGACCAGATCGTGTCTAGACCAACATTCATCTGGTCATCTGCTCAATAACCCAGATCCTCTCTTTTTCCCTCATTTCTGGTCAGACTACTGAAATTCAGGAAAGTACTAATACTGAGACATTCAGAACAGATCACATTAAGAATCATATCACACTAGGAAGTTATTAAGTATGGAAATAACAAGACATTACCTAAACCATGGTCTTCATGTCTTAGAATAGGTTGAAATGAATGCACATTAACACATTTTATAATCACTGCTTACATATGTCTTTCACCAGCTGTTTAAAGTGTTATTTCAAAAGACTCATCCATACTAGATTTGAACTCACAGTTTAAAATTTTTCAGAAAATTGAATTAATTTTGGAATTAACATTTATTTATTTATTTATTTGTTTTTTGGAATTAACATTTAAATGCTCAGGAAAATCTGGGGTTCCTTGATTTTTTTCTGGTATGAATTTAATGAAGCAACTCTTTTTTAAAAAAAAAAAAGATTTTATTTATTTATTCATGAGAGACACACAGAGAGAGAGGGGCAGAGACATAGGCAAAGGGAGAAGCAGGCTCCATGCAGGGAGCCCGATGTGGTACTCAATACCAGGTCTCCAGAATCATGCCCTTGGCTGAATGCAGCACTAAATCGCTGAGCCACCGGGGCTGTCCTAATGAAGCAACTCTTAAATGAAGTACATATAGTTTTGGGTATTCTTCACATTTAAAAGTGCCTCAGACAATGAAAGATTCTTTATTATTTTAAAAATTCATAATTCAGAAGAGAAAGTCTGTAATTATAGAATCCTAACAGCCCCTGCTAGAATCCAAAAGAAGTGATTTTAAAAGAACTTAAGACAAAGCTGGAGTTGTCTATTTCTACCAAACAGTCATCATTTGCTTCGCTTTAAAGACAAATGAATCATAATTTAGTAGGAATTACATTTCCATATTAACCACTTGGGTAGATGCCATGATATGTGATTGAGATTACTGTACATTCTCCTTCTAGCCACACACAGGATTTAAGTTGTGTTGAAGGTACATCTCCTAATGATACAAAGAATCTGAAGGACAAAATGTTTGCTCAAGAAAACAGGGAAAACTCAAAAGATCAATACTTCTGAAAGCTACAGTTTAACCTTCAGAAAGTTGCCAGATTTTTTAGGAATACCATGGAATTGTAAGGATACCTCTCAAAGGAGGAAAAGCATTAGTCACATCTAATCTGACACATGAGAATAAACAAAAATATTAGAAAAATCACATGATTTGGCAAAGCATAATAAATATTCACTACACTTTGCACATCTTGGGTGAAGAAGGAAAAAAGAGTTCATCTAACTTGTTAGCTTTACGAAGGCTACTTTCTGGGCATTTGTTTCTGAATGAATGGAGGAAGCATTCTCGGGAAGATCCAACCCCCAATTAAAAAAATAATAATAATAAATAAAGGAGAACAAAGCCAAAAAAACAAACAAACCCCCCCCCCCCCCCAAAATACCTAGAAACATCTTTGGGAATACAAGTATTCCATATGCAGCAAAATTAAGCACAATGTCAATTCAGGTGCTAGTATCATGTTGCCTGACATTGATTACATAACTTTTCAAGTCACGAAGATAAACCTGAAATTATAAAACCTGTTGGGGAAGCTGATAATTCAAAATGGTACTCAATATGGCCAAGAGTTCTGCACATATATAAACACCATGTCGATATCCTGAAGGTGGTACGTGGAGTTGGTGTGATGAAATTTGATCAGTAAGCTTTTCATGATTAAGGTTTTTTTCTCATTTCTTCATCCCAATCAAAATCCAATGCTTCGTCATCTAGTTCTGATAAAGAAAAGAGAGATTTTTTGGAAAGAATCAATCTCTCAGTGGACCCTTCCAGCTGAAAAGTTTTCCTTTTCCCGCCAAGCACTGTAGCCACAGCCCCAGGGGAAGGGCTTGGGCCTCTCTCCCCCAGGTTCTTACTTTCAGGAGGAGGAGGGGATTCTGATTTGGATTCAGAGGGGGAAGTAAAGGAGAAGTTTGCCAATCTGGCTAATGTGCAAGCATGAACCTTGCTGCTTTTGTTATGGCATGAGACCTCTTCCTTTCTGTCTCTTTGACAAGCAAGATGAGAATGCCCAGTCTGGTTCCCAAGCTCAAATTCAGGCTGGGTCACTCTCCCTTCAGGGCCATGTTTGCCTTTCTCTTTTGATCTGTCTTCCTCTGGTGCCTGCTGGGACTTCTCCTTTGCCTTATCCTGTGGCTGATTTGAGCTTCTGCTTCCTGAGGTAGACACCAACTTCTGTGGACCCTTCCCAGGCAGAGCTGCTTCTCTTCTTGTTCTACGGGCAATTCTAGGACTCAGAACTGCTACTTTAGTTGCATGAATCACAGAACTGTGGTCTTCAGGGGAGTGGATCAGTTTTGACTTCTGTTTGAAAGAAAATTTTGCCAGTTTGGCCAATGGGGGACCTGGACTCTCAACACTTTCAAGTTTGGGCTCTTCCAGCTGAACAAGGGATTTTTGTCTCTTTCGTTTGGGAGTCTCCAATGTTCCTTGTGGGCTACATACAGGACTGGACGGAGCATGAGAAGGGCTTGTGGGCTGTAAAGGCACCCTGGCGGGGCTTCTGCACAACTCCTGGGCCCTTGCCTTGCGCAGCTGGTGCAGTTTCCTGGAGACATGATGGGTTAGCACTGAGTCCGACTCACCTATAGGTATTGCTGCTTCAGAAACTATTGCTGCCTTTTTTGCCTCTTCACCGTCAACATGGTCTGGCCTCAACGGAGCTTCTGTCTCTCCTGGTGCTGAAAGCTGTCCAGTTTCCAATGCATTCCTTTGGCCTGGCTCCCCCTTTTCTTTACCCTGAGATTTGTTCTTGAAGGTTTGCAAGGCCATTTTTCCTCCAATTGTTTTGGGAGATACAGGAAGAGTGTTTTTAGGTTCAGGCTGATAAGTTGCTATGGAGTCAAACCAATCCATACCGTCATCTTTCCTATTTTTGCACTCAGCTGAATGTTTTCTATTTGTTGATCTACTAGGACCCTGATGGGATAAGGGATTGGGACATGGGCTTCCCTCAGGACTGCTTCCAGTAAAGGATGTCAGCATGCTACAGTTTACTTCCTGTTGTGCTGACCAGATTCTGGACTTTGACGCTTCTCCTGAATCACTTTTTGAGGATCCTGGGTTAGTCTCTACCTCCACTGCCTGTGGCTGGGATTGGTACACACTCTGATTCTGTAACCTGTAGCAGAGATAAATAAGGAAAACATGTATTGAAGATAATTTGCTTTAACCTTTCCATTTGCTTAGTCTCTGAGATGCCATCTAAAGGGCTTGAGTCCAACATAATTCCAAGTAAATACCAAATACAGTCTCTTTACAGCAGCAGGAGAAAATTATCCTTTTTCATCAGTATAGAATCTAAGTGCTCCAATAATCATTCTTAAACCTAGTGAAATAAAGGAAATGAAGTAACAGGTTTGTCTACTTTTTTAGCTCTCACTGCAAGTCCATTTAAATCATTTAAGATTGTTTGAAGGTCAATGTAAAATGCTCATTCTTATCTCTCCTGTTAAACGTTCCGCTACGAGACAGATTTGTAGCTATTTGCACACTGGCCAATCACTGATCAAGTCGTTTCATAATTGGTTTGCAGATCAGAAACAAAGTGGAAGAGCAGAAATTATGATCTCCTCACGTCTCTACCTGAGTACTGAATGTTAGTGCACCTAGAAGTCACCTTACTTGGGAGTAGAAACCATAATTCCTCTGTACCACAGCTCATAGTGTCCCTGTGGCATCATGCTCATGGTACTCCTACCCTAGGCAACTGTAACATCTTTCCTGCAGAGGCAGCCACGTTTCAAAATGTGCTCTGGGTAACTACTCTCTATCAAGTTGACACAGAGGTGAAATCTACTGACCTCCCAGAATGAAGGATCTGATCAGTGATATTCATTTTTAATCTTGGGCAGATTAGAAACATGAAATAATGCCAGATGACCAATTTGTAACAAAGATGATAGTTTCTCAAAAGGAAGTCCTTCAGAAAGCCCTTCCTAACAACCCAGAAATAGCTTCTCAGTGTAAGGGGCAACATGACCCTGTTTCCATGTGTTAAATTTGAAAAGGAACTAAACCAAAAAGAAGATGAGTAAATTATTCTAAAAATCATGTGTACTCATAGAAAAAGGCATAGAAGAAAATACATTAAATTTAAATGAATTTTAAATTTAAATATATTTAAATACATTAAAATGTTAATGGTAGGCCTCTCTGGGAAATAAGATTATAAGTGATTTTTGCTTTCTTAATTTATTACTGTTACTTTCCAAAATATAAGGAACATGTATTACCTCTTATGAACAGGAATAAACCCACAAAAAATTATTATAAAAATACTGGGTTATATTCACTCACTGTAGATTTGGACACATCAATACAGCAAAATCCATATTCATTGTAGTGATAACCAAACAAAAATGAAATAGCTTTCAAAATTACTACTATCTACTATGCTCCATAAAAATGTTCTAAAAGATAGGGAATTTTAGAGGGATAGAATAATTTAGCCCTACCATTTTAGTTTAATTCTGACTTTGGGAATTAAATTCTCTCTGATATAAAATGTCTGCAGTTTTACCAAACCTTCCTAAAATACAGCTTCTTTGCATTCTGTTTCCAGGTGGATATGAATGGCCATGATTTGAGGCTGGCCATCACTAGTAAGCATTTTCCAGAAGAAAAGTGTAAAAAAATACAAATAAGTTTTATTACTCATATATCATCCCCTTAAGGGATAAGAACTCTTTCCTAAGGGGATAAACCCATATGCTACTTATATGCTACTTGGACTCTTCTCACATGGTAAGACTGGCTTTCGATATGTCTTGGAGGTCATTCATTCACTTTCATTTGCAAAGCACCCGGTTTTGTGGCTTTGAGGATCAACACCCATTATGCCTTTGCATTTCAAAGACATACCAGAAGAAAAGCATATTTTAAGGTAGAATCCGTTTTTTTTTTTTTTTTTTTTAGATCATTACCAATTCTTTTTTTCATCTTCTTTCCCTCCAGGAGGGTCATTTTGAATTTTCTATCACATAACACTGATTCTGAGCTTCATATTCCTTTCCTTCTTGAATCCGGCATATGACAGCTTTTGGTAGTCCACATGACCAGTGGACTGGTCAGTCAAAATGAGCAGCCTCTCCAAAAGCCAAGCCAGCCCCACAGTAGGCCTGAAAAGGCCCAGCTATATCAAATCATAAAAGAACTGAAGGAACAGCTTTCATCTTAACACCATGTTCTGGATCATTAAAGACCCAGGAGACCAAAAGTAAAGTGGGTTGATTTCATACAAAGGGCAAGTTTACTGCAAGCTGGCACCTGGGTGTCAGCAACACAAAGCCAGTCCCAACACTTCCCCAGGAAGGCTGTGCTGGAGTTTTAGGATTTTTGGAGAGAATGCTACTGCATGAAGGCAGCGAGCAAAAGGAGAAAAGCAGGAAAGAGTTATCAAGGTTTTACTTATTCAGTCAACAACCCCATGGCAATCCCCAAATCCTCCTTCAGCAGCTGCTCTGCTTCCACATACATCCATTTACTAGCTCCCAGCTTGAGAGCAATGCCAACTGCTAGACTCAGGGCATTGCAGGGCCATTTGTGTTGATCACAAAGATACTCATATGGACACCTTTGCCACTGCCCAGTCACGTTTCACAGGTATGCACTCAACATCTAGCTTTTTAAAAGCTCATATATGCACGGAGCACACAAACATTAAAGCTGGGCAAAAATTCTTTAGGTAATGCACATGCCATGTTCCTTCCCATGTGTCCACGTTTCAACAAATTATTAGAAAGCTGAGTTTTGAAACACTGCTTTTGTCATTCTTGAGTTGTTACCCTGTGGGATGAGAAACAGATTTTCCTCTTTAACAAAATACATCATTCTCACTGGGAATTTTTTTAGTTTATGAAATATGTAAAAATTTATTTATTTATTTATTTATTTTTTGAAATATGTAAAAATTTAAAAGGCACGAATTTGGGCATGTAGGGAAGGAAAACCATGATGCTGAGGGAGGGTCAAGAACTGTTACTAATGAACCAGGAGGGTACTAGTTATCTCCACTTGTCTAACTTTCGCCACATGCTAGCTTCAGCTGGCCTGAAAGCAGTCTGGGCCTCAGTATTCTGTGATTTTCTTTCACCAGGGTTACATCATAAAGATCACATATTTATCATGCTTGGGAGAAAGCTTTAAAAACATTGAGAATAAAATTAAAATATTAGTAAACTCTAAGATTCTTTTTTTAAAACATTTTATTTATTTATTCATGAGAGATGCAGAGACAGAGAGAGAGAGAGTCAGAGACACGGGCAGAAGGAGAAGCAGGCTCCATGCAGGAAGCCTGATGTGGGACTCGATCCCGGGACTCCAGGATCACACCCTGGGCCTAAGGCAGACGCTCAACCACTGAGCCACCCAGGCATCCCGATAAACTCTAAGATTCTTTATGTAAAATCCCTTGCACATGTCCTCTCCTGGCAAGGAAAAATGATAAAGCCAAATTATGAAAATATTTTGTGTCTGGGTCTGGCTTGGGGTAGATCACTTTCCTGGAGTCCATCTTCCTCCTCCTCAACAGCATTCCCAGCCACCTCTCTGACTAGCAATGCTCTACTTATATTGAGCCAAAGAGAGAAGAGGAAGAAGTAGTGGCAGTAAACAGAATGAAGCCCATTTACTGAGATTTCTTGATTCCATGGAAACTGTTTGTCTCGGGGGTAAACTGGGAGTAGCCAACCTTGGTGCTTCTTATATAACTGGGAACCAGTGGTATAAATTTGGTAAATTAATTTATAGCTTGCTATACAGACCATAGGAGCAGCCAGTGTTCTCTATGAGGCTCACCAAGCAGCAAGCCAAGGAAACGTAGCTATGGAAGGTGGTCGCCAAAGATGGTAGCCATCAATTCCTCTATTCCTGTGTGTCTCTGTCACTCCTCCCATCAAGAGGTGGTGTCTACTCCCCCCCATCTTGCATGGGGCCTGACCTTGTGACTTGCTCTGAACTATAAAATGTGGCAGAAATGATGTAGTACCAGTTCTGGCCCAGCTCATATGAGGCCTGGCAGCTTCCATTTTTGTTCTGCTTGAGCCGTAAGCTATTCCCCATTATTAGAGGAAGCCCAGCCAGCCCCGAGCCATTTAAGCCATCCCAGCGAAGGCACCGTCTATGTGAATGAAGCTATTCAGGATGTTCCAGTTCTACCTGGACTCCCAGTTGAACACAAGAGTGATCCCAGACAACACTATGTGGAGTGCAGATAAGCATTTCCACTGAACCCTCCTGAATTTCTGTCTCTCAGAAAAGTGAGCACTAAAATGGTGGTGGTGGTATTTTTTGAATGACTGAGCTCTTGGGTAGTTGATTATATAGCAATAGATAACTGAGCCTATCCCCTACAGATAGTACACACAGGTTTTCCACTTAATTTCCACTTCCTTCATTTCACTAAATGTCAAAAGAAGGATTTTCCATTATAAGCCTTTCTTGGATCTCTCTTCTCACCTTTCGAGTCTTCTTAGCTCTTCACTCAAAAGGTTGTGCAGCTCCAGCTTTTCCAGAATAAGTTCGCACTGCCTCTGGTACTGCTTCAGAGGGTTTTCAGGAAAGGAAGTGTGGAGTGCATTCACACCTCCCAGCAGTGCACCTCCCTGAAGGGGTGAGAAAATGGAAAGTACCAGGGAGAGACACCAGGTCAGCCTGCATGGAGGAAGCACACACTAGAGACCACTGCTCCCAGATGAGCCCTCTCCACTGCCATCTTGGATATTATAATCACCTGGGGCCTGTTTCAAATTTCAGCAGTTCTCAATTCCTGGTCATGAGCACTGCTCCAGGAAGCACATTGTCACTAGTGGGACCATAAGCATCTCTTGGATATGCTGAGGGAAAAGAGTGAAACCCCCTACTGCACACCAGTGGGCAAAAGCAATGCTACTGATACAAAGGATGTTTCCATGATAATTTTTTCCCCTTTTAAATAGTCTCCTTTGGATATCCAAAATATAATCATTTTTATAACTTCTGATATGATATAAATTGTCTTTTTTCTTACAGGCGTATAATTAGGGTTCAAATATTAGGTGCAAAATACCCTTACCTGCATTGAGGATTCCATTACTGACACTGCTGTAATAGCGTCTTCCAGAGTCACAGTGTCACGAAACATCAGGCGAGCATGAGCTAAGAAAATTACGAAGACAGAAAAATTTTTAATGAGTATTTGAGATGATTATGTAACACTTTATCTGATCCCCCCCAAAAAATACATTTAATGAATGAGCTACTAATAATGAATTCATTTTACTAAAACAAATACAAAAGTCTAGTTTCAACTAGCTTTAAAGTGGTTTCCCTAGTAATGGGCCTAATCTTGCACAGCCTGTGGCAATTTTGGGCATTTATATGAAAAAGTACTCTGGGCTCCAAAAACAAAGGGGTTATAGAAGCATATCTCTAATATTCAACTACTTGTCTTTGCAGTAGTTCTTGTCTTATTATCGGCTCTCAATCCCTAACAAAGTACAATGCATTTGTCTTACAGACCTTTTTATTAAGCATATATTCTGTCGTGATGCACTCAGTCCACGTGGAATGTGTTTTTTTTTTTAGAATTATTTTAACAAGGGCTAAATATAAAAGCCAGTATTAGGGGAAAAGTCTTGAGATGTGCATTAGTTGTATGTATGTATGTAAGGCTCATGCCTTGGGCTGGGCTTTGCTACGGTAGTGGTGGGCTGTGAATGGCAATTAGGAAAAAACAGAGATGCTCTATGGGAAACAACGCTAATCAAGAAAGTGTTCCATCCAAAATGCTAACAGACAGCCATTGAGAAAGAAACATTAGTAAATAAGGCTTTCTAAATGAAGGATTTCACTAAGATTCCTCTTTCTTAATGATACTACATTCTACTCAATACCCATAATCTGTCCCCAGAAGGATGGAGGTTTGTTCCATAGCTCAAAACCTTCACTTTTTAAGTAACCATGAGCACCTTAGAGATTCTTCTTATTCATCTTTGAATTCATGGTGCCAAACTCCATGCCTTGTACATATTGCACACCCAAGAGAAGTATTATTTGTTGAATGAAATAAACCTTCTGCTAATCGGATCAAGCTTTCCAACAGGCGGATGGTGGTCCGGGCAGCATTCCGGGAATCACTCTGCCTCTGCATCTGGTAGTACCGGAGAAGGACCTGATTACCCACGTCAGACAGTGTGGGCTGTAGATTCCTAATTAGGCAAAAGTAGGTTTTCATCTTTTCCATGCTCCAGAGCTTCTCTGATTTGCTTGGATAACCTGTACATATCAGGTGTTAGGTCAGTAATTTCTAAGAACAGGCAAACACCTTACTTGAAGGGTTCTGATAAAGTTCTTACACTCATTTTTAAAAAGATAACCTCCAGGTTTGTGGCCACTAGATCTGACTCTGCATAGCATATAGTTCAAGAATAAGTAGCTTTAGGATTGAAGTTTAATAAAGGTAAACTTCCTAAAGGTGCTAAAATTACTGATAATAACTCTCATCTGTCCTAGTAATACATAGTATTTGAATAAATCTAATTTAAAGTTTACATTTAGGGGTTTGTTTTTATAATTCAGCCCAGTTTTCTTTGTGTACAAGAGGTGAGTGGCAATTATGTATCATGACGTTGCCCCCTTTCATCACAAAGAACATTCTTACCAACTATAATATCATCAGTAGGCCCTTTTCCTTCTGCTCATTATTTTGGGTGCACTAAATGGCTTCCCTTACTGCCTTTCTGTGCAAGCGTCTATTGACTGTTAGATACAGTACCTTGGGTATTTACCTAATTTTCTTCAAAGAGAATTTCATTTGGTTATGTCTACTTTTTCTTTGTTACCTTGAATGATTTATCTCCACGTACCTTTGTTTTCTAAGATAAAGGAAGAAATTATACGATCCCAGTCTTCATTCTTGGTATCAAGCAAAACCAGGATCAGGTCAAATCGACTTAAGAGTGGGCTGCCAAGGGCGATGTTCACAGACACAGACTCGTGTGGATCATACTGGCCTTTGGGGTTAGTTGCTGCCAGGATGGTGGTCCTTGTGTTCAGCTTACACACAAGGCTATTAAAAGAGAGGGTACAATTCACTGACTGTTGAGATTAAAATGAAAAACAAAATTAAACTTGTTAATGAAAAGGGGCTGCTCCTGTAGCTTAAAAATTGAGAGAGACTTGTGTGAAAGAGCATGTGGAATGATACAAGGACATATCACAAACATTAAGTTTGAAGGCAGTACATTTATAGAAGCCTATCCAGAATGGAAGTTACTACTGAATAAACATTTCTAATGCCCCTCCAATGAGCAGATCCCTCTACTGGGTGCTAAGAGGTATACAAAATTAACATGGATACTGCTCTGAAAGAGCTTGTAATCTATGAGCTATAATGAAAGACGACTAT
This sequence comes from Vulpes lagopus, assembly GCF_018345385.1. Classification (NCBI taxonomy): domain Eukaryota; kingdom Metazoa; phylum Chordata; class Mammalia; order Carnivora; family Canidae; genus Vulpes; species Vulpes lagopus. The sequence goes on from NC_054825.1 coordinate 116,029,597, forward strand.
GGTAAATTCTAGAAGGATAAATTCCCAGGGGAAGTAAAGATGATGTGTATTCATTTATGTGGATGGAAGAGATAATGAAAGAAACATGATCAAGTAGCTTTTGAACTCCTTCATAACATCTGGACTTCTTTAAGTGACGGTGTCTATCTACATACAAATATACACACATACATGCACACACATGTATTTGTGAAACTGCAGGTGACGGGTAAGGGTAAGGGTGACTTTGGAGAACAGTGAGTAGTTGAAGTAAAAACTTCCTGTGTGGTCACTTCTCTTGATTTTTCTAAAGTTAAAGAAACAAGAGTCAGAACGAGAGAGAGAGAGAACGAGAGCAAGAAAGAGACAGAGGGAGAGAAAGAGGGGAAAGGAGAGGGGAAAAGGAAATCAGGAAAAATAAGGATTGATTGGCATCACGTTCGTTTGGGTATAGTTGACACACAATGTTACATTAGTTTCAAGTGCATAATTTAAGTGATTTGACAAGTTTATACATTATTCCATGTTCACCATAAGTGTACCTATTACCTGTTCCATTACATCTCTACTACAATATCATTGACTGTATTCCTTATGCTCTGCTTTTTATTCCTGTGACCTACTCATTTCCAAATTGAACTCATTCCCTCTCCCTTTCACCTATTTTTCACAAACTCCCATCTCTCTCCCCTTTGGCAACCATCAGCTTGTTCTTTGTATTTATAGTTATAATTCTGCTTTAGGGCAGCCTGGATGGCTCAGCGGTTTAGCGCCACCTTCAGCCCAGGGCCTGATCCTGGAGACCCGGGATTGAGTCCTGTATCAGGCTCCCTGTGTGGAGAGCCTGCTTCCCCCTCTGCCTGTATCTCTGCCTCTCTCTCTCTCTCTCTCTCTCTCTCTCTGTCTCTCATGAATAAATAAATAAAATCTTTAAAAATAATTCTGCTTTAAATTTTTTTAGATTTCTTTTTTTTTTTAATTAACTTTTATTGGTGTTCAATTTACCAACATACAGAAAAACACCCATTAGATTTCATTTATGAGTGAAATCATATGGTATTTGCCTTTCTCTGACTTGTTTTACTTAGCATAATACTCTAGGTTCATCCATGTTGTCTCAAATGGCATAATCTCATCCTTTTTATGGCTGCGTAATATTCCTGTGTATGTGTATATACACAGATCACATTTTCCTTATCCATTTATCTATTGATGGACAGGACACAGGCTGCTTCCCTATCTCGGCTATTATTTATAAGTAATGCTTCAATAAACATAAGTGTGCACATATCTTTTTGAATTAGTGTTTTTGAATTACTAGACCATATGGTATTTCTATTTTTAATTTTTTGAGAAACCTCTATACTGTTTTCCACAATAGCTATACCAATTTGCATTCCCACCAACAGTGTATGAGGGTTCCTTTTTTTCTACATCCTCACCAACATTTGTTGTTTCTTTTTTTTATTCTGGCCACTCTAACAGGTGATATTTCGATATAGTTTTGATTTGCATTTCCCTGATCATCGCTGTTGAGCATCTTTTTATGTGTCTGTTGGCCATCTGTATGTCTTCTTTGGAAAAATGTCTATTCAGGTCCAGAAAATCCTAACGCATCTACCCAAAGTACTAGAATAAACAAATAAGTGAAGTGGTAGGATACAAAATTAGTACCATGAAATCTGTAGCTTTTTTATACACTAAAAAACGAAATTGCAGCAAGAGAAATTTAAAAAACAACACCATTTACAGCTGCATCAAAAAGAGTAAAATACCTGGAAATAAACTTTACCAAAGAGGTAAAAGACCTATACTCTGAAAACTATAAAACACTGATAAAAGAAATTGAAGATGACACAAATGGGAAGATTTTCCATGCTCATGAGTTGGAAGATCAAATACTACTAAAATGTCTACATTACCCAAAGCAATCTATAAATTCAATCCAATCTCTATCAAAATGTCAACATTATTTTTCAGAGAACTAGAACAAATAATAACAAAGAATCACAGAAGACCCCAAATAGTCAAAACAAACCTGAGAAAGAAGGAACAAAAATGGAGGTATCACAATTCTAGATTTCAAGGTATATACTACCAAAGCTGTAGTAATCAAAACTATATAACACTGACACAAAAATAGACACAAAGATCAATGGAACAAAATAGAAACTCCAGAAATAAATTCATGATTACATGGTCAATTCACCTATGACAAAGAAGGCAGGAATACACAATGAAGACAAGATAGTTGTTTTTTTTTTTCAATAAATGATGCTGCAAAAACTGGACAGCTACATGTAGAAGAGTGAAACTAGAATACTTTCTAAAACCACGCACAAAAATAAAATGGATTAAAGACCTAAACATGAGACCCGTCACCATAAAATCCTAGAAGAGAACACGGGCAGTAATTTCTTTGACATTAGTCATAGCAACATTTTTCTTTCTTTTTTAAAAATTTTTTATTTATTTTATTTGACAGAGGGAGAGTGAGAGAGCACATGCTTGCGTGAGCAAGGGGCACAGGCAGAGGGTAAGGAAGAAGGACGATCAGATTTTGTGCTGAGCAACTGAAGTGGGGGGCTCGATCTCAGAACCCTAAGATCATGACCTGAGCTGAAACCAAGAGTCAGATGCTCAACTGACTGAGCCACCTAGGTGCCCCAAATAGCAACATTTTTCTAGATATGTCTCCCAAGACAAGGGAAATGAAAGCAAAAGTAAAATACATCAAAATAAAAAACTTCTTCACAACAAAGGAAGCCATCAAGAAAACAAAAGACAACTTACTGAACAGGAGAAAATGTTTGTAAGGGATAAATTCATAAGGGATTAATATCCAAAATATACAAAGAACTTAGACAACTCACCACCAAAGAACCAAACAATCCAATTAAAAAACTGGGCAGAGGATCTGAATAGTTCTTTTTCCAAAGAAGACATCAGATAACCATCAGATGTATGAAAAGCATCATGTTCTTTTTTTTTTCTTTTTTTTTTTTTTAAATTTCTATTTATTTATGATAGTCACAGAGAGAGAGAGAGAGAGGCAGAGACACAGGCAGAGGGAGAAGCAGGCTCCATGCACCGGGAGCCCGACGTGGGATTCGATCCCGGGTCTCCAGGATCACGCCCTGGGCCAAAGGCAAGCGCCAAACCACTGCGCCACCCAGGGATCCCAAGCATCATGTTCTTGAGGAGCAACAGGGAAGGATAGGCTAAGGAGGTCTGGGCAGGTAAGATGGGGAACTGTGGACATGAGGAGAGGCATGCAACAGAGCAGGGGTGCCGCAGGTATGGATATGCCATCACATAGATACTGTTTTTAAACTTATTAATGATGGGCAAGTCCTCAAAATAACATGGCATATTCATTAACAACAACAAATGTAGGTTCTTTTCTCTCTATAAATTTGTATACTCTTCATTCAACAGCCATTTTTAGTTTTGGTGGCATGTCTGCCTCTCAGCAGTCACAGCCCGGTGACATCAGCAAACATGTGCTACATTCGTTAATGTCTGCTCTATTTCCAGTTGGCTCTAGCGATCAGACCATGCTGTAAGACGGAAAAAGTTTGAGAATCTTTATTTGTGGTAAAGACACTTATCAAAGAAGAGAACGACAAGCAAGGCACTAAATCCCCCTTTAAAACCAAATCCCCTTTTAAAAAATTACTGAAAGGGAAAAATGCTGAACAGACGGTCTACATCTTATAATTTATGTGCCAGAATGGGTTTGTAAAGGCAGTTGTTTGGAACCTGGAATCCAGTTTGCCAAAAAAAATGTAGTAAATTGTTCCTAACTAATCCCACAAAGCACATTTAATCCATACTGAAGTGAGGCTGTTTGCATTTATCATAGAAAAGGAATACTGCTGGAACACTGGCAATGAAACAAAATACAACTGCATATAAAGTGATACTTAAAAAAATTATTTTCAATGTGAGGTGAAATTGACTGTTCTTCTCTCTGATTGACAAATATTTATAAACCATTTCCTGTGTGCAAAGGACCAGACTGAGAATTCAAGAAGGTGTAGTGGTCCCTGCCCTCAGTTAGTTTACAAGAGAGCTGCTGGAGGACAGGGAGTTCCTATACTGCGCCTGCCAAGCAGCAGGATGATGGCATCTGTGTCAGCATTAGCATCAGCAAAGAGACCTTCTAAGGAGACTCCTGAGTATCTATGAGGTACACAATCTTACAGCTATACATGATGATGTGAGAAGGAAAATGAACTGGCAAACACAGAAAGAAGGTGGTGAATTATTCCAAATTGGGACAAAATGAATATGAGTTAGTGTAAGGAAGGGGGCCAAGGACAATTCACATGTGAAGAAAAAAGGCTGCCTCATTGGCAGTTAGTGGAAATGTGAGCAATGAAAAATAGAGGCGTGGTCATCTGAAAGAGGGGAAGGTAGTATAAATGCCTGTGATACAAACACTACTGCATAAGAACAGATATGCAAACACAGTATAATCCCAGGTACTTTGTGCATAGTGGTGGCTTACTAAATAACTACTGAATGAATGAACTCATGAATTTGTGTAAGGTAATAGTGATTTTTCCAATCCAGTATGACCTCCACCTTCTTTGATAACAATAATAAAGGGAACTACCATATCTGTAACATCAACCATTGTGCTAGGCTGTATGTATACATACTATCCCTAATATTCACAATCACAATTCACAATTCACAATTCACAAGGTAGGTAACATATCACCAACTTAGAAATAAAAGTAGAAGTTAAAAAATGTTAGTAACTCCCCCACCAGTGAGAGCAGCAGAGCTGCCATTCAAACCCAGACCTGCTTAACTCAAAACGAGTACTCTTTCATTACCTGTAGACTGTCACCCCGATGGTTTAACATCTTAAACAGTTCCTGTAGTCTTAGAGAACCTGCCTGATGGTTTAGGTGTTTACTGACTTGCCTTATCTTTTTCCTACTTGATTCGATCCTCCTTGAGGGACTATGACTTATTGTTATCCTCACATGCCTGTCACATAATAAATGCTCATTAAACATTCACTAAATACATGATAAATGAAAAACTACTTAGTTCAGTGTTTCTAAAATTCAATGCCATTCTATACTTACAGATTTCAACATTCATAAAATAATCATGCTAATATATATTGTTTTCTACATGAATATCAAGGAATGAAAACATCCCGGTTTCTAAAAAGCTAGTTTTTAAAAATTTCAATTAATTAGCATATAGTATATTATCAGTTTCAAAAGCAGAGTTTAGTGATTCATCAGTGGCATATAATACCCAGTGCTCATTCCATCACATGCCCTCCTTAATGCCCATCAACCAGTTACTCCATTCCCCTCCCCACTCCCCTCTATTGATTCTCAGTCTGTTTCCTAAAGTTAAGAGTCTCTTAATGGTTTGTCTCCCTCTCTGATTTCATCTTATTTTATTTTTCCCTCCCTTCCCTTATGGTCCTCCATTTTGTTTCTTAAATTCCATACATGAGCAAAATCATATGATAATTTTTCTATTTGTAGTCCACAAAAATTTTTAAATATTTATTTATTTACTTATTCATGAGAGACACACACAGAGAGAGAGGCAGAGACACAGGCAGAGGGAGAAACAGGCTCTATGGAGGGAGCCCAGTGTGGGACTTGATCCCAGGACCCAGGATCACGGCCTGGCCTGGGCCAAAGGCAGACACTTAACCGCTGAGCCACCTGGCATCCCTTTAGTCCACACATTTTCACTTTCCTAAAAGCATAGTAATAACTTTTATAAACGTTGTAAAAGTTAGGTTACATAAATTATTTTTAGTATTACAGGCTCCCTGGAATGTGCTCTTGTTTTTGCAATGCTCTCCCAGTACTCTCATTACATCTTTTACAGGGTGATCCCCATCCCCACTCATGGCTTTAATCACCATTGATATGCTGGTACCCCTAAATTCAGTTCTTGCGTGAGATAGTGGCCATTGTGTGTTCATCAGGCCTTGTTTCCCTTTCTCCCTAGGAGCAGAGCTGGGCCATGTTTCCCTTCCTCCTTTATGGTTGAGTAGAACTGCAGTAAGTAAGTGCTGCCAGTGGAATGGGGGTGGAAGAACACATGCCACTTCCAGGTGGGTCCCTAAAAGCCTTCCTGTGCAACTCTCCTCCTTTTCCCGGTCTTTGCCAGTATCGACCAGGATAAAGCCATGGAGTCAGAGAGCCACCTGAGGGAGGAAGCCTGGGCCCTGGATGATTGTGTGGAGGAGAGCACCCCACCCTCAACCTACATCAGACCATGACAGGAGCTAGAAAAACTGCCTTAAGCAAAATATTGCAGGAAAGAGACGAACATAAGAAAGAACTGACCAGTTCCCAAGGAGTAATGAAAGAGAACAGAAAGCTCAGAAATTTGAAGTTTTGAAAGGCTATAAAAAAACAGCTTCTAGACCCTAGAGATTAAGAACAAGGGCTGAAAAGGCTTTGATCAACAGAGTCCTAATAAATCTTCTCAGTTGTATAAAATGACCCAGGTTAAGGGTGAAGGCTTCGGTTTAGATGGCCTTAAGGCAGCCGCAATTAGGTTGAATAAAAGAGGAATGGAGGCCACACCCATTTTCACGGGGATACTATTCACAATGGCCAAGAGGTGGAAGCAACACGAGTGTCCACGGATGGACGAATACATAAACAAAATGTGATACACACACACATACATGCACACAATGAAATATTATTCAGTCCTAAAAAGAAAGGAAACTCTACTATTAATTACAACAGGGATGAACCTTAAGGGCATTATACTAAGTGAAATAAGTCAGTCACAGAAGAAAAATACAGAATGATTACACTTACATGGGATTTCTAGAGTAGTCAAATTCATAGGGACAGAAAGTGAAATGGTGATTTCCAGGGACTGGAAGAGGGGAAAATAGGGAGTTGTGGTTTAATGGGTATAGTTTCAGTTCTGTAAGATGAAAATAGTTTTGAAGATTAGTGATATGACAATGTGAATATGAATACACTTAACAACACTGAACTGTACACTGAGAAATAATTAGGATGGTGAACGTCACGTTATGATTCTTTTTTTACCACAATAAAAAAAATGGAGGCTATAGTAGCCTGAATGTTTGTGATTCTCCCAAATCCACATGTTGAAGCCTTAACCCCCAATATGATATTGAGTTGGGGCCTTAGGGAGGTGATATGTATAGATGAGGTCATGAGGGTAGTGCCCCCATAATGGGATTAATGTTCTTGTGGGAAGAAGAGGAGAGACCAGGGCTCTCTCCATCTTTCTCTCTCTCTCCACACAAAGATACATACATGCACACACAAGCTCACACACATACACACAAAGCAAGGAATGACCATGTGAGCACTGCGAGAAGGCAGCTGTTTACAAGCCAGGAGGAAGTTCCTCCCTAGGAACCAAACCTGCCAGCACTTTGATCTTGTACTTCCAGCTTCCAGAACTGTGAAAAATAAATGTCTGCTGTTGAAGCCACCCAGCCAATGTTATTTTGTTACAGCAGCCCAAACTAAGATTAAGACAAAGAAGAAAAGAAAACAAAAACCTAACAAACCAGGCTTGAGAAATGTGAAGAAAAGAACTCTGGATACTGACACATACAATTGATGGGAAGCAAAGAGATGAGAAAGGCCTAAGTTTCCAGGGGATCAGTGCTGCTGAAGAAACCACAATCTCACTCTAAAGAAAGCCTTTGTTGCTTTCAAGTTGTAAAACAACCTGTGGCAGATAAGACACCAAAAGCACAAGCAAAAAAAGACAAAACCAATAAAATTGACTTCATCAAAATTGAAAACTTTGTGCTTCAAAGAACACCATCAAAGAAGTGAAAAAACCCACAGAATGAAATTATTTGCATATCATATATATATGAAAGGACTTATATATAGAATATACATATAACTCTTAAAACTGAACAAGAAAAAGAAAACCCAGTTGAAAAATGGGCAAAGGATTTGAATTAGCAATAATCGCGTCTCGGATAAACCTCATTGGCTAGGATACTGCCACTGCGCAAAGCTGGGCAAAGGACTTGAATAGATATTTCTCTAACAAAGATACAAATGGCCAATAAGCACATGAAAAGATGCCCAGTATCACTAGTCATTAGGGAAATGCAAATCAAGACCACAGGTAAGGGGGGTCCCTGGGTGGCTCAGCGGTTTGGCGCCTGCCTTGTCCCAGGGTGTGGGACTGGAGACCCGGGATCGAGTCCCACGTCGAGCTCCCGGCATGGAGCCTGCTTCTCCCTCCTCCTGTGTCTCTGCCCCTCTCTTTCTGTCTATCATAAATAAATAAATAAATCTTTAAAAAAAAAAAAAAAAGAAAAAAGACCACAGGGGAGATACTACTTTAGACACACTAAGAGTGTTATAATCACAAAGACAACAAGTGTTGGCAAGAATGTTGAGAAATGAGAACCTTCTTACGCTGCTCCAGGTACTGTAAACTGGTATAGTGGCATTGGAAAACAGTTTGATGGTTCCTTAAAAAGTTAAATACAGTTACCATATTACCCAGGAATCTCTATTATATACCTCAAAGCAATGAAAACACATATCCACATAAAAACTTCTATGTCAATCTTCTTAGTAGCATTATCCATAATAGCCAAAAAGTGGAAACAGCCCAAAGTTTCATCAACTGGTAATGGATAAACAAAGTGGTTAAAAAATAAAAATAAAAAAACCCAAAAACCCCTGGTATATTCATATAATGGAAAACTACTGGGCCATGAAAAGGAACAAACTATGGAACAACTTGGGAACATTATACCAACAGTCTTCAGGACCAGTTCCAAAGGCTAAAGAGCCCTAGGAAGGGCCAGGGCCCCTAAATGATTTCATGGGCTAGAATAACTCCTTTCCCACACACACAGGAGCAAGACACAACTTAGAATGCGTTAAGCCACTGTTTGCTACAGCAGTTAGCCTATCCTAAATAATACAAGACAAATCTAATGAGCTCCAGATCCTTTGGCAAACACTACTCCAGTGTTTGAGTAGTCTCCTTGCCAAAACAAGCCAAACAACAGCCTGCAATGCAAAAGTCATATATGTTTCCAGATTATCCAATTATCCAACATTTCTAGACTAGGGTCTCAATTTTTAAAAAACAACCTGTTAGCACCCCCCAAAAATGGGGTAAAAAGCCTTACAAAACTATACAGAATAAAAATATGTTAGTGATATTCTCACAATCCATTATATACATATTTGGTAATCTTAAATGCCAGATATACACACACTCTCGCTTTTTAATAATAGGCTGATTAAGTTAACAAATTGCCTTTTACTCTAGATTGATTCAGTAAAGGGTAACAAAGTCATAAGCCAGAACAGGAGTCAAAATACTGCTTACATGGAGCATCCGGAAAGAACAGAAACTCTCAAAGTACATGATCTGAACTTACCTCTTCACATCCAGGTGGCATACTGAGATGCCTCTAAGGATACTTCTCAACCTGCTCCAGTGTCTCCTAGTCCCCTAGGAGTCAGAGCCCTCTCAGTGGGACTGGGTAGGAGGACTTGCTCCCACCTCTCCCTGTCTCCCCACCTTCACCTGAGGCTCTTCCGAGGAGGATGCCACCAGAGATGCAGCTTCACAAGATCCAGAGGAAGAGGCAGACAGGTTGCCTGGTGTGTAGAGCAAACCTGGGGGCTCATCAAAGAAAACTAAGGTGGGTTTTAATAATACAGATTCCCAGGTCCCGCCTCTGAGAGGCCAATGCATAGGCCTGGCATGAGGTAGAAAACTAAAGATCAGCTAGGTGGGACTGGTGCTGTGGCCCTTCTATGGCTGTTAGAATCACATGTACAATAGATGTATACTTGTCTGTCTCACTATAGTTCTGAGTATCTTGACAACAAATGCTTTGTCTTTTCATCCTTGTGATGTGAGGAGCTAGCAGAGAGCATGATGTTGCTTAGTGCTCAAAATAGGTTTACTGAACAAAACAATAAATGGCCATCATGCTTGTTTTTAATTTTTTTTAAATTTAGACTGTATTTCTTACCTGGCCTTATGAGTATAATTTAGTAGCACAAAATATATATTTTGGTATCAGATTTTCACCTACTATGGTCCTCAGCAAATAGCAAAAGTTATTATCTATTACTGAAGAGTCTATGATACCCTGCCCTAGAATCCTAACTCCTGAGCGGTGTAAGCAAAGTGACACATTAAAAAATAAAACCTCCAAGAAATCCTCTGTAGCTGTGGAGGTCAGCCAGCTATTGATTCCATGGTTCATACTAATGTCCTTAAAGGATATTATAATTCAGATTTAAAAATTCTTCACAGAGAAATCAGATGTTAGTCACTTGAAACATGAGAGAGAGACAGAAAGCAAAAGCAGACCCATTTAAGAATTCCTAGATATGATGTCATAAAGGTATCAAACATCTTAAAGAAAAACTTGAAGTGTTCCCAAGAAAAAAAGGCCCAAAACATCAGGATGATGATGGCTTTTGTATTACTGGCCAAATGAAGAAGGCTTTGAACTGAGGAGTGAGGAGGAGGTAAAGTGTTTTAAGGTTAAAATTCAGAGTATCTTTATTTTACTTTGGTAGAATTTATGATTAAGTATTCCCTTTTCACACTTAACCCTTCTAATCTGCTTACTAATTAACAACTTGGTATGCTTTATGCCTCTAGAGACATTTTCTCAAGAGCTCTGCATTTGGCAAATAACTATATACCTTACATCAGGAAAACTAACAGGCTTCTAATTAGGGAAAGAATGAACTGAAGATTATGAAAACTGTTAGCCAAAAAATTAGATGAGCTACTGTTGGAGGCAAATCCAATTCTTTCATAAATTGTAGAGTGACACACAAAATAAGTGTCATGAAAAATGAACACAAGGGGCTCCTGGGTGGTTCAATTGGTTAAGTGTCTGCCTTCAGTTCAGCTCATGATTTCAGGGCCTTGGGATTGAGCCCCCAGTTGGGCTCCCTGCTCAGTAGGGAGTCTGCTTCTCCCTCTCCCTCTGCCCCTCTCCCCTACTCATGCTCACTTGTGAGTGCACATGCTCTCAAATGAATAAAATCTTTTAAAGAAAGAAATGAACATGAGCTACAGGGGAGCTCAGATGTTTTCGTTGCAGATGATACATGAACACTGTGCACCAAAGGCAAACTTGACGGCCATCCCAAGAGCAAAACCAGAGTGTGCTTTTCTTCCACCACTCTGTAAGTGGTATTATGTCAATTGGGACAATTCCTCCAGCTGGAGGGAAAATATCCCATAATGGTGGTAGATGTGATGATGTGGGAAAAACTGTAAAAACTACTACAGAGCTTGACTAGGAAGTGACTAAGTATTGTCTTTATAAACCCCACCATCCTTTTAATCTGTCTCTTTGAAACCCACTGAGCTCAAGACTTTCCTCATCAAGAAGTAACTCCTAGTTAGACTGAGTCACCAGGCTACTCTGTCTACACTCCTGGTCCCTAGCATTGACAATTCCATCAGCACGGACAACTGTTGTATGGCTTGTTGTTCAGTATATTCCTGAAGTGATTCTTTTGTCCTCATTACAGATCTGGACAGGCCAACCACTGGAACGTCCACCAAGCCCGTAACTCCACACTCCAAACTCCACTTTGTGAACGCCATGCGCAAACAGCAGGCTCGACCAGGGACTGGGAACCCACTAAGGGCAGCCACTCCCTAGGCTGCCCAGAGGCCTCTGAGCTGCTGTGGCATGAATCTACTAGAACAATCTAATTGTCTTTCTTTTGAGGGTATCTGAAATGGACACAAGAGGGAGAACTGAACTACTAAAGGGAGCTGAACAAATCTGAGAAACAGAAACAGTCATAGGATAGTATGAGTCCTAATAATGAGAGGGCAGGAATGGCTGCTGTTTTATATCTACTTTGAACTAACTCCCATTCCCCAAATTATGTTTCAGTCACCAAAAGAAATGGCTTTTTTTCTGTTCCTCTGTTTCCACATTTGTAAAAAGCAGGTTATAATAATGGTGCTCTGATATAGAACTATTGTGAGGAAGAAAAAGTTACATGTGTGCAATACTTAAGAATAGAGCCTGGCACCTACTAAGTACAAGATAAATACAGATATCTCTTATTATCCACACTCCTGCTTTCTGAAAATAGGAATTTGAATTTAGTAAGATAAATCTGATAAATTCCTCAACTATCCAAATTCAGGAACAAAATAGATTTGGCCAGAGAAAGATACTTGTGTTACTTACTATACTTAAGCACCTGATCATGTGCCAGATACTATGCTGTGTGATTTACATGTAAGAGTAAACCAACTTTTTTTCTATTGAATTCTATTTAACATGTAACATTATATAAACTTAACGTATACAATATATTGATTTGATACATTTATATATTGTAATAGGGCTGCCAATGTAGTGAAAGTCACTACCATCATGTTATGTAATTACCATTTCTTTTTAATAGTGGGTGTACATCTTCTTTGGAAAAATGTCTATTTGGTTCTCTGCCCATTTTTTTTTAACCCAATTGCTTGTTGTAGGAGTCCTGTATGTATTTTGGATATTAACCCTTTATCTAATATATGGCAAGTATTTTCTCCTATTTTGTAGGCTGTTTTTTGAAGATACTATTGCAGCAGAACATGTTCTACATGATTGAGATGGGTACAGGCAAGTAGAGGCACATGTTCCTCTTTGAGCAAACTGTCACCTTAAGCAAACTACTCAAGAGGGGGTCCTTCACCCTGGACTACATATTCAAAAGGAGAATCAAGATGAATTACTTGGTCCTGGATGAGAACATGGACAGTGACCCTAGCAAGTCTGCATTTATGAACAGGGAGACTTCTGAGAAGACCATTCTGTAAGCCACCAATACAGACACATAGCAAACCTGGGCACAGAGCACTAATCAAGTCTTAGAAACACAATAAGACTCCTTAAATGCTGCCACAGGACCTCATTCATCAAAGATTATTATGTGCTGACAGAGAGTGACATCTGTGTGAACCAAGGTGAGGTGGTCCAGGTCCTCACTGTCAACAAGCAGAATATGTGCCTGATGTTATCACCCTGCCAGCAACCATTCCCCACAGCTGAGGGCTGGGTCTTGGTATCCCTCACCAAAGCCACCGTAGCAGCAAAAAACAGTAACAAGAGCACTAAATAAGTGCCTCATTGGCTTCCTGAGGAGTGTGTAGATTTAGAAAACTGAAAAAGTAACAACACAAAAATATGAACACGTTTGGGAATTACTACTGCTTATTCTCAATGGTGTCACTGGAACCAATGTTTTGAGTGCTGAAACCACATGCAGCAGGCCATCCAGGTTGGATCTTTCCAATTTTTGTTGTTGCTGTTGGTGGTGGTTTTTCTTTCCTTTTTATTTATAATCTTCTGTTCATTTTTTTTCTTTTTTTCCCCCCACTTCATTAAGAAACGTCCTGAAGCCCAAGGTGATGCAAGGCCTGCCTTTTGTTGCTCCTGTTGACCACAGGATTCATTGGACTGAACTTCTATTTTTCTTGTAGTAAGTTACCCACATATATACACCTGAAGGTGATTTTCTTCCCACTTCAAAACAGGAGTTTAGATATCAGCTGAAGAAAAAGTAAAATGAATCATACAGCTTTAAACACCAGCAGGACCATTTATATAGAATTACAGTTAGCAAGTACTAACCACTAAAGAGATCTGAATGAGTCTGAAAGACCCACAGACACATATAAAGAATCAGTCAGAGAAAGCATCTGAGTCAAAATAATGGGAAGGCAGGTTTGAAGGTGAAAACCTTTTTGATGCTAAGGCAGTAATGAAATAATACAGATGCTATTTTATATCCACTTTGAACGTTCCCGTCACCAAACGATGCAGCTTTGGTTGCCCGAGGTACCCTAGACCCTAGCAGGCCTGGTGTAAGATGCACTTCAGGTAACAGGAGCTCTTCTCATTATAACTTTAAAAAGGCCTTTCCAGTTATCATCCACCCTGTAGCACTTGATATTTCATCCTGGAGCAGAATCATGTTTTGGCTGACTGATCAAAGTTCCTGGACAGATGGAGGAGGCCTAATGATGATGGTGACAATGGTCCATATTCATGTATCCCAATTTCAAAATCCAAAAAGTTCTGGAAAAGCAAGCTGTTCAGAGTTAATTTGGCAGGAAAATCTGACCTAAATTTATGTGTCTTTATTCCATTTAGTGTGAAGTTTCATAAATTTCACCACAATAGGATTAAAATGTTTGATTACAGGGTGCCGTCTGCAGTATTGCTAGTAGGTTTCATAATATAGGACATATGCATTGAGTTACTTTCTTAAAATGAAAACAAATCTGAATTTCAACATGTATTTGGCCTCAAAGGTTTCTAAAACGAATTGTACACCTATAACAATAATGCTTAACTAGCATTTATTATATGTCAGGTTATATCAGAAGCACTTTATATGGATTAACTCATTTAATTTTCACAGTAGCCCTATAAAATGTAGTAATTCTCATATCTTAGCAATGAGAAAGCCAAGGCAGTAGTAAAATGCCGTAATTAGCTAGTAGGTAGTAGAGCCAAAACCTCAGCCCAGCCAGACGAGCTCTGAGACTCTTCCTCTTCATTATCATAATTCTTTCAATACCCGATGCATTATTGTGGTCACTAAAGAAAGGTGGATCTCTTGATGCCGTTTCCTGAACTCATTCCATGTCTAGCATAGATCATGTTCAGTATTTCATGATATAATTTGACACTGTATTTTATATAAGTACATATTCTGCAATAAACCAGCTAGCAGCTGAATTCATTTGTCATGGCTGAGGTTTATAGCATCTCAGGTGGCACCTTAAATGCTATTTACTCATTAGATGCTTGAATTCCTTACACAAATTTTTTCTAGTCTACACTGGAATGTCTCTACAACTGTATAGGCAGCCTACTTGGGCTCTAGGCAGCTCTAATCACTAAGAAGTCTTCCTTGTGCTAATTCTAAAATGCTTCCCTGAACTTTCTAGCCATTGATTCTAAACACAGAAAAGGTCATTTCCATTTCCATATGTTTGAACCCTTTAAAATCATTATAGATAACTATTTCTCCAATTACTCTTTCTAGAAATGGTTCAAAGAAAACATGGGTAATATTTTTAAAATACACAGCAGGGATGCCTGGGTGGCTCAGTGGTTGAGCATCTGCCTTTGGCCAAGGGCGTGATCCCAGGATCCAGGATCGAGTCCTGCATCTGGCTCCCGGCAGGGAGCCTGCTTCTCCCTCTGCCTGTGTCTCTGCCTCTCTCTGTGTCTCTCATAAGTAAATAAATAAATCTTTTAAAAAAATACACAGCAAAAGTTGATATGAGGAGTTAAACAATGAGAAAGGATAACTTAAAAAACAAAATGTTGATTTCCAGGTTTCCAGATGATGGTAGCTGCTTATACCCAAATTTCTCCACATATCCTCCAGAGACTTTATAGATAAACAAGGAGAACAAAAAAATCCATAAAACAAAACTAAAAAATAAGAGTGACGGAGAATACTGCAAACTGCAATTTACATGGAAATCAACAAATGGACATTAAAAACCAGCAAAGCTAATCTAGAGCTCATAATGGAATAGAAAAATCAGTGGAGAATAAGTGAAAAGGAGAAGAGACCAATGGGTTCCTCATGATGGCAGAACACAGCTAACATCACCCTTAGAAGGACAGAGTCCCACAGGAATAGGGAAATATTGAGAAAAGGTTTGAGACCTTGTGGATCAGAGCAGTAACTACTGGGGAACAGAAAGAAGGACCTGAAAGTTCTTGAGAACAGAGGTGGCGGTGACCAGCAGGAGTCCCTTGGAATCTCGGTGATCAGGGGAAGGGAGAGAGAAGCAGTGGATTTTAAAGATCCTATTAAACAAATAAGAAACACAAAATCAGAAGACCCATCAACCACCACCTTAACTCTTAGAAAAAATGCTACCTGTTAAATAATAGGCACTCAGCTGAGGTTACTCTAAACTAAAAACTAGTACACCATCCAAACTTCTCACCATCACCATAGTAGAATAACTACTATTGATTTAGGAAAAGATAAGACATTTTAAAAGTGATGGGAATAACAGGTAACATCCATATAAAACTACTGTAAGAATCAAAATACCTCAGGTGATAAAGCCCCTTATCTGATACCCTGCCATAAAACCCACAAAGCAGAACTCTGTATATAATCTGCTCACATTAATATCCTTAAACAAATATTTGCATATGTGAAAAAACACTCTAAATCAGAAATTCAAAAACTCAAAACAGAAAAGTACAAAAAAGATCCCAGAGATGACTCAGGGAAGAAAAGGAGAAGAGAGAGGAAGACAAAATAATTTCAGAAATGAACATTCAAATCTGAGATGCCAAAGAGACAAGACTGGAAATATAACAGCAGGTGCTATGAAGAGGAATAAAAATGCCAAGAGAATAAAAACAAAATACAAAAGAGCTAAAAAATCTAAGACACAAATTGGTTGCTATAGAATCTAAGCAAAGAAGACCTAAACTGTATGTAATTAAAATTTCTGAAAAATAAAAACAAAGGACAGAGCCTGTATATATATAACTGTAATTCAAAAAAAATTTTCAAAGGGCTTGCTAACATCTAGACAAATTGACCAAGAATAATCAATCATCTGAGACATAGCCTACTAAAAATACTGCATTTAAAACAAAAGAAAAAATCCTTCTGGACCTTAGGCAAGAAAACCAAATCACTACAAAGCAAAGGATATCATAATGGCATCGTATTTGTCAACAGTAACACACATAGCAAGAGTACAGGAAAGAAAGTATAAGGCTAGGTCTTTATATCCAGCCAAACTGTTTTCAAGTATTAAAGCTATGAAAAATAGTTTGAAACCTGCGCAAACTCAGTATAGTACTCAGGAGCCCTCTCCATGGAATCTGTAAGAGAATGAACTTCATTTAAGTATGAGGTGTCAGTGATGTTCTGGACTATGGTGAACACTGAACACATTTAATTTTTTTGAAGATTTTTATTTATTTATTTGAGACAGAGACAGACAGAGAGAGAGAAAAGGAACAGGGGGAAGGGCAAAGAGAGAGGAAGAAGCAGATTCCTCAATGAGTGCAGAGCCTGATATGGGGCTCAATCCCGGGACTCCAGAATCATGACCTGGGCCAAAAGCAGACGCTTAACCAACTGAGCCATCCAGGTGCCCTTGAATACATTAAATTTTAGATCAAAGACCAAAACATAGGAAGGGATAGAAGTAGAAGAGTACATGTTATCTGTCCTGTCAAAGTATAAATAATACAATCATTTATTTAATAGTAAAGAGAAGGGAGTAGAGGGAAAGTAGAATAAGCTCATTGGTTATCATATGGGTATAGAGTCAATGGTATTATTTAAAGCTCCCAACCTAGGATAAAGGGGCTGCTGGCATTACAAAAGGTCTTTTTTAAAGGTAAATCCTAGAGTAGGTGTTGGCAATCTTTAGGTGGCAGGTCAAATACAGTTCACCTTTTTTGTAAATAAAGTTTTAGTGGCACACAGCCAAATCCATCCAGTTACATATTGCCTATAACTTTTGTTCTGTCTACATCATAGACATTAATGTAGTCGTACTGTCCAAATCAACAGAGGTATTTGTAAGAGATGGTATGACCCACAAAGCCTTAAATACTTACTATGTGGGCCTTTACAAAAAAAGTTTGCCAACTCCTAATGTATAACAAAAATACAAAACTTTCCTAAATGCCAAAAACACAGAAAAAGAAACATAGTAAGTTTTTTAAAAAATGAAACAGTTAATATCAATCATATATGTAATATCAATAAATGTAAATGTGCTTAATTCATACATTAAAAAAAAGGGTTTTGGGGCCGTTCATAAAGCAAAATAAAATAACACCAACTGTATGCTCTTTAAAAGAGAACAAATTGAGGCAGCTTTTTCTGCCCACAGATCCCATCCCCATGATATAATAAAAGCACCTCAAAAGTAAAATAATTTAAAAATTTAAAAAGAAATCTAAAAGTTAAACATGAAGGAATGAGCAAAGATATACTAGGCAAATGCCAATAACATGAAATCAGGAGTTGTGATTTTTTTTTTTAAAGATTTTATTTATTTATTCATGAGAGAGAAAGCGAGGCAGAGATGTAGGCAGAGGGAGAAGCAGGCTCCATGCAGGGAGCCCGATGAGGAACTCGATCCTGGAACCCCAGGATCATGCCCCGAGCCAAAGGTAGACGCCCAACCACTGAGCCACCCAGGCATCCTAGGAGTTGTGATTTTGATACCAGGCAAGGCAACATTCAGACCAAAAGCATAAAGACAGAGAAGTACAAATGCCAAAACCACAGCAACTATCTTCATAAAGCAGAGGCTATGAGAGATGCAAAGAGAACCCGGAAGAGACACAATAAGAGACTAAAACACCATTCTGAGCCTGAGACATGTCAAACAAACAAAAAGTAAATAAAGATATAGGGGACCTAACCAACATCATTTATAAGGCATACTGTACATGTGTGTATATTACATTGATTATAGAAAATATAATTTCTCAAGCATACACAGGCCAGTCATGAAACTGTCCTTATATTAGGCCATAAAAAAGCAAAACAAAACAAAAACAAAAACACCTCATGAAGTTCCTAAGGTACAGACCTTTTCTGGCCACAATGCCATAAAACTAGAAATTAATAACATCAGAACACGTAAATTGAAAAAGGTTCTTCTACTTGAACATTAAAAAACTCTTCAAAGCATCCTCTTGCGAGAAAGGGGGATATACAAACCCAAACTGCAGTATTTCTAAAAAACGTATGAAAAGATGAGAATGAAAATACTACATATACTAATTATTGAAGCAGTACCAAAGAGAATATATATAATATCTTTTGCATAAGAGAATAGATGCAAACATATGCACACTCAACCCCCCTCCCCAAGTACTTTGGCTTATTTTTTCCAAAAAAAGAAATATAAAAGAAACCAACGAAAACGGTATCTGTAAAGGACAGGAAAAAATAGAATGGATGAGGTAGGTATAGGAGTGTGATACCTTTGGTATATTTATTTATATAGTTTTGACTTTTGAAACATGTTTTACAAATTCAGAAAATAAAATTTTAAAAAGGTTGAAAAAAACAAACTCTAAAAGTGGACACAAGCGTAAATTTAAAACTCTATTTTCCAACTGTATATCAAGTCAATAACATGATCACACAAAGAAAACAATTCAAATTAACTTTGAAAATATACTCTGATCAAATATGACTTTAGTGGAATATACTCTAAGCACAAGAAAATCTGCAAAGAAGGCTTGAATATTACCTAGTGTTTTTTGTGTGGTTGTTGTTACTGCAACAGTGTTGGTGTACTAATTCTGAAACTATTTTGCAGATTCAATGGAGTTCAGAAATACAAGGAGTTCTGTAAACTTTCATATACATATGAAATAAAGTAATTTTGGAGAGTGTATCTTCTCACTCTAACCTAAGGATTGGCTAGAAAACGTTTTTTTAAAAAGTACATATATATTTTAAAACGTACATATATAGTTGCACAACAATTTAAATGTATTTATTACTGCTTAACTATATGCTTAAAAATGGTTAAGATGGTAAGTTTCAAGTTATGTGAATTTTACCATATGGTAGGCATGGAGCCAGGATATTGACATCTATCAACCCTAAACTGAGATTATCCCTGGAAGAAGGATATTGTTATTTTCCTTTCACAGAGGACTAAACTGAGGCCCAGAGTTGGTAATTATGTCACATAAGACGAGAAAGTAGTAACAGAGACTAGAACTACTGGCTGTTTTACTGACCCCAAAGCTTATCATGCTCTTTCCACCATAACCAAATGATTTTTCAAAAAGAATATTAACAATTTAGTTTTGATTTATTTTTTTAAAGATTTTATTTATTTTAGAGAGAGAGCGCGAGCAGGGGAGGAGGAGGGAGAGGAAGAGGGAAAGAATCTCAAGCAGACTCTGCACTTAGTGTGAAACCGGATGTGGGGCTCGATTTCACAACCCTGAGATCATGACCTGAGCTGAAACCAGGAGTTAGACGCTTAATGGATTGAGCCACCCAGGTGCACCATACTTTTGCTTTATTTTAAATGAATGGACATTCACTGCTTTTGTTATTGTTGGATATTTGTTGTTACTGAGTAGTGATAGTGGCAGTTTTAAGGACTTTTGCCAAGAATTTGCAAGAGAAGGAAATAATTCCAGAAGGGTGTTTGGTCTCTTAGATAATGACATCTGGCCTTCCCGAGTGTTGTTGTTTCAGGTCATATCCTCTGCCTGGAAAAAATGGAGCCTAATAGCTCAAGGTAGAAGAGATTCGAATCCAAGGTATATGCCTAATCTGCTTTTAAATACAATTTTAAATTTTTGAACAGTGTAAAAATGTTAAGTCTGGTTGGAACACATGTTCAAGCCAGCATATATTAGAAACATTATGTTCAGAAGCCAAAGCAGCCACTACTAAAAGCTCATGCACATGCGGTGGCCCTGTTTCCCCTGGGAATTGGCTGTTCAGTAAGTTCAGAGACCATAGGAACCTAAGCTCTGTTAGTACAAGGTAATTAAAAAATATCTTCACTAAATTGCTCAACAAACTCTTTTAAGATGGAGAAAATTTAAAAACCATTGGAAATTATTACATAATACAGTTATGCAACATTTACAAACTATGTCTTAAAATACATGATAAAAATTAAATAGTATAAATGTCTTTGTGAATCCAGAAACAGTTATATAGGGTGTGGAACAAATCAGAATGCCACCAACATCCACACCTGGATGAATAAAAACTAGTGTAATGATAATAACTAGATGAGAACAAAGATGCTATAATTCCTGGAATATGGTAAATTACAGTTATCTGTAAATGAAATAGATATGCCAAAAAGCTTCAAAAAGTAAAAATTCTTACATAAGTGTAAAGAAGCTGAAAGGCTAAAATATCTAGTCTGATCCATACCACAGTTCAAAGAGGTATTAAAGTCTGGATAGTAGCCAAGACAAAAGAGAAAGATTTGATGAATTTTATCTTGAAAAGATAATCATACAAATATTTACCACAATAATAACCATAATGTCAATGCCTATTGTGGTACAATGGTTAAAAAAGTAAGCCTTTCAGAAAAGTTCTTAAGATCAAAGCATTCAAAGTGCTTTTCGTGCAAAACTCCTTTTTGTACGTGTATATTTGACAAATGGTTTAAAGAAGAAGTAATTTAAAGCTGATTGAGAATGAGTAGCACATGTCTTCTGGCTGTAAATTGTCTCCCTTCCCAACAGGCAAAGAAATCCAATTTGAAAATTATTCATTAAAATTATTTCCTTTAGAAGATGTCACTACAATTTTAAAAAAGGGTTTTACTGATCATAAATGTATCATCTCCCCTGGCACTGTTGTTCCTTCCCATTTCCTTCATGTATACTTATGTGGTAGTTTACTATCCAAGTCCATCACCAGCAGTCAAAGTGTGGGCCATAAACTTATACTTATTCTATATACTGCTAGCCTGAATTAGGGAAGAGATACATACAGAAAAAGTAAGAATTTAGAAATTTCAATAGCAATTTAACAAAGTGATTTCATGCCTGCTGAATCTAAAAATAAGGGGGATCCCTGGGTGGCTCAGTGGTTTGGCACCTGCCTTCGGCCCAGGGCATGATCCTGGAAACCCAGGATTGAGTCCCACATCAGGCTCCCTGCATGGGGCCTGTTTCTCCCTCTGCCTGTGTCTCTGTCTCTGTCTCTGTCTCTCTCTCTCTGTCTCTCTCTCTCTCTCTCTGTGTCTCATGAATCTAAAAATAAAATACATGGAAAAAATAAAAATTAAAAACACATATTTACATATTTTTTAAATTAAGGATTATCGTGATATAATTTACATATAGTAAAATCCAACTTTTTTAGGTGCCTCTCTGCAATCTCTTCTCCTAATGCCTTATCCTTTGCAACCATTGATCTGATTTCTCTTATAATTTTGCCTTTTCTAGAATTTCATATAGGGGAATCATAAACTAAGTAGTCATTTGTGCCTGGCATCTGTCACTTTACATAGCAGTGCTTTTCAGATTCAATGCTATTGCATGTACCAATAGTTTTTATCTTTCTAGTAGTATTCTACTGTATAAATTCATCAAACTGCTTATCCATTCACCAATTGATCGATTTCTGGGTTATTTTCAATCTTGAGTGACTATGAATAAAGCTGCTATAAGCATTTATGTACAAGTCATTTTTTGTAAATGAATATCCAGGTGTTCTAGCACCATTTTTTAAAAACGACTATCCTTTTTCTATTGAATTGTCTTGGTATTGTTCTTCAAAACCAACTAACTTTATACCTATTTTTGGACCTATAGTCTCTTCCATTGTTCTATGTCTATCTTTACACCAATGCTACACTAGCTTGGTTACTGAAGCTTTATTGTAAATCTTGAAATAAAGTCCTCCAGATTTGTTCTTTTTCAAAATTGTTTTGGCTATGCTAGATCCTGTGGTTTTCCATATAAAATTTAAAATTAGCTTGTTGATTTATGCAAAAAGCTTGCTGGGATTTTAATTGAAATTGCATGGATTCTACATATCACTTTGAAGAAAACAGATATTTTAACAATATTGTCTTCTGGTAAGTGAAACTTGGTATATATACCCATTTACTTAGGTCTTCTTTAATTTCTTTCACCAACGTTCTGAAGTTTTCATTGTAAAAATATAGGTTTCATATTTGTGGATACTATTGTAAATGGTATGTTTTACTTCAGTTTCTAATTATTCATTGCAGCATACAGAAATAAACATTTTTATATAACCTTGCATCCTATGATTTTTAAAAACTCATTTATTAGTTCTAATACCTTTTCATTGATTCTTTGAGATCTTGTATGGAGACAATCATGTCATATTGACAGTTTTAGCTTCTTTCTTTCCAAACTGAATGTCTTTTATTTCTTTTTCTTACATTACTAAACTGACTAGGACTTTCACTAAATACTGACTAGAAGTAGGAAGACTGGACATCCTTAACTTGCTCCCAATCTTAAATGGAAAACATTTCACTTCATCATAAGGTATGAAATGTTTCTTTTAGGTTTTCCATAGATGACATTTAAACAGGCAGATGAACTTCTCTTGCTGTTTGCAGAAAATTTTTATCATTATTGGGTATTATACCAACTTTGCATTCCTGGATGATCTCCACTTGGTTATAATGTATAGTCCTTTTAATACACTGCTGGACTTAGTTACTCAAGTATTATTAAAAATTCTCATGTCATGGGGCACCTGGCTGGCTCAGTCGTCAAGAGTCAAGAGTCAGAACGTGACTCTTGATCTCAGGGCTGTGAGTTCAAGCCCCCCATTGGGCTTGGAGCTACTTAAAAAAAAAAAAAAAGAAAGAAAGAAATTTTCATGTCTTATTGTTCATGCAGGATATCATTCTGTAGTTTTATTTTCTTGTAATATCTTGGTCACGTTTTGGTGTTTCCATGGAATATTTTTTTCCCGTCCCTTTAACTTATCTATGTGTTTGAAAATTTTTTTTTCAAATCTTTATTCATTTATTCATGAGAGACACAAAGAGAGAGGCGGAGACATAGACAGAGGGAGAAGCAGGCTCTGTGCACGGAGCCTGATATGGGACTCAATTCCAGGAGCTTGGAATCATGCCCTGAGCCAAAGGCAGACTCAACTACTGAGCCACCCAAGTGCCCCTATCCATTTGAATTTAAAGTCAGTTTCTCAAAGGTAGTGTTTAGTTGGGTCTTGCTTTTCTATCCAATCTGACAATCACTGCCTTTTAATTGTTTATAAGATAATTAATATAATAATTGATAAGGCTGAATTTGGGTCTACCATCTTGCTAATTATATTCTATTTGTCCCATCTATTCTTTGTTCTCTTTGGTTCTCTTATTGCATCTTTTTGTGTTATTTTTTATGATTTCATTTTATCTCTACCACTGGTTTATTAGTTATGTGTCTTTTATTTTCTAGTGGTTGTTCTAGAGTTTACATCTTTAATTTCTTACAGTCTACCTTCAGTTTTTGTATCTATGAGGTCATGATAGTTGATCTACATTTTGGTATTGTTGTTAACTTTGCCCTCAATGGACCAAAGATTTCAAATTCTTTCACTGTTGAGCTGCCATTACTTTGCGCAAGTTATAACCCAGTACTGGAAGATCATTCTCAGTATTTCTACTCTACTTTAGCTTTCAGCAGTCACTGCACACGTGCACCACAGTGGAAGTCTCTAGTCTCTTTCCATATTCCTGTACCTTCCCCAGTGATGGACTGCTTGTTACTAGGTGTTAGGCTTACTTGGGGGCCAGATTCGGCTTTTGGTCTCCTAGTGTGAGGCAGGGTCTGTGAGCCTGCTTTTGGATGGGATGGGCTAGAAAGCTGTAGGCCTTTCTACCCTTCCCACAAGAGGTCATGGTTGGAGACCTGTGGAGAAGGAGTTGCTGTTGGGTTTGGAGCTCCCAGTTATTCCAAACTAAAGCTAGCCCATGATTAGACATCAAGGAATTTAAACTATTTTAGTTGTTTTTTCTTATTTGCTTCTATGGCAGCCACTTCTTCTAACGCTCTATTCAAAGGTGAACAGTTTGTGTGCCTCATTCTCCTCAGATGGGCTTCTCAAACTTTAGAATTAAGTTTCCTTGATTTCCTTATAAACTCAGCTGTTAGCTGTCTGATACGTTCAAAGAAAATTATGCTTTTGGGGGCTATTGGATTTTTCTTATTAGGATGGGAGTGATCTGCTCTTACAGTTTTCCACACCCTGGAAATGGAAGAAGAACTTAGGCTTATGTTTTGTATGTCTTTGCTTTTTTATTTCATTTTCTAAAATAATTAATTTTTATTGTATTTTATAAAAATATTGTTTTGTGATGGATTGAAAAAGACAACAAAACTGGTCCCTCATCATAGTGTGAAAATCATGGTTCCAGTGCATAAAGTAGTTAGAGTTAGGACAAGATTGTCTAACCTATAGGTGCCATAAGTGAACTATTCAGCTACAGAACATTTTTTTTTGGAACTTATGACATATTTATGGATAGCAAAAAGATTCATACTAATTCACACCTAGCAGAGAGTAAGGTATTAGGAGTGGTTAATCAAATATTTTCACTCTAAAAAATTTATTCTGTAGCCCATCATATAATATTGCTATTTTTTCTCTATCTCAAATAGATTAATAGAATTTGTCCCATTTTTCCCTGATGTGAGGGTTAATTTATTTAAGAATATTTCAAAACATCCCAGATTTTCTCTGGAAAAGGCACATCAAAATAAACCACAAAGTCTACCAATCAGCAAAGGTGCTAATTAAATGAAGAAATGAAAAGAGAAAGTAGCCTTGAAGATATTTAGGAAACTATACCTCTAATTTCCCCTGATAAAGATTTTAGAAGCAATAATTATTTTAAAGTATGTTCTCATAACACTTTTATTATGAACCTATTGCTATGGTGCTCTTTTTGTCTATCTTGCCCAACAAAATAGCAAACACCTCAAGAATAGTGCTATATTCGTCTTCGTACTTCTCAGTGTCTAGCACAGTGCCTGGCATACATCAGGCTCTTAATGAATATACACTGAGTCAATGAATATTGAATGAAATGAATAGTTCTGGTAATTGTTCTACCTAGCTTTTTCTTCTTTTTCTACAGGCTCTATCCTCTTTACCTCACCTCTTTTGTCTTTCCAAGCACATATAATTAGATCTCCTGGAATCTATATACACCAGCATCCCTTTTAATACCCACTACTGTTCAAAGACTCTGCTGGCAGCCCCATCTACCTCATCAGCTGGCCTCATACCTATAATAGTAGCAGAGGGCTGAGGTAGTTCTAGCTCTGTCCTTTGTTTGGATGACCCGGCAGCCTATTTGGTGGTCAGCCTTTGTAGCCAGGTAAGTTTCTCATAACCACGTCAGGTACTGGGTGAATGGATTTCTATCTGACATCCCTATTTTTCCTCCTCAGTGGTCATATGTTGCAAGTGACTCACATACCTCAATGCCTAAACATCTTTGAGTCAAAAACAGGCATTTCAAAAAAAAAAAACAAAAACAAAAACAAAAAACAAAAAAAAACAGGCATTTCATTTTAGCTAATATAGTTTATGGTTTAGTTTTCCACATCCCGTGATCAACCTTCTATTAGGGTAGATAAGGAGAATGCCACTGAAAGCAGAAATTATGTTATTTCTTTTTGAATCTTTAAAAATTCCTAACATACTAATAATATGCCCATAGCAGATATACATTATAATGAGAGAATAAGTTGGATCTTGCATGAAAGCTCTTCATAAGTTCCCTTCACGAATTAAGTCAACTTACATTTATACTTTAGTTTTTCCTTTCACTGCCCCACAATTCACTTTTACTTCCTCATACACCTCTGTGGGGATGCTAATGTGTGTCTTGATGAGTGCACCTGATAACCCCTGATAAGACCAAATATACCTTGCAGTGCAATAAGGTTCACATTTTTCCATAATCACATATTAACTAATCTCATTATTCCCATAGACTTTAAAGAAACTCTTACCCAGCCTTAGCAACACTTATAGTTTGTTGCTCCATTGCCTCATGGATACTGGTTCTGTCATGTTCTTTGAGGCTGTTAAACTCATCGATACAGCAAAGGCCCGCATCTGCAAGTACTAATGCCCCAGCCTCCAAATTCCATTCTCCTGAGTCTTTCACAGCAGTTACCGTCAGACCTAAGGAAACAAGCAAGCTATATTAACTTTTATTTTCAAAACCATGTCTTATACCTATGAGCGGACAGTACCTACATTTTAAACAAAAAAGAGTCAATTGCCTTTATTTGTAATCTGTCAAGAATGAATTACATCAGACAAAGAATGGGTGGTTCCCAAGGAGAGGAGGAATGGGAGGATGGGCAAAATAAGTGAAAGGAATTAAGAGGGACAAACTTATAAATGAGTCACAGGGATGTAAAGTATAGTATAGAGGATATAGTCAATAATATTGCAATAACTTTAAATGGTAACAGATGGTAAGTAGATTGATCATGGTGAGGATTTCATAATGTATATAACTGAAAAATCACTATATTGTATACCTGAAATGAATATAATATTGTATGTCAACTATACTTCAATTAAAAAAAATGGATGGCATCAGGACAACTATTTCTGGTTTCCAGGCACTGGAAAGCCTCAGAAGATCCTATGTTCTGAAAATATAAGATGTGTTATTGAATATTTTATAGCAACCAAAAATCCCCAAATTTTCTTTCCTTGGTAGGTACCCTCACTGAATAGAAGGAGCAAACAGATCTTCTGAAAAGAGGTTCTGTATCATATGCTGTTTAAAAAGGCCTATAAGGGGGCAGCCCCGGTGGCGCAGTGGTTTGGCACCGCCTGCAGCCCAGGGCGTGATCCTGGAGACCCTGGATCGAGTCCCACATCGGGCTCTCTGTATGATGCCTGCTTCTCCCTCTGCCTGTGTCTCTGCCCCTCTCTGTCTCTATGAATAAATAAATAAAATCTTTAAAAAAAATAAAAAAATAAAAAGGCCTATAAGTCCAAAGACAGAAAACAGTAGATATTAGAGTCCAATGATGAAAATGAAGAGTTTGTTCCCAGTCACAGTGTGAGAAAGAAGATTCCTTTAATTATGTTTTTTTCTGGATTTGATTCATCCTTTATACCACAGTGGTCAAAAGCAAAGGCTTTGGGGGCACCTGGCTGGTTGGCTCCACTGGTTAAGCATCTGAGTCTTGGTTTCAGCCCAGTTTATGAATTTGGGCATCATGAGATGGAGCCCCACAGTGGACTCCACGCTCAGTGTGGAGTCTGCTTGAGATTCTCTCCCTCTCCCTCTATCCCTCCCCCCACTTGTGCGTGCATGTAAGCACTCTCTCTCTCTCTAAAATAAATGAATGAATGAATGAATGAATGAATTTTTTTTTTTTTTAAAGCAAAGGCTTTTGAGTCACACAGACTTGGATCTGAATCTTGGATCTGTCATTCTGGTTGTCCTACTGTAGGCAAGTTTCCTAATATGTCCTGGTCTCTATTTATTCATTTATGAAACAGGATAACAATGGAATGTATCTTATAGAGTCTTGGATATTCAAATAGAATATAATAAAACTCTTTAACAGGTGTATGACATATAATGAGTACTT
Organism: Vulpes lagopus; assembly: GCF_018345385.1. Taxonomy (NCBI): domain Eukaryota; kingdom Metazoa; phylum Chordata; class Mammalia; order Carnivora; family Canidae; genus Vulpes; species Vulpes lagopus. Next base: position 116,057,756 of record NC_054825.1, read on the forward strand.
ATTTTACAATAACCATTGATAAGCCAGACTGACCAAGAAAAAAAAAAAAGAGGAAAAACAACTTACAAATATTAGGAATGAAGGGGGATATCCCTATAAACCCTACCAACACTTAACTGGTAGTAAGGAAATATGATGAACAACTCTATGCACTAAGTTTGGTAACTTAGATGAAATGGTCAGATTTTTTGAAATATATAAACTGTGAATGTTTATAGATAGCTTGCATACTCCTATACCTCTTTTGAAAATTGGCTATATAGTTAAAAATCCTGCAACACATAAATCTACAGACTGAGATGACTTCATGGTGAATTCTACCAAACATTCATGAAAGAGATAATACCAATTTTACAAAATTTTCAAAAATACAGAAAAACAAGGAACACCTCCCAACTCATTTACTATAGCCAGCACTATTAAGATACCAAAACCAGATAAAGGTATATTAAAAGAAAACTACAGACTAGTATCTCTCATAAACATAGACACAAAAATCCTCAAAAAATACAAGCAAATCAAATACTTAAAATAACAGATTATAAACAAGTGGGATTTATTTTGGGATTACAAGGTTAATTTGACATTCAAAAATTAACCGAAATAATACACCAAATCAATAAACTAAGGAAGAAAAAGCAAATGACCACCTCAATATATTCAGAAAAACACTTGATAAAACTCAACAATTATTCATGATTAAAAAAAAAAACCTCTCAAAAAGCAAAGAATAGAGGGAACTTCTTCAGTCTTATAAAGGGTATTTACAAAAATCGTACAACTAACATAGTTAATTGTAAAAGACTGAATGCTTACCACCACACCCACCCTCATTCCCAAGATCAAAACAAGGCAAGATGTGCTCTCATCATTCTTATTCAAAATCTTTGTGGAGGTTCTAGCCAGTAAAATAAAGGAAAAGAAATTAACAACCATCAGATCAAAAGGAAAAAACAAAACTTTATATTTTCAGACAACATGATTACGTATGAAATTCAAAAAAATGTACAACAAAGCTACTAGAACTAAGTGAGCATAGCAAGGTTGCAGGATATATGTCAATATATAAAAATCTGTCATATTTCTATGTACTAGAAAAAAAATTTTAAACTCCAATTAAAAGTAATACAATTTATAATAGCACCTGAAAATATGAAATACCTGGGTATAAATCTTTAAAAATGTGTAAGATCTAGGCCTTGAGTTGAAGCCCCACGTTGGGTGCAGAGATTACTAAAAAAAATAATTTTAAAAATAAAAAATATGCAAGATCTATATGAAAAACTACAAAACAATGATGAAAGAAATCAAAGACAACTAATTAAATCAAGAGATATTCCATGTTCATGAAATTGAGAAACTCAGTACTTTAAAGATGCTTCCTCAAATTGCTCTATTAATTGTCCCTAAAGATTCAATGCAATTCTAAGCAAAATAAATTTTTTTTAAAGATTTATTTATTTGAGAGAGAGAACACAGTAGGGACGGGGTAGAGTACAGAGGGAGACAGGGTCTTCAGCAGAGTGTGCACTGGGCATGGAGCCTGATAAGAGCTTAATCTCAGCACCCTGAGATCACGACCCAATAGGAAACCAAAAGTCAGACTGTGCCACTCAGGCGCCCCCTCAAAAAAATTCTAATGGGATTTTTCTTTTTACAGAAACAGAGTGATTCTACAATTTATATGGAGAAGCAAAGGAAACTGAAGAATCAAACCAAAAAACAAAGTAGAAGGTCATGATTTAGTTTCCACATTTACTACAAAGCTACAGTAACCAATTCAGTGTGGTACTAGAAAAAGGAGAGACAGAGAGAACAATGGAATAGAGTCCAAATACAGGCCCACACATATCTGGTCAAGTTATTTTTGATAAAAATGCAAAAGTTATCCAATGAAGAAAAGATAATCTGTTCTACAAATGTGTTGGAATAATTGGATAGCCTTATGCAAAAAGAAAAAAAAAATCAACCTTGATCCATACCTCAAATGTGATACAAAAATTAACTGAATGAAAGAAAAAATCTAAATGAAAAATGTAAAACTTATAGACGAAAACTCATAAAAGAAAATACAAGAGAAAATCTATGTAAGTTCTTCTGTTTTCCAGTCCAGCATTTAAGGAGCTCAGAGGTTGCCACAAGTTGCCACTTGTTTAATAATAAGTAAAAACCTGAACAAACTGGAAAATCAATAATTCTTCTAAGATGCATTAGAGAAATGAGGTCATGAGGCAAACCAATGTCCTCAAAATTAGAAAGATAGAATCACAACTTACCAGAGCTGATACCTCCATGGGAACCAGTAATGGTATAAGAAAACCTGAACTGTAATTGTAGAATTGCTGGAGGCTCAGTGTGGATAACTCTCAGAATTACAATCTCCATTCATGGGGGACCCTCACACTTTTGTGAGTTTTACCTCCAAGAGCCCTCCCAGGTTAAGTATCACATTAAGTATCAGCAATTTTTCTCTGAAACTGTAAGCAGAGAGATGGAAAGTCTACGAAAAAAAAAATTTTTTTTTTAAAATTCTAGAGGTCAAAAACACTGTAAAATAAAGGAAGAATGCCTTTGATGGGCTCATTAGTGGACTGGACACGGCTGATTAAAGAATCTCTGAGTGTAAAGATAGTATAAGCTTCAATGGAAACTTCCAAAACTAAAAAGCAAACAGGAGACAAAATGGAAAATAACAGAGCACAATACCCAAGAACGTGAGACAACTACAAAAGGTGTAATATAAATGTAATGGGAAACCAGAATGAGAAGAAAGAGAGAAAGGAAAAGAAGCAACATCTGAAGCAATAATGACTAAGAATTAGTCATGAATTGATTAATTAATGTCAGACAACAAACCATGGATCCAGAAAACTCAAGATAACACTAGACAGGAAAAATGTTTTTTAAAAAACTACATGTAAGCCTGTCATATTCAGATGTCAGAAAATCAAACATAAAGAAAAAATCTTGAAAGAAATCAGAGGAAAAATTCAACTTACCTGTAGTGGAGCAAAGTATGCAGGTAACAAGAGTAGAATTAAATATCCAAAGTATTGAGAGAAAAAAACCCACTAGTCTAGAATTCTGTATCCTTTGTGAAATTACCTGCAAAGTGAAAAAAAAAAATAGACTTTCTCCACAAAAAAAAATTCTCGAGGTAATTTGTTGCCAGGAGACCTGTCTTGCAAGAAATGTTAAAAGAAATTCTTAGGGAGAAGAAAGTGATATAGGTCAGAAACCCAGATCTACACAAAGAGACCTGGCTGGCTCAGTTGGTCTGAGCACGTAACTCTTGGTCTTAGGGTTGTGAGTTTGAGCCCCACATGGGCTGTAGAGATTACTTACATAAATAAATAAACTTTAAAGAAAGAAAAAAAGAAACTCAGATCTACATAAGGGAGGAACAAAGGAAGACTAGGTAAAACAACTTCTATTTTTCTTATTTTTAATTAATCTAACAGATAGTAGTGTGTTAAAAATAACAGCAACAATGTATTCAAATATGTATGCTTATATATGTTTATGTTCAAGTAAAATGAATGAGAGCAAGAATATAAAGGATGAGAGGGAGGAATTAGAAATATATTGCTGGTTGTAAGGTACTGTGCTACCTATGAAGTGGTACAGTGTTATTTGAAAGTGGACTTGGGTTAATTGTAAATATATATTGCATACTCTAGAGTTACCAATTACAGGACTAAAAAAAGAAGTATAATTGATACACTAAGAAAGGAGAAAAAAATGGAAGCATATAAAATGCTCAATTAAAACCATAAAAGGCAGAAAAACAGTGGAAGATAAAAACAGGAACAAACAACAAGGGCAACAAATAGAAAATGCTAACAAATATGGCAAGTATTAATCCAGCTATATCAATATTCACTTCAAACATCTATAGTCTAAATTACCAGTTGAAAGATTATCACCGTCGATGAAAAAAGACCCAACTGGGATCCCTGGGTGGCGCAGCGGTTTGGCGCCTGCCTTTGGCCCAGGGCCCGATCCTGGAGACCCGGGATCGAATCCCACATCGGGCTCTCGGTGCATGGAGCCTGCTTCTCCCTCTGCCTGTGTCTCTGCCTCTCTCTCTCTCTCTGTGACTATCATAAATAAATAAAAATTTAAAAAAAAGATTTAAAAAAAAAAGAAAAAAAGAAAAAAGACCCAACTATATATTATCTATAAGAAACTCACTTTTATTTTTATTCCTTTTTTGAAACCCACATTAAATATTAGGACATACAGATTAAAAGTAAAAAGACAGAGATAGATATATCATGCAAACACTAATCCAAAAAAATATGGGAGTAGCTATATTAATTTCAGACAGAACAGATATTAGGGCAAGAAAAATTATCTGGGAGACAGAGAAGCATTACATAATGAAAAAAGGGGGTCAAAACTGCAAGATGATGTAACAATCCTTAATATTTATGGGCCGAGGAATATAAGAGGTAAGAACTAGTGGAACTCAAAACAGGAGTAGATTATAGTTGGAGACTTCACCACCCCTGTATCAGAAATGGACATAACCAGCAGGTAGATAATCAGAAAGGCCGTAACTGAACTCAAAAGTACCATCAATCAACTGAATATAACAGGCATCTATAAACAACTTTATCCAACAACAGCAGAATGTATTTTTTTCCTCCAGCACCCATGGAATATTCACAAAGATAGATGATAAAACACACCTTAGCAATTTATAAAAGAAATCATAAATCTTCTCTCAGACCATAATGTAATTAAATTAGAAAGCAATAACAGGAAGACAACTAGAAAATCCCAAATTATGTGGAGATTAAACACCACACTTCTAAATAACATATGGCTCAAGAAAGAAATCTCAAGAGAAATTTAAAAATGTTTTAACTAAGTCACAATTAAAACATAAGTTATCAAAATGTGTGGGATACAGGGAAAGCAGTGCTTAGAGAGAAACTGATGGCACTAAGTGCATATATTAGAAGAGAAGAAAGATCTAAAATCAATAATCCAAACTTCCACTTTAGGAGACTACAAAAAGAAGAGCAGATAAAATCCAAACCAAGCAGAAAAAAAGGTAATAGTAAAAATTTCAGCAGAAATCAATGAAATTGAAAACAGGAAGTCAGGGGTAGCCCTGGTGGCACAGCGGTTTAGCGCAGCCTGCAGCCCGGGGTGTGATCCTGGAGACCAGGGATTGAGTCCCACATCGGGCTTCCTGCATGGAGCCTGCTTCTCCCTCTGCCTGTGTCTCTGCCTCTCTCTCGCTCTCCCTGAATGAATAAATAAATCTTAAAAAAAAAAAAAAAAAAGGAAACAGGAAATCAATAGAGAAAATCATTGAAACCAAAGGGTATTCTTGACAAGATCAATAAAATTGTTAAGCTAAGAAAAAAAAAAGAGAGAGAAAAGACACCAATTACTAATATCAGAAATGAAAGAGGGGGGCATCACTACTGATCCTATGGACATTAAGCAGATAATGAAGAATTATTACAAACAACTTTATGCCCACAAGTTTGATAACCTAGATGAAATAGACCAATTCCTTGAAAGACATGCTGCTAACTCACAGGAGAAGAAACAATCTGAATAGGGTCATATCCCATAAAGAACTTGATCAATAATTAATAACTTTCTAAAACAGAAAGTACCAGGCCCAGATGACTTCACTGGTGAATTCTACTAAACATTTAAGGAAGAAATGATACTCATCCTCTACAGTTTCTTGCAGAAGACAGAAATAGAGTAATACTTCCTAATTCATTCTATGATAGCAGCATTATCTCCATACCAAAATCCAACAAAGACATTACAAGAAAACTACAACTTATGTTTCTCATGAACATATATAAAGATCCTCAGTAAACTATTAGCAAACTTCTGCTTGCTTCAGCAGCACATATACTAAAATATTAGCAAATTAAATCTAACAATGTATAAAAAAAATTATACACCATGACTCAGTGGGATTTATCCGAAGTGTGTAAGGCTAGTTCAACAAGCAAAAATCAACTGATGTTATCTATCAAACTGACAGACTAAAGAAAAAAAAAAATCACAGAGCAGACTCAGAAGCCCATTAACAGAACAGATAATGAATTGTTACATATTCATACTGTGGAATAAGACAGCAATAAAAACTGAAGTACAGCTAAATAAAATACAGATAAAATATTACAAACATAATATTGAGCAAAAGAATATTCTCTACAATTTCATTACTGTAAAGCAAAAATATCAGGCAAAAACAAAATAGTGCAAATAGACCTGACCTATAAGAAATACTAGGGGAATCTTTCAGGGTGAAATGAAAGAACACTAAGATAGTAATTCAAGTACACATAAAGAAATGAAAAACACCAGTACAGTTAACCACATAGGTAAATATTAAAGATGGTATCAATGTAATTTTTTGGTAACTCTTTTCTTCTGATTCAAGTAAAAACTACAGAAAGCAAAAATCATAAAACTGTGCTGACCAGCTTAAAATGTATAAAGATGAAATTTGTATGACAATAATAACACAAAAGAAGGTGGAGGGAACAGAATTACATGGAACAAAATTTTTATATACTATTAAAATTAAATTAGTAGTAATCTGAACTACTTAGGTTTTAGATTAAGATGTTATAAGAACCACCAAGATAATCACTAAGAAAATAACTCAAAAAATACAGTACAAGAAACAAAAGGGTATTAAAATGATACACTAGAAATTAAACACAAAAGAAGGCAGTAACGGAGAATACTGCAACAAAGACATAAGCTGTATAGAAAACAGAGTGGAAAATAAGCATTCATAAATCCTATCAGTAAGTACATTAAATGTAAATAAACACTTTAATAAAAAGCAGTTTGTAGAATGAATACAAAGACTTGATCCAACTATGTATTGTCTAAAGGGACACACTTTAGACAGTAACCAAAAGGGGATTACAGTGGCTATGCTAATATCAGAGAAATATTTTAATACAATTTAAAAAATACATTAATGTGAGAATAGCATTCACAAGTGAAGATATAATCACACTGGCTTTTGCACTAGTTAGATAACATCTACAGCAGAAGTCAGCAAACTATAATCTGTGGGGCAAAATCTGGCCCAACCACTTGTTTTTGTAAAAATAGTTATTTTGGAACACAGTCATGGTCATCATTTACTTACTGTCAATGGCTACTTTCACACTACATAGCAGAGGTAAGTAGTTGTGACAAACACTGTATGACCCTCAAAAATCTAAAATATTTATAGCTGGCCTTTTACAGAGAAAAAAATGGTTGCTGACTCTTAATCTAGAGTATTAATGTTTACTTTGGGGACATCAAATTTTAAAAGAAATACTAATAAAAAGAGAAGGGTAAACATAATAAAGAACAAGGAAATAATGTCATTTAAAGACTAGTTTACGGCACACGGTACGATTAGCCTGAAAGAAAGATTTAGAGAAGAGAATAATTTTTACGTATTTAGAAAACTAGCTTTTAGAAGAGAAATTAGACTAATTGGGAGTAGCTTCAAAAGAAATAGAATAAAGGATAAAAGCACATGATCATCTCAACAGAGACAGCAAGAGAATTTGACAAAATTCAATATTTCTTCATGAAAAAACAACAAACTAGGAAGAGGAGGGAACTTTCTCAACCTGATAAAGGGCATCTATAGAAAACCCACAACTAAACATCATTCTTAATGGTGTAATATTGAATGTTTTCCTGCTAAGATCAGAAACAAGATAGGGATAGTCACTTTTGCTATTTTTTTTTTTTAAGATCTATTTATTTATCTGAGAGAGATAGAGCACACACGTGAGGAGGAGGTAGGGGCACAGAGAAGAAAGCATACTCTCCACTGAGTACCAAGCCCCACACTAGTTGGATCCCAGGACCCAACCTGGAGACCAGAACCTGAACCTAAGCCAAAGCCAGGAATTCAACCAACTGAGCCACCTAGGTACCCCACTCTCACTATTTCTATTAAACACTATACTGGAAGTTCTGGAAAGGGCAATTAGGCCAAAAATGAAATAATAGGCATCCATGGGGGAGGCAAAGAAGTAAAACTATCTCGATTTGCAGATAACATAATCTTGCATGCAAAAAATCCTAAGGAATCCACTAAAAATGTATTATAAGTAATAAATGAGTTCAGCAAGGTTGAAAGGCTACAAAATCAATTTTTAAAAATCAATTGTATGCCTACACACTTTTTAAAAAAGATTTTATTTATTTAAGAGAGAGTGGGCACAAAAGAGCATGAACAGGAGAAGGGGCAGAGGGAGAAGCAGACTTCCCCACTGAGCGGGGAACCTAATGTAGGCCTGGATTCCAGGACCCTGAGATCATGACCTGAGCCAAAAGCAGACGCTTAACTGACTGAGCCACCCCTATACTTTCAATGAAGAATACAAAAATGTAATTAAGAAAATAATTCCATTTACAATAGCATTAAAAAGAATAATATACTTGGGCACCTGGATGGTTCAGTGGTTGAGCGTCTGCCTTTGGCTTGAGTCGGGATCCTGGGATCGAGTCCCACATCAGGTTTCCCACAGGAAGCCTGCTTCTCCCTCTGCCTATGTCTCTGCCTCTCTCTGTCTCTCTCATTGAATAAATAAAATAATTTAAAAAAGAATAAAATACTTAGGAATAAATTTAACAAAAAAAAGTATACCCTATACCCTAAAAATTATAAAACACTGTTGAAAGAAATTATGGATGACTTAAATAAACTAAAAGATATTCCATGCTTAATGACTGGAAGACTTAATATTGTTAAAGACAACAATATCCCTCAAAGAGTACTACAGATTCAATGCAATCCCGATCAAAATCTCAATTATCTTCCTTGCACAAATTGACAAAGTGATCCTAAAATTCATATGGAAATTCAATGCATCCCAAATAGCCAACATAATCTTGAAAAAGAACAACTACAAAGCTACAATAATCAAGAAAATATGGTAATGGCATAAGTATATAGACCAACAGAACTGTCCAGAAATAAACCCATACATTTATGGTCAATTCATTCTTGGGGGAAAGAATAGTTTTTTCAAATGATACTGCTGGGAAATTGGAGATCCACTTGCAAAAATACGAATTTGGACCCCTACTTCACATCATATACAAAAAAATAATTTAAACTGGATCAAAGATTTAAATATAAGGTACTAAAAGTATAAAACTCTTAGAGGAAAACCATCCAGCAATTCTACTCTGGGTAATTATCTGAAGAAAACGAAAACATGAACTAGAAAAAGATACGTGCACTCCCATTGTTGGCTGCAGCATTATTACAAAGATCAAGACATGAAAACAACCTAAGTGTCCATTGATGGATGAATAAAGAAATTGTTGTATATATACAGTGGAATATTATTCAGCCATAAAAAAGAATGAAATCTTGCCATTCACAACATGGATAAACCTTGAGGGCATTACGTTAAGTGAAATCAATCAGACAGAGAAAGACACTGCATGATCTCTCATACATGTGGAATCTAAAAAAGCTCATAGACATAGAGAATCAGGCTCACAGACACAAAAGATAGATTGGTAGCTGCCAATCTATTGGTGGGGAGGGAGAAATGGGTGAATTGTCTTTTTTCTCTTTTTTGGTTTAAGTACATTGAATAATTTGTAATAAAAAACTTCTAAAAATGAAACTACTAAAATTCTTGAAGAGAACAAAAATACATGTATAAAATGCTTAGAAAAAGAAAAAAAACAGGTGTAAATCTTCATGACCCTTGATTATAATGGCAGTTTTTTTGAGAAATGACACCAAAAGAACAAGGAAAAAAAGCAAAACAGATAAATTGGACTTTATCTAAATTAAAAGCTTTTGGGCAGCAAGCCACCACCAAAATTTTTTTTTTAATTTTTATTTATTTATGATAGTCACAGAGAGATAGAGAGAGAGGCAGAGACACAGGCAGAGGGAGAAGCAGGCTCCATGCACCGGGAGCCCGACGTGGGATTCGATCCCGGGTCTCCAGGATCGCGCCCTGGGCCAAAGGCAGGTGCCAAACCGCTGCGCCACCCAGGGATCCCGCCACCACCAAAATTAAGAAAAAAGAAAAAAAGGAAAGAAACCTCACAGAATGGAAGAAAATTTTTCTGAACCTGAAAGTCTCTGATAAGAAACTTGTATTTAGAATCTACAAGGAACTTTACAACTCAATAAGACAAAAACCCAATTTTTTAAAAGATCAAAGGATCTGAATAGACATTTCTCCACAGAAGATATACAAATAGTCAATAAGCAAACGAAAAATGTTCAACATCTCTAGCCATCAGGTAAACGTAAGTCAAAACCACAATGAGGGGCAGCCTGGGTGGCTCAGCGATTTAGCGTGGCTGTCAGCTCAGGGCCTGATCCTGGAGACCTGGGATCGAGTCCCACTTCGGGCTCCCTGCATGGAGCCTGCTTCTCCTTCTGCCTGTGTCTCTGCCTCTCTCTCTGTGTGTGTATGTGTGTGTGTGTGTGTGTGTGTGTGTGTGTGTCTCTCATGAATAAATAAATAAAAATCTTAAAAAAAAAAACAAAATCCACAATGGGATCCCACTTCACATACAATTCGTGGCTATAATCAGAAAGACAGGGGCAGCCTGGGTGGCTCAGCGGTTTGGCACCTGCCTTCGGCCCAGGGTGCGAACCTGGAGACCAGGCTCGAGTCCCGCATCTTTCCTGCATGGAGCCTCCTTCTCCCTCTGCTTGTGTCTCTGCCCCCGCCCCCTCTGTCTCTCATGTATGAATAAATAAAATCGTAAAAAAAAAAAAAAAAGGACATAATAATAAGCCTTAGTGAGGACATGGAGAAATTAGAATGCTCAAATACTGTTGGTGGGAATGTAAAATGGTACAGCCACTATGGGAAAGAGCCTGGTAGCTCCTCAAAAGGAATTACCATATGACCCAGCAATTCCACTCTTAATTAAGCATATAACCAAAAGAAAGGAAATGCAGGTCCTATGCAAAAACTTGTACACAAATGTTAATAGCAGCATAGCTGTTACTAAAAAAAAAAAAAAAAAAAAAAATTACTGTGTAATCATACTGGTTCCGAATTGGATTCTTTATATGCTAGATTCAAGGCTTTGGCAGGCACAGATTCTATCAACCTAAAATCTATCAGTATTTACCTGTTAGCTCCTTTGTGAAACTATTCCCCTTCCTATCCTTTCTAGTTTTTGGCCTTTTCCACATGCCCCTGCATACAAGCTCTCCAATCTCACGAAGCCTCCTTTCCTAGCTTCTGTCAAGCGAGGCTCCATCTAATGCTGATTGTCTCTATAGTAACCAACTAGAAATGCTGCTATGCTTAGCAGTGGCTTTGTGCAAGTAGTGCTCTAGCCTAGAGAGGTTTTAAAGATTTGAGTCCTTTTTCTATTTATCACCCATTTCTCCTGATACTGGAGAAAGAGAGCATCTGATGATGAATGAGAGAGGTAGAGGGCTAAAGAGAAAAAGACTGAATGTAAAACATGAAGGAAGCTGGATGAGTGGAGACTGAAACCAAGAGGAAAATGAATTTAGAAGGAGCTTTGTTTCATACAGGAGTAAGAACACATGGTAAGAAACTAGATACGAAAAGCAGAAAATAATTATTAAGCATTTCCATTCATATTCTTCTGGTCAGAACCGATATAATGATATTAACATCAACAACTGTCAACAGCAAACATAATTACAGTGCTTTAGAAAACTAACTGACGTATGTCACTGATAGCTCTACACAGGGTGTTTTACAGTAGAGTCCCATTACGGATAGGAATCAGAGAAGTGACACCAAAAGAACAAGGAAAAAAAAGCAAAAACAGTTTTATAGTTTATATCTTCAACAAACTCATAACCTAATGATGGATAGCAGTGACCACCAAACAGTGAAACTGTTATCAATGAAGTGGAACACAGAATGGGGAGAAAGAGTCATACTTTATGTAACAAATATGGAAACCTCTTTAAAAAATATAGGGAGGCATTCTAGGATGTGTAGCTCCATCCTCCCCCAGACATCCCTTCTGCAACAGGAGGCTTGACCTCTGTAGTGCCTCAAGGGGGAGACTCCCACAGCTCTGCCTGGGCTGAGCCTCTCTTCTTACTCCCCATATATACTACGCTAACCTCATTCATGGAGCTGGGTTCCTCAAGAGTTCATTAATCAAGATATTACTACCGTGTCTGCCAGCCTGTGGGTTCTTCAGGAAATGATACCAATTGCTTTTTCTACACATAAAAGCCACTTTAAATATCTGACAGAGGAGAGCAGAGAGGCACTAGGTCAGCAATAACAAGAACAGGGTTTCTGAGCACCAGTGTCTGATTCATTTGTTATGTAGGAATGGTAATACCTTACCCTCCCACCATACCAGGATGTTTTGAGGCCTAAAAGCAGGTTATTTAAAAGTTCTTTGCAAAGGATAAAGCATCATACTATATATAAATATACACATGCTCCATATATATGCACCATATATATACACACACATACTACACACATGTGCGCACACATACACACATAGCTTTTATTGTGATACCCTATTTTGCCTCCCACAGAACTTTAACAATAACTGGTTAAAGTTGCGTCTAATACTTTCTATTGTGTACCATACTCACTTGGTTACAGTTATCTATTTTTTTTAAGATTTTATTTATTTATTCATGAGAGACAGAGAGAGAGAGAGAGAGAGAGAGTGAGTCAGAGACACAAGCAGAGGGAGAAGCAGGCTCCATGTGGGGAGCCTCATGTGGGAATTGATCCCGGGTCTCCAGGATCAGGCCCTGGCTGAAGGCGGCGCTAAACCGCTGAGCCACCTGGGCTGCCCTGGTTACAGTTATCTTTCCAATAAATTCTATGTATGTTTTATCTTTGAATAATCCATAGAGCCTAGCACAATTTCACATAATAAATGCTCTCTCAATATAATGAGTTATTATTTAGTTATTACTAAATCATTTAGGATTTATTCCTTTTAGAAACGTAACCTCCAGCAAACCTCAACATTCTACATTTATATAGAAAATCTTATTTAAAACTGTCATTAAATGTTGACATCCTATAACTAATAAGTGGAAGCCCTTTAAACTAACTAAAGATCATACTACAACAAGCCTTACATGAGAATTTTTTTAAAAGATGGGAACAAAAATGCAAGTGTCTCTTTAAAGAGAATTAAACGCAGGGCTAATATAATCACCCCAGGTGGAAACCCAGGATTTGAACAAAAGCAAGAGGTTAGCACTTCCATTCCTATGATAACTTCTGCAGTAGACAGGAGCTGAGACTTGATTTAAATCTTAGTTATAATACACTTTAATTCAATATATTTTAATTTAATTCAATTTAATTCTAGTTCATTTTAATTCACTCTTTCATCTTGTTTTTTGTGTGACAATTTAATTTCAAGCTTAAGATTCTTAGAAGCCCTCTGCAGAGAAGCTTTGGAGCAAGGAAGCAAGCTGCATCTTGTCCCTTCAGATTTTAAGATGTACGCCCAACACCAGTAGGTACTTTCTCTGAATAGCTACAGCAGCACACCATTCCACACCCCGCCATAATCTATTGGTGTGGTTAAATGACCACCCCATTTCACACCACAGAAAGCACTTGATAACAGCCCAATAACTGGATTAAATAAACCTGGATTGCCAAATAAGCCTAATTATGAGGGAAAATAATTATAGCTGTATTTGTTTGCCAGGGCCACCATCATAACAAAATACCAGCCCAGGGAGCTTAAGCAATATAAATATATTTTCTCACAGTTTTGGAGGCTAGAAATACAAGATTAAGGTATCAGCAGGGTTGGTTTCTTTTAAAGCCTCTCTTTGGCTTGCAAATAGCTTCCTGCTTGCTGTATTCTCACATGGTCTTTTCTCTGTGTATGTTACCCTTGGTGTCTCTTTTTATGTCCAAATTCCCTCCTTGAGTAGGGACATCAGTTGACTGGATTAGGGCCCCACTTTAAGGAACTCATTTCAACTTAACCACCTCTTTAAAGGCCCTATCATCAATACAGTCACATTCTGAGGTACTGAAGACTTAGGGTGTCACCACACGAACAGGGTGAGGGGACAAAATTCAGCCTATAACAACAGCTAACTAGGTTCATTTATCTCTGTTTGAGGCACTAGTTTAGGCTTTGTTCATCTTAGAACCCAAATGATCTCTTTCAGCCATCCCTCCCCCATGTAATCTGTACAGAGAGAAGCAATTTTGGAGATTATATTCTATGTAGCCCTCCAAGCATCACATGGATCTCCCCTTGGGTATTTAATAAGTGAAGACACTCACGATGCCCCCATCTGCTACAACACGGTTAGCTCTTTGAGTGTCACCAAAAAGTTGTCCAGCGAGAGATCTCCTAGATAGTAATGCTAGTAACCAGAGTAATGCTTTTACAAATTTTTTCCCAGTATGAGACACCAGCTCATCTGAAATATGCCATGGCACATCCTGAATCCCTTTGACTTATCTTGTAAAATATTGTCAAAGGTGAAGAAAGAAACTATTGGAGAAAGTGCTCAAAGGCTCTTTAAGATTTCTGAGGAGCAATAATAAAAGAGTTAGGAAGGCAGCATGAGAGGCCCAGAGTCAATACTTGTGGCTTCTAGTGGACTACTGAGGAGGGTCATTTTCCCCTTAATTACTATTGTATATGACATGTTAAACAAAAGGTTTTTAAAAAAATAAGCCAGGGGATCCCTGGGTGGCTCAGCAGTTCAGCGCCTGTCTTCGGCCCAGGGCGCGATCCTGGAGTCTCAGGATCGAGTCCCGCGTCGGGCTCCCGGCATGGAGCCTCTTTCTCCCTCCTCCTGTGTCCCTCCTCTGCCTCTATCTATCATAAATAAATAAATAAATCTATTTATCTATCTTTAAAAAAAAAAAGCCAAACTAGTGGTATTCAGATAGATTTTTTTCAGTTCTTGACGTTTCAAGTTTTATGGAAGATGTGCCTTATTATGTCATACCTATGCTCAGACTGCAAAATACACTTTATTTTACACCAAGCTTCTAAAGTCATTTTTATAAAGCAAGTGAATTAGAATCTCTTCAGAGTGCCTGCAATAATCAGAAATTGCGTACACCATCCTCAAGGCTCTCTCACGTTTGAAACTTCAAATGGCCATATATTACCTTATACATCTAGTGTATCTCAACACCATACACAACAATTAACACGTTATCTTGGCTAGTGTTTGGACCAGCACTATTAGGAGTGAACTGACAATACAGCTTATCAGTAACAGTAATCTGAATCTATCACCACACTAAGACTCATAGTCTAAGGTACACAAACAACTGGGCTTGAGGAAGCCTTCTCTGGTAGGTCCTATTTTACTGTTTAATCCATTGCCAATAAAATGAGAACCCCGGCTCTAAGTAGTTTCCCTAAATACGGGGAGGCCTGGTATTACCTTTGCCACATTAACTTTCAAAAGACCATCAGATAAAGAAGCCACGTCAACAGCAACCTACCTAAGTATGAACAATGTCCAAAGCTTGACGACTCGAAATCCTGGGCACTATTCTAAGCAACAACTCTTTCAGCCCCGATAACACCTAAGAAATAATATTTTCTCTGAATTTAATTAGCCAAGGTCAGTGGTTTCATTCAAAACAGTGAAAGACAAAAAAAAAAAAAAAAAAAAAAGATGGTTTATGAATAGCAGATAATCAAGCAAATCTTTATACCACTCCTTACTAAACAGAAATTGTTCAACAACCCCACAAATGTGTTAAAAACGTCTCCCTTTCCCCACAATGGTAGTCAAACAGCATAAATGATTCGACATGAAAGCCGATGAATCAAGCAAAGACTCCTGGAAACTTGTCTGTGGTGCCATAAATTTTCATTTACTAACGGTTTAGGTCATAAATTTTTTGAGAGTCACATGTCCCGGTATGCCGCTGTGTTCTGTACTCTTCCTTTCCCTTTCTTATCATATTTTTTGCCCTTTGGTTTCCTGACACTTCCATTTTCTCTTTTTATGTTCCTGTTATGCTCATCAAACGGCAGAAACGTGGGGTGCAACCGATCACATCTCTAGCAAGCTTTTTCTTATGCTAGGGCTTTCCAGAAGAGAACGGGAGACCCAGGGCAGCCCAGATATTACCTATTCAGGTTTTCCAAGCGAAGTGCGCGTGGAAAAGCCTCCCTTCGCCCTTCATTTTGCGTCTATTTGACTAACGGCGCGGTAGCGCCCAGACGCAGGTATTGACCAAGAACTACATTTTCAAAATGGCTTTGCTCCTTTCGAGCTGGCACGGGGTCTATAAAATACAATTTATTTCCACTGCAACCAACCCTTCCGTCTACCCGAAATGTTACTCCGTACGGACGCAGCTGAACCTAACCCGGTGTAGACAACAACCGAATCACAGCTGCTAAATTCAACAGAGGGACGGCACAGCCGTTGGACTAATGTAAAAAGAGCGTTACGGGGGGCGGGTGGTGAAGAAAAAGGAGAAAAAAAAAAAAAAAACAGAAAAACCCCAACCAGAAACCACACGGAGCCTACACCCAGGGGCGGGCGCCGCCCCAGCCGCCCGAGCCGCCCGAGCCGCCCGACCGCGCCCTCCCGCCGCCCCGCCGGCCGCGAGCACGCCTCCCCGGCGGCCACGCCCCCGCCCGGCCCCGCCCCCGCCCCGCCCGCCGCGGCCACGCCCGACGTGAGGCGCGGGAGCCGCCGGGCCGGGGGCGGGGCCTGCGCCGCCCCTCCCCCCGCCGCCGCCGGCGGCCTCCGCGCGGGCCTCCCAGCCCGTATTCCACTCACTTTGTTCTCCGCCTTTGTCCTAATCCACACCAGCAGGTGGAGCCGCAGTTAAAGTTTCCGAGTCCATTCCGGGAGCGGGAGCCCATCTTGCTCGCCGCCGCGGCCCTCGCTGGAGGAGGAGGGTCAGAGCTCGGGTGCAGCCAATCGCGGGCAACGCTGCTAGTTATCAGAGCAGAATGGGCTGTAGTTTAGTGAAATAGGAAAGCTGCAAAACACTGTGGAGTGCTCCCGTGTAAATAAAAAGAGGAAAAAAAAAAGTTTCTCAAGTCGCCGCTGCACGACGTCGGGCAGGCGCCGGGGCGGGGGTCTGCGCTCTCCCGAGCGGCCGCGCGCTGGACTTTATTGTGCCGCAACAAGCCCCCGTTCCCATTGTTTGTGTTTTTTTCAAAATATGGCAAAGGTTCAGGTGAACAATGTAGTGGTGCTGGATAACCCTTCTCCTTTCTACAACCCGTTCCAGTTCGAGATCACCTTCGAGTGCATCGAGGACCTGTCTGAAGGTGAGTCGGCGCCCGCCCGCCGCCGGGCTGTCAGTTGCGGGCTGCAGACGTTGAAAGTTTCCCGGGCCCGGCCTCGCGCGGGCGGCCGGTGCTCGGCGCCGGACGGGCGGCGGGCTCGGCGCCGCGGAGGGAAACTTGAAGTTGGCGGACGGCGGCCACCGGGGCGCGCGCGGCGTCCTGCCGCCGCCGGGGCGCCTGCCGCGGCTCAACTTGCGCGGAACTTGCCCGAGCGGAGGTAGCCATGTTGTCAGCTTTGTCTGGCGGGCGGGCGGGCGGCGCGCGAGCCCCGCACTCGCCCGCGCCGCCGGCCGGGGGGCGTCCCGGGCTGGCCCCGCGCCGCGAGCGGCCTCCGCGGGCCGGGCCGGCGCGCGGGCCGGGGAGGGACCGGCTCGCGTGGGGTCGCGCCGGCGGGTCCGCCGCGGAGCCATCTTACCAGAGCGGAGAGCTGGGCCACCGACCCCGGCGTCACGACGCCTCCTCTCCGCGCCGCGGGTGACGAGCGCGGCGCCCCGCCTGCCCACCCCCTGCCCCCGGGCCGGAGGCTGATCCATTTTTAGAGCCCGCGCCGGCGCTGCCCCGCTCGGGGGTGGCCGTGGCCGGCCGCTCGGGGAGGAGAGCGAGGCTGTCCTCGCGCTGATTTCTGGCTCCCTGGACCAACCAGCGGGGGAGGCGGGCGCAGGCTCGGGCGCCGGCGCTCCCCGGGGACGGCGCCGGGATGCTCGGGGCGCCCGGTGCAGGCGCGCAGGCCCGCCCCGGCCGGCGTGGGCTCCCCTCTCCCGGAGGAAAGACGCCGCCAAGCCAGAAAGTTGCATTTAGCCCGGGAGCAGAAATAAAGTCAAACACCGAAATCGTTTCCAGGACTTAATCACTGGCTTCTCGGTAGTCTGAGAGGACTTTGCTTCAAGACCCGATTGGGATCTAATTTAAAAATCGCCCCACGTCCCAGCACCCTCAGCATAAAACACGAAAGTGGGCTAGGAAATAAAAGGAAGTCCTGATAGCAATGCAAAAATTCTTACAATTTTTTTCTTAAGTTCGTTTTAAGGTCTCCAAAGATATTTTTGTCGTGTGCAGTAATAAATATTTAGAAAGCTAAAGCTTGCCAAGGTTTTCATCTTTGCACTTAAGAGTTTATAAAATAATCCAGTGGTTCACTTTCGAAATTTGAAGAGAGGAAAATTTGACTCCATCAATGGTAAGTTTACGATTAAATAGGGGACATACTTATTTGAACTTACAAGTTATTTAACAAAATGCATTTAAAATTATGCTAATCATGGCATCTAAAGTGTTTCACTTTAAAAATTAGTTTTCAGTCTCCACAAAATGTTTTATGTAGGGTGTTAGATTTTTAAATTATAAAAGCAATACATGCTTATTGGAATAAACTTTTTAAAAGTTGTACATACATATATAAAGTAGTCCTCTGCCTTCAGTGCCTTCCACCATCTCCTGTAATTTAGAACACTTTCATCTGTGCTCTTCCAATAAGCATTAATGCATACATAAAGCATGTATGCATATGTATATAATATGTAGGTCACATTTTGAGAGAACTCATTTATTAAGCTAATTTCTAATAGGCCACTGATAATAAAATTAAAGGGGATTTTGTTATTATTCTGAAACTATTT
Source organism: Vulpes lagopus (assembly GCF_018345385.1). NCBI lineage: Eukaryota > Metazoa > Chordata > Mammalia > Carnivora > Canidae > Vulpes > Vulpes lagopus. Next base: position 116,076,658 of record NC_054825.1, read on the forward strand.
GATTACTTTCCCAGAACAGTGCTATAATCACTGAAAGCTACCAGGCCAATTTTTCATACCCAACAGTAAGTTTTCCTTTTTATTGCCAATTGCATATAAAAATGGGCAAATGCAAGAGAAACCATTATCGGGTCCTTTCCAACGTACTATATATTTTAAGCTTTAGAAGTTCTTCAAATTATAGGTATTTCTTAAGTGAGGCCTTCCATTTTAAGAGCCAGTTTTGGACAAGGATGATAGATGGATTCAAGAGGTTACAGGGCTTTGACACTGGATGGCTGAAAGCCGCCATTCATGGAAGCCGAATTATGTTCCATCTTTAACTGGCATCAATTGAGTACTCAGCTGAATCACGTCAGAGTTTTTAGGGTACTAGTATTAACAGTACACTTCCCACTTGTGTACCTCTTCCCAGGGCACTTATACTGGTTATTTAGCATTTTTCAAGAGTTTAAGCTGAGTCATACTGAAGCTGCAAAGGAATCTTTCAAAAAGGTGCCATGCTTGTGTACTCCACCTAGAGGCTATGTGGATTATGGAAATTGAGTTTATTTAGTAAAAGCTTTTAACAAGTTCCATACTTTTGTCCTGCAGTCTAGAGAATATTCTGAAGAGAAATTTTCACTTCATAATTTTGTCTTAGTCCCAAGCCAGACATTGGCCACCATTTCTTAAACTTAACAGGAGACTCAGGATGTTTGATATGATGGTTCCCAAGCTTGTACAAGTTTGGATTGATCTTCCTGCTAATCTTGTATACCCTCTGTGGACTGCTGATTCTTTGTTTCTCTCACAGAATGGAGCCATTTTTTTTAAGTTGGTCAATATCGATAATTATAAACTACTGTCAGTTGAACCCTTAAAAGGTACCAGAATTGAACATGGTGTTTCATGCTTTTAAATTTCAGGCTTGCTCTAATCCCCAAAGATTACGTACTTCACAGTAACCACAGATCTTCCCAAGTAGGGTAATTAGTTTAAAATTCCCTTGCTCACTTCCCTCACTCCCAAACATAAATGCAGATACTCGCAGATTGGGATTACCATGATTAAGTCAACAATTGACTTTTTAAATAAATGAATAAAGTCCTTCAACAGATAACCTGTGCATCAGACTCTACCCCTTTCTCCTTTGAATACAGGAGACACGGGAATGGAAGTGGAGTTTAAAAAAAAAAAAATTAACAACTGATGCTAATTTATAAATAAATTAAACTCAGCTATAGCAAGGATTCCATTAGCTTAAGGGTACAGGTGTTCCCTGAGTTACAGCCTGTGCTCCTTGAGGGTAGATTATCTTTCCATGGCCTCTGCCCTCACCCATCTCCCCCCACCCCCGCATACACAATTAAGTTCCTTTATTCCACTATCCATTTGAGAGCCAGAAACGGAAGAATTTATCTTCCTAGTTTCGGTTTTGGAAAGAGCCCAGGCTTTGGAGTTGCAGAGACATAGCTTGGGTTCTGATTCCTGAGTTTGCTAGCTGTGTGAATTTGGGTAGATTACTTAGCCTCTCAGGGCTTTCTTGTTTGCATAATAGAATAATTCAATCCATAAAATAAAGCTGTTGAGATTTAAATAACAAGTGTGAAGTTGGCAAGACCAATGCCCAGCACGTAGTAGAGTTTATAAATCCTGACTATGGTTCCTCTGCCAGACCACAACTGCCACCTTACCTTTTACCAATTAGGAGGCCAAGAGCACTAGATGTATGGTACAAATAAATACATATGAAATGAACAAAATATGAAAACATCCATGTGACAATTCCCAGACTTACTCTCACTTGGCTAGTTTAGTAGATTTTACACTCCTTTCTTAAAAAGTTTCTCCACTTAGCTTTTGGGTTTCCTATGTCATTGATACCTGTATCTAGTAAATAACTCAAACTTATCATGTCCAAAACTAATTCTTGTTGGTTTTCATCCCCTACCCCTTGAAAAAAAGGTGACTCTTGCTGCCTTGATCATCAAGATTTATCCAGAGTGTGGTAGCTTCTCACCCCCATGGCTACACGCGGTCCAAACTACCATCCCTTCTTGCCTCAGTTGTTTAAATATCTACCTGTTTCTTCCCTCCCTGTCTTACAGTCTGTACTGAACACAGGATCTAAAATGATCTTTCTGAAATGAAAGTTGGATCATGTTATTCCTCCAATCAGAACCCTCCCAATGGCTTCTCATGCCACTCAGTGTAAAAGTCAAAAGTCTTTATGACACAGCCTTTGAAACTTTGCATAATCTGGTCATGCCCCTCACGCCCAATCTAATGGTCAGTTATTTTCCCCTTTATTCAATTTGTACCAGCCCGGCCTCCTTGCTTTTTCTTTTTTCCTTAACTAATTTATTTATAATTAGAGAGAATGTGTGTGTGTGTGCACAAGCAGGAGGAGCAACAGAGGGAGAGGGGAGAAGCAGACTCCTGGCTGAGCAGGGGACCCCGGGATCATGACCTGAGCCAAAGGCAGACTCTTAACTGACTGAGCCACCCAGGCGCCCTCTCTTGCTTTTTCTTGAGCAAGCTAAGCATGTTCCTACTCCAGATATTTGTTGTTCCTTCTAACTAGATATACATATTGCTTCTTTCCTCTTAATCTTCATCAACAAATAGATGATCTTGTGAGATGTCAGATGCAGGACCTTGCATCTGGAAATGTGCTAGAAGATGGAGATACAAGTGGTCTAGGATGGAGCCACGAAATAGATAATAGGGTCTCAGAAAATGACTGCTGACTTAGAAAGAGAACCTAATGTAGTAATAGTAATAAACCTAAAGTAGCTTTTCAGTAAATTGAAGATTATATGGTATGAATAAGTAGTACCTATGCTATTTCTCTTGTCTAGGGAACAAAAATATTTACACAATTACACAAAAGTGGCAATATACAGCAGCACTAAGTAAATTCTCAACAAGTGACCTAGAAACACCCCCGTGGTAGTGGTGCTGTAGCCTCAGCTTAGTGAATCCAAGAGGCAGGCCGCACAGTGCTTAAACACCCTCGGAGGATCAAAAGGTCTCAGAGGTGATCTGTATTTGCAGTTGTCTTCCTCCTCCTACTAAAGAGGAGGCAGCTTCTTTGAAAAAGCAGTTTTACTCATCTCTGGGTTCATTGTCACAGAGCACTCTGTAAAAGGTGCTCAATAAATGCTGAATTACGTAGAAGAATTAAATTACATGAAATGTCTTGGGTTGCACTCAGTGTCTCATTCTTCCTTATGCCTGTCCCCACCATCTATACTCCTGTATCAAGTGGTTATAAGGATCCTTGGTTTCCTCTTTCCAATTTAAAAGAATGTACAACATGAAGAGGTGCCATGAGGAAAAAACCGACTGTGGTCCCTTTGCCAGTGGATGAGCTGAAGCCCCTCCTGAACCACAAGGGACGTTTGCTAATAAGGATTTTCCCCCACTTTAGAGCTTTTTGATAATTTGGATCTGTGCAACATAATATGGAGCAGCCCAGCCCTTCCAAAGTGTGCTTAGTAGCTTGTTAAAAGATGACATGTAAAAGTGGGGAGGAATTCCATAGCAGAACAAACTTGGGAAATCCTAGATTAATGTTACTAGTGTTCCTTACTCTGCCAGTGTGCTTTAAGAATCCTCAAAACAAGGTGGTAGCATTTCCCAAGTTTTCGGCCATGCTGCTTTGTTTGCAAGGAGCCCTGCCCCAGGGACTAGCGTTTCACCAAAGAAATTTTGAGAGACTCTGGTAAGAAACCTAAGAATTTTATAAGAGCAGTCCAGTGCCTTTCTGGATTTTCTATGAGAAGCCAATTTTAGCAGCCAATAAATGGCCTAAGTGGACATTAAAAGGGTCTTTGATAGCATCTCATAATGTAATTACTGAATATGAAATAATGTTTTGGTTTTTAACCCTAGACTTGGAATGGAAAATTATCTATGTGGGCTCTGCAGAAAGTGAAGAATACGACCAAGTTTTAGACTCTGTTTTAGTGGGCCCTGTTCCCGCAGGAAGGCATATGTTTGTATTTCAGGTAAGATTATTCTTGGTAAATAAGTATGCCAAATATGTTTCTAACCTATGATTGCATGGTCCTTATCCATTTCCTTTTGGGTTAAATCACTCTGCTTCTGCTGCATTCACTTTTTACCTTCTATTGTGTGCTGTGGGACGTTAATGTGATGTTTACTCCAGAGTTTGCACAGCATGCAGTAAAGCTTATACTGTGTCACAGCCCATGTGGTGGTTAATTTGGGGTTCTTCCTGTGAAAAGTCCTATGGTATCAGACTTTCAGAGTGGCTGTCCATCAGCCCAATACAGGGATTCAATGCATACTACTAACTGGTATAGTTAGTAATATGCATCTTCAGTTTATGGTTTCAGCCATTAGGAGTAATGATCACAAAAACAACAACTTCATTTCAGCATAATCAGTCATTGAACTAGGTTATAAGTATTCTGCTAGATAGAGATCGACTGCATAAACAAAGTAGAATTAAGGTCCAGTGGTTTACTAAAGCATCTAATCCACATATATTATAGAGGATTACTATTACAAATCTGTTGCTCTGTTTATTATTTGTTAGGGGAAATTCTAATACAAATTATGTTCTCAGATATCACTGACAGTATTTGGGTCTGTGCCAAGGCTTTAGACATTGTCTTCTGTATTCAAAGTGTTACTTCTTTTAATCATGTTAAATTGTTGTATAAGGCTATTCATTCACTTCTCAATTATCCATGCTTACTAGAGGGAGATCTTTATAAGTAGCCCAAAGAGTAGCCATAGGTTTAAAAATTTTTTTTTGTTACAAGTGTTTCTACACAATAGAGTCCCATCAGTTAAGTAGAACCTACTGAAAAGACTTTAATCCAGAAAGAAAATTCACTCTCTACCCCTGACCTCCTTTTTTTCTCATTTCACAGATGGGACCAATTTAAATGAATACTATTGGTCAGCTAATCCCATCAGATATGGGTCAAGAATCAAACGTATGGTATCTCTAGAGCTACTACCCATCCTTCCCTCTACTGAACACAGAATTCAGAATCTTGGTCTCCTAGCCTTAGTGCTTTTTATTAAAAACCAACAAATAATTTACTACATTTAAATAGACGGTTAAGAAAAGCTCAAATATATTAGTTCAGATCTACTCATTAAAAGTGCTATTACCCTGAATTGTGAGTGCATAAGCTTGGTGAAAGACATGGGTACCAGAGAATGTGTAGGGGAAGGCACTGCAGTTATAAGACCTGCTTCAGATCCTGCTCCATTGCTTATTTAGACACGTGACATTGAACAGGCTCCCTAGCCTCCCTTAGTCACTCTAGTCATCTATAAAATGTGGGTAATATCCTACCTCATCATAATGTTATGAGGATTAAATGAGGAATAAAGCAGTTAAGTGCCATCACTGACAAATAGCACCCTACTACTATAATTAGAACTAAATTTTTATTCTCTTAAGTTCTTGAAATTGTTACATAAAAGAAGCAGTATCTGCTTTGACCCACAAGCTTGGAAAACCTATACTTCACTGATAATTCATGATGTGGTATGTAGTGGTATACCTTTTTATGCTACTATAAAACCTGCAAATAAATCCCTTGGCTTTGAAACAAACCTTTAAATGTCTTTCCTGTGTGTTTACGTTGTTAAGAACACTCTTAAGCTTTTGGCTTAGAGTGAATAATTTGTTCAAAAGTATTTCCCTCCAGTGATTTTCCAGTAGTTTTACCTTGTATCAGTGTTCATGTTGCCAAAAGCACAGAGAAAGCACCATGCGATTTAAATCCGATGGTCAGCCTGTACATTTTACAAAATTCACCATTATCAGCAAAAAGTGACTAAAATACAGTTTTTGTTTTGTGCTTTAAACAAACTGCCATAGTATCCTCCTGGTCTGCCGTGAATAAATATGCCTTTCTCCTGAGTGTATCAAAGGCTAGCAGGAGGATGTCCAGACATCTGCCTAGTATTGCTGGTTGAAGTTAAAAATCTCTACTTCTCACTTCTTCCTAAGTGATTTGAGAAGCCTTTGGGTTTTCCTACTTGAATTTGAATTTGCTCAAGTTGAATCCTTTGGCAAACAAATTTTAAAACCCAAACATGGCCAGAACTAATTTACTGAGGGGATGGGAAGAACTATGGAGGGAAGGTTTCCATAGCAGTACTGAACTACCTCTGTTTCCCATTCTCTCTCTTCCAGGACATTAGAATCTCTTTGGGTAACCTGGAAGTAACCCGACCCCTCTGGGGGAAGGGAGGTACACAGGATCTGTAGGACCAACAGAATACTCTCAGGACAGGCCCTGAGTCCCCCTGCTGATCTTGATCTCTCTTCAATTACTCAAATTACTTCAGCCCAGGAATTGAGTTATGAATGAATTTCAAAATACTAAGTATATACGGTGTGTCCAGAGCTGTGCCAGTCATGAGATTATCAAGATGAACTGGACAGGACTTCTGCCTAGGAAAACACTTAAAATCCTAGTGAAAAATGAAGGGTAAAGATATTTACTTAGATTATTGGACATATGTTAGTAGAGGATGTGTGTCAAGTAATTTTAAGTGTAAAGACAGAGTATTATTAATTCTGCCTTCGGAATTAGAAAGGGCTTCACTAGGAGCACCTGGGTGGCTTGGTTGGTTAAGCATCCAACTCTTGATCTCAGCTCAGGTCTTGATCTCAGGGTTGAGTTCAAGTCCCAGGCTGTACTCCACGCTGGGCATGGAGCCTACTTAAAGAGTTTCACTAAGGAAATTCATGCAAACTTAGATGAACTTTTTAGGATGCTAGGGAAGAACCTTACAGGCCAAGGGAACCAGTATATGCAAGGCACACAGGCAGGAAAGATTACCAATACATTTTAAAGAACTCTAATTCTAGAACAAGAGTAAGAGGTATAGAGTTAAAGGGAATGTGAACAGAGATGTTGGTTGAAGACAAATTGTAAAGGGCCTTATTGATGAAGTTAACAGATTTTTATCTCAAATGGGAGTAGTCATCTGGAGTTTATAAAACTGGTAAAGGGATAGGAATGGATCTTTGCCTAGCTAATGCTGGCAGCAGTGCAAATAGCAAGCGAGCTGGGGGAGGCGGGTTAGAAAAGTGTCAGCAGTATTCCAGGTAAGAGATGAAGACATGAATGGAGTCTGCAGAGATGAGAAACGTTGAGACTGGCTGGATATGGGAGGGAGGGAAGCAGAAGATGAGTGAAGTTTTTAGCCTACATCAATGTTTTAGACTAGATAGGTATTGTGTGCCTTTTTGTGTCATCTACACGTGGTGAGGTACATGATAATCATTAGTGTTTGATGATAATGGCCTGATTGAGAATACCAGCCAGGGGTGTTGCCAAGCTAAGGCACTGGCTGAAGTGGTCACCCAGGTCCAGGATGTTCTTTAGTGTCCTGGCAAGAGTAAGCTAATCTGCTGGGATAAGCTTCATCCATTCACCACTCAATGGCTGCCTCAGGTCACGCTCAGATGCCTCACAATCACTGCCCATCAGCCTGGGACTCCTTCAAACCAGTCTCCCTACTGCCTCGCACACTGCTGTGGACAGGACCCTACTAGCCTTTGCTCATGCTGTTAGCCTTCTCTAGTTCACTTGCTTTCACCTTCTGCATTCCTCAAAATTCAGCGGCTTGATTTAAAATAATGTCATTGAGTATATCTGCTTAAATCAATCTTTACCTTAATGTATTTCCATAATATATGTGGTTTAAATAGTACATGCTATGTTTTTAGTGCCTATCAAAGTCATTTACAATAGAGGATTAATATTTTTGAAAATCTATGTAGCTATTTCTATGTCATTTTCAGTCTTGTTTTAATTTACTATTAGAATATCTGTACAGGATGGGAGAGTGGGTGTGAGAATATGTGTCCTGGGTATAAGAAAGAAACTGATATAGCAAACCTTTGTTGCCAACCGGCTGTGTGGAGATCACTGAGTATTTACTAATTTAGGTTTGAAAATATGACTGGAAAAGGTTAGAATCAATTAGACTATTGGGTTAATCGTTTGCTGTATTTTATAAAAGGGTTGTAATTGAATATTGTATAATCCCTCATTAACTACCACACAGTCTGGCTAGATTTATCTTCCTATAAAAAGAGTGAAGCTTTCAGGTGCCCAGAACAGTCAGGTCTATTGTTTGGACTAATATTCAAACTACATTTTCTGGCAATAAGTCAGTCTCAAAAATGAGCATTTGCCTTGCTAGTTTTTGTTGCTCTGCCCTTAACCAGTGGTGCTCAAGGTAAGTAAAACTTCAGTCAGGCTTGCAGTTAACAGCCTTTTAAAAGATCTGTTTCTTTCCTTTTTAAATGATCCTAGGCTGATGCACCTAATCCAGGACTCATTCCAGATGCAGATGCAGTGGGTGTAACCGTTGTGCTAATTACATGTACCTATCGAGGTCAAGAATTTATTAGAGTTGGCTATTATGTAAATAATGAATATACTGAGACAGAACTAAGGGAAAATCCACCAGTAAAACCAGACTTTTCTAAGGTAATGTCCTAACTATTCCTTTTTCATTACTTTTACTATACTTTTTTTTTAAGCAAATGTCATTTCATAGTATATTGTGAAAACAGCTTGGAGACAAAATAAATTTGAGGCCTGTGTACCAACTGGGCAAACTAATCATTCCATTGCCAGACGTGACCTCATACCCTACCTCCAGAGAGATCATTAGTAATTAATGTTGGTCAGGCACCTTCAGGGTCTCTGATGGTTTAGAAAATAGAAAGTGCCTCCTGTAAGAAACAGTTGTTTACAACTTTCTCTATGGCATTTCCCATATGTCAATATGTATTGGAGGTTAAACTAAAGGTCTTAAGTATTTCTGGTTAATGGAAATAGCTTCTGTGTAAGAAGCTGAAACCCGTGATTCAGAAATACAGATTCTCAGAAATACTCACTATTTTATGATTTTTCATTGGGACCTATAACAATTTAGTAATTGGTGACTTATATGAGATTGGAACACAACACTCCATCTGCTGGATCATGCAAGAAAAATTACATGAGAGTAGCATGGAATGTTCTTTCTGATAATTAGGCTGAAATGTTTAATCCTGGTGTGGGACCTTCTACTGATTCAATGTATTAGTTACATGAATGGCATCTTGTGTAGCAAAAAGAAAAAACTAGAATACCGTTTTCTGAGAATGAACCACAATAATTTAAAGGTAGGAAACCACTAACCATGAGAGGTTATATTTGAGGAAATTTTTATTTTCTCTGAAAATATTACTGAAGAAATATCACGTCAATCTAAAAAGCATACTAGTTTGTTAGATAAAGCATCTTGTGAAGAACTCACCCTCAAAAAAGAAATTCTCTCCCTTCAGGAAACAGAAGTGTAGAGGGATTAGATATTTTGTTGGTTAGTAAATAATCTGCATGAATTCCCTCAGATTTTCCATGTCCTGTTTCCATTAGGCTACAATAATTTTTTTTTTTTTTTTTGCTATAGCCTTAGTCATTGTGTATTAATTAAGTTTAAGGTGCTTTACTTAATTTTACCCTTGTATGAGAACTTTAAGGAGTAGGATATAAAGAACTATTCTATTAAGCTTCTTTTTGTATATGGTATCTAACTTTAATTTATATATTTCCTTCTTCCTTTAGCTTCAAAGGAACATTTTGGCATCTAATCCCAGAGTCACAAGATTCCACATTAATTGGGAAGATAACACAGAAAAACTGGAAGATGCAGAGAGCAGTAATCCAAATCTACAATCACTTCTTTCAACAGATGCATTACCTTCAGCATCAAAGGGATGGTCCACGTCAGAAAACTCATTAAATGTCATGTTAGAATCCCATATGGACTGCATGTGACCACCTGCCATCCCTTTAGTACAAATTAAGCTATAAAAACACACAGAACTATTTCCCTGAAATTCCGTAAGTACATAGTCAAGACACAATGTGAAGAATTTGTTTAAAAACATCCTGTAGAAAGTTTATAAGAAAACCAGTATTTGAGCAAATTGTGGAATATAAATACAACTATTTTTAAGTAATTTTTTTCTCTAATGTGTTATTTTATTTGTTCTGAAACTAACCTGATTAAAACATATATATTATTTTCTTCTCCTCTATATGTAATTAAAGCACTTATAAAGAAAAATAGAAATCATCAGAGTAGGTTGTAAAGCTGTCAGCCTTTTTGACAATAATCTTTGGACCACTATTTTACTGGCCTTCCAAGAACAAACTTCAACTAAAATGTTTCTTCCAGTGATAAATAGTTTGGTTTAATGTGAGGGGCAAATTTCCATTCTTTTTTTTTTTTTTTTTTTTTTTTTTTGTCCTTAAAGAAGGGATTTGAAGTCAAATATATGCAACCGCGAACTTTAGGACCTGATTTCCTAGGCCACCTTGAAGCCTCTTATGGCTACTATCATATGGAATGTTAGCATTCAGTTTGGTTTCTAAGATAACAAATGTAGTTAACTGTTTTTAAGGTCCTCTGGCTATGGATTTTGTTTTATAATAGTTTGGAACATCTGAATACTGAATACTCCTTGAATCATACATCATTTTTATTCAGTGAATTCAACAGGTCAAGAGCAGATACAAACTTGCTAAGTTTAAGAATAGGATATTATAATGACTTATAAAAATACTATGAACTTAACTCTTCAAAACTATTTGGTGGATCATCTATTGTTGGCAGCATTTCTAAAAAACAGTGGATTTGGGAAGGTGTTATTAGCTTTATCATAATAGATAAGTCACTATTTTGGAAATATATATATTTTCACACATGTGGTACTCTTCTCCATATCCCTTGACACTCATGTAGAATAAGATTAGGCATGTTTGTGGTCAGCATATTTTAGATAGCCTTTCCAGGTAAGTTTCTTAAAAGCAGTCTTGGAAAGGAATCCATTAACTGGGCCAAAGGGATCTTTTTCTTTGATAAGAGCTAGGTCCTTCCTCAAAGTTTCTTATGCTTCATTAAATTAAGTGTAGAATATTCTCATTACTCTTGCTGCTAAGCAAGACATTAGCCATATGATGCAGTTATGCAGTGCCTTCATATCTAAAACTTTTATACTGCACTTTTTAAAGCTTTTATTTTGAGGAAGGGAAAAGGGCATTTGTCTGAATATGGATTCTAAGTTGTATATATTTCCTGTCATTCTAAAAAAGAATTTGTGAAGCAAAATTTTGCTATATGTTAAACTTTGAAATTTAATATACCAGATTATTAAAATACTGTCCACTAACTAGTTCATAAATTTTAAAAATAAAATACATCCAACTGTTAAAACTATATGAAGAAAATTTCATTTTTGTCTAATTGCAATTACAGGAAAATGTTAAAATATTAAAATGAAAATAAAATTTTCCAACAAAGAGCTCAGTGATTAATATAACAAGATATGTGCTTGTTAGAAATAAAGCATATATAAGCCAAATTACCAAATAAAGCAATTTACTGCTGAGTTTTTATTCTGACTAATTATAACGATTGATTTGTATTGACACCAAGGGTAGGTTTTTACATCAATTTGTAAACAGACAGCTAATTTTCACAATAGGTTACGACTTAATTTTTAAATCCTATCCTAAAATTTTTATGATTCTATGAGATTTAGAATTCAAACATTAGAGGCTAAGAAGATCTAGCACAGTCATGTCATGCCCGCCCCCCCGCCCCCCCGGGTTTGGCTTCATTTATAGACACTATGAATTTTAGCTAAAATGTTTGGAACAATTTTTCTCCTTTATGATCATAACTAGCTCGGTCATGAAAAGATAAATTACTTATGCCACAGAAGAGAGAAGCAGGTAGGTTGGATGGAATGAGGATATCTTGAGCTAAGAAAACATTCTGGAAATCTGAGGAACATGCATGTATTTGCTCATTTATAACCTTAGGCTTCCATGTGGTCTTATCCTTTGGTTTTAAGATTTGGGGCTTATAGTTTTACCAAGAAAGTCTACGGCAGCAGTTTTCAGAACTTTTTACTGTAATCTATGATATATATAAAGTATGACCCTTTTAACACAAGTATTTATATTAATTTTCATAAAAATGCACCCATATAGTGCATCTTTACTATGTGCTGTTACATTCTGGTATGTTTTATGGTATTTTATTTTTAAATTGCTGGTTTGATTCACTGAACTGGCATCTATGACTCTAAGGGGTTGGGATACATAGTTTGAAGAAAGGCTAGTCTGACCTTTTGAGTAGATGAGACATAGCAATCTTTTTCTATAGTTCTAAAATTTATATTCCCTGTACCTATCTTTTTTGTCCTGGATTGGACATGATCCTGACATTTAAAAAAAAAAAAAAAAAAGAGGGTAAAGGGCTACTGTAGTGAATCAGCAGTCATTCACTTAAAAACTGTCCAAATTACTAGTAAGCCCACCACCATAGCCTGTTCTCATTTCCTGGCACTTGGTATAATTAACTTAGGAAACATTCCACATAATTACTTGGCAAACACTTCTGTTTGTTACTGGTATCATTTTATACAGAACTCTAGAACACTGGGTCATAAAAATTTTTAAATGCACATAAAGTGTGCATACCCTTCTAGTATGCTGAAGCTTGTCTATGCCTCTCACATTCACAAATCCCTTCTCATCAATGCTTAATGTACTATTTAGTTATATTTCAAAATCTGAAAGCCCCTTAGAATGGGGCTCTCCTTATGTAGGACTATTAATACAGCATTTCCTGTTTTATGGTAAGTTTTGTGGTATAAGCTTCTCATAAGAAAATTTCAGTACAGGCTTCCCTTAGTAAAGAGCAAAGAACATTTGTATAATGTGTAAAACCAAAGGCCTATTACAGACAACAGTGCAGGAGAAGTAATTCCCCAGTCAAAACAATGTAAAACGCAAAATGGCATCAAGACATGTTTTTAAATTTTTCCTAAAGTTACTTTATAATCAGATCCTGATATTTGTCTCCAAAGGCTTTTAAATAGACTTGCTGAAGAATCATCACAACGTATGAATGAGGCTCCACAATGCAATTAAAGTATGCTTTCCATATATTAAGACAAATTTTCTACCTAAGAATTTTCAGTGGAAGCTACCATTGCCCATTAAGATCTATGAGCACAAAAATGCCTCAAGTTCTACTTTGGTAAAGTGAGATTTTCCCCATTTATCTCAACATTGTTTATTGGGTCCTCATAGAATGCCAGATGATGCTTTTTCCACATTAAATAGGATCTTTCAAAACCAAGATGCAAAAAGATAAATGGGATAAGTTTTAGGAAAAGAAGTGAAAGTAGAGCTTTTAAAATATTTTCTTCGAGCTACAAAAGAACTGCTACATATTTTCTTTGATTTTTGGCAGTAGCTACAAAATTAGCTTGAAACTTATCCTATTTTAGGTACTTTTTTATCAGGAAAAAAAAAAACTGTTAGCGTCTGTAGTAAAGTTAAATTAATCGAAATTATCATGTAAAATACCTGCACTAGTAGATCCAATTCCTGTGGTGAGCACAGATCTTGGTGTAATCTTTGCTGCATACTTGAGGAATTGAGATTTCCCTGTGCCAGGATCCCCAACCAATAAAAGATGAGATTCACCTAGGAAAAAGTTAAGTTTTACATTTCTATGAAAAGACCCATGAGTAAGTGAATTATTTTTAGTATATGTGCTGCCAAAGTGAGCACGAGTAAGTGAATTAATCAAAAAGAAAATGGTCTTCTTGGAATGCCAACACAATTTGCATTTTATGCTTTTGCTGTACACTTAAGGTCACTTAAGGATTTAACTAGATATCCTTAGAAAAGTTAACTATCATAAATAACAATCCTTAAGTGATTTCTGAATGTGACATTTAAAATCTAAATTAATAGACTGCTATTTACAAATGTTTAGACATGTGTAACATTTTAAAAATTGGGGCCTTATAAAGTTTCTGATTTTAATCTATTTTTAAAAGCAAACTACTTGATTAAATCTTTCCATACAAGCTATACAAATATTTTATTCCATTTTTATTTAAGTATTTTTAAGTGTTCAGGACTTTATAAGTGCTTTATAAGTATCGAATTGCTATAATTCTAACAGTTAAGTGAAGACCTTTTCATTTTATGAAAATCTTAGTAATTTAATGAAATATCTATATTAAAGTACTTATTTTCAAATGTAACATAAATGAACATATGAATATCTTGTATGTATTATCTAACTTATCAAATTTATTCAGTAATATTCAAGTATTTTTACCTTAATAGGAAACTCCTACTTAAGCTCAATATTTAGCAGAGTGCCTGCAATCAGCAGGTGATCAAAATATAAAATACACATAAACCTTATTATACTTACTATTCTGTACTGTACCATATGGATTTAGAAATCTTACTAATAGCCTGCCTTGCTTATTACAATGTCCTTTTAGTCTTTCGTTATTATGACCCTCAGGTGGCCTATATATGGGCCATAATAAACCTACTGTATGCCAGATTCAGGTCAGTTAAATGTGTTAGCCGCAAAAGAGCTTTCCGCCATTTGAACATAATTATACATTTAGAGTAATCTTTGCTTGAATGTGTGACCTACAGCAGCACCTCATGGCAGATGGCACTTTTGCTACCTACCAGCAGAAGGGGAATCAGCAGGCAGATGACTGGGAGCAGCAGTCTGAGAGAAACACACTGACAGTCACAGATGGGGAGACACTGACTTGGAGACCTTAAAAAGCACTATTTCTAATCTTTTCCTCTTGAAGACAGACTGGGAATCCAATGAAAAACATAGTAATCAAAATGTAATGATTTTATTTTGTGGCACCCTTACAGAATGGAGCAAAAATTTATATTCATCAAAAAACTTAACATTTCTTTTAGTCCTTGGAACTCTAGAAATTACCTTTTGACATTTGGATGTTAGACTAAGTATTAGACAACTGTCAGCTTTAAAAGATTATGGCTGGAAAATAAAGCTCAAGTAATTTTTATTCAGGAAAGAAAAATTCTAGCTTCTCACCTTGTATGTATTAACATTTCTCACAAAGTTTTAAGTAGGTACTAACCTCTGACCCGTGTTCCTGAAGCATCAGTCCTTTGAATCCCACCAGCCAGCACCATAGCCACAGCAAGCTTTACTAGGTACATCCCAAAAACTTGAGGGCACAAGCTAGCCAGTATTTCGTTCCTTCCTAGGAAAGGCAGAAAGGTCAGATGTTACTAACAGTTTTCATGAAATCCTATCTGAAATTTCCCTTCCTATCCTAACTTCCTATAAACATACTCTGCCATCTAAAATGATCAAGAAGACTATTTCCAAATGCCTAAAGGAGTGAATAACTGTTTTGGCCCTAAAATTCCTCTTTATCCATGACATGATAGGAGAAGTCTGCTTTTTAGTCCTTGCTATTTATTTTTAGACCTCTACTTAAGTTTCCATAAATTTATCATACTTTACAAGGGACAGAAAGCAATCTCCTTTATCCCTTCATTAAGATAATATTATCCCTTTAAAATAACACAGCACTTCTGTGCAGTAATTCCATTGCCTAAATAAAGTGAAGGTGCTTGATCTCAAACAGTAAGATTGCAGAAACCAATAATTTTTAAATACAACAGGTACTTGGAGCTCAACGGAGCTTCTTCAGAGGTGTAAGAGAAGTAAAATCAATCTACCTGTGAGTCAATTCAGCGTTTGTTCTGAACAATTTGGTTAAGTCTGTTTTACCTAGAATAAGTTACCAGGGAATCAGTATTAAAAAGATTATTATAAACTACAATTCCAGTAATCTAAGCTGGAAGTCTTGGATTCTCCTAAGTACGTGCTTTTTTTTTTTTTTTTTTAATTAAGATTTTACTTATTTTAGAGTGCACGCATCACCACATAAGCAGGAAGGGCAGAGAGAAAGAGAGAATCTCAAGAAGACTGCACTAAGTGTAAAGTTTGATGCAGGGCTCCCATCTCCTGAGATCGTGACCTAAGCCAAACCAAGAATCAGACACATAACTGACTGCACCACCCATGTGCCCCTGGTCATGTACTTTAAATAAGAGAGTATCACTGTTTGAGTTTGTTTTCAGAAATATCAAAACATCAAATCTGAGAATCTGCCTATCCACATATAAATTAGCTATTTCATTCAATCACTGGCCCAATCAACCAGCAGGGGCTCTTAGAACCTATAATATCCTAACAAGCCTGTCCTGAGCTTGTCTTAACTTACACGAATTCACTGCTGTGATGGTACTCTGTATGTCTACATGCTGCCAACTAATTTGCAATGTTTCAGGGACTTCCAGGTTTGTATTAATGTTTCAGAGGTAGCTCTTTTGAAGAGGAAAGTAATCGTGTAAATATTTAGCTAATTATTCCAGTTCCAGAAGCTTTTCTGCCAAAGCATTAAGGGAAAGGAAAGGGCTTCCTCCAGAATTTATGGCCTTAAACACAAGGGCTACTTTTTGTAATGAATCAAAATTGATCCATTGGCAATACAGGCAATGATATGACCTGGGATGGCAGAAATGGTGAAGAAAGAAAACCTTTTAGTAAAATGGGGATCAAAAAAAAAAAAAAGAATTAGTAAATCCTGGAAGGCAGTTCATTAATTACCAGAGGGAATCACTCCCTTTTCCTGAGGTAGAAAACCCAGAGAAAAAAGATGAATATCTGGGATCTAAGCAAATAAGACCTTAAAGCAGGTATGTAAATTCTGTCCAGAATCTAGGGATTAACATTACAAAGAAAGAAGGAATAGCCCCCAAAAAGGTTTAGGAGTAGGCAAACTGACCTGGGAGACTTCTATGCCAGCTTTCCTGAATAAAGGTGGATTTAGTGACTGATATGCTGACAGAAAACATATCCCTGTAAAGAGCACAGGCTCTAAAATCAGGGCCTGGATTCACATACCAGTGCTATTACTTACTACCTGTCTGACCTTGGCAAGTTTCTTAACCTCTCTGCCTCTATTTCCGTATCTGTAAAATGGTTATGATAATGGTATCTTGTAGAATTGTTGAGGATCAAAGGAGTTAATAATTGTATAGCACAGAAACAAACAATACCTAACACACTTAACTGTTAAACTATTATATTACTTGTATTACTTGTACTTATTTCTGATCTCAAGATTTTCTCACAAAAGATATACTATAAAGGCAGATCTGATACCAGAAAAAAATAAAGGGGAAGAACCATTCCCTTAAATTTGCGGTCTAAAGTTCCTTGAATCATGACAGTAGATGCTCCCATGGCTGTATCATGGAAGAGAACGCATTAGAGTGACTGCTACCCCCAACCCTTTCTCGCTCCCAAATTTCTGATTCTAGACCATGTTTATAGTGTGTCTATGGCCTATTAGCCCACTCTTGTGGTATGGCCCTCAGTTACCCAATGAAGAGAACTTCCTAGATCTAAGATAACTGAGTCACCCCAAAATGGGTTCAGATAGCCCAACAGACTCCAATGCCTACATGTGGGTTTATAACCAGCATCTAAACACCAGGGTCAGAGAATTCCTGAGGACACTGTAGACTGGAATAAAAAAGCCTTCAGCTTCTAGACAATACCCACAGTATCAGATCTTAATGAAGCAGATCAACCTCTAAGAGCTGAGCAGTGAAGTAATCTCTGACTTTAGACTAGCAAAATGAAGACACCCTTCTGGATATAGCTCCCCACCTTCACCATCCCTGTCTTCTTCCCTGCAACTAGTACATATATACTTTCATTGGTAAAGTACAATATACTGTGCTTGGGAAACTAAGAAAGCAGAATCCACTCAGACTAAAAAGAAAAATGTTGCCTCATTTTCTTTCTGTCTTCTTAACTAATGTTTCTTACAAGATCATTCATTATATTTACTTCTTCCTTTTATCCAGTAAATCAGTTGTACATCCATAACTTTCTAATTAAAACAAAACAGACTCTTTTTAATTGCCAGCACAAAGTATTTCTCATGGTCTGGTTAAAACACTGTATAATAATACCCTTCCTTCACTCGTTACAGGAATTAATAAGAAGTGATTGTGGTCCAAGGAAGAATTACAGATTTTTGTGAGGACCTGATCCTAAGAAACAATTTTAAATTAAAAAATTCATTTAAAAATATAAATGATTCTTAAAGGGCTTGCTTATTAAAGCCACAATGTGGAGAACTTTAGTTCCTTTTGTACAGATTAGATAAAAGAATGATCAGGAACCCCCTATGTACATGCTATTTGCAGATACAAAAAAAAAAAAAAAAAAGAATCCATCCACAAAATAAAAGCTAACAATTCATAATGAGGCAAGTAAGAACCTTACTTTGTGAGTTGGTGTCTGTCCAGTTCAGTATTTTATTTTGTTTTAGGATGTTATTCAGGGAGAAAGAACACAAGCAGGGGCACAAGGAGAGGGAGAGAGAATCTCAAGCAGACTCTGTGCTGAGTATGGAGCCTGATGTAGAGCTTGATCTCATGACCCTGAGATTATGACCTGAGCCAAAACCAAGAGTCAGATGCTTAAGTGACTGCACCACCCAGGTGCCCCAGTTCAGTATTTAAGAATAAAATAATCAATATGAGTGAGACTTGAGGTGAAGTTTATTACAAATAGTCTATCACTGACTTGTTTAATTTTCTCAGAAGATGCCTCCAAGGAAGAATGAAAACAGACATTTAAAGATTTAACTGGTATTATACCTTTGGAATTTTTAAATAAAAAATAGTCCATGCATCCAAAAGCTATCATGTTTTAGTCTACATATTTTAGTGCCATAGTCATGTTTTTGCTATGATGACAAAGCTTATTTTTTGCATCTTTCTATCTCTCATCTCTTTCCTACTGATTGTATACTTCAAAATCTTTAGCTAAGGGATGCCTGGGTGGCTCAGTGGCTGAGCATCTGCCTTTGGCTCAGGTCATGATCCTGGGGTCCTGGGATGGAGTCCTACATCAGGCTCCCCACAGGGAACGTGCTTCTCCCTCTGCCTAGTTCTCTGCCCCTCTCTATGTGTCTCTCATGAATAAATAAGTAAAATCTCTTTAAAAAAAAATTTTAGCTAAAATAGGGTGAAGTTGTCTTTATTATCTAAGTACATCAGAAAAGGAATAAAGCTTTAACAGAATTAGGTTTCATAGTAGGATGTGTTTTGCCTATGTAAGGATGAATTGTATATTTGATTGGTTAAGGGAGAAAACTGGCAGTACAAGAGACATCTAAAATAACAGAAGTGGAAGATGGCTTGTAATCCAGCCTTGATTTTCCAAAAAGATTTATAACTGAAAAGACTATACCAGAAAAGGGCTCTTCAAAAGGAAACTATGGCTACAAGTACTGATGAATTCTGCCACCCTTTGAATTCAGCCATTGAGTTTTGCAGCATGTAAGGCCCCTCCTAATCACAGACCTCATATTTAACTACTGAATGAAATGCCATTAAATCACAAACCTGCAAAGGGATCACTCTTATAGGATTCCCAAAAATCTTCAAATTCCTTTTGGACCTCCTCATCCATGACGATTCCTGCAGACTGCTCATTATTTACTTGGACGTAATTGGCTTTCAAGACTATCTCCACTTCACAGCGCACATCTTGCTGAAAGGGCTTCCACCGTTGCATTACAACTCCGTAAATAGTGAGATCATCACCTAGGGAAGAGCACCAAGTAGCAGCAAAGTCCAGGAGTAGCATACTGCTTGCTGGGCACAGGGTTGCATGGCAAAGATCCGGAAATAAATAAACCACTCTCCTACACTCAGTGAATGGTAAACACTCATCTAGAAAACAATCTGGAGGCAAAGGAACACCACAGATTTCCTACTTTTTCTTTCTTCTTCTTCTTCTTCTTCTTTTTTTTTTTTTTTTTTTTGGTACAGGCACTTATATTTGCATAGCCAAAAGCTAAAGTTGGCATTTTTATTTTTCTTAATCTGCACCATGATAATCATACAAGATTATCACCCTTCACTGGAAAAATAACTTATTGGATGATTTATTCATTCTTACTATATTGGATGAAATGTCCATCCTCTCATAATCCCTAACCATACAGTTCTCATTTAAAGAATAGGAGCTACAGCTAGAAGGTTAGACTATGATCAGTTTGGTATCAGGAAAGGAGACAGTCTTGTGGTAAGTGACACTAGTTTTAGTTTCTTATATATTAGTTTTTACTTATCACCTTTACTGATATTTTACTTATTGCCTAAAAAAAAACCAGATGAATGAACTAAGAAATAAGTAAATGCCTGTTCTTCTTCAAAGCCCTTTTCCATAAACTATGAAAACAGAAGATAAATACTGCCTGTTCCTTCTTGGTTTCTTCCCACCTAAAGAAACTCTCCTATTCCTAGGGAGCAGAATATTTAACTTCTACAGGTTTTCCTAAGAGGTCTTGGGTAGTTTATGGGCACATTCTCCAAACACTTAACATCTGTGATTATTACATACAATTCAGTGCATCAATTAACGGGTATATATGAATGAATGGTTGGCATTCAGTATTTTGGTGTTAGAGAAAAGGGAGCCCCAAGAAGAAAAGATGGTCCTAGTTCTCAAAATCTTGTTGAATAGAAGATGTTGGACATACCCCAAATCCAATCTGGTATTTATAATTTGTGCAACAGCGTCTCTGAACTGACAAGTCTTCACATCCAAGCTTGTGTCAAATACACGATATTTGCTGATGCAAAATGCCTCTCTAAATATCAATAGCAATGTATAATCTGCAGAACTTTTGATTTTCTGAAGAAAAACATTCTGTAAATGCTAAACGCATGAAGAAACTGGTGGTAGCAATTACAGGATAGAAAGATTTCTAGCCAGAAGCAACTTTGTAACAAATGGTGACAAATTCAGTAGGTGCTCTGCATGTGTTTTCAAGATCTTTGGAAGACACTGCTTGGATGGTTTTCTTTTTTTTTTTTTAATTATTATTTATTTATGATAGTCACAGAGAGAGAGAGAGAGAGGCAGAGATACAGGCAGAGGGAGAAGCAGGCTCCATGCACCGGGAGCCCGACGTGGGATTCGATCCTGGGTCTCCAGGATCGCGCCCTGGGCCAAAGGCAGGCGCTGAACCGCTGCGCCACCCAGGGATCCCCTTGGATGGTTTTCAAACCAAATCAAGATAGTGATCATTTACTATATTGTTTGCCCCCCATTTTTAGATGAAAACAACTGGGGTAACCTTTCTATGAGCACTTAGAACAGTCCTTTACTGTCATTTTAATGGATTATACTTAAGTTGTTTCTGAATTAGTCAAATAAGAAACAACCTTTAGATACAGCACCCACAAATAATCTGACTTGTGATTATATGGAAATGTAGAGTACTGAAGAATGGCCAAGAGCACTGATCTCCTCAGATTTGGGTTCAGATCCCAGCTCCACAATTCACTTGTTTATATCCTTGGGCAAATTATCTAAATTTGCTGAGCTATGCTTTGACCTACAATAATGGGAATAGTTATATCACGGAACCACAGTGAAAATTAAGTCAGATGATGTTTGTAAATTACTTCATACAAAATGTAGAATATAAGAAGCACTCAACAGCTAAATATTAGCTGTTACTTATACTTTAACTTTTCTGTAGTAAATGTTATAAATGATGTTATTTGCAGGAAGCTAAGATTTTTGCTTTTATATAATCTTATCTCTTTGTCCTGCTCTGTCTTCGGCAGCTTATTTACCACTCAGCTACCCACATTCGGACCCATTTCTGATCTCCTGCTGCACTGGCAGTTATCAGGACACAACCTCCAACTTTATTACTCTGCATGTGTCAGACTGGGGTTCCCAACCAGACTGTAAATTCCTGAAGGGCAAGGATTATGCCATTTATCTTTTGATTCCCACAGACGTTTGTAGCTATGGATAAATGAAAAAAGCACTGTTGACAGACTGCTTCCACCCATTATTATTAGTGACATGTCAGAGAAAAATAGCTTTAGATTTTTCACTGAAGAATTCAGTTTAGATGAACTGCATAAAAACATCTTATTTTCCAACAAAGGGTACTTTCATGTTCAGGCTAAGCTTATATAAGCACTACTTTGCTGATCCACATATCATAGGTTTTGATTAAAATCAAAAAGTATCTGTCCTATATGAAAAAAGTACTTTACACAGCCTGGTCCATTCAGCAGGCAATCCACGATCACAGTTATTTTCATGGAGAATCATTTAGACAATGATAAACTGTTAATATATATATAATACATATTATATATATGTAAATTTAATATATTTGATATATTTGATATTATAAATTTCAAACTATGGGTTGGTGATTCTTGGGTGGATGGGGGCAGTCTTGGTTCTAGATAATGAACTCTTACTTCCATAGGTGTTTGCCTCATCATTTATTTTTTAAAGATTTCATTTATTTATTCATAGACACAGAAAGAGAGAGGCAGAGACACAGGCAGAGGGAGAAGCAGGCTCCATGCAGGGAGCCGGACGTGGGACTCCATCCCGGGTCTCCAGGACCACACCCCAGGCTGCAGGCGGCGCCAAACCGCTGCGCCACCGGGGCTGCCCTTGCCTCATCATTTTAATGAAATGGTAGCTCAGCAAATATTTCATAAATGAGGCATCTGGAAAAATCTAGAGTTAGAAAGGGAAACGATGGAATTTGGAGAAATGATCTGTCTGGTAGGCGAGAACAGGGATGCAGAGTAAGAGGTTAGATATACCTGTTTCTGCCAGGGGACACATTTGTGCTTTGTGTTTTCTATACAGATTAAGGGTGAGTGAGATTAAGGTGTGAGTGAGAACAGGAAATACTTTATAGCAGGGAATGTTGAGGTGAATTAAGAAACAACTGTTGATGCTTAGTTTAAGATTACCAACCATTTCCACTTTCTGACCCACCTTCAATGCAATTTAAATGTTAAATAGCAACTGGAAATTCCTAGAGAAATAGTGAAAGCAACCGTTTTAAAGTTACTTGGAATAAGAAGAGAGAAAGAATAAGCTCTCATATCTTTTTCACAGACAAAGGTCGGTCAAGGACTGGGAATGTGTATTGGGAGCAGAACATACTGGCTTTAGGGGAACAGGTTGTCATCTGTCTTTTCTAGGGGTAGAAAGAGTAGCTTCAGAGAAGCTGACTCAAGTTTTGCAGTTCTAGACAACCTTTTTTGGATCAAAGTTCTGTAAATCCAAAAGACTTTTAAACTCCACATTAGAGTCTTTAGTGCCTGTCAGTTCTGGTAAAAGTTTCTGATTAACTTTCAGATTATTACTTTGAAGGCAATCTGCTTGGTGTCTGAGATCTTTACTGTTAGCTGACCTATGCGCCATGTAAATTTTATAGCCCTAGCCCCTACCAACAACTGAAAAAAGCTCCGTTTATTCTTCTTTTTGCATTATATATGTAAAATAACACCATCACATTGGTTTAAAAAACACACCAAATTTTATTAATATCTCACGATATTTAAATGTTACTGCAGAGACAGAATAGTATTTACTCTCCTGAGCAACACTGATTTACAAAACCTCCCAACATCTTAATTTTTCTTTTTTTTTTTAAAGATTTTATTTTTTTATTTTTTGAGAGAGAGAGAAGGGAAAGGGGGAGAGGAAGGCAGAGAGAACGTGAGAGAGAGAGCACACAAGCAGAGGGAGGGAGAAGTAGACTACCACTGAGCAGGGAGCCTGATGTGGGGCTCAATCTCAGGACCCTGGGATCATGACCCGAGCCAAAGGCAGACGCTTAACAGACTGAGCCACTCAGGCACCCCACATCTTAATTTTTCCAATAAAATTCCTCCTTAACACTTTTGTAAAAATAATTTAAAAATTCAATGCAGAACACTTCTATACACAGAAGCTGATATTAATCCTTGCCCTTCCACAGGACTTTTTTTTTTTTTTTTTTTTCCAGATTTCATTTATTCTAGAGAAAGAAAAAGAGAGCACAAGCAAGGAGCGGAACAGAGGGATAGGGAGAAGATAATCTCTAGCAGATTCCACCCTGAGTGCAGAGCCCAATTTGGGGCTCAATCCCACAACTATGAGATCATGGCCTGAGCTGAAACCAACAGTCAGGTACTCAACTGACTGAGTCACCCAGGCTCTCTTTCCACAGATACTTTTGATTCCTTCTCCCCGGTGAGAAGAGAATAGGCAGGGCAAGATGAGTTGAAATGGGGCAAAAGAGAGCTAATGAGCTGTCTAGTCAGCCTCAAGATCAAAATATAACTAAGAATGACATCATAATAACCCCTTCTGGAGCCCTCAGATCTCCAGAATGGCTCTGAAGCTCAGAGTCTTTGACTTGTCTGCAACATTGTAATCATCCAGACCAACCGCCATCATAAGGCATAAGTCACTAACAAGATGCTGTATACCCTCTGCTTGATTGTCTCTGAAAAAAGAAACTCAACCATTATCTGCGTCCCATGGTAGACACCTTATATTATTAGATATGGAGTCAAAATCTACCTTCTGGAGCTTCAGCCTACCGAAACCCAATAGTATCTTCTATAACTATAATTCCATCTCTGTATGACAACCTTCCAATTAATGAAAAGTTGGCTGTCATGTCCTTCCTGAGACTTCTCTGTGATAAATACCCACAGTTCTTTTCAGTATGGTTTTAAGTTCCTTTCCAATTTGGGCAATTGGCCAATGAAAACACTGAGAACCCTCAGAGGACAAAAAATGTGACTCCTGTAGTGCTGTCACCAGCACAGAGGAAAGAAGAACAATCACTTCCTTTCTTCTAGGTAGCAATAAGAGTACAAGAGCATCTGACAGAGTCATACGTCTGGTCCATTTTACTTAATTCCTCACTAAATCTGCTATAATCTTTAAAGCTGCTGCTGTTAGGCAAGCATATACTGAAGAGACTCCTGGATGACAAGTCAGTGGACTTGGGTTCATGTTCTAGTTCTGCCCCTTATTCTCCAAATGACTTGGGCAAGTCAAGTTCTTCATTTACAAAACAAGTGGCTGTACTGGACTGCTAAGCTACTGGCCCAGCTTCTTCCCTGTTATGTATCACCTCCTGCCTCTATGCCAGTTTCTATTCTCAAGGTGAGCAATTAAGCCTCTACAGTCATTTCCCAGTGCTCTCGGGAAAATAAAAAGTGGCTTTTTCCTAATCAGCACTTTAGGACATCTTACATAAGTTAGCAAAAGTTAATTCTCACCAGATTTGCAACTGTCTACTAAATCATCTTCCAGGATAACCTTCATAGATCGTGGAATACTTCCAACAGACAGCCTTTGTACCTAGCAAGGAAAAGCAGATACATTCTGAGTATGCTTAAATACATGCTAAGTATTCAGAAGCTAGCAGTTCTTGAAATTACTGTTTTCTATTTCCCTGGTATTATCATACAATTCAATTATGATGGAGATTTACAGAATTTTCTTGAAAACTGTGCCTACTATCCATTTATAAACTAAAACTAGAGTAAAATAAAAACACCATTACAGATTACAGAAAATATCTCAAAATGTAATCTACCTTGTAGATGGTCAAAATAAATGTATACTCCATGATTAAGTAGAATAAAAAATTACTTACCTAGACAAGACATGTAGTTCTTTCCTCTGCAGTCTTAAGACCCAGGACAAATTACTGTTCCTTAGTGACAGAACCCTGGTTTTAGTCCATGTGGACATCTACCCAGTAAAAAGACTGTATTTCCCAGGTTACTCTGCCCCTGGGTATACTCATATGGTCCTATGACTAAGCTCTGGCCAAAGAAATACAAGTAGACCTGCCCGGGGAGACTTCAAGGAAGACTACTCGAATGGTGACTTGGGGTAGATGACTGATGCTCTCATCTGTCCTTCCCTCTCCCTGCTCCTTGACTAGCATACAGCAGTGACAGAGTTGTAAACTACCATCCTGGACTAAGAATAGAGGCCATGTGTTAAGAATGGTGTAGAAAGATAGGAGTTTGAGTCCTCAACACTGAATATGACTTTAAGTAGCAAGTAAAGGAAAAGCTGGCATACTCTCAGTGTTAAAGTGTCTATGTATGTCTCATTTGACACGGCATATAAAATCAGGCCTAAACCCTAAATCCTGACCACTCTAATGTTTAATAATCACTTAAACCCATTTAATTTTCTCCTATCCCTTAAATACAGCTTATCTGAACTTCTTAAATATTCCCTTAATTTTAACATAATTATTAAGCCATTCTACAACCCTCTCACCAATGTTCTCTATACAGAGATGACTAGGGCGCTTGATGGGATGAGCACTGGGTGTTATGCAATATGTTGGCAAATCGAACTCCAATAAAAAAATATACAAAAAAAAATACAAAAAATATACAAAAAATATACAAAAATAAATAAATAAAATAAAATAAAATTGCATGACTCTAAAGACTGTATTCTGATGTATGGGCAACACACATCCCATGTGTAATCCTGTATGCGTTCCCTATCCTGGTAATTTGCCCAGAGCTAAAAAGGTTGACCTTCAGCTTCTTCAAAGTTGGTTTTGTTTTTTCATTTGATCATTTGATCATTTACCTGTTCCTGAATTTTGATTTCCTGATAATCTCTACACCTCGCTGGAGATGAAGACAAGCCTGAGAGGCAAGTGAATTTGGAAGAATCACAGCCCTCCAAGCTCGGGCAGGAGGATGGCCGGCAGAAGGTATAGTACTGCTCAAAGTCAGCCTTGACCACAAATACATGTTTGCATTTGTTACACATGTAATCCCGCTCAAATTCCAGGATCTTCACCAGACTTGTTCGAATCACTGTCCCCGTGACAGATAAAAAGTGTCCCACATCTTTGGTTTTAGGGATGTGCTCCCTCACCAGCTCAGGACAAACAGGCAAACCTGATGGAGAAAAACAACAACAAAACCATATCAACTTATTATCTTGGAATTTGACTCCATGGAATATATTCTTCTTATATTTCCTGGCAGAGAAGGTATAATTTCAGGAAAAAAAAAAATTGAGTTTGACTTAAGAAAAAAGAAATCAGATCAACTCAATTAAGAAAATAGAAAAGGATTTTTTAAATAAAGATGATCAGTGGACTCTTTTTAAAAGTACATATCCAGATGACATAATAATAACCAGGATTAAAAGAAAAAAAAAAAGGACTGATTTTCATTAAAAGGGCTGAATAGAATCTAAATACAGTAATTGTAACCTCATTCAACAAAAAAACATACTGCCACATGCAACACATAAAATCAACTGATGACTGAATAAACCACAAAGCTAACTGATAAAGGGAGGGTAGCATAATGACAGAGCCCCACAGTGCTAGAAGGCTATTCCTTTTTTAGGTTCAGAATTCATTAATACATAAATCTGACTATTTCCAAGCCTTGAATTACCTAGAGGTTTAACCACAGCAGCACCATTTTATCCCTTAAAAAACATGTTTTTCACCATTAATAAACAGGCAACTTCTTAAAAGGTACAAAATACCAAAGAAAATTCTTAGTAGGAATGCCCACTTTGGGGCACCTGGGTGGCTCAGGTCATGATCCTGGAATCCTGAGATGGAGTCGCAAGTGCCCATATCAGGCTCCCACAAGGGAGCCTGCCTCTCCCTTTGCCTATGCCTATGTCTCTACCTATCTCTCTCATGAATAAATAAAATCTTTAAAAAAAAAAAAAAAAAGGAATCCCCACCTTCTCATGTTTGGCTACCATGCATCACTGGAGTACAGAAATGCTGCCTATGATGGTCAAAGGCTGCCTTCTAACAGGTTTATAAGGCAGCAGCATTTGTTACACTGGTTTAACAAATGAACCCATGGTCCACTGTCTTGTCCTCAGAATTTAGCAGCTCTGAAATCTGGCAAACGTGCACCTCGAAGATGGATCTACTAGATTTGCCACGCTCTGAGAAAGAGCCATAATAGTTACAATTATACTTTAAGTTTCTTTTTTTTTTTTTTTTTTTTTTTTTTTTTTTTTTTTTTAGTTTTTATTTATTTATGATAGTCACAGAGATAGAGAGAGAGAGGCAGAGGCACAGG
Organism: Vulpes lagopus; assembly: GCF_018345385.1. Lineage (NCBI taxonomy): Eukaryota > Metazoa > Chordata > Mammalia > Carnivora > Canidae > Vulpes > Vulpes lagopus. The sequence continues at coordinate 116,104,566 of NC_054825.1, forward strand.
CAGAGGGAGAGGGAGAAGCAGGCTCCATGCACCGGGAGCCCGACGTGGGACTCGATCCCGGGTCTCCAGGATCGCGCCCTGGGCCAAAGGCAGGCGCCAAACCGCTGCGCCACCCAGGGATCCCATACTTTAAGTTTCTATGGCCAGCACATTTTCTTCCTATTGGTAGATCTATTCTGAAAACCAAATAATAGTAATAATAAGGTAGTTTGTGAATTATGAAACTAAAGGGGGAAAAATCAAATCAGTGACATGAACTGTATGCTTCAGGCATGAGACTACATCTGGTGTTACAGATTACAAGTCTACAGACTTAAATTTTCTTTTGATGGCTGAGACTCTCTCTCTGTATACTGTATATTGTATTAACAAGGTAAGCACTGCCAATTATTTGCCACTATAACTTCTTTTCCTATCCAAGGCTGACCCCAGGGCTGACAAGTGTGGTATCACATGCACAAGAATAGAGAGGTTGGACCTGGATTAGATACTTTATCCATTAAAAATATCCATTCTAAAAAAAAAAATATATCCATTCTATTAATTTCATGTTGATTTCAGGCACCTGTTAATTCAGCTGTGGGTAGCTAAATGTTGAACTATACTGATACAATCCAGTAAAAGCCTTACCAGCAACCAAAACTTCTCATTAAAAACAGGTTTTGTTTTCATGCCCAACACTACTTATGTTTTAGTTTATATCACAGAATGGTAAGAAAGAAATGACCAAATGGAAAGCCTTTTTATTGGGTCTTAACTGGAATGTATATTATGGCAATCCTTAACACTGCTTTAGAGATTCTGTTACCTTTCTTTTGCTCCCCACATGAATATATTTTCAAAACTGAGTTATAATTTGCATTCCGTAAGTTCCCTCTTTTAACACGTATAATTCAGTGGTTAATAGTATATTCACAAGGCTATACAGCCATCACCACTAATTTCAGAATATTTTTTATCACTTCAGAAAGAAACCCTGTACTCGGTAGTGGTCACTCCCCACTCCCTTACTCCCAGCCTTGGTCAACCACTAAGCTGCTATCTCTATGGTAAATCTATTTTGGACATTTCATATACAGTAAGTGGCCTTTTGTGTCTGGCTTTCTTCACTTAGCATAATGTTTCCAAGATTCATCTATGTCGTTACATGTATCCATACTTCATTACTCTTTAAGGCTAAATATTCCATGGTATGGATATGCCACATATTCTTTATCCATTCATCAACTGATGAACATTTGGATTGCTTACACTTTTTGGCTATTATAGTGCTGCTACAAACATTCATGTTCAAGTTTTTGTTCGATTATCTGTTTTCAATTTTCTTGGGCATGTATCTAGGAGTGGAATTACTGAGTCATATAATTACATATACTTTTTGAAACAATTTTATTTTTGCACTTGCAAAAAAAGTCACTAAGTGTTCTCTAATGTAAGTATAGAGAGGATGGAAAAATAGCATTATTCAAATGGGAAATAAGATTATTACTCCAAATTCCTTCATGAAGAATAGACAAAATCTACCAACAAGTACTCCTAAGAAAAATGAGCAAAGTAAAAAGAATAGGAAAAAAAACGGATTAAGAAACTTATTTTAACAACTGCCTAGGTTTTTTTCAGTATCCATTCTCTCTTCCTAGGCCCCTAAAAAAATATCATTTTTGCATTCAATTTCTACTCCTCTCATTTTAGTTCTGTTTCAGATGCAAAGTGATTGTTCAGTTTAAATTATATTATGAATATATTAGAACTTAAGAAAAACTAAAATCACAAGAACCAGGTTGTAGAAAGTGTTGCGTTACTCTGATGGCTTGCATAGCTGCAGATAAAAACTATAGACTGCTAGTGTTAATTTAGCAGAGTCTTTGGATATTTAATATGATGAAATCCTATGTAACTGATGAAAACTTACATAGTTGTTTAGATAGATGTTCGCTATCTCTGGCTTATAAATTTTGCATTGAAAACAGTAGTAAGTGTAATTTTATTGCAATTTTTTCCTAGAAAGCGATTTTTAACTTGGTATTATCTTATTGTACATAGTACTTTAGAATAGAAAAATAAAATCCCCTACCTTCATTGCTTCTGTAGTAATCCAGAAGGAAGTAATGAAGGCCTAACTTCAAACCTCCTCTGCATATAATCCTTCCATTGCTGCCTACAGATCTAAGAATAAGGCACCAAATCTGTACTGGACTACAGGGCCTTCCTCTCATACCAACTACTCTAATCACTCACTCATTTACATATATTTGTCTCCTTTGCCTCAACACTCTCCTCCAGAACTGCTCCTCAAAAATGTCCACAAAAAGAAACAATATAGAGGTTAAGAAGATAGAGTCTAAAGCCAGCTTTGAGTCACAGCTCTATTACTTACTAGCTATGTGACCTTGGCTAACTTATAACTTCTCATATTTTCCTTCTATAAAATGGCAAAAACCATAAAACCTACCTCATAGGTCATAGGATTAAAATAATTCATATATGTAAAGTTTCTTAGAATAGCACCTTACATATAGCAAACACTATTTAAACATTAGTTCTTAATACATGATTACTATCATTTTTCCTCCCTAAAAGATCAGCTTCAATATAATTTTCTTAATAAAATCTTTATTTAACCCACTTCAGGTTAAATTTTCTCTTTTATGTGCTTTAACACACTGTTCCTCTCCTTCATACCACTTACTGCAATTTATTTATTTTTAAAGATTGTATTTATTTATTCAACAGAGAGAGAGCATAAGCAGGGGAGCATCAGCAGGCAGCGGCAGAGGGAGAGCAGGCTCCCTGCTAAAAGGAGCTCAATGGGGGAGACTGACCCCAGGACCCTGGGATCATGACTTGAGCGGAAGGCATATGCTCAACTGAGTCCCCCAGGTATCCCCCACTTACTGCAATTTATTACACTTCCACACTAGAAATAAATTCCAGAGAATCAGGATTGAGGTAGATTTTATTCACCACTCTTATTAGAGTAAGCACCATGCTTTAGAAGATACTTGAGAGAAAGATGAAAGGCAAGGCTAGAAAGTGGGGGGATAGATATGAGAGATTAAGGTTACTGTGTTAGCTTCGAGATCAATTAGAGATAAGGGATGAAGAGGAGGGTGAAATTTAGAGTGACTCTCAGTTCTCTGGTTCCATTAACAAGAAATTCTGCAAGCTACATAGTAATCAATCAGTAAATACCTATTGAAAGAAAAAGGAAATACCACTTTCGGTTGGAGTGGGGCAGAGAGAGTAAAATCATTACACTTTTCAATCACTGAGTTTGCAAGAAGAGATTTAGTATGAGACATTTGATAAGCATGGTGATATTTGGATACAGAGCTTAAGAGACAGATTCTGGCTAAAATTAAGAAAAAAAATAGAGTTGGCATTTGTTTCTACATAGGTGGCAGCTGAAGCTCAGGTTTGGGATAGAGACTACCCTATGAGAGTGTAGGATCCAGGAGAATGTGACCACATCTGAATCCTAAGGACCTACCTACCACCTACAGGCCAAGTAAAGGAAGAGGCAGCGCCTAAGAAGAGGGAGAGAAGCCACAGCCAGAAAGGGAGGAAGGAGCAAGAGAGTGCTGTCGTGGGGCCAACGCTGGAATTTTATAAGGTGGGAGGAGTCAATAGTATCAAACTCAGCAGGGAAATGAAGTGAAATACTGAAAAGTGACCCTCAGTTTGGCCATGAGGCTGTCACTAGTGACGATGGCAAGGGCGGTTTCAGTATGGTGGACGTGAAAGGATGAATAGGAGATTATCATGAAGATTGGATATACTTTGTCAGAACATTTACTTATGAAAAGAACAGTGGATGAAGGGGGACTGATGGTTGAAAGAGATCTTTCTCCTTCTACAAAATGGGAGAAACCTGAAAGAGAAAATTCAGATAGAATTGCCAAAAGGATTCACAGTCTAACCTACCACCGCCCCATAGAGTCCATGCTCCCCCAGGGGTTTGGCCTGATTGGTGACTGACTTTAGAGCACATAGTTTACCCACCTTCCTACCTTGGTCACTTACTCCATCCTAACTGACCTTAGGATGCGGGGTAATGTCTCATCTAAATCAAGGTTTTAATTATGGGACATGGCTGAGCTTTAGGAAAGCTCTAAATCTCTTGAAATTCAGGTACAAGGTTATGTATATACACATACCTGTACTTTCTGGAGAGGGTCCATAACCTTCTCAACAAAAAACCCTGAAGAACTTATTTAAATACTCAGTCCCATAGTTCTATTGGCTTGCATGACTCCAAGAACAGAAGAAACTTACATTGTGGAAACAGTTACTAAATCTTCCTCCCTTCCCCTAATTTAATAGTAATACCCTAATCTCTCATATCTCTATTCATATCCCTGGTCTTAGCTCACATTCTACAAGGCTTCCTCCAAATGCTTTAGCATGACAGTGACTTTCATAGTCACCTACTGACTGTACTGCTCACTTATGGCCTCTCTCTGCCTAGCCCAGTGCTTTAATAAGTACTTTCCCATAAGGAGAAAATTAATGAATAAATGAGACAGGGGAATGGGCTTCCCTCTCTCTCTAGCCTCACTTTTAGCAAATGTGGCCTCAAATTTCCCAGTTCAGAACAAAATGCTTGATTTTTCTGTGCAGAGAGGGACTTTATACCTCCGTACCTTTCCTTAGGCACTTTACTTGGTCTGGCAAACTCTCTCCAGCCAGGAAAGTACATTCGAGTTTTCCTTTCTACAAGAAAACCTCCCCAAGCCCAGGCTAGCACCCACAACAAAACAAATGGAGTAAGCAAGCAAAATGGTCAAATGAATATGCCATTGTATAAATAATGCCTTTTATGTCTAGAGAAATCTATTGCCAGAGTAAAAACGAAGGTTCCAGAGACACCCATCCATTCCTTGCAAATGATAACCCTGGCCGATGCAAGCTGGGTCATGACAAGTCTACACAAACTGGTTTTATTTCAGTCAACATATGGAGATGTGCTGGAGAGATATTACACACTTGCAAAGAAGGCAGGTGGGAGGTGGAGGAAGGTAGGACTCAGTTCCAAGGGTCTCACATATGCTCACCAACCCTTTCTGTGTTATTCTAGAAGTGTAGCCAGGATGAATGAACTCCCTGCTGCTCACCCCCAGCAACGGTCCTATGTCTAACACAATTACAATGTCTCTGAAGGAAAAACTATGTAAAGATTACAACCAAATTTTCTAAGAAAATCTGCTTTCAATTATCCTCTCTACTTTTACAATACAGGGCAATATATCACTTTTAATGTTCTTGCACTGTAAACAAAAGAGCAATTTACATTTTACTGAATCATGTACATAGTACCTGTTAGGAGAAATTTGCTTTTTTTTTTTTTTTGAGCAAATGTGTCTAACATATGAAAGATTAAGTGATTATTTTGTTTTTGTTTTTTTTTAGGTAAGTGATTATTTTGTAAAGTAACTGTATTATTTTAAGAAAAAAATAATAAAGGTGAGTATATTTCTGGGTCATCAGATTCTTTTCATTTCAGAACATTATGATTTTTAGATAAACAAAATATAAAGATAAAGGCAACAAAATGTTAGCAAAACAGACCATATAACAATCAAAATTTTAATACTAAAAAGATACTAAGAGACAATGTTTTGATGGAAATGTCAGTGTATGTTAATCTTTCTGTCTTACTATCTATGTTACTAAGTATGTTCTTCAACTGTACCAGTGAAGGGGTGGTGGTAGTGGAGTGTGGCGGACATCAGGTGCTTAGCTACCATTAGTGAACACAGAAACCTTTACCATTCCCTGATTCATTCAATGATCGAGTACAAAAAGAAATTTTGGAAATAGTTTGTGATCTGTCCATATCTATGCTAGTGATATGTCCATATCAATGATTTTAGGCCCCTGGTTTTCAGCATGTAGTTCCTGGAACAGCAGCATCAGCATCACCTGGGAGCTGTTAGAAATGCAAATTATTGGGCCCCATGCCAGACCTTCACAATTAGAATCTCTTGTGGGTGGGGCCTATCAGTGTTTTAACAAGCCCTACAGTTGATTCTGATTGCCATTAATGTTTGAGAACACATGAATGCTATTTTTTCCTTCTCATTTAGTTTGATGCTATCTGGGTATTAGAACACCTTTCATCAAAACCATGGAAAAGGTAAGTAAACTTTAGTCTAATAAAAATCCCAGAAGACAAAGAGCAATGTATATCCTAGAAAGACAACTGGAAAATGTCTTAGGTTCCTAAGGAGCCTGAATCACAGAGGCAACCTATGTTTTCATAATTGAATGCCTTGCCTGGAGTCCACAATGAAGGTGCAATAGAACTAAAACCAGACTATTTCCATCTCTGGTTCATTCTGCCTGGGACACCTCTATCCTTGCCTTACCCTCTCTTCTTGAAATCTCCAGTGAATCTGCTAGAATTCATTCCCTGTTCTGCTAGCACATATCCTGAGTGAGGCACAAATCATATAACATAAAAGCTGCCACTAAGCTCCTTTATGATTAAGTTTAATATACAATAGGCCATGTATCTTTGGGCATACATACACCAATTGTTAAATATTTGACATAATATGTTTGTAGGATGAATATACCACGGTAGTAACATAATTTGTAATTTACTTTTTCAGAGAAGAATTGGGGGAAAAAATAGACTAAATTTACCCAAAACCAATAGGGTCACCTAGGCAGGCAAAATTTTGGTATTTAAACTGAACATGGAAAAATATCTAAACATAAGGATAAGGACAGCCTAAAACCATTCCTAAGTGCCATTTCAATAACATTAACTAAACCCTCTTTTAACAACATTTTTGCAACATTATTATAAGGAAACATTTATTCTTGATCCTACCAAGAGATGATCTAGCGTCTTGTCGCTTAAAGATTTATAATATTCATAATTTTATTCTAGATAAAATACTACTTTTTTTCAATGAAATCAAATGTATGGTCTTTTGAGGGATCTTAATTGGTCCCCAAAGAGTTGTACTATACTGATTCATCTTTTTGGAATCATAAAAAGCATTTTTATTGATTACAAATCCCCACCTTTCTGAAATGTACTATATATTTTTTTGACATGTACTACATTTTTAAACAAAATGATACATGTGTTCTCCAACTTAATCTGCAGTAATTCAAAGATAGAGCTTTGCTACAAGCTGACTGCTCCACTGGAGCAACTAAAAATTAAGGTACTTACTCTGTCATTCATTCAACAAAAATTGAGTGCCTAATAGGTGGCCAGCATAATGCTAAACTTGATATATAAAAATAATAAATTCCCTAAAATAGTTTTGAAGATTACAGGGTAGAATCTACCACTTTTCAAGTTCTTTGTGGTATCAATTTTTTGTTAGTAGTTCAAAAACTTCTGAATTCCAATTTTATACACACATACCCATGTGTGTATATGTGCATATTAACATACTGTCACCTACATTCTCTTTCCCCTCAGATGGAATGGCTAGTATCCCAGCCTTCCAAACGTCCAGAGGAAACAGTTTAAAACCATTACTTTGCTCTAAAAGTGACCATAAACTATATAGTAGATATATTTTTAAGTATAAATATAAATTATTTCTTAGTGATCTGAATTCAGTGTGTTAGAATCTCTTCAAACATTCCTGGAGAGTATGTGGCAGTAAAATCCTTAAGTGATTCACCTGATATCCGGGCATGAAGATTCTGCTTCATAGAGGCACCCTCAGGCTGAGAAAGGGACTGGAGAATTGTCAAGGCTGATCTTCGCAGAGCACTATCAAACACTGTTAGTACTTCATTCGGGAATGCATTGAAATATTCCCCAATTTCCATGTTGGTCTCAAAAAGGGTCATGGCATTAACCACAACTGGGTAATGAGCATCTTCATCTCTTTCCTTCAAGATTAGAAGAATATCATTCTTATGGTATTCCGATACATAGGACTCAAACACTTGACCAACCAGTGTGACTTGATCACTATTCATCTTGAATCTAGGTGACTAAAGAAAAAGACCATATTATATCTCCGATATTGCAGACTTAGACAAAAATTAACAAAAAAGATTGGTCGTATACTTTTGATATAGCAGACTCAGACAAGTTAAAAAAAAAAAGTCTGACTGTAAATTGTTATGGGTCCCACCATAAACTGAAAATATTATCTGAATTGAACTCTTAATTAGATCTGCATTACTTGTTATAATCACTTAGTAAATGTATTTTTTAATAAAGGGAAGTCAAACCAAAGAATTATGTTGGTACTGATCACTGAAATCCACATGGTCCAATGCCTTTTCCATATCTCTTCCCCAAACTTCCTCATTAACCCTATGATATGTTATGTAAAAGGCCCTTCTCTTTTCTTTAACCACACTCTATATACACATTTGCTCTCAAGTGTAAAATCTTAAACAGCAGTCTTTTGGCTAAAGTTTCTTCCAGTAGACTTCTTTGCATGTGTCCAGATTCTAGGTTTTATCCAAAGAACGGATCTTCCCCTCTCTCTTTGACTCTCGCTCATCACACATATTCATGTGTTTTCTGCTACATAAATGGAACATACATGGATACCCAGTTCTGACTTGAATAGCTAACAAATTGCTTCTGAAATTTACATTTTGAGGTGAATTTGCTTCCCATTTTCTCTATGTAACCTAGGAAACCTATTGGCCTTAGCAAAAACAGCTGTCAAAGAGTATAAACTAGATAATTAAACTGAAGGAAAGGAAATAAATGATAACTAGGATTGAAAGTAAACATATTATTATTTTTTAAAATTTATTTATTCATGAGAGACACAGAGAGAGAGAGAGGCAGAGACACAGACTCAGGGAGAAACAGGCTCCATGCAGGGAGCCCAATGTGGGACTCGATCCTCGGTCTCCAGGACCATGCCCTGGGCTGAAGGCGGTGCTAAACCGCTGAGCCACCGGGGGCTGCCTGAAAGTAAACATATTATATTGTATTCACCTCTCATTCCCCTAGTAATATATATATGTGTGTGTATTTTTAAATTTGCACCTACAGATTTAAAGGGCCGAGCTTCATTCTACTTTCATGTACACAGATATCAATCATGTTCAGGGTACTATGTTGGGAAATAAAAAGCACAATAAAATATCCTTAATAGCCTCAGAGGAAAACCAAGGGCCAGATGAAATGAAACAGTGCCCTAACAGTGGTAAAAATGCAATATGAATAGGAGCACAAAGGAGAGAAGGATTAAATTTAAGTGGATTGACAATCCCAGACGTGGCAATGGGCAGTTCCAAATAAACTGCTGAAATCAATCATCTAAGAAACTCTTATTTGGGTTGGAAACAGAAACTGGAGGACAAACGTACTTTGACTTATTTATTTTGACTTACTTCATTCAACCAACAGTTTTGTATTCAGTTCAACAAACGGGTGATAAAGACTTACAAAGTCCACATTTCCGCATCCTAACTACATGTTACAAAGGCTACTTATTAGCAATATTTTGCCTTTTCTGGGAACCAACTATTGGAGAAGATGTGGAAGGAGTCAAGGGGGGTATGTATCATAGACCAGGAAGTCTCACAGTTACAGGATGCCAGTGTGAGCCTGACAGACCGGTATGTGTATATCCGGAGAAGTGAGAGAGAGCAAATTACGGCCACTGCATTGATAAGTAAATTGTTCTGATTAGATAACATAAATCCAGCCAAGCGTAGAGCAGAAAAACCACTTAGAAATAAGTAATCAGGGGAATCCCTGGATGGCTTAGCGGTTTGGCGCCTGCCTTGGGCCCAGCGCGTGATCCTGGAGTCTCAGGATCGAGTCCCACGTCGGGTTCCCTTCATAGAGCCTGCTTCTCCCTCTGCCCTCTCTCTGTGTCTCTAATAAATAAATATTAAAAAAAGAAAAAGAAAACTTAACCGGACTCCCAAGAGTTGCTGCTACAAGAGACTCTCGAAGGTTCTATAAGTGCATAGTAAATTCGGAGCCCCAAGTTTAGCAACTTAAAAGACGGCCCCACATGGGGCAGAAAAGGGGGTGTGTGTGGCTGCAGAATTCGTGGCTCAAGCTAAAGCCAGATTACATTCGCCTACTGCTTTCTGAAATGGAAGCTTAAAAAAAAAAAAAAAGATTCCCTTTCAAAAATCTGTGTAGAAGTGTTCGACTGCCTCTACGCAGCTCCTAGCCCCACGAACACGCCCCCCACGGTCGTACAACTGCTCTGAAGCTCCCCGTCCTTTCACTCGTGGAGCGTCCGAGGCGGAACCGCGAGGACCAGCGAGCGGCTGCGGCTTCGGGGCCACCTGAGGCGCCCACCCGGCCCCGAGGCGACCCCAGCCGCAGCACCGCGCCCCTCCGCCGGGCGCCCGCCGCAGCCCCCAGGCCACGCCCCCAGCCGCTCCCCGCGGCCCGGGGCCCGCCCCCTCGCCGGCGGCCCGCGTCTCTCGGGCGCCGCCTTCCCGCCCGCCCGCCCGGCTCCCCGCGGGCGCTCGGCGGACGGAGCCGGCTCGTCCTCGGAGGGGGCGGCTCTCCGCGCTTCGGCCTCGGGTCGCGGCCCCCGCCCGGCCGGTCCCCGGCAGGGCCCTGACGGGCAGCGCGGCCGCCCCAGCCACCCCCGAGTTGAGGAGTTTGGGAACTACCCAGATGTGGGCGACACGGGGCCGGCTGCGGGAGGGACGGAACGGCGGGGACGCCGACTCGGGGCCGCGGCTGTCACTTACTGGCGGAGACGCAGTGTCGGCGGGCACCGGGAACACGGCGCGCCCGAGGCCGACGGGCGCCCAGGGCTCGGGCCTGGCGCCGGGGGCTCCCGGAGGCCGCTGGGGGCGGGGCGGGCCACGGGGGCGCGCAGGCTCCGACGGGGCCGCCTCGCGCCCGAGCGAACTAGGCGCCGCGCGGGCTCCTCGGCCGGGCCCGCGCCCCCGACGGACGCCGAGCCGCGCGCCGCCTCAACTTCGCCGCTCAGGCGGCTCTTCCGGGTGGAGGGGCGGGCGGGCGCGCGCTCCGCCTGGTGCCGCGGGACGCGAGGGGGCGGGGCCGGGGGCGGGGCCCGAGGACTTCCGGGGCGGGGCCAGGCTGCGCCTCCCGCCCAGGTGGAACCGGAGGAGCCGGGCTGGCGGTGCGGTGGCTCAGGTGGCCTGTGCGGTTCCCGCTTTTGGTCCTGGAACTCCGGCAGACGCGAGGTCGCAAGGGGTTTCTGCTGTGTTTTCTTGTAGAAGTTTTAGGAGGAAGGTACAGAGTTCCCGTATCCCCCGCCCCCCGCCCCGTAAACCGTATTCCCCGCACGCCCAGGGGCAACATACTTTCCCCGGAGGGGAGCCTTCGTTACAACCAGGGAGCGCGTATTGAAACATCATCCCCCAGAGTTCGTGGTTCGCAGTCTCGTTCACTCGTAGTGGTGTACCTCCTATGGGTTTTAACAGACGCGGCGTAGTAACAGGTACGTAGTAACAGTAACAGGTACCTGGGTAACAGGTGCACAGCGCGGTGGTCGGGTTACGCAGAAGACTTTACTGCCCTGAAAAGCTGTGCTGTCTCCATCCCTCTCTCTCGCCGCATCTCTAGCAACGGCTCATCTTTTTTTTTTTTTTTACCATTTCCATCGTTTTTCCTTTTGCAGGATGTCATATATAATTGACTCAAATAGCAGGTTTGAACTGTAGGGTTCCACTTACACATTTTTTTTTTTACAGTACTGTAAATAGATTTTTTCATGATTTTCTTTTTAATTTTTTTAAATTTTTAAAATATTTATTCACTTGAGACACGGAGATACCGAGAACGTGAGAGCAGAGGGAGAGGGAGAAGCAGACCCCCCACTGAGCAGGGAGCCCGACGTGGGGCTCGTCCCAGGACTCCGGATCGTGACCTGAGCTGAAGCCAGACTCTCAACCATCTGAGCCACCCAGGAGCCCCTCTTTCCTTTTTTTTTTTTTAAATATATTTTTTATTTGTTTATGAGAGACACAGAGAGAGAGAGAGAGAGAGAGGCAGAGACACAGGCAGGGGGAGAAGCAGGCCCCACGCAGGGAGCCCAAGGTGGGACTCGATCCCTGGACTCCAGGATCACGCCCTGGGCTAAAGGCAGCGCTAAACCGCTGAGCCACCCAGGCTGCCCCCCTGTTTCCTTTTTTTAAAGATTTATTTAAGAAATCTCTATACCCCACCTGGGGCTGGAACTCATGATCCTAAGGTCAAGCATCCCTGGTGCTTCTGAGTCAGCCAGGCACCCCTCCTTATGATTTTTTTTATCCTTATGATTTTTAAAGTAACATTATCTTTTCTCTAGTTTACTGTAATAATACAGTATATAATATGTATTAATAGTTTATGTTATCACTAAAGCTTCTTGTCAACAAGCCATTAGTAATTAACTTTTTGCAGCAGAATCAAAAGTTGTATGTGGATTTTTAACAACCGCAATCCCTGTGTTGTTCAAGCGTCACTTGTGGTAAGTACCTTTTTCAGATTGTCTTCTTTCACTTAGTAATATACATTTAAGTTTCCTCCATGTCTTTTCATGGCCTGATAGCTCACTTCTTTTTTGGTGTTGAATACTAATTCATTATCTGGATATACCATACTTTGTCCACTTACCTACTGAAGGATATCTTGGTAGCTTCCAAGTTTTGTCAGTTATGGATAAAACCAAGTATATCCATCCATGGACAGGTTTCTATGTGAGTATGAGTTTTTAGCCCCTTTGGGTAAATACCAAGGAGCATGATTTCTTCTTAAATGAATTACCTGGTAAGGGTATGTTTAGTTTTGTAAGAAACCACCAAAATGTCTTCCAAAGAGGTCGTACAATTTGGCATTCCTGACAACGAGTGAAAGTTTCTATTGCTCTGCAGCACTTGATGTTGTCAGTATTTTGGATTTTGGCCATTCTAATAGGTGTATAATTGTAGCTCATTGTTGCGTTAATTTGCATTTCCCTGATAACAAGGGATGGTGAACATCTTTTCATCTGCTTATCTTTGGTGAGATGTCTGTTTGCACGTCTTTTATCTGTCTTTAAATCAGGTTTTTTCTTATTGTCTAGTTTTAGGAGTCCCTTATCAGACGTATCTTGCAAATATTTCCGGTCTGTGGCTTATCTTCTTTTTCTTAACATTGTCTCTCACTGAGTAGATTTTTAATTTTATCCAGCATATCAATGGTTTCTTTCACGGATTGGGCTTTTGGTGTTGTATTTAAAAAGTCATCACCATTCCCAAAGTCATCTAGGTTTTGTCCTGTGTTTTAGGACTTCTGTAGTTTTGTGTTTTACGCTTAGGTCTATTATCTACTCTGAGTTAATTTTTGTGAAGGGTGGCAAGATCTGTGTCTAGATTGTGTGTGTGCACATACGCACACATGTGGATGTCCGGTTGTTCCAGTACCATTTGTTGAAAGACTGTTTTTGTTCTATTTGTTAAAGATCTATATTGTCTTTGCTCCCTTGACAAAGATCAGTTGACTGTCCATATTTATGTGGTATATTTGTGGGCCCTCTATTCTGTTCCATTAATCTATTAGTCTGTTCTTTCAATGATACCACACTCTCTTGATTACTGTAGTTTTATAGTGAGCCTTGAAGTCAGAGTGTGTCAGTCCTCCAAATTTATTCTCCTTCAATATTGAGTTGGCTATTCTAGGTTTTTTGCTTCTCCATATAAACTTTAGAAACCTTTTGTCAACATCCATGAGATGACTTGCTGGGATTTTGATTGAGATGGAATGAAACTATAGATCAAGTTGGGAAGAACTAATGTTTTGACAATATTGAGTCTTCCTATTTATGAATATGGAGTATCTATCTCTCCACTAATTTAGTTCTTCTTTGATATCTTGCATCAGAGTTTTGTAGTTTTCTTCATATAGATTTTGTACATACCTTGCTAGATTTATTTATTTATTTTAAAGATTTTATTTATTCATGAGAGACAGAGAGAGAGAGAGAGAGAGAGAGAGAGAGAGCGCAAGAGCAGAGACACAGGCAGAGGGAGAAGCAGGCTCCATGCAGGAAGCCCGATGTGGGACTCGATCCCAAGACTCCGGGATTATGCCCTGAGCCAAAGGCAGATGCTCAACCACTGAGCCACTCAGGTGTCCTGAGATTTATACCTAAGTATGTGTGTGTGAGGGAGGTGCTAATGTAAATGGTAATATGTTTTTAATTTCAAATTCCACTGCTTCACTGCTTATGTATAAGAGAGCAGCCGCGTATTTGTATCATGCAGTCTTGCCATAATCAGTTATTATTCTAGAAGTTTTATATGTAGATTCTTTCAGATTTTCTACATAGATGATCATGCTATCTGCAAATAAATAGTTTTACTTTAAAAAAATTAAAATAAAAGATTTTATTTATTCCTGAAAGACACAGAGAAAGGCAGAGACATAGGCAGAGAAAGAAGCAGGCTTCCTGCTGGGAGTCTGATGTGGGACTTGATCCCAGGACCCTGGGATCACGACCTGAGCGAAGGCAGATGCTCAACCACTGAGCCATCCAAGCACCCCAATAAATACAGTTTTATTTCTTTCTTCCCGATCTCTGTGATTTCTATTTTCTTTTTTTATTGCGTTAACTGGGACTTCTAATATGATATTGAAAAGCAGTGATGAAAGGGGACACCCTTGCCTTGTTCCTGATCTTAGGGGACACCCTTGCCTTGTTCCTGATCTTAGTGGGAAAGCGAGTTTCTCACTAATAAATATGATGTTACCTGCCAGGATTTTCAGTACATGTTCTTTATCAAGTTGAGAAAGTTACTCTCTATTTCTAGTTTGCTGGGAGTTTTTCTCATGAATCAGTGTCAGATTTTGTGAAATGCTTTTTCTGCTTCTCTTTAAAAAATCCCATGATTTCCTTCATTAGCCTGCTGATATGATGCATTATAGTAACTGATTTTCTTTTCTTTTCTTTTTTAAAAGATTTATTTATTTATTCATGACAGACACAGACTAAGAGAGAGAGGCAGACTTCTCACAGGGGAGACTGATGCAGAACTCGATTCCAGATCCCAGGATCACACCCTGGCCTGAAGGCAGGCACCCAATCACTGAGCCACCCAGGCAATCCAGGAACTGATTTTCAAATATTGAAACAGCCTTGCATACCTTGGATAAATCCCACTTGGGTGTGGTGCTTAATTCTTTTCATACATTATTGGATTCAATCTGCCAATATTTTGTTGAGGATTTTTTTGCATCTAAGTTCTTAAGAGATACTGATCTCTATTTTTCTTAGAGTGTCTCTGTCAGATTTTGGCACTAGGGAAATGCTGCCCTGAAAGACTGAGTTAGGAAATAGTCCCTCTACTTCTGTGTTCTAGAAGAGATTGTAGAGAATTGGAAAAGTTTTTTATTTAAATGTTTGGTAGAATTCACTGGTAAACTCAAGTAAGCCTGGTCCTTTCTGTTTTGGGAGTTACTAATTATTGATTAAATGCCTTTGATAGATATAGACCTATGTAGATTGTTTCTTCATCTGTGAATTCTGACAGTTTGTATCTTTCAAGGAATTAGTCCATTTCATCCTGGTTATCAAATATATGGACATAAAGTTCATAATATTTCATTATTATCCTTCTAATGTATAGGGAATCAGCAGTGATAGCCTCTCTTTCATTTTTTATATTAGTAATTGGTGTCTTCTTTTTTTTCTCCTTTAGTCTGGCTAGAGGCTTATTGATTTTTATTCTTTTTAAAGAAACAGCTTTTGGTTTTGTTGACTTTATTGTCTTCCTGTTTTTTGTTTTATTGATTTCTGCTCTAATTATTATTTCTCTTCTTTCATTTACTTTGGATTCATTTTGCTCTTCTTTTCCTTTTTTACCTAAGGTAGCAGCTTAAATGATTGATATTAGGTATTTCATTTCTAATACATGCATTCAATGCTATAAATTTTGCTGTAAGCACTATTTCTGCTGCATCGACAAATTTTGAGAAGTTGTGCTTTCATTTTCATTTAAAGTTCAAAGTAAAAAAAAAAAAACAAAGTTCAAAGTATTTTTAAATTTCTCTTGAGATTTCTTCTTTGACCCATGTGTCGTTTAGAAGTGTGTTGCTTGATGTCCAGGTATTTTGTGATTTTTCCAGTCTTCTTTCTGTTATGAATTTCCAGTTTACTTCCATTGTGATCTAAAAAGCAGCCATTTATGATATCTGTTCTTTTAAATGTGTTAAAGTTTGTTTTATGGCTCAGAATGTTGTCTCTCTTGGTGAATGTTTCATGTAAGTTTGAGAAGAATGTAATCTGCTGATATTAGATGAAGTAGTCTGTAGATGTTCATCATATCCAGTAGATTGATGGTGGTGTTGAGTTCAATTCTGACCGTAACTGATTTTCTTCCTGCTGGATCTGTCCATTTCTCTACTGGGGTGTTGAAGGCTACAATAGGATACAACTATTTCTCTTTGTAGTTCCTTTTTTTTTTTTTTTTTTTTAAGATTTGATTTATTTATTTGACAGAGCAAGAGAACACAAACAGGGGGAGTGGCAGAGGGAGAAACAGACTCCTACTGACCAGGGAACCTGATGCAGGGCCTGATCCCAGGACCCTGGAATAGTGACCTGAGCGGAATACAGATGCTTAACTGACTCAACCACCCAGGTGCCCCTCTCTTTGCTATTATATCAATTTTTGCTTCACATATTCTGAGGTCCATACACATTTAGGGTTGTTATGTCTTCTTGGAGTGTTGACCCCTTTCTCATTACATAATGCCTCTCTCTAGTCCTGATAACTTCTCTTGCTTTGAAGTCTGCTCTGTCTGAAATTAATATAGCTACTCCTGCTTTCTTTTACTTTGTATTTGCATGGTATATCTTTCTTCATCTCTTTACTTTTAATCTTATATGTCTTTATTTTATCTCTATAAGATTTCTTATAGATAACATATAGCTGAATGTTGTTTTTTAATCTCCTCTGACAGTCTCTGCCTTCTAATTCATATATTTAGACCATTGATGTTCAAAGTGATTATCAAGGGGATCCTTGGGTGGCTCAGCGGTTTAGCACCTGCCTTCGGCCCAGGGCGTGATCCTGGAGTCCTGGGATCAAGTCCCACGTCAAGCCTGCTTCTCCCTCTGCCTGTGTCTCTGCTTCTCTCTCTCTCTCTCTGTGTCTCTCATGAATAAATAAATAAAATCTTAAAACCCAAAGTGATGGAATCCCTGGGTGGCGCAGCGGTTTGGCGCCTGCCTTTGGCCCAGGGTGCCATCACGGAGACCCGGGATTGAATCCCACGTCGGGCTCCCGGTGCATGGAGCCTGCTTCTCCCTCTGCCTGTGTCTCTGCCTCTCTCTGTGTGACTATCATAAATAAATAAAAATTAAAAAAAAAAAAAAACCAAAGTGATTATCAATATAATTGCATTACTATCTACTATATTTGCTAATCTTTTCTGTTTGTTGCCTTTGTTCCTGTTACTGTCTTCCATATTTTTCTGTCCTGTGTGTTTTTTTTTAATTTTTTTATTTATTTATGATAGTCACAGAGAGAGAGAGAGAGAGGCAGAGACATAGGCAGAGGGAGAAGCAGGCTCCATGCACCGGGAGCCTGATGTGGGATTCGATCCCGGGTCTCCAGGATCGCGCCCTGGGCCAAAGGCAAGCGCCAAACCACTGCGCCACCCAGGGATCCCTCCTGTGTGGTTTTAATTGAGCACCTTATATGATTCCATTTTCTCTCCTTTGTTGGCAAATCAATTATGCCTCTTTTTTTAAAACTTTTTTATTGGTTGCCCTAGAGTCTGCAACATACACTTATGGATATCCAGGTCCATTTCTAGGGTAGTGCAAGCAAGTACCTTAACAGTGACAAAGTAAGCCTAATTCTTCCTTTCCATCTCGTGTATTAGTGGTAGTTCATTCATTTTGCTTAGATAAGCCTATAAGACATAAACATACAAAAATACATTGTTGCTGTTATTATTTTGAATAAATTGTTATCTATTAAATCAATTAAGAAGAAGAAAAATAAAAATTTTTATTTTACTAGCCCTTCTTCAGGGCTCTTCCTTTAGATCTGACTTTCTGACCTATATAATATTCCTTCTTTCTAAAGAACTTTTTTTTTTAAGATTTTATTTATTTATTCATGAGAGATACACACAGAGAGAGAGAGGCAGAGACGCAGGCAGAGAAAGAAGCAGGCTCCATGCAGGGAGCCCGATGTGGGACTCCATCCCCGAGACTCCAGGATCACGCCCTGAGCCAAAGGCAGACGCTCAATCGCTGAGCCACCCAGGTGCCCCTCTTTCTAAAGAGCTTCTAACGTTTCTTACAAGATAGGTTGACTTGTAACAAATTCCCTCAATTTTTGTTTGTCTGAGAAAGTGTTTATTTCTACTTCACATTACAAGGATAATTTCTCAAGGTACACAGAACTCTAGGTTGTTGGGGTTTTTTTTCTCAACCATAAATATTTCACTGTACTCTCTTCTTGCTCATATAGTTTGAGAGGTTGAATATAATTTTCATCTTTGCTCCTCTATAGGTGTTTTTTCTCCTCTGACTCCTTTTATGAACTTTTATGTTTGTCTATAGTTTGAAAATAATATGCCTATGTGTAGTTTTTTGGCTTTTATCCTGGTTGCTATTCTCAGAGCTGCTTGGATCCTTGGTTTGGTGTCTGACATTAATTTGGGGATGTTTTTAAGCATTGTTGCTTCTAATATTCCTCTTTTTCTTTCTGTCTTTCTTCTCTTTTTGGTAATTCCCATTACAGATATGTTACACCTATTGTAGTTGTCCCAGGGTTCTTGGATATCTTGGGGCTTTTTATTTTTCAGTCTTTTTGTCTTTTCAGTTTTGGAATGTCTATTGACATATCCTTAAGCTCAGAGATTTTTTTTCCTCAGTTGCGTGCGATCTACTGATGAGACCATCAAAGACTTTCCTTATTTCTGTTACAGTGTTTTTAATCTCTAATATTTCTTTTTGGTTCTTACAATTTCAGTCTCTCTGCCTGCATTTCCTATATGTTCTTGATGCTAGCTATCCATTAGAGCCCTTAGCATATTTTTTTAAAGATTTTATTTATTCATGAGAGATAAGACAGAGAGGCAGAGACACAGGCAGAGGGAGAAGCAGGCTCCATGCAGGGAGCACAACATGGGACTGGATCCCAGGTCTCCAGGATCACGCCCTGGGGCTGAAGGGGGGCGCTAAACTGCTGGGCCATTGGGGCTGCCCAAGCCCTTAGCATATTAATGATAGTTATTTTATATCCCAGCCTGATAATTCAATATCCCTGCCATAGCTGAGTCTGGTTCTAATGCCCTGTTTTTTCAAACTGTTTTTTCTTTTAGTATCTTTTCTTATTTTTGGTTGAAAGATGAACATGATGTACTGGGTAAAAGTGCTGTAAATAGGTTTTAGGAATGTGGTGGTAAGCTGTGGGTCCAGGGAAGTGTTTTGTAGTCCTATGATTAGGTCTCAGGCTCCAGTTAGCTTTTGCTTCTGGACTGTGAACTTCACCTCTCCTCACCCCCCCATAAGTGGGACACGATGATTATAGTGGGCATGAGTTGGGTATTTACCTTTTTTCCTCTAAAAAGGCTAGAGCCAGCTGGAGCTGAGGGTTTCTCTACCCCCAGATCAATTGGGCTCTGATAAGCCCTAGTAGGTTAGGCTCTGGTTAACTAGTTTCACCTGAAGGCAGAACTTTTTTTTTTTCTTAAGATTTATTTATTTACTTATTATGATAGAGAGAAAGAGGCAGAGATACAGGAGGAGGGAGAGGCAGACTCCATGCCGAGAGTCCAACGCAGGACTCGATCCCGGGACTCCAGGATAGCGCCCTGGGCCAAAGGCAGGCCCCAAACCACCGAGCCACCCAGGGATCCCGAAGGCAGAACTTTTTAAGAACAAAATGCCCTAGTATGTTTCTAAATGTTTCCATTCTCCCAAACCCCGCCAGAAGCACAAAGGGATTTTGTGAGGACCCTGTGAACTCCTAGAAGTAAAACTCTCAGAAGTGTGACTGTGCTCCTCTGAAGCTTTTTATCTTTTTTGGGCTTGCCCACACCAAGCCTCCAGTAATTCTTCAGTTGCAGTTCAAGTTTACCTACCCTGGCATCCGTTCTTGTGGAGGTTTTCAGTTTCTACTCCGGTAAGTTGTGATTTTCTGTATTAGCCTATTATCCAATTTTGGGGGCAGGGAGCAGTTGTTTGCTCTGTGACCTCTCTTTTATGGATCTAGGAAAAGTTGTTGATTTTTTAGCTTTTCAAGTTTTTTTTACTTCGTAAGGTGAAGTGGCAACTTTCAGGCTTCTTAAATGCTGACCAAAACCTGGAAATCTCATTTGTCTTTTAAGGAGACTTAAATAGGGGCACTGAGTGGCTCAGTCAATTAAGCGGCTGCCTTTAGCTCAGGTGACGAACCCAGGGTCCTGGGATAGAGCCCACATCAGGGATCCCTCCTCAGCAGGGAGCTTACTTCTCCCTCTCCATCTGTCGCTCTCCCTGCTTGTGCTCGCACTTGCTCTCTCTCTCAAATAAATTCTTCTTCTTTTTTTTTTTTTTTTTAAGATTTTATGTATTTATTCATGAGAGACAGAGAGAGAGAGAGAGAGAGGTAGAGACACAGGCAGAGGGAGAAGCAGGCTCCATGCAGGGAGCCCGACATGGGACTCGATCCCAGGACTCCAGGATCACGCCCTGGGCCGAAGGCAGGCGCTAAACCGCTGAGCCCGGGGTGCCCTCAAATAAATTCTATTCAAAAAAGATTGCAATAACAAGAAAGTAATCATATGTATTTACTCATGTGGTTATGATTTCTAGTCCTTCCATTATTTCTTCAAATATTTTCTGTACCTTCCCCCTTTGATGGTTCAATTACGCATGTATTCTTTTGATATAATTTTTCTTTTGTCTGATTTGCCATTAATATTTCTTGTAATACAGGTCTTTTGGTGATGAATGCATACAGCTTTATATGTCTGAAGATGTTATATATATTTTTTCTTACTGAGGTATAGTTGATATACACCATCATATTAGTTCCAGGTATATGACATAATGATTTGATATTTAGGTATGACACATACATATATATATTTTTAATTGAAGTGTAGTTGATACACAATGTTATATTAGTTTCTGGTGTAACAGCAATTTGACAAGGTTATACATAATGCTGTGCTGCCACACATGTAGCTACTGTCATGATACAATGCTATTATATTGACTGTTCGTTATGCTATACCTTTTGTGATTTATCCGTTCCATAACTAGAAGCCTGTATCTCCCATTCTCCTTCACCCATTTTTTCCATCTCCCCCACTCCCTTCCCCTTTGGCAACCATCAGTGTGCTCTCTGTATTTTTGAGTCTGTTTCTGCTGCTTATTTGTTTTTATATTCCACATATAAATGAATCGCGTGGTATTTGGCTTTCAGTGACCCCTCACTTAGCATAATATCATCTAGGTCCATCCATATTGTTGCAAATGGTAAGATCTCATTTATTTCTATGGCTAATATTCCACGGTATGTATGTGTGTGTGTATGTATATATATATATATACACACACATATACACACACACACACACACACACCACATCCTCTTTATCCATTTGTCTACCAGTAGGCACTTAGCTTGCTTCCATATCTTGGCTATTGTAAGTAATGCTGCAATAAATACATGAATGCACGTATCTTTTTGAATTAGTGTTTTTGTTTTCTTTGGGTAAATACCCAGTTGGAATTCCTGGATCATATACTGTTTCTTTTTTTTTTTTTTTAAATAGGCTCCACACCCAGCACAGAGCCCAATGTGAAGCTTGAACTCAACCCTGAGATCAAGATCTGAGCTGAGATCAAGAGTTGGACACCTGACTGAGCCACTCAGGTGCCCCTATTTTTAATTTTTTGAGGACCCTCCATACTGTTTTCCATAGTGGCTGCATCCATTTACATTACCATGTATGAGGTTTACTTTTTCTTCACATTTTTGCCAACACTTATTTCTTATCCTTTTGATCCTAGCTATTCTGACAGGTATAAAGTGATATCTCTCTGTGGCTTTGATTTGCATTTCCTTGATAATTAGTGACATTGAGCATATTTTCATGTCTCTGTTGGCCAGCTGTATGTCTTCTTTGAAAAATGTCTATTCAGGTCCTCTGCCCATTTTTCAAAGTAGGTTATGTGGGAGTCTTTTCTTTGGTGTTGTGTAAGTACTACATATATTTTCAATGTTAACTTCCATCAGATATATCATTAGCAAATATCTTCTACCATTCAGTAGGTTGTCTTTTCATTTTGTCAATGTTTCCCTCAATATGTGAAAGCTTTTTATTTTGATGTAGTCCCAATAGTTTATTTTTGCTTTCATTTTCCTTGCCTGTGGAGACATATCTAGAAAAAAGTTGCTAATGATGATGTCAAAGAAGTTACTGCCTACGTTTTCTTTTAGGAGTTTTCTGGTTTCAGTTTTCACATTTAGGCCTATATGGTGTGGTCTAGTTTCCTTCTTTCTCATGCAGCTGTCCAGTTTTCCCAGCACCATTGAATACGTTTACTTTTGCCTCCTCTGTTACAGATTCATTGACTATATAATTGTGAGTTGATTTCTGGATTCTCTGTTCTGTTCTGTTGATCTGTGTATCTGTTTCTGTGCTAGTACCATCCCGTTTTGATTACCACAGCTTTGTTAGAACCTATATTTTTGAAAGGCCTTTTTACAGGGCATAAAATTGTAGGTTAACACATTATTACTATTGTTGTTTTCCTGGCCTTACAGACCTTGCTCTACTGTCTTCTGTCTTGCACTATTTCCAGTTAGAGATCTATTGTCCTCCTTATTTTAGTTTGTTTATAAATAACACCCTTCCTCTTGGCTCCTTTGAAACTTCTCTTTATCACATGTTGAGCAGCTTATGACTTGCCTTGATGTATTTTACTTCATATTTTTTGAGCCTTGGATTTGTTGAATTTCTTGGATCTGTGGATTTATGGTTTTCACCAAATTTGGAAAATATTTTGGCTTTTATTTCATCTAAGATTTTTTTCTGCCATCCATATCCCTGTCCTTTGAGAATCTCCAACTATACATATTTTATGCTATTTGACATTGGCTTACAGAACTCACTGAGGAAGAATTCTGTTCACTTTTTGGAGTCTTTTTTCTTTCATTTCGAATAGTTTCTATTTCTGTGTCTATAAATTCACTAATCTTCTGCAGTGTCAAATCTGTTAATCCTATTCAATGTATTTTATATCTCAGCCATTGTAGTTTTCATGTCTAGAAGTTGAATTTGTATCTTTTAAAAAATATTTTCTGTTATATTTCTACTTAACAAGTTCCTCTACCACTTGATCCTTCATCTTGTTAATTAAGTAGTTTTGAATCCTTTACCTAGTTTTATTTCTGTAAATTTCCAGTGATGTGGTTGGAAATGACTGTATTACAGTAGACCTTACTTTCTGTATTTGTCCTATTTTGTATCTTCTCATATTCCATTTTATCTAATAATTTACATTCTGCTAAAATGTGAGCTGGAATTTTTTTTGTTTGTTTTGTAAATTTATTTTTTATTGGTGTTCAATTTGCCAACATATAGAATAACACCCAGTTCTCATCCCAATAACACCCAATAACACCCAAGTGCCCCCCTCAGTGCCTGCCACTCAGTCACCCCCACCCCCCTTCCCACCTCCCCTTCCACCACCCCTAGTTCGTTTCCCAGAGTTAGGAGTCTCTCACGTTCTGTCTCCCTTTCTGATATTTCCCTTTTTCTCCTTTCCCCTTTATTCCCTTTCACTATTTTTTATATTCCCCAAATGAATGAGACCATATAATGTTTGTCCTTCTCTGATTGACTTATTTCACTCAGCATAATACCCTCCAGTTCCATCCACGTCAAAGCAAATGGTGGGTATTTGTCATTTGTAATGGCTGAGGAATATTCCATTGCATTTTATCCATTCATCTTTCGATGGACACCGAGAGCTGGAATTTTTGTTAGCTTCAAAACTCTTAAAACACTACCTTTCACACAATAGAGACTGGATGATGTTTGTTGTATGAATTTTTGCCCTAGCACTAAAATATTTATGTAACTTTGCTTTAGTCTTTAAATATCTTTTTAAGCTTTTAAAACTTTCATCAGTTTATTGTACATCCAACTATTCTCCTGTGCTCACTCCAATACAGCCACAGTGCTGTTCATCAGACATCCGTTCTCTTCTGCATTAGCACTTTGCATTTCCTGTTACTCTTGCCTGGAATACTCATCTGCCAGTTATCTCCCTGGTTCACTCCCCTCAGGGCATAGTCCATAGCCCCACTCCCTGCCTGTACTCCTTTCTACCCTTCTTTATTTTGCTCCATTGTACTTATTGTCATCTGACAATACACATCTGTGCTTTTTACTTATTTTTATCTATTATATGTATAAATGTGTATAACATTTTTACAAATATACATATACTCCCACAACAATAGAAGCTCCCTTGGGGCACACAGAGCAGGGAAACCCGCCCCCCCCAACCCCACTGATATATCCCTACTCCTAAAACAGTCCTTGACACATTGTATGTGGACAGTAAATGATGGAAATATTACTGTCTTTATCTGACTTTAATGTTTTTAACAATTTACTTCACTTTTGACTTTTAGTTTTTAGTCTTTATTGCGAGACTAGTTCACAAGACCTCTTTTCAGTGTTTTCTGTTCTGTTGACTCAAACTATGCTACCTGATAGATTCTAGCTGCCTCCTCAGAAAAGGACAGAACTCTCTTTTTTTTTTTTTTTTTGATTTTATTTATTCATTCATGAGAGACACAGAGAGAGAGAGGCAGAGACACAGGCAGAGGGAAAAGCAGGCTCCATGCAGGGAGCCTGATGCGGGACTCGATTCTGGGACCCCAGAATCATGGCCTGGGCCAAAGGCAGATGCTGAACCACTGAACCACCCAGTGTCCCTATCCTAGGTATTTTTTAAATTGCTATTTCTCCACTATATCTCAGCTGTGCTCTTTGAGGGTGGAGAATCTGCCCTTCTGGCTCTCCTAGAGCTGAGCCTGCTGATTCTTAAATGTCCATGTCTTAAGCCCCACTGATTTCAGAGCCAAATGTTGAGGGGTTCATTTCCCCATGCCTGGGATGCTGGGTGTGCGGCTCTGCTCCTCTTGCTTCTCTGCAGCCACTCGTCCTTCTCAGTCACAGAACATCCCTTGGGTCCTTCTAGTTCCTGACTGCACCTCTCCCCTTCCTACCCTCTTTGTTGTGGCCTCTTCTTTACATTGAACTGTGGAGAGTCTGTGCTGCCAGTGTTCAGGCTATTTTCTGGGTTATTTACACTGATGTGGGTATTGTCCAGTGTATCCATGAGGCAAGGTGATCCTCTTCCTCTACCATCTTCTGTGCAACTCCCCCTGATTTTTTAAGAAAAACGAATTGTCCTATTTTTAAATTATTATCGGTAGAAAAACGTGGCTCAACATCAACACAAATGTATTTTGAACAATAACTGGCACATAAAGGTTACTCAGGAAATTTATTAACTAGGAAATGAAATCAGTGACTTTTGCACAATGGATAATTGGTTTATAGCATTGCCACACTGCAAATTGAATTTTAGTTTCCTAGAAAGACATTTTGTGGCTAAATTATACACCAGGAAGTCCATGCAGCTCTAAACAGATGCTTCGGGGATGCACGACTGAAGCTATTCTTTGGCTGTGTTGGATGACATCAAGAGCTGCTTTGAAAGTGCTCCAGCCAAATTATTTCAACAGTGCTTTAAGACCTGGAGCTCTGGGGCAGCCCCGGTGGCACAGCGGTTTAGCGCCGCCTGCAGCCCAGGGTGTGATCCTGGAGACCCGGGATCGAGTCCCACGCCAGGCTCCTTGCATGGAGCTTGCTTCTCACTCTGCCTGAGTCTCTGCCTGTGTCTCTCTCTGTGTGTCTCTCATGAATAAATAAATAAAATCTTAAAAAAAAAAAAAGACCTGGAGCTCTGGAATTCCAGTAAAAAGTTATTTTAGGCGCTAACATCGATTTAATTAAAAGCAACTTACTGGGGAAAATTTTCACTTTGCTCAACATGAACCGGTCAGAGGAGGTAGCCGTAACAGAGGTTAGCTCAGGTTTCATGATTTGATCTTAGTTCTCTCATTTCCAAAACCTGTGGTTCTGTCCTCAGTTGGAAACATAAACTAGCAGCGTTCCAAGTCTTGTCATTAATAGCTTGTCAGATTATAGACTCCTCTGCTCGCCCAGAGCCTAGCCGAGAGAAATGGTATTTGAGACACCTAGCCTGTGGGGCTTTCCATTCTTATATTCTCAATTACACCCAGTGATCAGGTTATACACTACAAAGCTACTATGTAGTCGGGCACTTTTTGTGGAATTTCTTACATTGAGTTATTCTAAAATACTATAATTTTCCTTTTTATCAAAGTTTACTTTAAACAGCTTTGTGAAATTCATCTGTTTTGTTGTAATCATAAAAGAGAATACCATTTACTACTTTATCCAGTTGTCTCATAAATTTCTGTGGAAATTCCTTCAGAGTTATGAAAACTTTTTCTCCTCCCCAAAAGCCTTTTCTCCTCCCCAAAAGCCTTTCTCTTTTCTGTTAATAAGAATCAAATAGCCAGGGTGCCTGGGTGGCTCAGGCAATTAAGCATCCAACTCTTGATTCCAGCTCAGGTCATGATCTCAGGGTCTTGGGATAGAGCCCCAAGTCGGGCTCTGCACTCAGCGTGGAATCTTCTTGGCCCTCTCCCACTTTCCTTCTCTCTATCTAAAATTTAAAAAATCTTTATTTTATTTAAAGATTTTAGATAAAGGGAAGCCTGAGTGACACAGTGGTTGAGCATCTGCCTTCAGCTCAGGTCGTGATCTTGGGGTCCTGGGATCGAGTCCTGCATTGGGCTCCTCGCGGGGAGCCTGCTTCTCTCTCTGCCTGTGTCTCTGCCTCTCTCAGTGTCTCCCATGAATAAATAAATAAAATCTTTTTTAAAAAAGATTTTAGGGCAGCCCTGGGTGGCTTAGCAATTTAGCGCCTGCCTTCAGCCCAGGGCGTGCCTTCAGCCCAGGGCGTGATCCAGGATCACCTGGAGACCCGAGATCGAGTCCCACATCAGGCTCCCTGCATGGAGCCTGCTTCTCCCCCTGCCTGTGTCTCTGCCTCTCTCTTTCTCTCTCTCTCTCTCTCTCTCTCTCTCTCTCTCTCTCTGTGTCTCTGTGTCTCTGTGTCTCATGAATAAATAAATAAATCTTTAAAAAAAGATTTTAAATAAAATATTTTTAAATAAAATATTTTAAATAAATTCTTTAAATTTTCTTTAAAAGAAGAGAAGAACCATACATCTTTTCATTCTAGTTTAAAGAGGCATCAGGCAAGCACTGAAGTTTAAGCCATTATGTTGGCCTTCAGTTACATGTTTCTGTTAGTCCTAATTTTCAGTTAGTCCTGATTTTCTACAATTTAGTTAGTTAGGTATCTACCTACCTATCTTCTATCGGGGGAGAGCACAAGCAGGGCTTGGGGAGGGGCAGAGAGAGAGGGAGAGAGAATCTTAAGCAGGCTTCCCAACCCAGGACTTGATCTCATGACCCTGAGATCAATCAAGAGTCAGTTGCTTAACCAACTGAGCCACTCAGGTGCCCTTAATTTGTAACTTTATTTTTTAATAAAGATTTTATTTATTTATGCATGAGACACACACACACACACACACACACACACACACACACACACACAGAAAGGCAGAGACACAGGCAGAGGGAGAAGTAGACTCCATGCAGGGAGCCCGACATGGGACTCGATCCTGGGTCTCCAGGATCAGGCCCGGGGCCAAAGGTGGCGCTAAACTGCTGAGCCACCTGGGCTGCCCAATTTGTAACTTTATTTTATTTTATTTTTTTAATCTTTATTTATTTATGATAGTCACACAGAGAGAAAGAGAGAGGCAGAGACACAGGCGGAGGGAGAAGCAGGCTCCATGCGCCGGGAGCCCGATGTGGGATTCGATCCCGGGTCTCCAGGATCGCGCCCTGGGCCAAAGGCAGGCACCAAACCGCTGCGCCACCCAGGGATCCCCCCAATTTGTAACTTTAATAAAGAATAAATATTTTTTTTATGTCTTCTTTTTTTTTAAAAAAGAAAGATTTTATTTGAGAGAGAATGGGAGAGAGTGAGTGAGCACAAGCAGGGGGGAGCAGCAGAGGGAGAGGGAGAAGCACACTCTCAGATGAACAGGGAATCCCGATCCATCTGGCCCCTGGGATTGTGGACAGGAGATGAAGGCACGTGCTTAACCAACTAAGCCATCTAGGTGCCCCCCCGTATGTCTTCTTCGTAGTCATTTTTAATCTTTTTTAAATGAAGCAAGGTGTGCATATATTTTTAATGTATAACTAGATGAAATATAAAATGGCAATGAATTTAGAATGTAAAAGAATTTATGTGTATGTACAATCACACGTGTGTGTGAACATGTGGACACACACAGGTTGTTTTAAAGATACACACCTATTTCAATGAATTCATTTAATAACTTACTAAGAGTTAGGCATGGTGCCAGAAAGGAAAGCCCCCAAATAATTACATGGTAATTGAAGCCCATCTGGGGAGATGAAAACATGCCTTTGCTCGTGCGTCACCTTTTAACGAGGCTAACCTGGGCTAGTCGGCTTAATACTGCGCCCTGCCATCGTTTCTCACCCCCTGCGCTGATACTCTACCATTTTCTCTTCTCTGCGTCACGTATCACTGTCTAACGCTCAGTGGATTTATCATGTTTATTGTCCTTTGTCCACTTGCCCTGATTCTAATCTAAGTCCCATGAGGGGAGGGATATTTTTACATTTTGTTCAATGATCTAGTTATTCCAACCATGTTAAGGAATGCCTGGCACATAGTAGCTACTTAACAAATATTTGAATAAGTATAAGTGCTCCAGGTACACATAGATGAGAATGCCTAGGTCATTGTGAGGGCATGAAAAAAACTCTCATAAAGAGATGACAACTGGGGCAGCCCGGGTGGCCCAGTGGTTTAGCGCTGCCTTCAGCCCGGGTCCTGATCCTGGAGACCCGGGATTGAGTTGGGCTCCCTGAATGGGGCCTGCTTATCCCTCTGCCTCTCTCTCTCTCTCTGTCTCTCATGAATAAATAAATAAAATCTTAAAAAAAAAAAAAAAAAAGACAACTGAATTCCGTAGGTGGCAGCAGAAGAGGATTTCTGGCACAAGCCCAGAATTGGCTGTACAGGACCTTCTAGCATCCAAGGTTGTCTTCATTTCTTCCTCCCCACTTCTCTGACCGTATATTCCCAGCAGCTTCCGTTCAAAGGCTGAGGCGGACACTTGCTGAAGCATCCAAGGGGAGAACATTCATGTAGAAAAGGGTATGTGGACAAAAAAGGAAGAACAGGGATGAATCTTTAGATATTTTTATTCAGAAAACAATGCAAAGTCACTGGGATAGTACTACTCCTTAGTCTTTTGAGAAATACTAATTAGTTGAGGGGCACCTTGGTCAGTCCGCTCGGTCAGTTAAGTGTCCGACTCTTGGTTTTGGCTCAGGTCAGGGCCTCCTCAGCCAGGAGCTGCAGCCCCACAGGGCTCTGTGCACAGCAGGGAGTCGCCTTGGGGATTCTCTCCCTCTGCATTTGCCCCGTGCTCTTTCCCGCTCACTCTCAAGTCTGTTAAAAAAAAAAAAAGTAATTTTCATGTAACATTCATATAACATGAAGTTCATATAACATGTAGTTTCATATAACATGAAGGATTCAATATTTGTATATATTGTGAAATGATCACAGTAAGTCTAATGAACATCTATTCCCTTACATAGTTACAGAATTTTCTTTTCTTTCTTTTTTTAATATTTATTTATTCATGAGAGACACAGAGAAAGAGAGAAGCAGAGACACAGGCAGAGGAGGAAGCAGGCTCCCTGAGAGGAGCCTGACACGGGACTCGATCCCAGGACCCCGGGATCATGACCTGAGCCAAAGGCAGATGCTCAACCACTGAGCCACCCAGGGTGTTCAGAATTTTATTTTCTTATGATAACTTGTATTTACTTTTTTATTTCCAATTTTTATTTCAGTTCTAGTAATGTGGTAAAATTGGTTTCAGGTGTAGAACTTAGTGATTCATTACTTACATATTACACCCAGTGCTTAACACAAGGAGTGAGCCTCCTTAGTACCCATCACCATGTAGCCCATCCCCTGCCCGCCTTCAGCACAGCAACCTGTAGTTTGTTCTCTAGGGTTAAGTCTCTTATAGCTTGCTTCCCTCTCTTTTTTCCCCCTTTCTCTAGGTTCATCTGTTTTGTTTCTTAAATTCCACATGAGTGAAATCATATGGTATTTATCTCTCTCTGACTGACTTATTTGGATTAGAATAATAAACTCTAGCTCCATCCATGTCATTGCAAATGGTAAGATGTCATTCTTTTTGATGGAGATATATATATATATATATATGGCAATATTACTGATACTCTAGCATCCTTTTTTCTCTTATCTTTCCATATTTTGGCTATTGTTGATAATGCTGCTACGAACATTGGGGTGCATGTGCCCCTTTGAATCAGTATTTGTGTCCTTTGGGTAGATACCCAGTAGTGTAATTGCTAGGTCATAGGGTAGTTTTATTTTTAACCTTTTGAGGAACCTTCATGCCAATTTCCAGGGTGGCCGCACCAGTTTGCATTCCCACCAGCAGTGTAAGAGGGCCCCCCTTCCTCTGCATTCTTGCCAACATCTGTTGTTTCCTGTGTCGCTAATTTTAGTCATTCTGACTGGAGTGAGGCAGTATCTCATTGTGGTTTTGATTTGTGTTTTCCTGGTGATGAGTGATACTGAGCATTTTTTCATGTGTCTGTTGGCCATTTATATGTCTTTGGAGAAATATCTGATCATGTCTTCTGCCCATTTCTTGACTGAAATTTTATTTTTTTGGGTGTTGAGTTTGGTAAGTTCTTTACAGATTTGGCATATTGATCTTTTTAGTTTTGTTGATTGTTTCCTTCATGGCTTTTTATTTCAGTGAAGTCCCAAAAGTTCATTTTTGCTTTTGCTTCCCTTACCTCCAGAGACGTGTCTGGTAAGAAGCTGCTTTGGTTGAGATCAAAGAACTTGCTGCCTGTGTTCTCCTCTAGGATTTGGATGGTTTCCTGTCTCACATTTAGGTCTTTCATCGTTTTAAAATTTATTTTTGTGTATGGTGTAAGAAAGTGGACCAGTTTCATCCTTCTATATGCTGCTGTCTGGTTTTCCCAACACCATTTGTTGAAGAGGCTCTTTTTTCCACTGGATATTCTTTCTTGTTTTGTCGAACATTTGTTGACCATAATATAGTTGTGGATCCCTTTATGGGTTTTCTATTCTGTTTCATTGATCTGTGTGACTGTTTTTGTGCCAGTACCATACT
Source organism: Vulpes lagopus (assembly GCF_018345385.1). Lineage (NCBI taxonomy): Eukaryota > Metazoa > Chordata > Mammalia > Carnivora > Canidae > Vulpes > Vulpes lagopus. Next base: position 116,135,913 of record NC_054825.1, read on the forward strand.
GTCTTGATAACTACAGATTTATAATAGAGCTTGAAGTCTGGAATTGTGATGTCTCTTGCTCTGCTTTTCTTTTTCAAAATTGCTTTGGTGATTTGGGGTCTTTATAGTTCCATACAAATTTTCGGAGTGTTTGTTCTAACTCTGTGAAAAATGCTAGTGGTATTTTTTTTTTTTTTTTAAGATTTTGTTTATTTTAGAGAGAGAGCAAGCAGGTGAAGGAGTAGAGGGAGAGAGTCTCAAGCAGATTCCATGCTGAGGACAGAGCCTGTTGTGGGGCTCAATCTCACAACTCTGACTGAGATCATAACCTGACTCAAAATCAAGAGTTGGACACTTAATTGAGCCACCCACGTGCCCCAAATGCTGATGGTATTTTGATGGGAATTGCATTACACAGGTACATTGCTTTGGGAGTATGCATATTGTAACAATATTTGTTCTTCCAATCCATGAGCATGGAATGCTTTTCCATTTCTTTGTGTCCTTCATAAATGATCGATAGTTTTCAGAGGACAAATCTTTTACCTTTTTCATTAAGTTTTATTCCTAGTTATCTTAGGGTTTTTGGTACACTTATAAATGGAACCAATTCCTTAATTTTTATTTGTTACTTCATTATTGGTGGACAGAAATGCAACAGATTTCAGTATGTCAACTTTATATCCTGAGACTTTGCTGAATTTGTGTATCAGTTCTAGTAAGTTTTTGGTGGAGTCTTTGGGTTTTCTACAGACAGTATCATTATTGTCTGTGAATAATGAAAGTTTGACTTCTTCCTTACCGATTTCGATGCCTTTTAGTAGTTTTTGTTGTCTGATTGCTGAGGCTAGGACTTCCAGTACTATGTTAAATAGAAGTGGTGAAAGTGGACTTCCCTGTCTTGTTCCTGAAGCTACAGGAAAAGCTCTCAGTTTTTCCCCATTGAGGATATTAGCTGTGGGTCTTTTGAATATGGCCATTATGATATTGAGGTATGCTCCCTCTATCTCTATTTTGTTGAGAGTTTTTATCAAAAATCAGTGCTGTATTTTGTCAAATGCTGTTTCTGCATCTATTGAGAGGATGTGGTTCTTCTCCTTTCTTTTATTAATGTGGTGTATCCTGTTGATTGATTTGCAAATATTGAACCACCCCTGATGCCCAGGAATAGATCCCACTTGATCAAAGTGAATAATTCTCAAACTGTCCTCAAAAAGGACAGAAATGGAGGGAAAACTTCCAAACCCCTACTAGCGAGCATTACCTTGATTCCAAAACTAGACAAAGACCCTACTAAAAAGGAGAATTACAGACTAACATCCCTGATGCACATGGATGAAAAAATTCTCAACAAGATACTAGCAAATCAAACCTTATGATAACTTTTAAGATGTACATTCAAATATGCACTACAGTGTTATTAACTATAGTCACTGTGCTATACATTACATTCCCATGACTTATTTATTTTATAACTGGAAGTTCTCACCTTTTGACCTCCTTCACCCATTTCTCTCCCTCCACATCCCTTTCTCTACTCTTCTGCCTCTTATAAACACCTGTATCTATCTAGTGGGTTTTGTGTTGTGTTTTTGTTATTTTACATTCCATATTTAAGTGAGATCATATGGTATTTGTCTTTCCCTATCCAACTTATTTCACTTAGCATAATGCCCTGGAGATCCATCCGTGTTGTGACACATGGCAAGATTAAATTCTTTTTTATGGTTGAGTAATACTGTGGTGTGTGGGTGTGTGTACACATAAATGTACATACACATAATGTTTTCTTTATACATTCACCCATGGATAGAGAGTTAGGTTATTTCCATGTCTTGGCTACTATAAATAATGCTGCAAAGAACTTGGGGGTGCATGTATCTTTTTGAGTTCATGTTTTTTGTTTCCTTTGGATAAATACCTGAGTGGAATTGTTGGATTATATGATAGTTCTAATTTTGGGGGTTGTTTTTGTTTTTGTTTTTGAGGAACCTCAATACTATTTCCATGGTAGCTGTACCAATTTACATTCCTACCAATGGTGCACAAGGGTTCCTTTCTCCACATCCATGCCAGCACTATTTCTCGTCTTGTTGATAATAGCCATTCCGATTTGTGTGAGGTGATACTTCCTTGTCGTTTTGATTTGCCTATCCCTGATGATTGGTGGTGTTGAGCATCTTTTCCTGTGTCTTGGCCATTTGACTGTCTTTGGAAAAATGTCAGATTCTCTGCTCATTTTTAAATCAGATTTTTTTTTTTTGCTATTGAGTTATATGAATTCTTTATACATTTTGGCTATTAGCCCCTTATCAGCTATATGATTTTTATATATTTTTTCCCATTCAGTAGGTTGTTTTTTGGTTTTGTTGATGGGTCTCTTTTGCTGTGCAGAAGCTTTTCAGTTTGATACACTCCACTTCTTTTACTTTTGTTGCTTCTTTTTTTTTAAGTGATAAAATACACAATTTATCAACAATTTATCATTCTGAGTATTAAATATATTCATTGGTATTAGTATATTCAAAATGTTTTTTTTGTTGTTGTTGTTGTTTTTGTTTTTGTTTTTTTTATATTCACAATGTTATGCAACCATCACCACTATCCTTCTCTGGAATTTTTTATCATTTCAAACAAACTGTACCCATTAAATGATAATTCTCTTTTACCTCCTTCGCCTTTATTCCTGGAAACCTCTGATCTTCTTGTCTTTATAAATTTGTCTCTTCTAAGTTCTTCACATAAGTGGAATCATACAATATTTGTTCTTTTTTCTGACTTATTTCAGGGTTCATCTATATTGTAAAATGTCAGATTTTAATTCCCATGTAAGGCTGAATAATATTCTGCTTTATGTATATAGCAATTCTGTTTTTGTAAGATAGTAGAAAACATATGTATTGGTCTCTGCCCCCAATTCCTGGGCACAAAGCTCTTAAAAAACCCTTGGAATTTCCTAAGTTATAAGAACACTAAGAAATAAAAATCTTGCGCACGCATTGACCCGGGAGCAGCTTGAAGGGGCTGCGTGTCCCGGGAGCAGCTCGGAGGCGACTCCGGCAGACGAAGAGGCTCCGTGCGGAGGGGGCTGCGCGGCTCTGGGAGCAGCTGGGAGGGAGGGGCTCAGGCGGCGGCTCCGTGTGGAGGCGGCTGCGCCACCAGAAGTGCGAAAACAACAGTGCAGGCCCGGGAGCCCAGGGGGCCGGGACACACCCCAGGATCCGCCCCCCACCCCCCGGGACAGGCAGAGGCCGGGAGGGCCCAGGACAGCAAGGACGCTCCTGCCATGAGCTGAGCAGATCAGCGGGCCCCCCCCCCGGAGCCTCCAGGCCTTGCAGACGGAGAGCCCCGGAGGTACTGCGGGGGCTGACTCCAGGGCTCCAGGGCTGGCCCCGCCACTGCGGTTGTTCCTCCTGGGGCCTCATGGGGTAAACAACCCCCACGGAGCCCTGCACCAGGCAGGGGCAGAGCAGCTCCCCCAAGTGCTAACCTGAAAATCAGCACAACAGGCCCCTCCCCCAGAAGACCAGCGAGACGGACCAGTTCCAGGGGAAGTCAAGGGACTTAAAGTATACAGAATCAGAAGATACTCCCCCGTGGTTTTTTTTTTTTTTTTTTTTAATTTCTGTTTGCTTCCCCCACCCTTTTTTTCCCCTTTCTTTTTCTATCTCTTTTTTTCTTCCTTTTTTCTTTTTTCTTTCCTCCTTTCTCTCCTCTCTTTTTCTCCTTTTCCCAATACAACTTGTTTTTGGCCACTCTACACTGAGCAAAATGACTAGAAGGAAAACCTCACTCAAAAGAAAGAATCAGAAACAGTCCTCTCTCCCACAGAGTTACAAAATCTGGATTACAATTCAATGTCAGAAAGCCAATTCAGAAGCACTGTTATACAGCTACTGGTGGCTCTAGAAAAAAGCATAAAGGACTCAAGAGACTTCATGACTGCAGAATTTAGATCTAATCAGGCAGAATTTAAAAATCAATTGAATGAGATGCAATCCAAACTAGAAGTCCTAACGACGAGGGTTAATGAGGTGGAAGAACAAGTGAGTGACATAGAAGACAAGTTGATGGCAAAGAGGGAAACTGAGGAAAAAAGAGACAATTAAAAGACCATGAAGATAGATTAAGGGAAATAAATGACAGCCTGAGGAAGAAAAAACTACGTTTAATTGGGGTTCCCAAGGATGCCGAAAGGGCCAGAGGGCCAGAATATGTATTTGAACAAATCCTAGCTGAAAACTTTCCTAATCTGGGAAGGGAAACAGGCATTCAGATCCAGGAAATAGATCCCCCCCCAAAATCAATAAAAACCGTTCAACACCTCGACATTTAATAGTTAAGCTTGCAAATTCCAAAGATAAAGAGAAGATCCTTAAAGCTGCAAGAGACAAGAAATCCCTGACTTTTATGGGGAGGAGTATTAGGGTAACAGCAGACCTCTCCACAGAGACCTGGCAGGCCAGAAAGGGCTGGCAGGATATATTCAGGGTCCTAAATGAGAAGAACATGCAACCAAGAACACTTCTCCAGCAAGGCTCTCATTCAAAATGGAAGGAGAGATAAAGAGCTTCCAAGACAGGCAGGAACTGAAAGAATATGTGACCTCCAAACCAGCTCTGCAAGAAATTTTAAGGGGGACTCTTAAAATTCCCCTTTAAGAAGAAGTCCAGTGGAACAATCCACAAAAACAAGGATTGAACAGATACCATGATGACACTAAACTCATATCTGTCAATAGTAACTCTGAACGTGAACAGGATTAATGACCCCATCAAAAGGCGCAGGGTGTCAGACTGGATAAAAAAGCAGGACCCATCTATTTGCTGTCTACAAGAGACTCATTTTAGACAGAAGGACACCTACAGCCTGAAAATAAAAGGTTGGAGAACCATTTACCATTCAAATGGTCCTCAAAAGAAAGCAGGAAAAGCCATCCTTATATCAGATAAACTAAAATTTACCCCGAAGACTGTAGTGAGAGATGAAGAGGGACACTATCTCATACTTAAAGGATCTATCCAACAAGAGGACTTAACAATCCTCAATATATATGCCCCGAATGTGGGACCTGCCAAATATTTAAACCAATTAATAACCAAAGTGAAGAAAAACTTAGATAATAATACACTTATACTTGGTGGCTTCAATCTAGCTCTTTCTATATTCGATAGGTCTTCTAAGCACAACATTTCCAAAGAAACAAGAGCTTTAAATGATACACTGGACCAGATGGATTTCACAGATATCTACAGAACTTTACATCCAAACTCAACTGAATACACATTCTTCTCAAGTGCACATGGAACTTTCTCCAGAATAGACCACATACTGGGTCACAAATCGGGTCTGAACCGATACCAAAAGATTGGGATCGTCCCCTGCATATTCTCAGACCTTAATGCCTGCCTTGAAATTAGAACTAAATCACAATAAGCAGTTTGGAAGGACCTCAAACATGTGGAGGTTAAGGACCATCCTGCTAAAAGATGAAACGGTCAACCAGGAAATTAAGGAAGAATTAAAAAGATTCATGGAAACTAATGAGAATGAAGATACAACCGTTCAAAATCTTTGGGATGCAGCAAAAGCAGTCCTAAGGGGGAAATACATCGCAATACAAGCATCCATTCAAAAACTGGAAAGAACTCAAATTCAAAAGCTAACCTAACACATAAAGGAGCTAGAGAAAAAACAGCAAATAGATCCTATACACCCAGCAGAAGAAGAGAGTTAATTAAGATTCGAGCAGAACTCAACAAAATCGAGACCAGAAGAACTGTGGAACAGATCAACAGAACCAGGAGTTGGTTCTTTGAAAGAATTAATAAGATAGATAAACCATGAGCCAGCCTTATTAAAAAGAAGAGAGAGAAGACTCAAATTAATAAAATCACGAATGAGAAAGGAGAGATCACTACCAACACCAAGGAAATACAAACGATTTCAAAAACATACAATGAACAGCTATACGCCAATAAATTAGGCAATCTAGAAGAAATGGACACGTTCCTGGAAAGCCACAAACTACCAAAACTGGAGCAGGAAGAAATAGAAAACCTGAACAGGCCAGTAACCAGGGAGGAAATTGAAGCAGTCATCAAAAACCTCCCAACACACAAAAGTCCAGGGCCAGATGGCTTCCCAGGGGAATTCTATCAAACGTTTAAAGAAGAAACCATACCTATTCTACTAAAACTGTTCGGAAAGATAGAAAGAGATGGAGTACTTCCAAATTCATTCTATGAGGCCAGCATCACCTTAATTCCAAAACCTGACAAAGACCCCACCAAAAAGGAGAATTACAGACCAATATCCCTGATGAACATGGATGCAAAAATTCTCAACAAGATACTAGCCAATCGGATCCAAGAGTACATTAAGAAAATTATTCACCATGACCAAGTAGGATTTATCCCCGGGACACAAGGCTGGTTCAACATTCGTAAAACAATCAATGTGATTCATCATATCAGCAAGAGAAAAACCAAAAACCATATGATCCTCTCATTAGATGCAGAGAAAGCATTTGACAAAATACAGCATCCATTCCTGATCAAAACTCTTCAGAGTGTAGGGATAGAGGGAACATTCCTCAACATCTTAAAAGCCATCTACGAAAAGCCCACAGCAAATATCATTCTCAATGGGGAAGCACTGGGAGCCTTTCCCCTAGGATCAGGAACAAGACAGGGATGTCCACTCTCACCACTGCTATTCAACATAGTACTGGAAGTCCTCACCTCAGCAATCAGACAACAAAAAGACGTTAAAGGCATTCAAATTGGCAAAGAAATCAAACTCTCCCTCTTTGCCGATGACATGATACTCTACATAGAAAACCCAAAAGCCTCCACCCCAAGATTGCTAGAACTCATACAGCAATTTGGTAGCGTGGCAGGATACAAAATCAATGCCCAGAAATCAATGGCATTCCTATAAACTAACAATGAGACTGAAGAAAGAGAAATTAAGGAGTCAATCCCATTTACAATTGCACCCAAAAGCATAAGATACCTAGGAGTAAACCTAACCAAAGAGGTAAAAGATCTATACCCTAAAAACTATAGAACACTTCTGAAAGAAATTGAGGAAGACACAGAGATGGAAAAATATTCCATGCTCATGGATTGGCAGAATTAATATTGTGAAAAGGTCAATGTTTCCCAGGGCTATTTACACGTTTAATGCAATCCCTATCAAAATACCATGGACTTTCTTCAGAGAGTTAGAAAAAATTATTTTAAGATTTGTGTGGAATCAGAAAAGACCCCGAATAGCCAGGGGAATTTTAAAAAAGAAAACCATAGCTGGGGGCATCACAATGCCAGATTTCAGGTTGTACTACAAAGCTGTGGTCATCAAGACAGTGTGGTACTGGCACAAAAACAGACACATAGGTCAATGGAACAGAATAGAGAACCCAGAAGTGGATCCTGAACTTTATGGTCAACTAATATTCGATAAAGGAGGAAAGACTCTCCATTGGAAGAAAGACGGTCTCTTCAATAAATGGTGCTGGGAAAATTGGACATCCACATGCAGAAGAATGAAACTAGACCACTCTTCTTTCACCATACACAGAGATAAACTCAAAGTGGATGAAAGATCTAAATGTGAGACAAGATTCCATCAAAATCCTAGAGGAGAACACAGGCAACACCCTTTTGAACTCAGCCACAGTAACTTCTTGCAAGATATATCCACGAAGGCAAAGAAACAAAAGCAAAAATGAACTATTGGGACTTCATCAAGATAAGCAGCTTTTGCACAGCAAAGGATACAGTCAACAAAACTAAAAGACAAGCTACAGAATGGGAGAAGATATTTGCAAATGACATATCAGATAAAGGGCTAGTTTCCAAGACCTAATAAAGAACTTCTTAAACTCAACACCAAAGAAACAAACAATCCAATCATGAAATGGGCAAAAGACATGAAGAGAAATTTCACAGAGGAAGACAGAGACATGGCCAACATGCACATGAGAAAATGCTCTGCATCACTGGCCATCAGGGAAATACGAATCAAAACCACAATGAGATACCACCTCACACCAGTGAGAATGGGGAAAATTAACAAGGCAGGAAACCACAAATGTTGGAGAGGATGCGGAGAAAAGGGAATCCTCTTGCGCTGTTGGTGGGAATGTGAACCGGTGCAGCCACTCTGGAAAACTGTGTGGAGGTTCCTCAAAGGGTTAAAAGTAGATCTGCCCTATGACCCAGCAATTGCACTCTTGGGGATTTACCCCAAAGATTCAGATGCAATAAAATGCCGGGACACCTGCACCCCGATGTTTCTAGCAGCAATGTCCACAATAGCCAAACTGTGGAAGGAGCCTCGGTGTCCATCGAAAGATGAATGGATAAAGAAGATGTGGTTTATGTATACAATGGAATATTCCTCAGCCATTAGAAATGACAAATACCCACCATTTGCTTCGACGTGGATGGAACTGGAGGGTATTATGCTGAGTGAAGTAAGTCAATTGGAGAAGGACAAACAGTGTATAGTCTCATTCATTTGGGGAATATAAAAAATAGTGAAAGGGAATAAAGGGGAAAGGAGAAAAAGTCAGTGGGAAATATCAGAAAGGGAGACAGAACATAAAGACTCCTAACTCTGGGAAACGAACTAGGGGTAGTGGAAGGGGAGGAGGACGGGGGGTGGGGGTGAATCGGTGATGGGCACTGAGGGGGGCACTTGATGGGATGAGCACTGGGTGTTATTCTGTATGTTGGTAAATTGAACACCAATAAAAAATAAATTTATTATAACAAAAAAAATAAAGAAATAAAAATCTTTGAAAAAAAAAAAAGGTGGTGGCACGTGGGTCACTCAAGTCCACTCAGTCAGTTGAGCGGCTACCTTTGGCTCAGGTCATGATCCCAGGGTCCTGGGAAGGAGCCCTGCTTTGGGCTTCCTGCTCAGAGGAGAGCCTGCTTCTCCCTCTCCCTTTGCCCCTCCCTGCGCTCGCTCTCCCTCTCTCTCTCTCTGTCTCAAATAAACAAATAAATCTAAAAAAATTTTTTTCTTCAGTGACAAGAACACTAGGAGCATCTTTTGTTCTAGTGAGGTACCTCTAGGTGGGCTCCTGGATAGGGGAGTGGTCAGCAGAAAGACTAAGCCATGATGAGAGGCTTGGAATTTTCAGCCCTCCATCCTCCGGAGAGGTGAGAGGGCTAAGAATAACATTAATAATTGATCATGCCTACATGAGGCCTCCATAAAATCCCAAAAGTATGGGGTTCAGAGAGCCTCCAGGTTGCTGAACACATCCACACTGGGAGGATAATGCACCCCAACTCCATGGGGACAAAAGCTCTTGCGTTCAGGAACATTGAGACCTTACCCTATGCATCTCTTCACCTGGCTGTTTACCCGTTATATCCTTCAATAATCTGGTAGATGTGTTTCCTGGAGTTCAGTGAGCCACTTTGGCAAATTAACTGAACCCAGGGTCATTAGCAACTCCAGTCAATAGCTGGTTGGTCAGAAGCCCAGGTGATAACCTGGACCTGCAGCTGGCTTCTGAAGTGTATGTAGTATGAGGGGCAGTGGGTAGGAACAGTCTGTGGGATTAAACCCTGAAGCTGTGGGATCCAGTGCTGTCTCTGGGTAGAGAGTATCAGAATTGAGGTAAATCGCAGGACACTCAACTGGTGTCACAGACTTGCTTGTTGCTGGGGGAAGAAAAGAGCCACACATTTGTTGGCCGGAAGTGTCAGAAATGCATGTTTTGTATGAGGAGAAATGCATGTTTTGTACTGGAGATAGACTGAATTGAAGTATTTTCCTACCACAGAAAGGCTGGGTTTTTAATTTTAGTTATCCATTCATCCATTGATGGACATTTGGATTGTTTCCACCTCTCGGCTTTTGTGAATAATGCTGCTGTGACCATTGGTGTGCAGGTGTCTGTTGGAGTTTCCGCCTTCCTGCTTGGCCTTTGAGTAGGTACCTACATGTGGAATACCTGAATCACATGGTCATTCTCTGTAACTTTTTGAGCAACAGCCAAACTACTCTCCGCAGTGGCTGTATCATTTTACATTCCCACCAGCAGTGCAAAAGGGTGCCAGTTTCTTACCATCCTTGCCAACACTTATCCCTCCCACCTTTTTAAGTTTTTTCTATTTAAAAACTACAGTATAGTTAACATACATCATTATATTAATTTTAGGTGCACAACATGGTGTCTCAAGAATTCTACACATTACTCAGTGCTCATCAAGATAAGTGTACTCTTAATCCCCTTCACCTATTTCCTCCCTCCCCCTCCCGCCTCCTTTCTGGTAACCATCAGTTTATTCTCTATAGTTAGGGGTCTGGTTTTTTGCCTCTTTTTTACCCCTTTGTTCATTTGTTTGGTTTCTTAAATGCCACATGTGAGTAAAACAATATGGTATTTGTGTTTCTCTAACTGCTGTAGTTCACTTAGCATTATACTCTTTAGCTCTTTCCATGTTGTTGCAAATGGCAAGATTTCATTCCTTTTCATGGCTAAAAACTATTCCTGTGTGTGTGTGTGTGTGTACACACACACACATATCACATCTGTATCCATTTATCTATTGGATATATATTTGGGCTGCTTCCGTACCTTGGCTATTGAAAATTATGCTGCAATAAACATTGTGGTGCAAATATCCCTTTGAATTAATATTTTTGTAATTTTTTGGTAAATGCCTGGTAGTGCCATTACTGGATCATAGATAGGGTAGTTATATTTGTAACTTTTTGAAAAACTTCCAAACTGGTTTTCACAGTGGCTGCACAGTTTGCATTCCCAACAACTGTATAAGAGGGCCCCCTTTTCCCCACATTCTCCCCAATGCTTGTTCTTTTGTTTTTTATTTTAGCCATTCTGACAGGTGTGAGGTGATATCTCACTGTGGTTTTGATTTCCATTTCCCTGATGATGAGTGATGTTGAGCATCTTTTCATGTGTTTCTTGGCCATCTGTGTATCTTCTTTGGGGAAATATTTGTTCATGTCTCTGCCCTTTTAGAATTGGATTGTGTGGGAGTTTTTTTTTTGTGTGTGTGTGTGGTCAGCTGTATAAGTTCTTTATATACACACATATATACTTCATATATTATATGAAAACTTTAGGAGGTACAGAGGGAGAGGGAGAGAGAGAATCTCAAGCAGGTTCCACATCCAGCATGACCTCAATGTGGGACTCAATGTGATCATATATGTGTGGGTTTATTTTTGGGTTCTCTATTCTGTGCCATTGATCTCGGTGTCTATTTTTGTGCCAGTACCATACTGTTTTAAATGCTACAGCTTTGGGACGCCTGGGTGGCTCAGCAGTTGGGCATCTGCCTTCAGCCCGGGGTGTGATCCTGGAGACCTGGGATCAAGTCCCACTTCGGGCTTCCCGCAATGGAGCCTGCTTCTCCCTCTGCCTGTGTCTCTGCCTCTCTCTGTGTCTCTCATGAGTAAATAAATAAAATCTTTAAAAAATAAATAAATGCTACAGCTTTGTAATGTAACTTGAAATCTGGAATTGTGATACCCCAGCTTTATTTTTTTGTTTTGTTTTTGTTTTCAAGATTGCTTTGGCTATTTGGGGCCTTTTGCAATTCTATACAAATTGTAGGATTGTTCTAATTCTGTTAAGAATGCTGTTGGTATTGTTGATAGAAATTGCATTAAATCTGTAGATTGTTTTGGCTAGTATGGACATTTTAACAATACTCTACCAATCCATGAACATGGAATATATTTTTCCATGTTTGTGGCCCTCCCACCTTTTTAAAATAAAAGCCATCCTACTGGGTAGGGAGTGTTACTTCCTTGTGGTTTTGACTTTTCTTTTTTCTTTTCTTTTTTTTTTTTTTTAAGATTTCATTTATTCATGAGAGAGAGAGAGAGAGAGAGAGAGGCAGAGACACAGGCAGAGGGAGAAGCAGGCTCCATGCAGGGAGCCTCATGTGGGACTTGATCCCTGGTCTCCAGGATCACGCCCTGGGCCAAAGGCAGGCACTAAACTGCTGAGCCACCCAAGGATCCCTGACTTGACTTTCCTTTTTTTTTTTTTTTTAATTTATTTATGATAGTCACACAAAGAGAGAGAGGGGCAGAGACATAGGCAGAGGGAGAAGCAGGCTTCATGCACCGGGAGCCCGACGTGGGATTCGATCCCGGGTCTCCAGGATCGCGCCCTGGGCCAAAGGCAGGCGCCAAACCACTGTGCCACCCAGGGATCCCTGACTTGACTTTCCTAATGACTAATGATGTTGAACATCTTTTCATGTGCTTATTGGCCATTTGTATATATTGTTTAGAGAAATGTCTAAATCTTTTGCCCATTTTTGAATTGGTTTCTTGTTGTCTTAGTAGTTATTTATATGTTCTAGCTATTAATACCTTATCACAAACATTCTTTGTGAAATTTGTTTATGTCTTTTGATGCACAAAGGCTTTTAATATTGATGAAGCCCAATTTTTCTATTTGTGCTTTTGTTACCTCTGCTTTTGGTGTCATAGCAGTGATGCAGGAAAAGACATTAGAGTTTGAAGCCGATGACCAAGAAAGAATTCTCGAGACATCTTTGGTGCAAAAAAAGGTGGTTTTATTAAAGCACAAGGACAGTATTCATGGGCAGAAAAAGTTGCAGCAAGGTCATGAGAGTGGCCCATTATATACTTTCAAGTTGTGAGGGGATTAGGGAGAGCGTTAAGTCTCTAAGGAATTTTGGAAGCAAGGTTTCCAGGACCTTGAGGGAGTAGCTATTGTTAGGAAGAGGTCATTGATTACTGTCTAATAAAACCTGAGTCATGAAACCCTTCAGATATATATCGTTGGGTCACATATTTGGGGGATGATTGCCAACATGTATCCTGGGGAGTAGAGATAAGGAAGTTTCCAAAGTAGAGACTTACAGGGTCCTGGGTTTCGGGCTAAGATTGCCTTTTGCCCTTACCAAAGTATTAACATGGAGTTTCCCACATCAGCCAAGAAATCGTTGCCATATCTAATGTCATGAAGGTTTACCCTGTGTATTCTTCTAAGAGTTGTAGTTTTAGCTCTTATAATTAGGTCTTTGATCCACTTATTGTTAGTTTTTGTATGTGGTGTAAGGTAAGTATCCATCTTTATTTTTCTTGTTGGTGTCTGGTTTTCCTAGTGCCATTTGTTGAAAACACTGTCCTTTCTCCACTGAATAATCTTGGCACCCTTGTCAAAAAGTCATCTGACCATATGTGTGAAAGTTTATTTCTGGGCTGTTTTATTTCAAACAGTTTTTGACTACTAATAGAAGAAAAAGTGTATTGTTAAATATAACTACATTCAGAAAATTAGATATTACATTCCAGAGATAACCAGAAGTGGTTGATATGTAGTAATCTTCCAAACCAAAATTAATATAGTATAATCCATTGTCACAGTGGTATCACATAATAATGTTAGAAAGTTTATAAGAATGTGAAAGAAGTTATGCATATCATTATTTTCAAAGAATATGTCCATGGCAAAATATGCTGTTGATCTTGTTTTGTTAGGTAAAATATGTTCTCCATTTCATATATGAAAATAATACTTAAGAGACTTCTATGGATAATTTTTACTTGGGTCTAAAGCAAGATACTGCTCTCAATATTTTTATATGCTTTTATCTTAGTACATTTTTAGAATCTAGTTAACTCAGACACTTGTTTGTGATCTATCTCCAAATATCTATTTGTATTGTTTTTCTTACAAAGTTTTGCATATAGTTCCTGTGAACATAAATAAAGCCTTTCCAACCATGTTACATTATAAATTTTTCTTTCTTCATTCCCTCATCTTATATATGTTCTTTGTGATTCTCCCCTTAGGGCCTGTCTTTTCACTTCATATTTAAAATTAGAGTGTTAGTGAAAAACTAAGAGCTAGAAGCTTACTGTTTGATGATGAAAAGCTTTAAGTACATATGTGAAGATACAGTGTTAGGGACAAGAACACGAGTTTCAATCATACCTACATACACATTGGTTATGAAGGTGGTGACTGAATGAGATAAAAACTAAATATCTAAACCAATATGTAAAAATCAGCTTGACATTTTCCAGAGTAAGGGTGATACTGTGATTTATAATAAGAACTACGTATTGATCTTTGTCTTATTCCTGGCAGAGAGCTCCTACAACCATTGGAATTTACTCAGTGAGGAGAGTGCTAAAGGCATCTTTTGTTCTGTTAATCAGGTGATTTTCGGACCCCACCTAAGGATGGGTGCTCTGCCAAGGAGGGCCAACCCTGTGATTAGAGGGTTGGAACCCTAGGCCTCCAGGGAGGAAAGTGGGGCTAGAGATTGAGGTCAGGCGCTAATGGCCAATGAATTTAATCAATCATGCCTGTGTAATGATGCCTCCATAAAAATGCAAAAGAACAGGGTTAAGGGGTTGGGGAATCCGAACACTTCCATGTGCCACTGTGCCAGGCTCCCAACTCCAGAAGGATAGATGCTCCTTTGTTTGGGATCCTGCTCTGTGTCTTTTCATCTGGATGTTCATCTGTAGCCAGCAGTCTAAGATTTTCTGAGTTCGGTGAATGGCTCCAGCAGATTAGTTGAACCCAAGGAGAGGATTTCGGTAACTTCTGATTTATAGCCAGTTGGTCAGAAGCACAGTTAACAACCTAGGCTTGGAATTGGGGTGTAAAGTGGAGAACATTCTTGTAGAGTTTTGTACGTAGTCCATGGGATCTGATGCCATCTCCAGGTAGCGTCAGAATTGAGTTGAATTGTAGGACACACAGCTGGTGTTGGAAAACTGGTAGGATATGTGGGACAACCCTGCCCTCATCCCTGACACACCTTGGAAGCTGGTGATTAGAACCATGAGTAAGGTAATTGGTAGTATATGTCCACTATGGTTTTACTTCTATAATTCTAGCATAAAAATTGTAACTGTGTTAAAGATGATAAATAGCATTTTATCATTCTCATGTCTTGCCAACACTCAGTCCTCTGACTTCCATCCTTCTGTTGTGCTTACCTAACAAAATCCTAAACCTGGTGAAGTAGAACTACCTATTGATACAAACCTGCATCCAAGTAACTGAAGATGGTCAAAGAGCACAGTCACGCTGATAGGTTTCAATATAAAGATTTAGCCTCTTATCTCAATCACTGCCTGATAATTCTTTTATTCTTCTCTAGTGTATTTACTCTTCTACTTTCCATGACAACTATTTACTCACCTATAGTAATTTATATTTTTCCCAAACTATTTCATATTATCTGTGAAGGAAGGTAGGGTAGACGGTACCATTTTATTACACAGACTTGGAAATTCACAAGAGGTCGATATCTGTTTGTGTTAGAGCCAGTACTAGGGAGCCTCAGGAAGTGAGCTTCCTGTCACCGGAGTATCCAAGTTCAGTCAGGGATGTTACAGGGGAGATGCAAACATTCTGTGGGAGTTTAGAAGAGATGGCTTTTAAGGATTCTTCTAATGCCCAAGCTTCCTGGATTCCATGTTGCTTTTTCTATCAAAATAAATGTTTTGCTGAAGCTATTTTTCTTCAATTACAGTGTTAACCACTTATATATGACTACTTTGGTCATCTGTGGGTGTGGGAGAGAGACAGAGATTGAGAGAGATCAGGAGAGGAAGGTACAAAGGCTTTGGTCTCATCCTAGGATCCTGTCATCTGAGGCCCCAGAAAGGGAGGGCAAATCCAAACTGTGTAGGAGCTTTTTGGCAGAGCATCATGGTAGCATAGATGAAGGCTCCAGGTGTCCGGTCAGCAAGGACAACAGTCTCACTGCAGGAATCTCAGGCAGTTCAGCTGAGGTTTCCTAGAGCTGCCATCCTTTGAGATGCAGTTCTTTTTACTTTTTATTTTTATTGTTTTCCTTGGAAAGTATTTTCTATTTTTTGATGTATAGTTGACAGTGTTACATTAGTTTCAGGTGTCCAACATAGTGATTTGACAAATATTTCTGCTATGCTCACTACAAGCATAGCTGCCATCTGCCACCATACACTATTACAATACCATGGACTACATTCCCTATGCTGTGCCTTTCATCTCCATGACTTACTCTTTCTACAACCAGAAACCTTTACCATTTTTTGTCCATCCCACCCCCACTGCCCATATCTCCCCTCTGGCAGCAACCAGTACTCCGTATTTATGGGTCTGTTTGCCTTATGTTTGTTTACTCATTTTGTTAGATTCCACATATAAATGAAATCATGTATTTGTCTGACTTATTTCACTTGTACAATACCCTCTAGATCCATCCATGTTGTCGCAAATGGCAAGATCTCATTCTTTTTTATGGCTGAGGAGTATTCCATTATATATCCTGTGTATGTGTGTGTGTGTGTGTGTGTCACATCTACTTTATTCATCTATCCATGGACACTTGGGTTGCTCTCATATCTTGGCCATTGTAAACAATGCTGCATTAAACATAGGAGTGCACAAGTCTTTTTGAATTAGTGATTAGTGTTTTTGTTGTCTTTGGGTAAATACCCAATAGTGGAATTCCTGGATCACATAGTAGTTTGGGGTTTTTTTGTTTTTTGTTTTTGAGAATACTGTTTCCATTCCTATTTCCACCAGCAGTGCACAAGGGGGTCCCTTTTCCTCCACACTCTCACCAACACTTGTTTTGATACTAGCCATTCTGACTTGTGGGAGCTCCTTATGGTTTTGAGTTGCAT
Source organism: Vulpes lagopus (assembly GCF_018345385.1). Classification (NCBI taxonomy): domain Eukaryota; kingdom Metazoa; phylum Chordata; class Mammalia; order Carnivora; family Canidae; genus Vulpes; species Vulpes lagopus. Next base: position 116,152,566 of record NC_054825.1, read on the forward strand.
GCTCTTGATGATTAGTGATATTGAGCATCTTTTTATATGTCTATTAGCCATCTGTGTGTCTTCTTTGGGAAACTGTCTACTCAGATTCTTTACTCATTTTTATTTTATTTTATTTTTTAAAGATTCTATTTATTTATTCATGAGAGGCAGAGAAAGAGGCAGAGACATAGGCAGAGGGAGAAGCAGGCTCCTTGCAGGGAGCCCGATGTGGGACTCGATCCCAGAACTCTGGGATCGCGACCTGAGCCGAAGGTAGACGCTCAACCACTGAGCCACTCAAGTGCCCTTTTTAACCCATTTTTAATCAGATTATTTGTGGGGATTTTGGTGTTAAGTTGTATAAGTTCTTTATATATTTTGGATGTTAACCTCTTATTGGATATGTCATTTGGAAATATCGTCTCCCATTTCAGTAGGTTGCCTCTTTGTTTCCTTTGCTGTGCAAAAGCTTTTTTTGTTTAATCCCAGTAGTTATGCTTTTCCTCTGTGCCTGAGGAGACCTATCTAGAAAAATGTTGCTATCCTTTGCTGTGTTAACGTCAAAGAAATTACCGTGTTTTCTTCTAGGAAATTTATGGCTTCAAGTCTTACATTAGGTTTTAAATGGATTTTGAGTTTTTGTATATGGTGTAAGAAAGTGGTCCAGTTTTTCTTTTGTATATATGTAGCTATCCAGTTCCCCAGCACCATTTATTGAAGAAGCTACCTTTAGCCATTGTATATTCTTGCCTCATTTGTCATAGATTAATTGACCATAGAGCATAGATTTATTTCTGAACCCTATTCTGTTCCATTGACCTCCATGTCTGGTTTTGTACTAGTACTGTACTGTTTTGATTACCACAGCTTTGTGATATATCTTGAATTCTGGGACTGTGATACCGCTACTTTTCTTGTTCAAGATTGCTTTGGCTATTTGAGGTCTTTTGTGATTGCATACAAATTTTTGTATTGTATGTTCTAGGTCTATGAAAAATGCTGTTGCTATTTTGATACGGTTTGCATTAAATCTGCAATTGCTTCTGGTAGTATGAACATTTAAACAATACTCTTCTAATTATCATGGAATATCTTTCCATTTCTTTGTGTTGTCTTCAATTTCTTTCATCAGTTACAGTTTTCAGAGTTCTTACACCTCTTTGGTTAAGTTTATTCCTAGGTATTCTGTTCTAAAGATTTAATTTAAGTAATCTCTACACCAAACATGGGGCTCCAACCCACAACCGAGATCAATAGTCACACACTCTACCAACTGAGCCAGCCAGCCACTCCTATTTTATTCTTTTTTGGTGTTATTATGAATGGGATTTGATTAAATTCTGTTTCTGCTACTTATAAGTGTGTGAAACACAACTAATTTCTTTGTATTGATTTTGTATCCTACAAGTTTGCTGAAGTCAATTATTCTAAAATTTTTGGTGGTCTTTAGGGTTTTTTATGTATAGCATCATGTCAGGTACAAATAGTGAATTTCATTTGTTAGGAATTTAGATGCCTTTTATTACTCGTTTGTTGTGGCTGTGATTTCCAATACTGCATTGAATAAAAGTGGACATCCTTGTCTTATATGATGAATATGATGTTAACTATGGGTTTTTCCTTATATGACCTTTTATGTTGAGGTATGTTCCCTCTAAACATACTTGTTGAGAGATTTTTGTCATGAATGGATGTTGTACTTTGTCAAATGCTTTTTCTGCATCTATTGATATGATAGGATCTTTATCCTTTGCTTTGTGTATCATGTTAATTGATTTGCTAATATTGAACTACTCTTGCATTCCTGGAATAAATCTCAATCATGGTGTATGATTTTTTAAAATGTATTGTTGAATTTGGTTTGCTCAAATTTTGTTGATGATTTTTGTGTCTATGTTCTTCAGAGATATTGGCCTGTAGTTTCATTTTTTTGTAGTGTCTTTGTCTAGTTTGGTATTAGGGTAATGTTGGCTTTGTAGGATGTATTTGGAAGCTTTTCTTACTTTTGTACTTTTTTGGAGTAGTTTGAGAAGAATAGGTGTTAAATCTTCTCTAAACATTTAGTTGAATTCACTTGTGAAGCTGTTTGATCCTGGACTTCTGTTTGTTGGGAGTTTTTTTATTACGGAGTCAATTTTGTTACTAGTAATAGGTCTGTTCAGATATACTGTTTATTCCTGGTTCAGTTTTGAAAGATATGTGTCTGGAAATTAATGCATTTCTTCTTAGTTGTCCAGTTTGTTGGTGTAGAATTTTTTTACATTATTTTCTTCCAACTCTTTGTATTTCTGTGGTGTCAATTCTTTCTCCTTTTTTTCTCTTAATGGATTTGTGTCCTCTTTATCTTGATTAATCTGGGTGAAGGTTTATCAATTTTGTTTTTTCGAGGAACCAGCTTTTGGTTTCACTGATCTTTTCTGTTTTGGGTGTGGGGGGGGGCTTGCATGTCTATTTCATTTATTTATGCTGTGGTTTTTATTTCCTTCCCTCTACCAACCTTGGACTTTTTCTTCTTTTTCTAGTTCTTTTAGGTACAAGGTTAGATTGTTTGAATTTTTTTCCCCCGTTTAAGCCTGTATTGCTCTAAATTTCCCTCTTAGAACTGCTTTTGCTACGTCCCAAAGATTTTGGATCATTGTATCTTTGTCTCTATGTTTGATTTCCTCTTTGGTTTCTTTGTTGATCCATTGGTGGATGCATGTTATTGCATTGGTAGTTGCATTATTGGTAGTTGCATGTTATTTAGCATCCATGTGTTTGTGGGAGGTTTTTTAGTGTTTTTTTTTTTTTCTTGTGATTTATAGTTCCATCCTGTTGTAGCCAGAAAAAATGCCTGATAGGATTCTGTTAAGCTTAGGTGATTTGTTTTTTGGCCTAATATGTGATCTGTCCTGGAGAATGTTGCATGTGCACTTGAAAAGAATGTATATTTGATGTTTTTAAATGGAATATTCTGTATGTATTTGTTAAGTCTATCTGATCTAATGTGTCATTCAAAGGGGCTGTTCTCTTATTGATTTTTCTGCCTAGATGATCTATCCATTGATGTAAGTGGGGTGCTAAATTCCCCTCTTATAATTGTATTACTGTCAATTTTTCCCTCTATGTCTGTTAATATTTGCTTTATGGTTTAGAGGCTCCAAAGTTGGATGCATAGATATTTACAAGTATTTATATTATGTTGGACAGATTATCATTAGGTAATGTCCCTTTTTATTATCTCTTGTCATAGTCTTTGTTTTAAAGTTTATTTTCTGATATATGTATTGCTACCCTGGTCTGTTTGTTGTTTTTGTTATTTCCATTAGTATGGAATATTTTTTTCCATCCTTTCATTTTCAATGTCTGTATGAGTCTTTAAATCTAAAGTGAGTCTCTTGTAGGCAGCATACATAAGTTTTTTTTTTTTTGCAGTCAGTATGGTGACTTAAAAAATTTAAATCTAATCATGCTTTAGGGTGTCTGGGTGGCTTAGTTGATTAAGTGTCAGCCTTTGGCTCAGGTCATGATTCTGGGACCCTGGGATTGAGCCCCACATAGGGCTCCCTGCTCAGCAGAGTCTGCTTCTCCCTCTGCCCCTCACTCACATATGCTCTCTCAGTTTTTTAAAAAAAATCTAATTCTGCCTCTGCAGAATCAAGTTGAATTCCTTACTAGGCATTTCAGGTCCTTTGAGCATAATGTAAAGAGTACAGCTTTTAACTTTTACTAGTTGTATGTTTAAAAGGCTAGGTGGTCAAGGAATGATTGTTCTCTTATGCCATGCATGTTCTCTAGCCCTACACATTGATCCCACAGGACTGCACTTACTTAATTCTCTGGAAGTAGTTGGCCTTCTTGATACTTGTTCCAGTTTGTGCCTGAAAGAGCCCTGTCCTGGGTAATTCCCACTCATCGTTCAAAATTATAATTGGGTACCATTTCCATGTCAAGCTCACCCTGCCACTACGTAGGTAGAATTAATCACTTCCTCCTGTCTTCCCTGTACACTCCATAAATCTTTTTTTTTTTTTTTCATTCATGAAAGACACGGGGCGGGGGGGAGGCAGAGACACAGGCAGAGGGAGAAGCAGGCTCCACGCAGGGAGCCTGACGTGGGACTCGATCTCGGGTCTCCAGGATCACGCCCTGGGCTGCAGGCGGCGCTAACCCGCTGAGCCACCTGGGCTGCCCTACACTCCATGAATCTTATATCCCTTCTGACATTGCTCTGATCTTGAAAAAGTTTAGTCCTTGACTATTTCAGCAAGTATGTGGTTAGCTCTTGAGGACAGGTGTTCATCATCTGTATGTCTGTGTCTAGGCATGTGTATTAATCATCAAATCCTTGGTAAATAATCTCCAAATTATTAGGTAAACTATAAATTAGGGATAAGAATATATGCTTATAACTAGATTTGTTTTCTAAAATAAGAATAACCACTTAGAAAGTTCAGTCTCAGCTGAAGAAAAATTCAGAGCGAGGATTTTATATAAAACTTTTTTTTTTCCAGGATAACTTAAAAGAATAGGTCAACCGTAAAAACTCATATGCAATGGTTTGCTTCTTGAAGATTTTGTGAGGATTAAATAATCTTTCTAGTGCCCCTGAGCACAGTGTCTGACACATAATAACCATTAGAAAACTTGGTCTTTATTGTTGTTACAATCATTCATAGATAAGGTATTTGTATTTATCTTGTTTACCCAAGATTCTTCTAAAATCTACATTGCTTTATCAATTCAATTTGGCACTCTCGTTGAATGTATCAGTAACAAACTTTAAAAAAAAAATTAACATTATAGCGTATTAGTTTCAGAGGTAGAGTTTAGTGATTCATCAATTGCATGTAACACCCAGTGCATTCCTGAATGCCTATCACCCACTAACTTTTAAGACAAATTACGATAGAACTGACTGTCTCTTTACCAAATAACTTTTGGCCATAACTCATCTTAATCATAGATACTAACTATATTAGACATTCCAGATCCTTAGAATATTAAAATATAAATAAGTCAGCAGTATTTTATGTAGTTGAAAGTCTATAATATCTATAAGTGTTTTCATAATAGTCTTGTACATTTAGAGGACACAGTTTATAGTCATATATAATAAATTAGTAGGTTATAATATATTTATAATATATTTATATTTATTCATGTTTACCTAGCCCGATTTAGTTATGATTATTGAGGTCAAATAATTTGATATTTTATGCATATTTTATTATTATGCAGTAAAACTTTTTTTTAGCAAATACCTTTTTTGTAAATCTTATCTAAAATTAAAAAATTTAAAGTCTAATAAGCTTACTAGAAAAAGATGAAAAGCACTGTTTGTTCTAACAAAATTTATTATGCAGTAATTATAAAGGTTAAAGACTCTTCCATCTCAAATAAAAATAACTGTTATAATTACACACATAATATAGTAGAGTGATTCCAATAAATAGCACAGGAAATAGTGTATTTTCAAATTAGACAAATACTTTCTCATTCACAGTGTCTGACATAGGAAAGCCTGTTCACATAATGGTTTGTATAAGGTCATGCTCTTAGTAATAGTCCACACAGAGCTGTTGCCAACACAGTTCTTTCAGAACGTGAAGTACCGGGCAAACCACTCCTGGCGCTGGGGATCTGGAGAAGCCACCGGGGAAGCTTCACTCTGAGGAGGACTGAATTCATAAAAAAGAGAGACATGTAACCCAGCATTAAGCTGTTTTGCAAAATGAAGGGAAAAACACAAAAAGCATCAGTATAGATGACCAGCACTGCTTCCCTGGGTTAGATGCGTTTTGTAGATCCCTCTACACTAGACTGGGTTCTCCACTCCATGAGAGCATGAGAGTGCATCAGCAGCTCAGATGAAGTCAGTGAAGGAGGAGCCACATCAAAATAATTACAAAAACAAAAACAAAAAAAACAAAAAAACAAAAAACAAAACCCAAAACCAGACAGCTGATAAAAATAACGTCACCTTCTTAGAATAAAAAAAAATCAGGAGGAACTGTCAGGAATAAGAACAAGATAACATTCCTCTTTTTCAGCACTTTTTCTCTTCTACCTAATTAAATTTCAGGATCTGACACAAGCATTTGATTCTGACAGATGTGTCCTCAAATATAACTTAGATAACTAAGCCATGGTATGGTATTTCTACTACATGTATATTTACATTAAACTTTCATAATTCCATAAGCAAATACTCCAGGGGGAAAGGAGTATGGTAAGCCACTTTCCCCTCCATCTTCATAGTTATATCATTTAAACTTAATTCTAACTAAATATTCTTTGGGCTAGTTGAGAAAATAAAAGAATCCCTACCGTCTTTGGGGGAAATTACAAGGCACGCAACAATGTGTAATGGAAATTCCAGTAGTCAAGTTCCTTGAGCTCATGCACATGCATCTTACTGATACCTGAACATACCCATGCACAAAGGAAATAAGCAACACAAAATATTTAGCAGGAGACACATTCAAAAGTATATTTGACTATTTTTATTCTTGCTATTTTTCTACTTAAAATGATTAGTCATTAACTATGTCATCACTTACCCTAGAAAAAGATAGTCTACCTGTAAGACTATTGTGACACTGCTGAAATTTAGTAGGAATAAGTTAAAAAAATTAAAGTAGCATAGAATCAGTAATAGTAAGGTAAACTTAAAACAACAATACTTTCTGATGTTATTTAATGGATAAACAATTTGGTTTCATTTAAATTCTTGTAAATACATTTAATCAAATCTGAGGTTTATTTAAAATTGGAATATCAATTGTAAAAATTTTTATATGTATATCATTAAATTCCCAGAGCTTACATATTTTTTATTTTGGCAGTTATCTATATATTTGTAAATAAGCCTGGTAAACAAGAAAGTGAAAAAAAATGTATGAAAAAATTCTGTAATAAAGGTGATTAGTGAAAAATTTGCTACAATATTCAAATGAAGCAACTATCCATAAATATTAAAATTCTAAGCATACGAATTACATCAGCACCTCTTTCAGCATCTAGAAAAACTGACAAGAAACTAGAAAAAAAATCTTAAGAGCCAAAAAGGAGTTCTCTAGAGAAGTGATAAATATATTTGGAAAATCTTTCACAGTAATAATTTTTCTAGGTTGTTCTTAAAGCAGTGAATTTCTGCAACGTAAGAAGGTAAATTTCTCAAGAAAGAAAAAAGATTGCTGGTGAGACGGCGCTCACCTCAAAAATGTCTTGGGCTCTTTGGGTGGCACTGGCTGTGGAAGTGGTTTGCTGCTGTTGAACTCAATAGCGTGGACTGGAGAATTAGGAATGGGGTCCAGGCGGTTAGGATGTCCATTGCCCACTCCACCAGATTCCAGAGCACTTAGATTGGGAACACTCACAAACCTGTTTGTTGGTGACTTATCATTCTTCTTCTTTTGCTGCATTAAAAATAACACATGTGAGGACAGTCCCTGTGTTATGACAAGTAAGAAAATAGGAATAGTAGAAGATATAAATTTGGCATGGAAAAATTTTGGAGGCTTTCTGTTAAATTGGGATGTTAATATGAACCAGTGTTACCCAAAGTGTGATCTGGGGATCCTTGGAGGTGTTCTTTATCTACATGGAATCCTCACGGACAGACATGCTGCTGGGCCAGAAAGAATGAGGAAGAAATACTTAGGAAGGGTGTTCGTGGGGAGGGGAGGAGATGGACAGAATGTCAAAGGGTAAGGAATACTGGGAGGAAATGGGGAAGGAGCAGGTCTTGCAGATACCACGACATTAAGTAGATTTGGGCTAAAATTAGGAGTAGAAGGTAATAAAGTTAAACAGTTTTAAAAAGGAAGTCCATGAACTTTTAACCTTCTGTCAAAGAGAGGCAGTCCTTGCCTGGAAAAAAAGGGAATGGAAAAATGCTTGGCAAAGTAGTTTGAAATATATCCCACATTCCTACTTAAGACCTAAAGTTGACTTAAATAGCTGGTTTTAAATTCACTGTACCATCTTTCTGAGGAGAGAAAATTAAATTTGCATAATTGTTTCATCTCCCAATTGGTGGTATCACTAATTGGCTCATAATCTTTTAGAAACATTTAAAGGTTATAAAACAAAAGTGATCCATATTAAAAAAATTTTTTTAGTTTGTCTTCAAAACTAACAGTAGCAAGAGGAATACAATCAGATTATCAAAACCTATCAGCTTACAAATCAAGTATTTTATTCAGACCTCTGGAATCAATGAGCATCATCTTGCTGTGCAGAATAAAATTTAACATGCTGCAAGATATCTTTAATACTGTCTTTTACTAGTTAAATGTGTGCTAATTAAACTTATATTTTCCTGCAAAATTATTCTTGAAAAATTGTTTAAAAAAACAGTACCCTAATCTAATTGGCTTTTTCCCTTTATTTACAAAGAAATGATCTCAGTACCTAGACATTGCCCTCTTTTTCTAGGTCATATTCTGTGAATCACAGTCTCTGACAAAGAGTCTATTTTACCATAACTGTAAAAAGAAAGAATAACGTTTTCTAGAATCACAACTATTAAAGCTGAGGTCATTCAAAAGTGAACAAAGATCATCTTTTGCATTATCTCGTTCTAGTCACCAGAGGGCATAAATAAACCTACTTTAGGTTTCTCTTTGGAGAAATCTACAATAATGGTTTTGTTGCTAAAAATGTTAATTCCAAAAAAATATATTAGAAATAGTTTCCTTTTATTATTTGTTTCAACAAGTCTTGTAATCTTGCTTTGTAATTAAAAGCTTATTTCAGGGACACCTGGGTGGTTCAGTGGTTAAGCGTTGGCCTTTGGCTCAGGTCATGATCCCAGGGTCCTGGGACCCAGTCCCACATCAGGCTCTCTGTAGGGAGCCTGCTTCTCCCTCTGCCTGTCTCTCATGAATAAATTAAATATGTACGTACATACATACATACTTATTTCACCCTAAGTTATGAACTCAAAAACTGTAACTATATTAATTCATTCACCAATTATGAGAGCCTTTGATGTGCCAGGCAGTATTTTAGGCTCCATGTCCCTACTTTAAGTCATTCTGTTTCATAAAATATTTAACTTGTGAAGTAAGGATAGAGTCCATGTTCTTAACAGGGAAGTTTTTAGGAGCACTGAAAGCAAAAATTTCTGGCTTAATGGCCTAATAGAAATTAGGCATGATGAGCAAATTAATTAAATTTGAATTAAAAAAATAGCTTTAGCAGTAGTACTTTAGTTTATTTCTACTACTGATTACTGCCCAAAAGAAATGTAATCCCTATGAAGCCAGTAATTATTTATTCTTCATTATTTGCTTTATTCACTTATTTGTGGTTGCTTATAGAAAATGTGATTTAAACGTGCAGCTGAATAACTCCTACACCCAAAGCACTATGAGGGGAGCCATGGGAAGCTGGAGTACAAGGCTGTATAAGACTTAGCCACGTCCGTTTTACTTGTCGACAAAGCTCTTCTATCTGTCCTAAGAGTAACAAAATATCAGGATAGGCCATCTTCAGTTTTAATTGTCAAGAAAGGTTCAAAGAAAGGTCCTAAGACTGAAAGAAGTAAAGCCCTTCTCCAAAGACTGGTGGGCAACAAGGTCCAGTAAGATGGCAGACCTTAGACTCTAAGTTAGGGAGACCTGTTGGGTATACAGGGCTGGAGTACCTTTCAGGACCCCATAGAGGGCAGTGAACACCAAGAAAATGATGTTAGTTTTCTTTGGAGATAGGAAAAACAAAATGATAGAAACTAAGGTTTTATATTAACGTCTTAAGGAGTTTTAATTCTTAACAAAAATATTAGTCTTATTCTTTGAAAATGTATATATAAAGATTTCACAGATTTTAAATCTACATATTAAATTTGAGAAAACACTGTTTGGAAGGTTTATCTAATGCTGCTCTATTAAAAATTTTAAGCAAGTTTTAAACTACATCCCTATTTTACAGTGTTTACAGCACATACCTTAGTCAATGGATTAATAACACCAACAGTAGGGCTTGAGTTAAACACTTTGTTGAAGTTAGTTTCTCGATTGACTAATTCCAGCTGATAAAATTTATTATCCTCCTATGCAAAAGAATTATAAACATCACTTAGACATTTTCTATTGAAAATTTAAAACTGTTTAACTGCCATTTCATTCAAAATTTAATATAAAAACTTTAGTGAAGATTTATCTACCTCGTTCATCAAAGATTTCTAGATCTGACTGCCAGTGTCGTAATGACTGTGGGTGGGAAGGTTTTCAAAACTTTTCAAAACCATATGCTTTGGGGCTCTTCTCCACCCTTTAATAACTTTTTCCTCTAAGACTGGATCTAAATGTTTTAATTGGTCTCATCTCTGTTCCAAAGGGGTAACTGTGCAGTTTGAGTAGCTTAACTTACATTTGTGGAGCTGAGCTGTGTGCATGTTTTTTTGTTGTTTCTATAAAGGTGACACTGACTCATCATTATTCTTCAGTACTGGAAATACATTTGATCTTCCCTTATCCCCTCTCTGAGACCTCAATGTTCAGTTGACTTCTGAACAACACAGGCTTGAACTGCACGGGTCCACTTAAATGCTGTTGTTTTTTTTTTTTTTTTTTTTTTTATAAATACAGTACAATATTATAAATGTATTTTCTAATACGATTCTTAGCATTTTTTCTCTAGCTTTATTATAAGAAAACATCATATAATACATATAATATACAAAATATGTGCTACTTGAGCTTGTTATCAGTAAGGCTTCTTCCAGTTAACAGCAGTTTATTAGTAATCCAGTTTTAGGGGAGTCAAATTATATGTGGATTTTCGACTACACAGGGAGTTGGTGCCCCATAACCCCTGCATTGTCCAAGGGTCCTCTGTATTATAGCAATAGTAATCACTAACCAGAGAAAAAGTGACCTACATATAGATAAATCCTTTGCCTTTCACTTCACCAACAACTTATGTTAATTGGACAACCAAACTGTAAGCACATGAGTGTGAAGTGTAGGATTAGTGCCCTAGAACTAGATTCTTCATCCCCTTCTTAGTTACTAGTATCATTTGCATCATCAATCTCAGCCCATGTGCGTCACAGTCCATAGAATTGGGGTGTAGTGAAAAGAGCATAGAACAGCCCTTAGCTGGATTCCTAGCCTGTCACCAGCTAACTGTGTTGCTTTGTGTTTGCTTTATTCTTTGATGTCTAATACTCATCCTATTGTCCAGGATAGAATACAACTATATCTGTGACATCTGTTCACTAAGAACTGGAAAAGCAATTTCTACCATAGACGAAATAAATATACTTAATACCTTTGCTAACTTCATGTGTGGACTACAAGGTAATCAGATGAATCTATGAGGTCTGTTTTCATGTTCACAATGCCTGGAAAATCTTCCCAATGTCTGCTCCTCGGTTCCATAATGAACCCCAATCTATAACCTGCTGTTTTTACCAGGACCTTGTAGTCCCAGCCAACAGGATGGCTTTCCTAAATGCCAATTAAGATAAATGAAAGAAAATGGACTTCAGAAATAAATGCTTCTAGGCTCTCTTTCTATGCTAACATCCATAGTTTTCAGTTGCAGAGCTCAATGAACCAACAGAGCGATTAGCATTCAACTTTAGTTTTACTCTGAAAGATTTTTCTATTTTTTTTTGGGACAATGAAAAACAGTATCTTAATTATTGATCAGGATACATAATTTTAGAAGACTCTAAAAATGTCTTATGAATTATAAGACATTTGTGTATTTCTTATTCTTGAAGAATAATATCTTTAATAAAGGCAGCTTATTTATTGTTAAATCTGTACTTCCTTTCCTGATGGACTGACTGCTCAGACACCTCAGTTTAGACCCAGACTCTCAAGAGAGTATGTACTTTTCTTAGTTAGAACCCTAAGAAAACAGAACCCTTTTCCCATGGAGTATATCTTTGGATCAGGGTAAATTAACAGGACTAACTGTAAGTACACGGTGCAGGCTAATGCATGCACGTGTTGACTCTTCTTTCCTATGCACTAATTCTATATGAACAATACACAGCTTCAAGAGCGTATTAACTAAACGTTGGCAAGGACATTATGAAACGTAAAATATGTACTAAAGACTCTTAAAAAAATACTGAAAAGAGGCACTATCTCCTTACCCTAATACCAAATTTAAAATTACTTTGTATTTCTTATCCTTATTCATGAACATTTTTAATAAATTTTCAATCATAACATACATATTTTATACCTTCAGTTTCCATTTAGCATTACTTAATACTTAACCAATGGACTGTTGATTGGCAAAACATAGTAAATACATGGTTACACCGGCCCACCCCAAATCTTACAATTAGTTTCTTTATGACTTGGTCTCTTTCGGTAAGCATGGCTTTTAATTCTGTAATCATCTGTATATCTTCTGGTTTTGATTCTCTCATTAGGTATTTTTCTTCCATTTCTTCTAGTCTGAAAACAAGAAATCTTTAGTTCATCGATAGGACTCACATTCTTCTGTAATACCTACATTTTCCAATTACTCCAGTTGAACACATACAAAATTTAAAACCTAACCTTTTTCCTTAAAACTTTTCAGTCTAATAACATGAGGCTGTTTCAATAGCTATAGTGTTATTAAAGGCTCGAATGGGGTAGATGATGTTATTAAAGACTTTACGGGTTACTTTCAGAAGAATTAACTCATTGTAAGTCATTCAACAGTGTGTGGGGATGAGGTGAGGTAAGCCCTGTAGAAGAAATGATATACTGAATAATACTAATCTTTAAATATCGATTTGATGCTGCAATGATTGTCTCATTATCAGGAGAATTTACCAAAATATACTCCTGTGTGATGACATAAGGCTTGATAACATACAAAAAAGGGACAAGATACAGAGGAAAGGGAAACAAAGGACACATACATGACATCAGTCTTCCCTGGTTTATGGGAAACACAATTTAAAAATTCTGTATTATCAGCTAATACACATACACTGTAAGAAATAAAAGGTTCATCAGATAAGATGGCAGGGCAGAATGAAGAGGCAAATGGAAACTGCTGGCTCAGGGGTGTAGGGGAGAAACAGTTTCCGTTTTAGAAAATTTAAATAATTATAGCCATTAAAAAACTTACTGTTTTCAAAGTCAAAGGACAGAACTTAAGCTCAGTAAAATCATGGGAATGAAGATGCACAGAAAAATTTATTCATCCAACAAACAGTAACTTCTGGACAATGTATCTTGTAGGAATCAGTGCACCCCCCAATTCTAGAGGAGTAGAAAAATCTCTGTGTATTTTAGGAATTTTAGTAAACTCCTCCACTAACTCAAGCCCAAGCTAAAGTTCTAGTCTGGAGGGTTTGGGGGAGATACGTGGGTAAAGAGAAGTGGTGGGGTTAGGAACTGACTGATTTAGGATTAGTGGGAACTTTGTCAATGTAGTCTGAGGCTAGTTTTACTATTCTTTATTCTTTTGTGACAATGCATATTGAATGAAAAATGTGCTTTACTAGGCTCACATAAAGGGACCTTGGATTTTATGATATGTCGTTTTATGGGGAAAAATTTTAAGAAGCTTGAGAAACAATGATCTAGTCAAGGAAAAAGGCATGGGTTTAATACCAGAGTAACCACAAGATGTCACTGTGGTACTTTATTGTTAAAAACAAAATACAAGATTTTTTAACTGCTTTCTGTAGCTGAACAAGAATACCTGGCAGTAAATGGTCACTAAAAGCCTAAATTTAATGCCTTATTTAAAACTATTATCAAGAAAAAAAAAACAATAAAAAAGAGAACTATAATGTCTGTCGTTTTGTTCTAGTAAAATGGGAAGTTAAGGTAACCACCTTAACTTTTTGCTCTGAGCCTCAAGTCCAGTGTATGTTTTCATTTGGTTTAAACATGCTTTACCTAAAAAATTATTATAAATTAATATCATAAAAAAACCTTAAAGAGATACCTTGATTTTAAAGGGAAAAAATAATTGATTAAATTGAAGAAACAATTTATATTAACACAAATGGGAAAGCATTAAAGGAGAGAACAAGTAATATGATCTGCAAATATATTTCCAAAATTATTAAGTCTTTCAAAATTCTAACAGGAAGGGATCCCTGGGTGGCGCAGTGGTTTGGCGCTTGCCTTTGGCCCAGGGCGCGATCCTGGAGACCCGGGATCGAATCCCACATCAGGCTCCCCGGTGCATGGAGCCTGCTTCTCCCTCTGCCTATGTCTCTGCCTCTCTCTCTCTCTCTCTCTCTCTCTGTGACTATCATAAATAAATAAAAATTAAAAAAAAAAATTCTAACAGGAAGAACATTGGTATTACTTTGATCCATTTCAAACCAACACTGCTCAACAATCTCCCTTTCTTCAGCTGTCCCAGTCAGCTCTCTAGGCCAGCACTGTTTCTCAAAGACTAGGTCTCAACAACTGGTGGTATAGGAAATTATCTTACTTTGTTCTCCTTTAATCTTTCTGGTCACAAGAAGGAAACAATCTTAGTGTAGAAACAATCTTTACAACTATGCCTGTTACTCTGTTTCACACAACTCAGGCTGCTCTGCAGCAGCAATAGTGAGCTAGAATGTAATAATACTGTTTATTTTCACAGAATTTACATTTATATAATTATAAATATAGCTTCTATTTAGAAAAATGGATACAATTTTTCAGTAGTGATAATAGTTTTATGTGGAAATAATCAAGTTTTCCTGTTAAGTTTTTAAGTTACAATGAGTCAATTAAAAATATGAAAACAGTATCAAAGGTAGCCAGAAATGACCAAATTCTGAAAGGCTAAAGCCTGGGAAATACTGCCATTAGAGAAACAAGTTTATATCATCTTTTACTCAAAATGTAGATTTCCATTAAAAGTAATACAGAAAGAAAACAAGTAAAACATAAACATATATTATTACTAACTAGGTCACTGCTGGATTCTCCCCAGGCATGAATGCTCTGATTTTTTTTTTTTTGGGGGGGGGAGGGTTCTGTCAATGTCTAGGGTTCATGGACAACACAAACCAAAAATATGAATACGTAAAAAAGTTGTATAAAATATATAAAAAATTTTTCAAGGTGGCAGTTCTCTTGTGTTTTAAAAAAATAATTGACAAAGTCAGTAAATTGAGATCTCAGGCCAAACAACAGTACGGCACACATCTATTTTAGAATCTCAATTGTATAAGGATAAACTCTATTATACCATCCACTCTATAGTTTAAGGAAAGAAATATATATATAATCGAAGAAGTTTAATGTTGAGCCTTTCTTTCCCCATCATTTATGGGCATGGACTCTGATGCACGACAATAGCAATACTTTTTCCTTACCTCACAAAGCTTATGAACCCAACCCAAATGGTAATTTAAAAATCAAACAACAACAAAAATGATTAGGGTATTCTAGATAAAGGAGCTCAAATAACTTTTAAAGGTCTGATATGGTGGAGTGCTTCTTTTCAATTAGGAACTGCAGACCTACTTAAAAGCCCCGTACAGAAACTCCATGCTTCCCCAAAGAAGAAACTATCTTTTTGTTTCAGTACAGTGAGAAGTTAATGTAAACTTGGACAATCAATAATAATCTCTTAACCCCTTTTTACATAATAAAGATCTGTCATGATCCCAAGTTCTACATGTTTAAAGTTCTCTCTCTCTCTCTCTCTCTCTCTCTCTCTTTCTTCCTAAGATTTTATTTATTTATGAGAGAGAGAGAGAGGCAGAGACACAGGCAGAGGGAGAAGCAGGCTCTATGCAGGGAGCCCGACGTGGGACTCGATCATGCCCTGAGACACCACGCTCAACTGCTGAGCCACTCAGGCATCCCTTAAAGTTCTTCAAAACAGCCCATTCTTTCATTTGTTTCTACAACAAAAACTGTGACATATTAGACACAAGGTTTTTACTACTATACCTCTCAGAAAAATAAGACAATTTCTATAGAATGTCCAAAACGCTAAGACTTTAGTATCCAGCACTAGAAAAGGGGTTTTCTACTAATCATTCCATAAGCTACAGAACGCATTACCATTTCTACAACGTTTAGACGGTACCTTCTGTTTTTTAAAATGTTATTCCCCTCTTCCCTGGAGTCCAAGCAGGATTTGGTGTGGGAACAGAAGCAAGAAGCTTCCCTTCCAGATGCTCCAGAGGCCCCTCCACTCCAGGATTCAGTCTGATCCCTGTTCCTCCAGGCCTTCCACTATCATCCACTTCTACGAACCCACAGGGCTTTTTTTAATGTCAAAGATTTAAAGCCACTGCATCTGTATCTTTGGGGTAAATCCCCAGCAGTGCAATTGCTGGGTTGTAGGGCAGATCTGTTTTTAACTCTTTGAGTAACCTCCACACAGTTTTCCAGAGTGGCTGCACCAGTTCACATTCCCACCAACAGTGCAAGAGCGTTCCCCTTTCTCCACATCCTCTCCAACATTTGTTGTTTTCTGTCTTGTTAATTTTCCTCATTCACCCCGATATTTATAGCAGCAGTATCCAAACTGTGGAAGGAGCCTCGGTGTCCATCGAAAGATGAATGTATAAAGAAGCTGTGGTCTATGTATACAATGGAATATTCCTCAGCCATTAGAAACGACAAATACCCACCATTTGCTTCGAAGTGGATGGATCTGGAGGGTATTATGCTGAGTGAAATAAGTCAATTGGAGAACGACAAACATTATATGGTCTGATTCACTTGGGGGAATATAAAAAATAGTGAAAGGGAATAAAGGGGTAAGGAGAAAAAAATGAGTGGGAAATATCAGAAAGGGAGACAGAACATGAGAGACTCCTAACTCTGGGAAATGAACTAGGGGTGGTAGAAAGGGAGGTGGGGGGGGGGGTGATTGGGTGACAGGCACTGAGGGGGGTACTTGATGGGATGAGCACTGGGTGTTATTCTATATGTTGGCAAATTGAACACCAATTAAAAATAAATAAATAACAAATAGATTTAAAGTCAGCAATGCAGTTTGCTAGGAACTTCAGTTCCTACCCTGAGGCTGCGAATATTCAAATATGGTTGTGATCCCTCCCTCACCCCCACCTCATTGCCCTGCAGCTCCTTAAGCAGGAGTGCACTCTCCCTGCACCACTTCTGACAAAATCTTAGCCATTTGACAGATCCAAGCAGGCTGCATTTAAGGATATGGGAAAAATCCAGGTGTCTAAAACTGTGCTTTCCAATACGGTAGCCACTAGTCCATACTTGGCTATTTACATTTGAGTTAATTAAAATTATATGAAAAATACAAGTCCTTGATTGCACTAGCCACAATTCAAATGCTCAACTGCTGTGTGTGGCTAGTAACAACTGTACTGGACAGGGCACATATAGGACATTTTCATTAGCACAGAAAATCTACTGGACAGCACTGGTCTAAATACATTTGTGTGTATGTTTGGTTTAACTAGAAGAATAAATACCTTAGCTAGAGACTAATTTTATGTTAGTGGTAGTTTTCTGGTGAAAAAAGAAATAGAGCTGGTTACCATGGACCTAGCTGAGGTATAAAACAAATGGTATATCTAGAAAAGCAGATAAAATATTTGACTCATAAGTAATACTAATTCTTTGATTGTTAAAAATTATCATGGGATGCCAGGGTGGCTCAGGAACCTGCCTTTGGGCTCAGGGTGTGATCTGGGTCTGGTGATCAAGTCCCACCCACACCGGGTTCCCTACATGGAGCCTGCTTCTCCCTTTGCCTAGGTCTCTGCCTCTCTCGTGAATAAATAAATAAAGTCTTAAAAAAATTATCATAACATAGAAAAACTAAGTTATTTACTATCTACTGAAAGTTCATAATGTGTAAAATCACATAAGAGAATAAAGTAGAAACAAACCTTTAATCTTTGTAAATTAACATGCCTAAGGAGATAGGACACACGGACAGACAGAGGTCATTCTTTTTGTGAACAGGTTTTTGCAGACAGTGAAGAGGGGGTGCCAGGATTTCAGCCTCTGTCCAATGAGTAACACAGCCCAGGAGAAGGGAAAAAGTAGGGTTTACTGTAACTAATTTTTGCAAAATGTCTAAGGTTATGAGCTCTTACTGTGGCTCAAAAGGATTTAAAAATTACCTCCCAAACAGCAAATACTTAAAATCACTGTGACTGGGAAAACGATCTCGTGATTTCAAGTGTAACTTCATGAAGTGGTAAATGTTATAGGGAAGCCTCAAAAAAATTCACTCAAGGAAACATTCGAGTGCCTACTAATGTGAAAATTCTGTGTGTATCCATTAGAGGGTACTTCACCTCAGGAGCCATTGAAGTAACTGCCAATCACTGGGGGGTCTGTTTTTTGTTTCAGCGTAAGTGAATGTGAGTATATATGTTACCCATATGTAACAGTATTTACTACAAAGCTTACTTAGTCTAATGGATAAGATGTGAGAAGATGATTTTTAGATTGGGGCAAGGTAATCCAGGTAGTTTAACATAGAAGAACCTTAGAAGGAAACTGAGGTCAGTGTGGCTGACATGGGAGGAAAAGGCACAGTGTCACAAGGAGTTTTAAATTTCACTTTGAGACTAGAGTTGATGTGATTAGTCACTATTTTGACTTTACTGAAGTATGTGGAGATATTTATATATTTTTATGCAGCTTTTAAAATGGATTAGAAGAAGAGAGACTAGAGGTGAATAAATAAACCATTTGGAGCAGCAGCTTAGAATAGATTAATTCTGAGAGCATTTAAGTTGGACCAGAGTTTACGCCTCACAGACAGGAGTGAATGCTATTTGCATATTCTGTAACAGTTTTTAAGTATGTGGGAAAGAGAAGGGCTATTAAATACTTTCTTAAAATAATAATTAGAAATCTTGGTTTTAACAATATTGGAGTTACTATATATGAATAGTAACTATTTCTGATGTTTTACTTTCATTAATTTTTTAAATTAAATGCTTGCTTGTAGGAATTCTAACAACATCTATATAGAGTATAAAACATAAAAAGGAAGATTTTGCTTTTCCCCACCTCCAATACCCTCTAATCCACTCCCTAGAGGGAAGTACTGTCATTAAAATTTTGTATTCGTTTTTTAAGATCTTTGGATATTTGTATATAAAATATGTATTATTAGTGTATGTATAGGATCATAATATTCCTTTAGGCCACAATATACTCTTTTTCCTTAACATTATATAATGGACATCTTTAGGGTTTTCACATGGCATTATATAGTTCATGATTCTGAGGGACAGGTCTTAGGCAGATTGTCCTAGTGGGACTGTGGCAGCAGCAGCTGAAAATCACTCAACTGTCTTATCCTTGTTAACGAAAATATCACACTGCAGTTACAATTGGTAATATAGCATTTACATTTTCTTTTTTAAGGATCAATTAGATTTAAAAGAGTAATCTGAGGTTAGACACAGTCTCCTCAGTTTATTTCCCATATATGAATTTTCTTTAATATAATATGACTTACGACACTTGTAAAGCTGCATTTATTTCCTTGAGTAGCTCGTTAGTCTTATTAAAATCTGCCCGCATGATATTTTTCTCTCTGAGGTGGTCTGCTGTCATGACATCCAGCTCTTTTTCAAGTCTCTTGTTTAAATCTTGTTCATGCAACCTGTTTAATTTATTTTTAGTTAAGAAAATGTTATTCTGAGGTCAAGCTTTCAAAACTTTCTATTTTCTACCAGATTTGAAATGATTTTAGGTATAATATATAGAAAATTAATGGAAACAGCCTAAAGTAAGTTACTTACTTTGCTCTAATCTTCTGGCTTGCTGAAGTTGTCTCCTTTAATGCTTTTTAAATTATATTTTATAAAGATTTTAGTTAATTATATAATTTCCAAAGTTAATGAATGCATACATATTACTCAAAATACAAACACTTCATCTATGTTCTAAATTATAGCAGTCAGCAAGTAAAGAAGCGGTCTTCAGTATCTACTAGAAGGCAGCCTAGCCAGAAAAATAGGCATGTACTGCTAACTACTATACAGCAGTCTTTCAGATAACACTGTATATTTCTTCCGTTGTAATTAATGACATACCTCATCTGTTGGTTAGATTCACTTCGTATTCTGAGAATTTCTTTCCCCTTAAATTCCAATTCTTTGGTTAGGGCACTTATATTTTCATGAAGGTGCTGTACCTCCTTATCCAAGTCTGAGATGTGATGTTCTCTGTGCCTTAATTCCTCTTGTAGATCTGTTATCCTACACATATGTTCCTTACTCTGCAAAACACAATTTTTTTTAAGTAAGCTTTGTGCAGGGCTTGAACTCATGGCCTTGAGATCAAGAGCCACATGCCTACTGATGGAGCAAGCCAGATGCCCCTACAAATAATTCTTAAAAGATTTTCTAATATTTGCTTTCTGCTTTTATCTAAGGGAAAGGAAATTACATACTAGCATGTCAAATGTAATGACATTGCTTCAAAAGCAAACCACTGAAATAAAACCTAAAGGCCTCTTCTTATCCCATATATAAGAAGTGTTTATACGGATACAGTTTATATGGATAATATCATGGTGTCAAGAGGTCCAAAAGACCATAAAAGCACATTTCCCTCACGTTTTACAGATGAGAAAACCAATGCCCAAGAGAGATCTGTCTAAGGATGATTTATAATGAATAGCAGAGCTGAGATTAGAATGCAGGGCTCCTACAATAAAATGCTGGCACCACTGTCCTTTCATTTAAAAAGGCCCTGTGTCGGGATCCCTGGGTGGTGCAGCGGTTTGGCACCTGCCTTTGGCCCAGGGCGCGATCCTGGAGACCCGGGATCGAATCCCACGTCGGGCTCCTGGTGCGTGGAGCCTGCTTCTCCCTCTGCCTGTGTCTCTGCCTCTCTCTCTCTCTCTCTCTCTTTCTCTGTGTGACTATCATAAATAAATAAAAATTCATAAAAAAAATAAATAAAAAGGCCCTGTGTCTAGTGGGGCCATCCCAACACACACACACACACACACACACACACACACACACACACACACACACACACTGTGGCTCAGAGAGCAGTCTGCTTAATACTGATGTAACAGTTATCCTGTCTGAAATATGATAAGCTCTCTTCCAATTTCCTAGAAGTTAGTTTCCTACAATGTCTAGCTAGACATTGTCAATTTCAGTGTCAGCCTAGTTAAAAGAAAATATAACTTCCCTCCATGATTATAAAGTGGCTTTTTTAAAACTTCATAGCAATGAAGAGAAAATTTGAGCTGATCATTTAACATAGCTAAAGACTAACAAAGTGAAAGTTTTAAGCCTAATGAATGATGGCCTTCATTGCACTATGCCTAAAAATCCATCCATCCATCCATCCATCCATCCATCCATCCATTTAAGATCATAAACTCTCTGATTCAAGTAAGTACACTTGGCCAAAGAGTAAAGTCTAAAAAGCATATGTAGTACCTGTGCTAGAGTGATACAGAAATATCAGTTATTCTTTTTCTTGAGGACCTGCTGCTCCCATAGTTATGCTATCCAGTACGACTATTAAAATTCAAGTTTAAATTTTTTAAAATTAAACAAAACCAGACACATAGTCACACTAGACATATTTGGCCCATGTGGCCAGTGACGACCATAGTGGATAGCACAGATATAACACAGGTCCACCATCTCAGTAAGTTCTATAGACAGTACTGTTTCATAGTATTCTGTTTTCACTTTGTATTATTTATATTTCATTGTTCTCAAGATGCAAGTAGAATTCAAAATGTGTAATTAAAAAGTCATAAAATAAAATGTAATTTTATGACCAATATACCAAAATCAAATTACCCATTTCCCTTTAAAAATAAGACTCTTCAGCATAGATGGTAAATTAATAACTAATGAAAATACTAGTTATTACAAAGTAATTTTCAAAAAATTTTGAACAATCTATCCACATTTAAGGAATCATCACATAGCAGAATGTTCTTCTTTACCTGTCTTCTGCTGATGTCTACACTTCGCTCTAATTCCATTTTAGCAGCTGCCAATTCTTGATGATGACTATGCCGTAACAAATCAATTGCAGCTGCATGTTGATGGTTTAGTTCTGAGCGTAAGGAGGCTGGGAAAAAAAAAAAGCTTTCGTGTATTTTAGAAATACTGATACTTTACATAAAAATTATAAAAATCACAGATATATTATTTTTTAAAATTAGGACACTTATATATGCCCATTAAAATATCCCAGACTGTCACAGAAATACCATGGATTTAGAGGCCATCTACCTTTGGTAAGGACAAGAAAATTTTCAACTGCTCAAATGGATCCATTTAAGCTTTTAGTTTGACAGTAAGGTGCTAATGGAAATGAATTGTTTTTAACTTTTCTCATTTGCTACTGGAATAACATTTTAGAACTGAACAGTACCATAACATATATTCACTTAGGAAGCAACTTCCCACTCAGGCAAAAATTCTTCCACAATAGTGCTGAAAGATGTTAAACACTAGCTGGTGAATGCTTTGATTTGTAAGGCATCATTTTTATTTGAATTTGAGATTATTTCATATGATCCACATTTACTGAAGGCCGGGTACTATACCAAGGAGGAACAAAATATCAC
The DNA here is from genome assembly GCF_018345385.1 of Vulpes lagopus. Lineage (NCBI taxonomy): Eukaryota > Metazoa > Chordata > Mammalia > Carnivora > Canidae > Vulpes > Vulpes lagopus. The sequence continues at coordinate 116,175,030 of NC_054825.1, forward strand.
CCTGTTCTAATAACTGCACAGGCTAGAGGGAATTACATGGGATAGTAGAGATCACTGAAGTTACAGCAATAACCAAGGTGAAAAATTATATGACCGTGAACTGAGTATGACAAAAGGACTAAAGAAGAGGGAACAGACATAGGGAATATTTAAGTGAAGGAACTAACAGGATGTGAAAGCAAAAGAAAAAAGTTAAATGCATCTTCTAGCTTCCTGGCTTGGGCAACTGGGTAAACAGTAATACTATAAAACAGTAATACAATAAAAACTATTAAGAGAATTTTGGGGAAAAAAAACAAACAGAAGGAAAATGAGATGGTAGGAATAAAAAGTTAATGAACAACACCAAAAAAAACCCTCCAAAAACTCTTTACATACACAGTTTTTCTTCAAATCTCAACGGATCTCCTTATAAAAAGGTCAGTGATTTGAATACTTCAAAGATTAAAATCCCATAAAAAAATACCTGAAAAATACCTTAACAAAAGTCAGACCTAAACATGAGTTTTCTCCTAAAAACAAAATCCTGATGTGCAAAAAACCCAAATGCCTATCAAGTATAAGGACATGTGGTCCCATGTCTATGTACTCCTTTTAGTCACTTGAGAGTGGAAAGTCTCAAGGTCCTGACTCTGTTTAGTTCCTTAATGGTAGGTGGAAGCACCAGTGACTGTTGCTTACATAGCCAGAATATGGAGAAAGGTGAGGGGACCTCACCCCACTGTTGCTATTCCATTCATACTTGGATATTCATTTTCAAAGTTAAAATTTGTGTTTCAAAAATTAAAAATAAAACTGTTGATTTCATGTTGAATTTTAAAGTAGAACATATAAATAAATATGACAAGATTATAATCCTTTCAAAATACCAAGCATAGGCCAGCCCAGGTAGTCCAGCGGTTTGGCACCAGGGTATGATCCTGGATCAAGTCCCACATCGGGCTCCCTGCATGGAGCCTGCTTCTCTCTCTGCCTGTGTCTCTGCCTCTCTCTCTGTCTGTCATGAATAAATAAATAAAAGCTTAAAAAAAAATACCAAGCATAGCCTTTCCTTCATCTTCTAATTCAAACCGAAGAGTCTGAAGTTCCTGTTCCATTTCTATCCGGAAGCCCTCCATTGACTCTCTGTGTGCATCTTTTAATGACTGAAGCTCTGCAGAATGTTTTTGTTGTAAATGATTTTCAAGAGCCTAAAATAGGAGAAACATACTCAAATTATTATTCTAGAATACAGGAAGGAAAATACAAACAAAATAAAAATTACTAAAACTCGTTTAAGAAAAACAAGGCATTTGTAATTCATTTTCAAGAAAATTAGATATAAGATAATGAACTTTAGAAAATAAATTAGTAGGGTCACTTCAGTAAAACAATCCTTATGAAACCAGTTTGATTCAATCTAGTGTGTTTGAAGTGGGATATGGGTGGGCCTTTTTCCTAAGGTGGTTTGCAAATAAAGTCATTGTCTGAAGTTGCAGACAGGGGTAAGCCACCAAAATTAATGCATAATTCCTCTGTGTGCACAAACTTAAGAGAGGAAAGAAAGGAGGGGGCATTAACAAGAAAAGATCTCCTTCTGATCAGAAAGAGATCTTTACGACTCCAACCTTATTAAATATTTTGTAGCAACTTTCTATAGGCATTTGCACACAGAAGCAAAGCTGTGAGAGTAGGTTAAAAAAAAAGAAGGTAAAACAAACATCTCATGTTAGTTCTAGAAGTCTAACCAGAGAAAATGGACATGTGGCTAAGATTAAGAGAAGATATATGGCCATAGGAAAAAAGATAGAGCTCAGGGTACTTCAAATTTAGAGACTGAACTGTGCCAGGAAGGGGTTTTCTTACCACAACCTGCAACATGAAAGGTTTTTGGGAAAGAAACCATGTTGAAATTAGGGTTATATTTCTTTAACCATTACTCTAAAATACCATTTTTATAAATTAATATTTGGCTACTTATACTGTTTCTTAAGTGTTTTATTTCTGAAAAGTAAAGCATAGGTTTCTTTAAATATAGTAAAATAAAAGACTTTTAGTTTAGACATTAGTTACATAGGTAGCTTGACTACCTAATGACAACAATAAAATTATAGGTTCTGATTTCTTTTGAAAAGAGACTAAATGCGTAAAATTAAAGTACTTATACGAGAGCTTACGTGTTCTAATTCACAAATGATATCAATGAATAGGTTATATACCAATCAAGCCTAGTTGTGTGTATGTGCTGTATTAAAGTACAGTTGACATACAGTATTAGGTTCAGATATATAACAAAACGATTCAACATTTATAAACTCCATGAAATCATTACCATGACTGTCTAGTTTCATCTGTCACCATACAAAGTTATTACAATAGTACTGACTACATTCCCTGTGCTGTACATCCCCATGTCTGGTTTTATAACTGGAAATTTGTACCTCTTAATCCCTGTCAACCTATTTTGCCCATCCTCCCACCACCTCCCCTCTGGCAACCACCAGTTTGTTCTCTGTATTTATTAAGTCTATTTAGTCTTTGTTCATTTGTTTTGCTTTTAAAAATTTCTGCATATAAGTGAAATACAGTATTTGCCTTTCTCTAACTTACTTCACTTTGTATAATTCCCCCTAAGTCATCCATGTTGTTACAAATGGCAAAATTTCAATTCTTTTTAATGGCTGAGTAATATTCCATTGTAGGTGTAGATACTGCATCTTCATTATCTAATTCATCTATTGATGGATACTTAGCCTGCTACCATATCTTGGCTATTTTAAATAATACTGCTGTAAACATGGGGGTGAATGTATCCTTCTGAATTAGTTTTTGTATTCTTTGGGTAAATACCTAATAGTGCAATTATCAGATTATAGGGTAGTTCTATTTTTAACTTTCTGGGGAAACTCCATACTGGGTTTCCACAGTGGCTGCACTAGGTTGCATTTCTACCACCAGAGCAAGAGAGTTCCTTTTTCTCCACATCCTTGCTAACACCAGTTGTTTCCTGTGTCACTGATTTTAGCCCTCCTGGCAGGCATGAGGTGATACCTCATTCTAATTTTGGTTGGCATTTCCCTGATAAGGGACATTGAGCATCTTTCCATGGGTCTATTGGCCATCTGGATGTCTTTTTGGAGAAATGTCTGTTCATGTCTTCTGCCCATTTTTAATTAGATTATTTGTTTCTTGGGTGTTGAGTTACATAAGTTCTTTATATATTTTACGTATATTAATCCTTTATCAGATATGTCACTTGTAAATATCTTCTCCCATTCAGTGTTTCCTTCATTGTGCAGAAGCTTCCTTTTTTGATGTAGTCTTAAGAGTTTATTTTTGCTTTTGTATCTTTTGCCTCAGGGAACCTATTTAGAAAAAAATTGCCACGGCTCTTTTGGGATTGTTATGGTTTCAGGTGTCACATTTAGGTCTTTAATTCATTTTTAATTTATTTTTATGTATGGTGTAATAAAGTGGTCCAGTTTTTCCCAACACCATTTGCTGAAAAGACATTTTCCCATTGGATATTCTTACCTGCTTTGTCAAAGCTTAAATGACCATTTTTGGGTTTATTTCTGGAATTCTGTTCTGTTCCATTTATCTGTGTGTCTATTTTTATGCCAGTACCAAAATGTTTTGATTACCACAGTTTTGTAATATAACTTGATATCTGGAATTGTGATGCCTCCACATTTGCTTTGTTTTTTTCAAGACTGCTATGGCTATCTGGGATCTTTTGTGATTCCATACAAATTTTAGGAATGTTTATTCTAGTTCTGGGAAAAATGCTGTTGGTATTTTGATAGGAATTGCATTAGATGTGCAGATTGCTTTGGGCAGTATAGATATTTTAACATTTGTTCTTACAATCCAGGAGCATTTGGAATGTCTTTCCATTTCTCTGTGTCATCTTCAGTTTCTTTCATCAGTGTTTTAAAGTTTTCAGAGAATAGGTCTCTCATGTCTTCAGCTAGGTTTATTCCTATCTTATTACTTTTGGTAAATTATAAATAGTATTGTTTTCTTACTTCCATTTTCTGCTATTTCATTATTAGTGTATAGAAATGCAACGGATTTCTCCACATTAATTTTGTATCCTATGATTTTACTAAATTCATTTATCAATTCTAGCAGTTTTTTGGTGGTCATTCAGGTTTTCACTATACAGTATCTCATATATACACCATATCATATCATCTGCAAATAGTAAAAGTTTTACTTCTTCCTTCCCAATTTGGATCCCTATTATTTCTTGTTGTTGTCTGACTCCTGTGGCTAGGACTTCCAGTACTATACTATAAAAGTGGTGAGAACAGATATCCTTGTCTTGTTCCTGGCCTTAGAGTAAAGGCTTTATTTTTCCCCATTTTGGGTGTTAGCTGTGGGATTTTCATATGTAGCCTTTATTATGTTGAGGTGCGTTTCCTCTAAACCAACTTTGTTGAAGGTTTTTATTGTGAATCAGTTTTATATTTTGTCAAATGCTTTTCCTACATCTCTTGATATGATCATATGGTTCTTATCTTTTCTCCTATTGATGTGATGGGTTTTCTGTATAAGGTATCATGTCATCTGCAAATAGTGATAGCTTTACTTCTTCCTTATCAATTTGGATGCCATTTCTTTATTTTTCTTGTCTGATTGCTGTGGCTATGTTGAATAAAGGTGGCAAGAATGGGCTTCCTTGTCTTGGTCTTAGAGGAAAAGCTTTTAGCTTTTCATTGTTAAGTATGATGTTAGCTGTGGGTTTGTCATGTGTGGGTTTTAATACATTGAAGCAGATTCTTTTTATACCCACTCTTTTGAGACTTTCTATCATGAATGTTGAATTTTGTCAAATGCTTTTCCTATATCTATTGAGATGATCATGTGATTTTTTTTTTTACCCTTCATTTATTAACGTAGTAACTACACTGACTTGCAGGTCTTGAACCATCCTTGTATCCCTGGAATAAATCCCATGTGATCATGGTGTACAGATTTTTTTCAATGTATTATTAAGTTTGGTTTGTTAATATTTTAACAGTTTTGCATTTATAATAATCAGGGATAGTGGAAATAAGGCCTAATTTTTAACCAAAGAAACTTCTTTATCTTTCTAGACAAGATCAAAAGATCACAACTTATTGTATAGGCAGTTATTTTTAAAGGAATATGACTTTTTTGTTTTAATAATTTTTTATAGCATACCACTTCTTAAAATAGTTGTCTGCACCCAAATAAAGGATTAAAAGCAACCTATATCGGTAATAACTATGTATAGTGAAAAGTATTGTTAGTAAAACTTTGTTTTTCTATTGAATCTTTACCTTAATTATAAGGTCCTTAGAAGAAGCTGAAAAATACAGTGTAAAGAAATAAACTGAACCAAAATTAATCACACTAAGACTATGTCAAACTAGTGTTTTCACAGAGAAAAAAGTAAGGGATATGGGAAGATTCTGGCATACAATTTGATTAACCCAATAAGGTATCTATTTGATTTAAATCTCTCCTGAATGACTTGTCTGTTTCACTACTTTTCACATAGCCTTTGGGGCTGTATATAGGGAAAGATACTATTTTTAAAATGTTTCTAAATTTCATTTCATTGTAAATTTTATATATAAGGGGGGAAAAGTGGGGCACCTGGGTGGCTCAGTGGTTAAGCATCTGCCTTTGGCTCAGGTCGTGATCCCAGGGTCCTGGGATCGAGTCCTGTACTAGGTTCCCTATGGGTTGCCTGTTGTCTCTGACTCTCTCTGTGTCTTTCATGAATAAATAAAATATTAAAAAAAATTAAGAGGAAAAATGTAAGGAAAAAAATGTGGGATAAAAAAATATAAATTCCTTGGATAAATATGTCTTTTGTAGATCCAGCCTGAAAGAGAAAAATTAAAAATCTGATGAGAGATTATTAATAAAAGTCCAGAATAGTACTAAGTGATTATAGTGGTTACAGCTCAGTAGGACTATGCTAAATTTATTTAACCACTGTTAACCATATGATAAACCAGATGGTGTATTAGTCTCATAATGAACTTGGAATTATGTTGGGAAACAAATAAAATGTCAGCCATATTCAGCGTAACTGGTGTGTACGTTTAATCACTCTGACCCTCAGAAGTCAAGTTCTAGAAAACACAATGAAATAAAGCAATACATAGCTTGGAGGCAAAAAATGAATTCTTAAGAATTTGAAGCCTAATAATTATTAGGCTGTTGGATTACCTTTGAACATGTATCACATTAAACTTACTCTTTGTTCCTTTTCCTTTTCTTCTTCCATAGTTTGAAATGCAAGGACGTGTGCTTCTTTTAAAGATTTATGTCTCTGTTGATGTTGCTCCTCTAATTCTTCAAGCTCTTGTGTAAGTCGTTGTCGTTCTTGTGTAAATTGGGCTTGCAGTTGCTGCAAAGAAGTCTGAGACTGGGAAAGCTGCATCTCCAGATTCTGTTTCAGCAAGGAAATCTATGCCACAGAATGGTACACAATGAAGAATAAATACAAGGCATATTTCACAAATTGCCATCTAAGGAAAAAAGCATTTCAAAGATATTAACTATAGTAAAATAATTGCCTTCACTAAGTATCCACTTAAAATGTTTTACAGCATATCATAGATATTTAATAATTACATATCACTTTTAATTCTATTTTTAGTAATTATCCTAAAATAGACTCTTTTAAGGGTGTTATGAATTCGCTAAAGAACACTGTTAGCCCACACTTGGAAATACAGTGAACACCTATGTTACACTGCAATAAAAATTCAGAATATGAAATAAAAACACAACTAATGTTAATACACTTACTAGGTTATGGTGACTTCAAGGAGACAAAATGTCAAACTGCTTATTTGTGAGGTGGTAAGGTTTAGTAGTTAAGAATGTGGGCTCTGAGTTAAAATCCTAGCTCTGCCACTTTAGCTGTGTGAGTTGAAGAGTGTTACTACAAATGGTTCACTTACAACAGCCCTGGCATGTAGTAAGTGCTCAATAAATGTTAACTTAAGGTTATTTGAGAATTTAAAAATTACTCTTTAAGATTTATCCATTTATAATTTAGAATGCTTATGTAAATAAAAAGGATTTTCACTTTGGAATCTTGACTTAATTCAAAGGATTTGCAAACCTTCAAGCTTTTTTAAAAGCCACAAACATCCCACAGCTTATATCCTCACAATGACAGGTACTCTTCTTTAAATATGCAGAACTGATTTATTACTCTTCTTGCACACAGACATCACCATTAATATGTCTGCATTGCTTCTGGGTGTTTTAAAATACTTAAAATGAAGTCCCTTTTAAAGAATAAAAGCACAAAACACATGTGTAGGTATATATATGTTAACATATACATTTCATATAACCATTTAATCTCTGTTTTCTCATAAACAGGAAACTAACTTGGAACTAAACAACCATATTCTAATAGAAGTCTGAAGCTAAGAGGAACATAGGAGAATCAGATAAAAGTTGTCAAATGTGTTCCATAATTAGATAATAAGATGCTATATGTCTTTATATACAAGTAAAAACCATCTCTGTGGCCAAGAAGGCTGAGGGAGAGAGGAAACTGTAAGGTGAGTTTTTTGCAAATGGAAAAGATTTTCTTTTGATTGATGGAAGGATATAGGATGCCTCAGATGTTTCACAAATGAGAAGGGGCTTGGGAAAGAAAATGGATGGAGAATCCCCAGAGATGCAGAAAATAAGAGAAAATAAGGGAAATGCTGCAACAACAGCTTAGGCCATACTTATAGAGTAGGAAGACTAAGACAAATTATACTGTGTGACTTCTCAACATTTTATGCAAAGAAAATCAGGATGAAATGAATATTGAAGATAACCTAAAAGAAAATCATAAAAGGGTAAAAGGCAACAAAAATGTGTTTGTGAACACTAATGTGTAATTGGTAGGGTCATTTTCTTCCCAGTTAGTTGTCCTTGAAATAGAAAAGGTACCTGCCTACCCGCTCTCTTCCCAAGTTCAACCGTTGATGGGGACCCAGTGTGGGGACCCACGTGACTGCCTTGTCTCTAGTGACAACTTGTTAGAGTATATATACAGGAATGTTAGGAAAAGACTATGCTACATATAGAATATGACTGGTATTATAATGATTGATATTGTTAAAACTATCAATTGGCCTCTGGCCAAGTAAGGACTAAAATCCATTCAGTGAACAAACTGCTCACTAAAGTGTCTACCTTGATAGGCACCTGCATCAACTCAAAGAAAAGGCCCACGTTTTTCCAATTTGCACACAGGTACCACATGCGCTAATAGTAGCCCTGGGTCCAGTCCTCCCAGTTAAGCGTGCACTTAGTAAGTAGCCAACCAGTTTATAGCAGTGTAGCTCATTTTCTGCAATACCCACTTCAAAAACTGACTGCATCAGAAAGAGCTCTTTTACATGTTAATTTGACTACAACTGACTCACACTTTAACTATTTAAGGATGAAATTTACATAGAAATATAATATTGAAAATGAGGTACCATAGTAATATAATAGATATTTAAAATCTAAGCACACTTTCAAACCTCTCTAGCTTAAATAAAATGCACTTAAGTTAAATATTTAACTTAATATTTTACACTTAATATACTTTACCTTGAAAGAATTCCAAAGTATTATTTTTCTTTTTAGGATATAAGATTAATCTTTTTAACTATACTGGATAAAATATAAAGTATATGCAAAAAGACATTATCATGCAATGTAGTGTTCACATATACTTAGTTTAGATATTCTGTATTAGTAACTTTGAAAGCACACCAAATTAGTATTAAAGCTATCTAAAATATCTGGATTCATGCTCAAGGACATAACATGAACTATATGCAGAAAGCCTTTATCATGCAATGCAACATCAAAACTTATTTTGTTCATTTTATAAATAAATTAGTAGCACTGCATCATTCAACATGAAAATTACATGACACTTTAAAACAAATAAGGAGCAAAGCAATGTAAAATGAACTAATGTTTTATAGCTATAATTTAAACAGCTGACTTTAGTATACTTTATGGATATGGAAATACATATTAATATAAAATTTCACTAATTCAAAATAAAAGAGAAGAAAGACTGTCAAATAGTTTGGGCAATCTTGATCAGTACTTTTATTACAGAATTATAGAAAGGTATTTGAATAAATGAGTGAAAATGGTTGTTCAAATTATATGTTCAAAGTATGTAGTATATTAGTTTCTATATATTTGTTTTAATTTAAAATTTTTTTAAAGATTTTACTTATTTATTAATGAGAGACACAGAGAGAGGCAGAGACAGAGGCAGAGGGAGAAGCAGGCTCCATGCAGGGAGCCTGATGTGGGACTCAATCCTGAGACCGTGGGATCATGACCTGAGCCAAAGAAGATGCTCAACCACTGAGCCACCCAGGCGTCCTATAATTTTAAATTTTAATGCTTTTTATTTTGTTGGTTTCAAATAATAAGTCAGATGAATCCTTATTTCAAAAACAAATTTATCTTCATTTAAAAAAAATCTTATCAAATGTGTTGGATATGAGTCATATAGTCTAGGTACAAGATACTTTGTAAACAATTTTAAAGGGCAATAGTAAATGCCACCTCTGATCTCTACCACTTAAAACACTGATGTCTTTTTGAAAATATAGTGTAAAAATTTCAGAAAGACAAAAATTAAAATTAAAAACATATGGATACATTTTTCTGGAGAAAGGAAAGCTTCACCAATTTTCTACGGGGCAGTTTCACAAAGATTCTGTGCCATCACAGTGGTGCATGAAAAAACACCCTCAAAATAGAAAATGAGTCAAATTTGAGGTACTGGATACAATAGGATGTTACCATGGGACATGGAGTTACGTTAAGCCAAAATACTTATCAATTTTGATAGGAAAGGTCAACACAAATTCTTAGAAAGTCTAAACCATATGATATTCAGTTCAATACTTTCAAATATATAAAGCAACATTAAAAACAGCTAACACAGGCTTAGAGGACAGTAAGGATAATTTATTACTATGTCAACAACTTATACAAATGTTCATATAAAATGTTTGAAGGTCCTTGAATATTTTAATCCCCCCCCCCCCCTTTAACCACTAATTTGCTTTTTTGAAGAGTCGAGCTAAGAACGTCAATTTAAGCTTAGGGAAATTATGACCATTCTGAGAAAATTCTGAATTGTTCATAATTTCTTGGTATTTTTCTAAGAAAACCTCTAAACTGAATTTATTAAGAATCACCAACAATACCTACTTAATGTTCTTAAGATATTTCTGTAATATATTTTCAATCACCCTCTCATTCTTCGTTGAAAAAAAATTAGAAAGCTTTTATAAAGGGCAAAGCTATCAATAACCACTTGTATTTTAGAACAAAGCAATATATAGCTGAAAATTTCTTGCATGGAAGGCTGGGAAAGAATGTGTGGAGGGAGTGGGTAGATGTTCACTCTGCTCAACACCACTGACAGGGTTATATTTTGTTTGTTATTCTGATGACAGAATGGAAGAGCTGATCTTCATGACTATGATGTTACAAAAGGAAATTAATTAATGAGGATTTTATCGTGTCACCAACCCCTTTTAGTTTTTTCATAAGAGAGGAATCAAGGCATTCCCATTTTAGTTATTAATGATTTAACTTCAATTTAAAGTTGTTTTTTTAATTTATAATTATTTAAGAAAAGGTGACTATGCTGTCACAAGTATTCTGAAGTACAATTAATTCTGATAATAATCTTACCTTATTTGGGTTCTTACTCCTATCGCAATTAGTACATAGGTCAAAAAGTCTGGTTTAATACAGTGATCATGCCCAAATTCTTACTATATGTGAATTTCTAAATGTAGCCTTATTTCACCAACATTGGAATATCTTTGTTGCTTATTCTTAAATATATTTTTAAATGGTGTTAAATGTATTCATGTTTTTAAGTAATCTCTCTACCTAATGTGGGGCTCAAACTCACAACCTCAAGAGTTGCATGCTCTACTTACTGAACCAGCCAGGCATCTCTTTATTCATGTATTTCTAATTATTTTTTATATAGAAAGCAAATTTTAATATTTAAAATAGATAAAATGTTCTTTTCTTGCATAGTAAAAAGAATTTAGAGAGGTATGAGGAAATAGTTTTACTCCAGAAGTATCAAAATTTCACAGAACATCTCAAACTTTGATTCTCCTAAGACAGGAGTTGGCAAACTGCAGCCTGTTGTTGTAAAATAATTTTTATTGGAACATAACTACACAAATTCATTCACATATTGTCTATGGCACTTTCATTATACAACAGCAAAGTCCAACAATTGCCAGAGAAACTGCACGGCTCACAAGGCCAAAAGTATTTATTACCATCTGGCCTTTTACAGAAAATGTCTGCAGACCTCTGCCCTAGGATATCAAGAAAAATATTCAAAGATGTTCAGTTCTGTTATTTTAAAGAACAATGTTGGGTATGGTAAAAAAAAAAACAACTCATTTTTTAATATTCATATTACATATGAAAAATTTTTAAATGAGTGTTTACATTGGAATATTACTTTGAAGCTTAATTTCTGCATATTTTAGTAAGAACAATAGCTTTGCCAGTTCTTAGAAAAGGGATTTACTTAATTTCACTGGTCTTTTAATAATTACAACATCAAAATGTAAGATATGTTCTGAATCTCATGAACCTTCACATGAAGGTTGTTTATTACTACTGTCTCACAAAATAAACAAGTTTAACCAAAGAAAACATATTTACATTTATCCATTGTTACGACAAATAGTTAATAGTTTTCAAAAATATTTTTCAAAGTAAACATTTAAATAATGAATTTTATGTTTGAGAGGTAAAATCTTGCTTGACTTTATATAACAAAAATATGCCCATTAATACAATGTGATAGATGTATGCACATACACAAATGAATGGCTGAAAGTTAGAAGCTTTTGTTACCCATATACAAAAACATAAGTTAGTGAATGCTGAAGTGTATTTTTTATATCATAAGTTAAAACTTTAAAGCAGTGATATTTATGCAAAATCAAAAGTGCAACATGCCCCTGTGTACAAACTGTAAGTGCCGCTCACTTACATTGTTGATAGATTTATGCAAAGCTTCACCCAGAGAGTGCCGCTAGGAAGAAAAGATCAAAGGAATAAAGGGAAACATTCAGAAATCAACTAAGTGAAAGAAAGAGGGATCTAAAAGGGAGAGTAAAACACAGGACATTAATTATAATATGCTCAAGAAAAAATAAATTGAAAACAGTTCTGAGAAAGGAATTAGACAAAAAAAATTTAAGACACAATCTAAATTTTCTGTAGTCCCTTAAAACAGTATCTGATGCCTGTGGGATGGCAGACTTACCTATGAAAAATATTGAAGGCCATTACATATAAATCAGAGTTCATTTGAAAATAATGGTTATTGAAGGACCTAAAAGAAATATTACTGTTCTAAGTTCCTCTTAGAAATCTAAAATATAATGTGTAAAAGCATTATACTCACTACTGGTATGGTATGCTCATGACAGATTTCTCAAGAGAAATGAGCAGATGAGAACTGAAACACTAACTGCATAATTTGGGGGCCAAAAATAAATATGAGTTAATCATTAAAATATGAACATTTAATAATAATCTGATTTTATACTTGGGGGAAAGAAGAAAGAAATGACTTTATATCTTTTCGATTCTTTTTTCTAGGATATATTTAGCAAATTATTTATGGTCTGGGTTTATTTTTCAGAAGTTCATTGCAATTTTCAGAGTGATATAAAACAATTGGAAAAACCTATATATACCCTCTCTTTCCCCAAATATGGGGGAAAATGTGAATTTATTTTCAATTGCCTCATTTTTTTCTGCTTTCCAAAAATATAAAAGGGTATTTAAATTTATATTAGAAATTTAAGTAGAAAAGTTCTTGTGAAATAGTTTTCACTTGGACATTTATCACATTTTCGGACAAAAAAGAATTCTTTTTTTCATAATATTATTCCTTGGTATGTCATAAATTAAAACTTGTTTTTCATCTGGTAAATCATTTTTTTTCTAATAATATAATTTAGAATATAGTATACTAGTGTTATGAAAGAAAGTTGAGAAAAAAGATTAATTTCTATTTGGTTCTTCCATAACTACTCAATTTAAAGTTTCTCATAAATATATAATACATAGAATTATATATATATAATACATAATATACAATTTGTATAGACATACACTTTTATATATATTAGTTATATTAATTTTACTTACTTTTTCTTTATGCTTTCTCATACTTAATATTCTTTATATACTAATAAGATACTTCTCCAGACTTCACAAAATTTATGAAAACCTGAGGAATTTTCAGTTGTGTTTTTTTTTTTTCAGTTGTGTTTTTTTGTATTTCTCAGAACTGTTGTCCTAGTACTAGACGTTAATTTAAAATTTATGGCATTTACTTATGAAATAGATTTTATTTTCACTCTTTAAGTATTACCTGACATAAATATGTATGTTATTGAGGATTCTGGAGCTAACTGATAAAGTAGGCTAATATGATAGATTGTAAAGTGGCATGTCAGGTATCCCTTAGGAATTCTAGATTTTAGATTTTATACAACAGAAGTATCCTAGAACACTTGGAATCTAAACTCACAGGGGCACTGTGTCTGGCAACACACTGGTACAAGCCATGTATAAATAGCTAAACCAAAGGCATGGTCCTTGAGCTGAGCCTTGGGGCGACTCATATCATAGACCTGGCTGTGGCAATTGGGACATGCACTAATGCTATTGGGTCACAATACCCTTATTGGTTAATACATAAATAAAGATTTATTTTTTCATTAAATTCTTTATTGGAGTACTATTAAATTCCAGGAATATCTTAAGTATAGAGTGAATAGAGAGTTGAATATGACAATAAAAAAAATATACAAAAAAAATCAAAGAAATAGTTGATGATAAACTATGATTAAAAAAAAACCCGCTGTGATAGCAAATGACTGGAAGTGATACTGGGTTGACTGTTAGGAAAGATCTTTTGAAAGAAGTGATGCTTTAACTTGGAAAATCAATGAAAAAGCCAGCCACTAAATGGGGGAAAGGGTGTCCAGGCACATGAATTAGCTAGCACAAAGAACTTGAGGTGGAAGTGAGCTGGGAGCGACTAGGTGTGCATGTGTGTATATGTGGTGGGGGAAAGTAAGTTTGTGATGATGACATGAGATGCGTGATTTTTGCAGGGGCCAGATGGCTTAAGGCCTAGGACAATAAAAACAAAGAGTCTTAATTCAATGAAATACCTTGAAAGAATCTTTGGGAGGGGAATGGCAAGATCAGTTACATCATAAAAGGTTACTTTGAGTGCTATGAAGAAAAGTGAAATTGGGGAGACTGGATAGGAGGCTATTACAGTGGTGGCTTGGCCTAGTGTTTACTAAGGGAGATGGAAACACTTGGAGCTGGGGTGTTTTGGAGGTGGAATAAATAGGATTGACAGGTTACAGGAGATAAGGGAAAAAAGAAATCAAAGATGACCTTTAGTTTTTGTTTTGAGCAACAAGCAGTGCCAAGAAGTGAAGATGATGGGTTAGGGGATGGTGATAGGCAATCAATATTTCTGAATCAAACATGTGAAATTTGAGATGCCTATTAGCCAACCAAGTGATTTTGAGTTCAGGTGAAGATGTCAAGGCTAGAGATTTAACTTTGGAAGTCACTGACATAGAGATGGTGTTTATGCCACAATACTAGTGAGATCCCTCAAGTTAAGTGTCTGTGTGAAAGAATACTGAATGAACTAAAAATCCATATGCAAAAATATTATTTGGTTAAACTTTCTATATAAGCAAGATCCATGTTAATAAAAACTGATGCCCTCTATAATAATCAATTTGTTTTAAAACATCTTAAGCTTCTTATTAATTTTTGAGATAAGTGAAAAGGGCTTCAGGACATCCTCTTCAATTGATAGCACTTCAACATAGAAGACTTACTGAATGTGTTTCAGGATTTCTTTTCTTGAAGGATGAATATAATCAGACATTGACATAAGTGAGAAAGAAAACTGAAAATAATTTAAAAAGTTGCTGCATGCAATTAGAAATCGAGAACTTTGTAAGAAAATATGCTCTTAGGAGTCATCCCATTGTTCTAAATATCAGTTTACATTTAGAAAATAGCACAAGGTTTTACACGTTTGCAATTTGCAAACATATTAATATATAAACATTGAAATCCACTGAACTACCAGCTTTTGGAGGACAAAGACCAGGTCTTATTCATAGTTGTATCCAAAGTGCCTAACAGTATGTGGCAAAAAGTAAATAGGTCAATATATGCTTATTTAAGACTAAATGAATGATATGAACTCTTATTTAGTTTTTGCTACTCCCTACCTTTTCCTCTCCCCCCATAAAAAGAGCAGTAAAGAGAAATTTCAGTTAAAAAGAATAAAGTTATTTAGAAAAAACTACATCTACTAGTATCATGCAAAAATCCTGTTGACAAGGTCAACAGATTCTAAGATTTAAAAATATATCCTCTAAGAGAAATGAACTAATGAGTATACTAAATATTTGTCCAGAAAATATTAATCAGAACAAAGAAAAACTGCCAAGAGGGAAAAATATTCATTGAATGGCACCTAACTTGTCCCACTGTAGTCTATTCTCCATACTGCAGCCAGAGTTTTGAAGTTAAGAGTATGAATATTTCACACTCCTGATTAAAATCTCTCAACAGTTCCTCATTGTTCTTTAGACAAAGTCTCAACAAAACCCCAAGTGATCCAATGCTGCCTCCTCCCCAGCCTTCTGATTCTCTTTTCTCCAGAGCAAAGGTATTTGGGGGCTGCCTGAGGGCCTTTGCACATACATCCCCATTCTGCTCAGAATGCTGTTTTCCTTCTCCTCTTGGCCTGACTACTGCTTCTCTCTCAGATCCTAAGTAAAGGATCCCACAGTTCAAGAAACCTTCCCCAAGTTCCCAGACTATGTTAGGTCCCCAGGGTATACATGCTGTGTACCTCAGTTGTAAGGAGTTAATGTGTTAAACTGTTATTTCTATTTGCCTTCCTTTCTAGATGATAAGCACTAGGAAAGCAGAGATCATTATGATTCCATTATGAGTCTAGCACACTACATGGTGTATCAAAAGCACTAAATTTTTGACAAATAACAAAAGACAGAATAAAATTCTCTTTACTAACACAAGAAATGTCATTTATCAAATTTTTAACTTCCTTGAAATAACATGTACACTAATCTTACACTGAAATTCAAGTGAAATATGTTAAAGCCTAATAAAATGTTCTAAAATTCAATATTTAGTATACAATATGGTAATTTCTTAAAGCAAATTATGTACTTTCCCTAATATTAATTTCAAGTTTTACTATATCTACAGAAAAGTGACTGAGAGAAACCTAAGTTTTAGAAAGTAAAAATCACAGCTTTAATAATTCTCCTGAAGCAAAAGCAGAAGAAAAATTCATGAATAATTGTTCAACATTTAAACTAAAGTGTAATAACAGGCATATAATAAATGAAATTAAGATGAAGACAAGCTATCACTTTAAATAATTCTTACACTTTTCTCAGAGATTATCTAAAATAACTTTATAATCATATACCCAATGACCTTAAGATCCAAAATGCTTTTTTAGTATTTGTCATATGAAATAGGAATATATTAAGTTGATTTGTTACTACAATGCTGCCTAAATGTTTTTAAGTAGTTGTTCAGGTGTGTTCTGGTCCTGCTACCTCTGAAGGCACAAACTGCATTTCGTCACAGGTCTTACTATAGTATTTTGCAGAATAGATACATGCTTAGTACACATTAAGAACGCCCCAGTATTTTAGCATCTCTTTTTAAAGCCAGCTGTAGATATCATTGTTCCATCTCTTCACTCTTTTCTCCTAAAGCTACCAATTTAACAACTGGATAAACTTATTCTAAAGAAGGAGGTTTGGGTAGGGAAAAGAAAATTAAACACTTTTAGATTTGCAAATTAATTGAAAAAACAATTTAGAATCAATCTTGGAAGAAAAAAATCTCAAGAGGAAGAACACTAACAACACTAAGTCTGATAAAAGAGGACATACTACAGTTAAAGTACAATAAGATCATTAATTTTTTTGACTGAAGAGAGTTTAAAAACAAGCTTCATATTTCCTAAGGAAAATACTGCATATTAACTTTGAATCCAGGAACTGAAGTATAAGGAATAATGGATGTTGACTGATTTTTGGTAGACTTTAATTCCATTCCACATTTTCTAGCGTCGTAACCTGCTATTCCCACTCTTTGTTCTAGCTGGCTTCTCTTTCTCCATATTTTTTTTTCCCCTTCACTCTTTCCACTGCTCTTCCCTTTGACTTCCTTTTTCTTTATTCCAGTCATCTCTTTTTCAAGGGCTCAGGCTGGATCTATGATGTTTGTTCTACATGGTTTCCTGCTCTCCTAATTTCTACAGAGACAATTAAGAAAACTCAAGGTCAGCTTCACTGATCTATCACTGCTCAGGGCTCGGTCAACGTCTTTGTGTTAGCTGGGAAGAGATGATTCCAGCTCCCTTTCTAATCTCTACCTCAGAACCCATTTGTATCTATTCTTCCATTAAAAGGTATTATTGTTATTCTTTTAAAATCAACATTAAAAATGATGAAAATACCATCTTTTTCCAGTAGGCAGAAATGCAGTTTCTAAAGAGAATTCCTTCCTTCCTAGCATGAAACTTTAGAGTTAAGAAATGCAGCTAGCAGAATCAGCACTGAGCCAAACTTACTCAAAATTTTTGTGATCTAAATAGTGTAGACCAGGAGATCCCTGGAGGGCTCAGCAGTTTAGCACTTGCCTTTGGCCCAAGGCATGATCCTGGAGACCGGGAATCAAGTCCCACATCAGGCTCCCTGCATGGAGCCTGCTTCTCCCTCTGCCTGGGTCTCTGCCTCTCTCTGTCTCTCTCATGAATAAATAAATAAAATCTAAAATAAATAAATAAATAGTGCAGACCAGTGCTATCTAATAGAATTGTCACTGAGAGCCATGTGTATAATCTAAAAAGGTTTTAATAGCCATATTTTTAAAAAAGATTTTTAGTCATATATTTAACCCAATCTATCCAAAACATTATCATCTCAACATGTGATTACAGCATACAAAAATATTAGTGAGACAGACATTCCATCTACTTTTTGTACTAAATATTTGAAACCCAGCATACTCTTTACAATGACATGTCAGTTTGGATGAATTCCATTTCAAGTGCTCAACAGTCATTTGTGGCTAGCAGCTACCATCTTGGACAGCACTGGTCGAGAAATCAGAACACAGTGTGCAACACCTCCAGAAGCTGGCTTCTCAGTTGGTCTTAATCAACAGCAATGTTCTATTTCTTATTCATGTCATTGCCCTTTCTAGATGAGTGTGAAAAATTCTAAAATTTCCTGTGATGGTAGAATCAATATGTCTAAAACTAAACTCACCATCCCCTCAGTTAAGTAGTTCATGACCTCCCTGTCTCAGATGTTTATTCTGGCTTTAAATCCTGAGTCAACTTTAACATTTCTTTCTCCTTTACCAAAGTATTCCATCAAATTTCATGATTTGTTCCCTTGTAATTTCTCTTGTATTTTCAGTACAATTCAGTTTTTTTTGAAAAAAACTCAATTCAGGTTCTAAATGGACAGAATCATTTGTACTTCATGTATCTGACAACTTCCTCTTCTGTGCTCTGCCTCGGTTTTTCTTCACCATTCAACTATTGAGTGCTTACTATATGGCAGGCAGTTTAGGGAACTGAGTATGCAATAGTGAACAGTACAGATAAAGATCCAGCTCTCATGAAACTACATTCTAACAGGGAAAAGAATCAACATGATGCTATGTAGTAACAAATGTTTTGAAGACATACAAAGCAGAATAAGAGGACACAGAAAGATGGAGGGTGCTATTTTAGAGGAAGTGGTTAAGGAAGATCTTTTTGAAGAGTTAAGATTGAGCAGAAAGTAAAAGAATAAGCCATAAGATCTGGGGAAAATGAGTTCCATGTGGAGGGACTGGTAGGAGCAAAGGCCCTGAGATGGATTAACCTTGGGATGTGTGTGTATGTGTGTGTGTGTGTGTGTGTGTGTGTGTGTGTGTGTTCCAGGAACTGCCAAGTCTTCCAGTAGAACTCCAGAAAAAGAAGGGAAGGAGTGGCAGGAAACAAATCATAAGGCTGCTGGTATAGGCCACAGAAGTATGGATTGTAATCTAAACATGGAAGGTTTGAAGCAGGGGAATAACGTGATCCGATTTAATATTTTAAGAGCATCACTCCAGCTGGTTGAGAAACAATATGTAGGTGGGCAAGAGAAGACACAGGAAGACCAAATACAGGTTCCATTTACAGTGTAGGGAGAACTGCAATAATTTGGACTAGGGTGGTAGCAGAGCAAGTACTGGGAAATGGGCAGACCCTGTGTGAAGGCAGAATAGCAGGAAATGCAGATGGACTGGCTGTACAGGGTGACAGAGAGGAGTTAGAGATGGCTGAGCAATAAATGGATGGCAGTGTCTAGGAGGAATATCTGGCGTAGGTTGAGGGGTGATGATTGGGTGCATGTGTATTCAAGAGTTCTGTTTCAGATGTTTTGGATTATTTATATTGAGATCTCTCCATTTCACCCTCACTTCAGTATCACAGCCACATAAAGCTCCCTAGAATAAAACTTTCAAAATGTTATTCTCCTATCCATAAATCTTTGACAATCCCATACCTTACTGAGTGAACTATGAACTCCTATGCTCGGAAGTCAAAATTTTTCACACTGACCTTTCACCCCAACTGTCCCCACCTCATTTTTCTGTATTCCGCAGAGTGCCTGGGAAATAAGAGTATATTCAATCAAATGTTAAATGGATTGAAATATTTGTGTTTATCCTTTACCCTATTTGAAAGTCACCCTAGAGCTGACCTCTCTAATGACATTTTCCCCAATCACATTGGCCATGTCACTCTATACTCCCACCCAGTGGTAAATTGCTAAGTATGTAATAGCTTTCTGAAAAATCAGAGATGTGCAGATGTGCAGTACGTGCTGGTTGTCTGTGGTGTGAATACCCTCACTGTGGATATCTGTTAGCCACCAACATGTCCCAGAATATGGGGCTGTGAAGGCCTCCACACAATCAGAGCTGTGTGACCTGGTAGGAACCAGATCCAACACATCATTGTTCCTATAGTACAAACTGTCCAGACCATTTCTGTAGGTATCTGTAACTAAATCTTCTCCTGTTAGATTATAGATAGGCTAAAAACTGTGTCATATACACAGTGGCTATAACCAGCTACATAAGGGCCTCAAAGTTCAAAATGGAGATTCAGACCCAAACTACAAAGTCCCGCAGTTCTATGTCTGAATGATTGTGTGTCTCCCAAATTTCTCAGTCCACTGATCTGAATGAAGGAATTAAAATAGTAATTCACTGGACTGGAAACAAAATAAAATTTGCCCTGAAAAAGGTGAAATGAAGGAATATATGATGACATTTTAGGATCACAAGTAGAAAGTATGATCAAAGAGGACTCTGTATACTCACTTTTCTTTTAGACAAAGTTGAAGGATAAAAATGTAGTTCTTTTGCTTTAAAGAAATTCAAATGTACGCTAATTAGCCCAGAAACTATACCTAGTTTTGAACTAAAGTGTAATTATTGGACAGAAAAAAAAGAACATAGTGAAACATTAAAACTAAAAATATGAAATTGGATTCTGATCAGAGCACAGAATAAAAATAATAGCTTTGGGTAATTTTGATAAGGTAAAGAACATCTGACTGAAGAAAAGTGAAAATCTTGTCTTTCTTTGCTCATTTCTTGATAGGTAAAATTATTTATTTTAAAAGATTTTATTTATTTATTCATGAGAGACACAGAGAGAGGCATAGACACAGGCAGAGGGAGAAGCAGGCTCCATGCAGGGAGCCCGACATGGGACTCGATCCTGGGTCTCCAGGATCACACCCTGGGCTGAAGGCAGCACTAAACCTCTGAGCCACCTGGCTGCCCTTGATAGGTAAATTTAAATCAGAATTAAATCTCAAGAGATTAAGTTCACATGAAAGATACACTATTTCTTCTTTGCTCTAAGCAGAGTAAGTAAAGAACAAGCAAACCAAGACACAAAAACAGACTTGTGTTCACTTCATAGTTAAAATATGTGAAAACACAGATCCTCCAATACTTTTCACCTGGCTGTTCCAATTCTGCTCCCCACTCTTACTCTTTAAATGTCACAAAGCCCATGCCAGATCTGTTTTCCCTAAGTGCAGAGGGGTGCTGGTGTGCTAGGGACAAGGGGATGAGTGAGGCCAGTAGTAGTAAGCAGAGTGAAACGGTGGTAGGGCTCAGCACTGGGGCATGGAAGGTATGAGGAACAGGGCTTAGTAGGAGTCAGGCAAGTGGAAAGTGATAGAGCAGGTATATATAACACACTGGCTCTAGGAATCCATCTAAAATGATCAAGCGAACAAGATCCAAAGGGCCAAGAAAAGACTGCTGGTCCTGCTAGAAGTTTGTCCTCTCAACACGCCTGGAAAGAGTGCAACTTTGATGACACAATAACTACTTTCACTTCAATGTGGAATCCTTTGTTCACTTGTTTTAACTTTCTTCAAGTACAGAGGATCCCAAGGTGCAACAGCTATTTGCAGGCTTATCTGTGGGAAGGTGTATGCCCTATAGATTTTAGAAGTGGGGAGAAGGGAAGATATTATAATTTTGGAAATGGGACTGACGGCACAGAACAGCACAGAAAGTTTCATCTTTGGAGGCAATTAATTTCTGGTTATACTGATATTTATGGTTAATCTGTTCTGAAAACTGATCAGAATATTATTTCTATAAAGCTGGCAAAAATTGGAGTCATTATGTAATAAATTACTTTATGACACACAGAATTAAAATAACATGGAAAACATTATGTCCTCTCAGGAATAAACAATGCAGAAGAGACACTGGGGGAAAAAAAAGAAAAAGTATCAGAGAAGAAGCATGGATGAAATTTGACAATTTATTATAAGAGAGATTACATGAGTAATGAAATAATTTAATAGAAAACAGATGGGAGAAGTGGTAGGTCCTCTTTACAGTGCCAGGTCCAGCCAAAAAATGTCTATATCAATAGTTTGTTTTTGAAAAACAAGGCAGGCTTTCAGGGGTGATTTTCATTTTTATTATATAATTGAACAAATCTTTTAAAGTATAGAACATCATAGAAGAGTAGTACCAGTCTACCCAGGAAAATCCATCCTTTTAGGTCTCTAAATAGGAATGTAAAATAAGTGTACAGAAGGTAACCAATAAGCAATGAAAGACCAGACACAAAGTGGCAGGCCCCAATTACTCCTGAAAGATACTGCATGTATGTACTTACTATGTAGTAAGTTATCCTATAGAAAGCCTATCCTGTTTATTTTGAAATTCATCATGATCACAAATAGAAAGATAATAGTAGATTTCTAGCACTAAATTACAAAGCTGCTTCTTGTCCAAGTTCTGCACTTGCTTATCAACTAGTGACTCATGCAGTCAGTCTTATTTAATAGCTGGCTTTGCAGGAGAGTGCTAAGAATTCATAAATTTAGAAGTTGTGTAAATGAGTGAAAATTCTTTTAATTATAGTTATAAATGGAAATAGGTTACCTGACAGAAGAAGATAGATTTAGGACATAAGATAGATTTATATAGATATATTTATAAGATAAATATAACACTACCTCTTATTGATAACATTTTGAAGTGTAACAGGCAACCTTCTTTTGGTGAGAAAGAAACTGCTCACCTCTGATACAACTATAGGCATTCAGGATGTATTTAATAAATTTTACCTCCCAGGACCCAAATGATATCTAGTGGCTTGAAAAAAAGATTTTATACTTTCAAAATATGGGTAATTTCTCCATTTAAAAATCTCGAAAGATGAATGGATAAAGAAGATGTGGTTTATGTATACAATGGAATATTACTCAGTCATTAGAAACAACAAATACCCACCATTTGCTTCAACGTGGATGGGACTGGAGGGTATTATGCTGAGTGAAGTAAGTCAATTGGAGAAGGACAAACAGTGTATGTTCTCATTTATTTGGGGAATATAAATAATAGTGAAAGGGAATATAAGGGAAGGGAGAAGAAATGTGTAGGAAATATCAGAAAGGGAGACAGAACATAAAGACTCCTAACTATGGGAAACGAACTAGGGATGGTGGAAGGGGAGGAGGGCGGGGGTGGGGGTGAGTGGGTGATGGGCACTGAGGGGGACACTTGGGATGAGCACTGGGTGTTATTCTGTATGTTGGTAAATTGAACACCAATAAAAAATTAATTTATTAAAAATAAAAAAAAGAAAAAATCTCTAATGTGTTCAGTTCAAATATTAAACCAAAACCTGTAAATTTCTTTATAGAATTTAGGACTGCATATGTAACATTATTTAGTACAATGTTTCACAAGTTATTAAATATGTCTCCTTTGATTTTATTCATTTTTAAAATTTAAAATTTGCCCTATGAAAAATAACAAAATATAGTGAATTAATGCACAATGTTTTATAATATTTCCCTGGCTAGAGAATGTCAAGGAAAATGAACTTTCAGAATGTTAGAGACTATTAATTACCTGGTTTAAGAGATCTTCTACTTTCTTCTGCCATGAATCCCTGGCTGCATTTTTCTCTCGTTCCTTTAACTGCAAAAGTTGAGACATTGCTGACTTCTTATCTTCTTCATGTTGAAGTCTTAGCTCTTCACGAAGTTTAGAACACTCCTGTCTAAAATAAAACAAATGCCTTATTTTTTTTTAGTATTACAAAAGTTTAACAAAAAAGTTCAATATAAAAATGCACATGACCTGGTATTCGTATTGCAATAAAAGAGGTGCTATGGAGAGCAGACATGTGAAAGCTACTGATTTCTTCTGATGAACATACCCATTGTTTATACTTATTGCAAGGCTTCTAATATACCATTTCCTCATATTACCACCATTCCAATATTGTTCTGTTTCGCACTAGTTACCATCTTCACACATTCATCCATCACAAGATTCATAAACAGATCGAACCCCTGCAATATTCCTTGGACATGCCTGCCACCTTTTAACTGTCAATGATAATTTCTTGTTCACAATTTTTTTAACTTAAGAGGGTGAGCTTTGCTCATGTGTCGACTCAGCAAGCTCAAAGTTGCCTCCAAATGGAATTTGTAGCATCCCTCATGCTCCCATGGTAGGCCCCAAATGCCTTTACTTTTTAAAGATAATTATTCCTCTCAGCAGTTACAGTGTAGTTGTTCACAGGTTTTCTAAGTATTTAATTAATCTTCCTCAAAAGTCAACTCAGAATAAGAGTTGATTATTTTTTTAATCAGGCTTATAGAACTTAGGTAAGTTAATAATTTACCTAAGATCATTGATTTATCAATTTTTAACGGCAGAACAGGTACTAAAACAAGTCTTCTGACTTGAGGTTAGTATTTTATATAAAGAAAATAAGATCAGAAAAAGTATTCAAGCAGAAAAAAAGAATTCCAATTTCTCTGCATCTAATCATGAAAAAATTCATTAAAAATGCTATCAACTATGATTTTAATGCTAACACAACATAAGCTATATAGTGGGAAAACATTTTGGCACGTCTGTATTAAGATTACATTACAGAACCCTCCTACACTGTTGGTGGGAATGTGAACTGGTGCAGCCACTCTGGAAAACTGTGTGGAGGTTCCTCAAAGAGTTAAAAATAGACCTGCCCTATGACCCAGCAATTGCACTGCTGGGGATTTACCCCAAAGATTCAGATGCAATGAAACGCCGAAACACCTGCACCCCGATGTTTATAGCAGCAATGTCCACAATAGCCAAACTGTGGAAGGAGCCTCGGTGTCCATCGAAAGATGAATGGATAAAGAAGATGTGGTTTATGTATACAATGGAATATTACTCAGCCATTAGAAATGACAAATACCCACCATTTGCTTCGACGTGGATGGAACTGGAGGGTATTATGCTGAGTGAAGTAAGTTAATTGGAGAAGGACAAACATTATATGTTCTCATTTATTTGGGGAATATAAATAATAGTGAAAGGGAATATAAGGGAAGGGAGAAGAAATGTGTGGGAAATATCAAAAAGGGAGACAGAACATGAAGACTCCTAACTCTGGGAAACGAACTAGGGGTGATGGAAGGGGAGGAGGGCGGGGGGTGGGGGTGAATGGGTGACAGGCACTGAGAAGGGCACTTGACGGGATGAGCACTGGGTGTTATTCTGTATGTTGGCAAATTGAACACCAATAAAAAATAAATTTATTATAAAAAAAAAAGAATGAAAAAAAAGATTACATTACAAAGTAAAAAACATACCTAAGGTTTTCAGTCCATTTTATTTCTAAGTCATGGGCCATTCTGTCCACTCTGAGCTTCTCTTCCTCTTTCATGGCAGCAAGTGTTTCTTCATGCTGGTGCCTTTCTTGTTCTAGCTCACCCTGAAGAATAAAAACATGTCAATGAAAACAAGTCTTTAAAGGCAAAGTCATTGTTGGTTATTTCAAATAAGTAGAGTGCTTGCATTATAATTTAAATTCTTATAGCACAATGACTAATAAAGCTATCTATAATAATTACTCAAGATTTCTGAGTAAAATATGTGGCACATACTTTATATTTTAAATGTCCTTGTGCAAACTATGTTTCATTAAGGCTTCTAATTTTACAAATCATTTTAAACAGTTTAAAGCTAGCATAACTGATAATCTTAACTTTCCATGTCGTGGATAGTATCTTCAAATATATACACATTACAGATACATTATTCAAATTCATTCATATTTATATTCAAAAGTTTGCTATTTATTCAGAGCTGATGCATTGTAGCTATACCTTACTAACATGATTAAAATAATTATAAGATTTGGCTACTGATTGTTTTTACTATAGAACTTTAAACCAGGGATTGTGTTTAATGTTATGGAAACCTAATATATATATATGTGTGTGTGTGTATATATATATATATAATTCATATATATATGTGAAATGCCTGTAGATTAGCATTAAGTGGCTCTCAGGAGCCTATGGCTAGAGGTGACCTGCTTGGACAACATAGCAACCATGGGTCCCTGCCAGCAGTGGGGCAGCTCTTCAGCTATAACAGGAAAGGAACAGATGATGGTGCTTCCTTCTGCTTTCTCAATGACCCTTTCTGGATCACCCACTTACTAACAGCATGTGTTGTAGTGCTGCTGAGGGGCATATCCACATTAATCGGAGAGAAGAAAGTCCATGTTGAAACCTACCATGCTACACTGCTGACCTGGCTACAAGCAGTAAATTCTGAAAACTGGATACAGCCATTTTAATCAACTGTCCTTTTCACTAAGTATTCTGCCTCTAGGAACTATTTTTTTCACCACGGGCAGGATTAAACAGGGCAGAATTACTTAAAAAGTATTTCTTTTACTGAATGCAAAGTACTTTATTAGACATTAATAGGGAAAGAAAAGAGGTAAAGAAAATACTTGCTCTTTTTTTTTTTTTCCAAGTGTTTCCATATCCATCGCCTCCTGGGATCCTCATAACAACACGAGGAGGTTATAGTGAGGAAACAGAGGTTCAGCAAGGTTGAGTATTGCCAGAATACAATATTGTCATCATTGTCATCAGCATCTTACTCCTTATTTACCAACCGTGGCCTAAGATGTCTTAAGGGCAGAGTCTTGCTTACCTGTGTCTGGATTCGCCCACAGGTGCCAACGAACAGGTTGACAGTCAGGAATCAATATCCATTTGATGACGGGTAATAAACTTTAAGGAGACTACCTAATTATATTTTTACCTTGCTGATGTTTAGATTATAGCAGGTATTATAAAATTACCTCAACATTTAATAGAGCATCTTTGGTCTCCTTCAGCCGGCCTTTAGTCAAGTCGAGCTCATTCTGAAGTCTCTCCTGGGAGTCCTGAAGACTAGCAATGAGGCCTTCTGCAGAGCCAAGACCCTGTTCACTTTTCCTCACTAGATCTTGGAGGCGGCCAATCTGCAAGTACATGTAGTACTTATAATATATCTCAATCAACCAGCAAAACAGCCATGTTTGTTTTCTTAAAGTCTTTTTTCTTTAGTGGTAATTTTACTGAATGGATTTCTTTGATGAATTTGGAAGAGGCACTCAATAATCATGATAGCTTTCATCTGTTGTTTTTTTGGATTTTTTTTTTACAAGGACCTCCATATTTACAATTTCCCTTTTTTGTGACAACCATGTGAATAAGTGGATAACTCAAGTCTCTATTTTAACAAAGAGAATTCCCGTTTCTATCAAATAATCAAATACCTATCAAAAGGAATGGAAACAAGATGAAGATTATATCAAAGACAGAGGAAAAAAAGTATTTTTTTAGATACAAATATTTTTAAAACTGCTCTTTAAAATGGAATCACTTATACTTCATTTGAGCCCAGTTCTGCTGGTTTATAAAGGTGACTGACTTAGGTCAACATTGATGAGCTGATAAATGCATATTAGAATAAGTTGTGATTTCTTTGTTTCCGTACAAAATTTCCTCAGGAAATTGTTAAGAGTTGAATTTATACACTCTTGAAATTAGGAGTTAATAAGGCAATCTATTGATCAGACAGATTCATATCCTCAAGTTATGAGAACTAAGATCAATAAAAGAAATACTTTAACTAGGAAAGTGCTATGAAGAAAAAAAATCTTTTTATAAAACAGCCAAGCTATCAAAACTCTACAGAAATGAAAACTGCTAATTTTATTTTATTTTATTTTGAAAACTGCTAATTTTAAAATAACACCTGTATATTTCTCATTGTAAATACAGGGATCACAAGGAAAGCTGCAAACGTTTTCCTTCAACATTCTCTCAATTCACCACCCCTCTTCCTGTCCCCTTTCCACCCAGATATTTATATACTGAATAATTCTAGTGATGGTAACATTTTATATTTGTTAGTATTTTTAAAGGGATGCCAACCTAATAAAATGAGCTGGAAACCTTCCATTTTTTATCTGGCTTGTGATAAATGTGTTACAGGGGTGAATGAATACTATAAGGAGTTAAAGAGTTAAAGAGTATTGAACCTGGGGCATCTGGCTAGCTCAGCTGGGGTCATGAGTTTGGGCCCCACTTTGGGGGTACAGTTTAGTTAAAAAAAAAAAAAAGAGGGAGGGGACTTACTTTTACTGAACTTAGTAAAAAATCCAGTTTCAAGTTCTTGGTCTGCCACTATAAAATAGGAATAATGATGCTGCCCTCATAGTTATAATATTTAAATTCAAGGATATATGGGAAAAGATTCTTTAACTAGAAAGCAACATACAAATATCAGGTACCAATCAATAAGGAGAGGACAATCAAATTTATCAACATGTAGAAAAATTTTGTTCTACAATCCAGATAATTTTCAAATGAGTAAAAGTTACATGTACAAATGGAATACATGAAAAAACTGATAGACAACAGTATTCTAGTTATTATACAAAAACTTTAAAATGCTGCACAATTAAACATAATAAGCAAAATAATAAGTAATGAACACAACTAAACCTTGTTTTCTAAAATATAATAAAAGTGGATATGTGAGGAACACATCTGTTGTCTTCCAAGATCAAAATCTCCTTTGGTCATGTGAGCTATCTACCTTTCTTCCCATGTGGGTCCACATCAACCCAAACCCAGGAATGCACCCAGCGCTTCTTCGAAGCATAAACCAGTTAGGTCATCTCATTCTGTTGGCCATGGGGACTGGTTCAGGGGCAGGCGCATGGTTTAAGTTCATCTACTCACAGTGATCTGAGGACTTTAAAAGGAGTTCCTAAAAAAGGTCTTTTTCCAGTTGCACATATGGCCTAAGAGAATGCATGGCTGAAACAGGAAGTCAACACAAAGAAAAAAAATCCAACTAGAGCAAAAGAGAAGCTGAGTTCCAGTGTAAACAATTTCAATTCAGAATCTAGTCATGCCTGATGTTAACATACCCCTGGGCTTTTTAGTTAATTGACTGAATAAATTTCCTTAAGCTGGTTTGAGCTGAGATTTCTGTCACTTGCACTAGAGATCAATACCCTTGATTCCTCTTAAACACTGAGGGAATATCGTAAGTAGAAACCTCTTCCCTGGAATATCCACTCATGCATGCTCTTCTGTGATCCAATCCCCTTGCAATGCCTGGGTCAGTTTTTTTATAATTACAAATATTATGGATAAATGAGTATCAGCCCTGAGACCAAGCAAGCATCCACCTATTTGTACTCCACATCTTCCAAATGACGTTTCTCCTATGATAACCTCCAAAATCAAGGGGTTACAAGGCCTTCAAACCATAGCCCTTGCCTCTCCAGCTTTGGGTTAGCAACTCCCCTCCTCGGTCTTTATGCATCTTGGGAAAAGCAGCACTGCAGTTCAGAATCAAGTTCTGAAATCACACTGACAGGATTGGAATTATAGTTTTACTCACTTACTACATGACTTGCACAAGTTCCAAAACTTTTTTTGTGACTTGGTAACCATTATTTACAGCATGGGGTTATTTAGAGAATTAAAGGAACAAACAAGTAGAAAGACTACATAAAACAATGCCTGGGGTAGATAGTAAGAACTAAATAAATATGACTTATTATAGTTGCTATTCAGTCACACCCACACTGGCATCCTTCAACTTCTACAAAATCCTTGTGCCTCGGGGCAGTTGCAAAACCTTTTCTCAGTTAATTCTTGTGGCAAACCCCCGTTAAATCACCACCATTTTGCAGTATTTGTCAGACTTGTTCTTGTTTCCAGGTATCTTCTATAAATACTGCTGAAATTTTGTCAATGATCTTTAATTATTTGTTCATGTTAAATATACTGAAATGCAGGAGTCAAAAGGCATGCCCATATTTAGGGCTTTTGATAGTGCTAAATTTCTTCCAGAAAGATTATATGATTTTATATTCCCATCAGCAGCTTGGGTGCTTATTTCTTTAGCCTTGTCAACACTTGGTGGTTTCAACTTTTTTTCCATTAATTTTATGGTAATGGGAATGGTATCTCATTAATTTCATTTCTAGTTTTAAATTACAGTGATTTTAAAATTTTTTTTTTATGTTCTCCTTTAGTTCATTAAAAAAATAGGGTATCTGTATTTTTTTAGTGTTCTGTATATACTTTTGAGGTGTTAAAGACATGAATTTTGTTACTAGTACAATTTGCCAATTATTTATTCCACCCCTCCCAAATTTTTCCTCTCATAATTTTAACTATGGTATATCTCAATACACAAAAATTAAAGGTGATTTTTTTTTTTAAATCAAAGCTTTAACTGTACAGGTATTATGTGTTTTTAATTCATGACATTGCCATCATGTGTCCAAAGGCCTTCCTCATCTTAATGTCTGTCACTTGCATTTTTTATTTTATTTATATTTATAATCATGATTTGATATTACATTTCAACCTTAGCCCATCTTAGCACATCTCTGGTATTAGGCTGAAGAACTTCACTGTTCTCTCTTCTTCCATTTATATGTAGTCTTAAAAGAGCTGTTTCAGATTAAACCTATTAAATCTAACTTCCGTCCTACTTTTCCACTGACATTGTAGGAAGGTCTTCAGAGAACCCTTGATTGCATGATCTTCCCAGGTCTCATACTTTGACTTCTAGTCATTGTGTGACAGTGTGAGGCACTTGCACCTATTGGAAGTATCTGCTTTCATGTTGTTCTCATATCCATTAATTCTCATTTTCATGCCTCTGATTTCTCCTCAATCTCTTTCCCTGGCTCTGTTAATACTGGTGCTCCTCTTTGTTACTAGCAATCTTCTCATCTGCTACCTCTGATGAGCTCTTCTATGTTAATGGCTTCAGTGACTGCCTAATCTTTAGCTCTAAACCTGAACTCTACTTAGTTCCAGCCTGGATGTTTTACAGTCCCCTCAACTCGATGTCTTGCCACTCCTATGTATCTTTCCTCCTATAATATCCATCTTCTCAAAGTGGCATAATTACCTGTCCAAACATCTGAGCTAGATACCTAAATCACTTTCTACCACTTACCACATCAAGTCCTGTAAATTTTATTTTTGAATGATCTCCACTCTCAGGTTTTGTTTTCCTAGTCAGGAAGCTAATCAACTCTTGCCCATACTAATATAATGGATAGCATCTTAAGTCATCTCTCCAACTCTAATTACCAGTCCCCTCCCCATACAACTTATCCTCTTACTGCCACCAAAGCTCTTTTCCTGAGATCATCTAACAGTGTAACAGTTGCTAATCTGCTGCTATCACTCTATCATCAGGATAAATTCTAAAGTCTTTGCGTCACGGCACAAGAGTCACTCACAATTTAGCTTCAACTTCCCTTTCTACCACATTTCTTGACAAGTGCCATACTGTCAAGTAGACTAATTCTCAACCAGCATCAATTCTGCCCCCAAGGACAGTGCCTAGAGACATTTTTGGTTGTTACAACTGAAGGAGAAAGTTGTAGCACAGGCTACTAGTATCTAGTATGTACTGACCAGGGATACTACTAAACATCCTAAAGAATTATCTGCCCAAAACTGTCAGTAGTGCTGGGGTTGAGAGACTGTGGTGTAATGATACTAAATTTCCTATAGTTCACCAAGGCATTATAACTTGGGTACTAACTGACTATACTTACACTATTCCTTGTGCCTGTATTGTCTCTAATCATTCCTACATCTGCAAATTTATATTTACCTTTCAAAGAGCACCACCCATACCACATTTAAAAATTCTCCAATATCATATTCTCCAGAGCTGTTATGAATGCTTATAGCAGAGAATCACTCCCTCCTCTGGAATTTAAAAACACACGGTATTTGTCACCAAATCATAAAGCCATTTTAAACTAGGAGTTCCTTGACATTTTGTCAAAGTATCCCTATCACCTAGAGGATACTATGCAGTCAATAAATGTTTCCTGGGCAGCCCGGGTGGCTCAGCGGTTTAGCGCCGCCTTCAGTCCAGGGCATGATCCTGGAGACCTGGGATTGAGTCCCACGTTCAGGCTCCCTGCATGGAGCCTGCTTCTCCCTCTGCCTGTGTCTCTGCCTCTCTCTCTGTTTCTCATGAATAAATAAATAAAATATTTTTAAAAATAAATGTTTCCTAAATCATAAAAGATATGCAAAGATTACTGATATTACTGGGACTCTAGTTTCAACTTTTCTAGAGACCAATTTAGTAATAAGACGAGACCCATAACATCATTCCTTTTCTTTGGCCCAGTAAGTTTATTTTGGGCAAGAACTAGACAAAAAGGAAATAATTTTTTAAAATGAACAAAAGTATTAATAGAAGTGATCATATATCAACTTACTAATAAAAATAATAGTCTGATAAACAGCGCTGAGAGAAGTCCTAATACTCCACACTCCTCCGGGTGTCAGGGCTCACGGCTGAAATATGCCTTGGTTGGTTAATGATAAGGACACAGAACTAGCCTTAGGAAAACCCAATCTTGCTATTCTGGCCATGACTTTTGCATGACAATCCTTCCTCCTCAAGTAAGAGTGGGCAACTCCTTAAAATTATTACTATTCATAATAAAATATTTAAAATATTAAATGCTCAACAAAGAAAACACTTAAGCAACTATGATAAAGATATACACTGGAACACGGGATCCCTGGGTGGCGCAGCAGTTTGGTGCCTGCCTTTGGCCCAGGGCGCGATCCTGGAGATCCAGGATCGAATCCCACGTCGGGCTCCCGGTGCATGGAGCCTGCTTCTCCCTCTGCCTATGTCTCTGCCTCTCTCTCTCTATCATAAATAAATAAAAATTAAAAAAAAAAGATATATACTGGAACACTATATGAATATTTTAAATAGCTAAAACGTAGACAAAATTAAATGGAAATACTTATATGGAATAAACTTTTATAAATCAAGTACACAAAGCATATGTAAATAAAGATTGTAACAATATTGAAATGTATACATACATATTAAATACCATTAGAAAATCTGGAATTCTGAAAACATTCCTCAGGTTCTTACTTTTTTTTTTTTTGTAAAATTGCTTAAGTTCATAAAGAGCAATACTCAAAGTTTTAGTACCTACCAGTCAATGTCTCTGAATGGTATATATTATAGATATTCCAGAAGAGTTTAGAATTTCAATTGTTGGGGTCCCTGGGTAGCTCAGTTGGTTAAGCATCCTACTCTTGATTTCAGCTCAGGTCATGATTTCAGGGTGGAGATGGAGCCCTGTGTCAGGCTGTGTACCTGCTTAAGATTTTCTCTCTCCCCCGCCCTCTGTCCCTCCCCTCCCTGATCTTTAAAAAAAAGAAACAAACAAACTAGCTAAACTAACTCAATCCTTGTTCTCTAAATCGTGGCAATAAATATCCTATTTGTCTTCTATTACCTAAATGCTGTGTACCCACTACAGGAGCCAGAGAAACAAGTTATTTGTGTGTTTCAGTAGGCTGAACTCTAACATGATCCCTCTCCCACCCTCACTTCCCCAAAACCTATGCATATGATGGGATATTACTCCCATACTATATTGCGTTATTTAGCAAAAAAGTATCTTGTAGATGTAATTAGGATGAGGGAGACTATTCTTTTTTTTTTTTTTCTTATTTTATTTATTTATGATAGGCACACAGTGAGAGAGAGAGAGAGAGAGAGAGGCAGAGACACAGGCAGAGGGAGAAGCAGGCTCCATGAACCGGGAGCCCGACGTGGGATTCGATCCCGGGTCTCCAGGATCGCGCCCTGGGCCAAAGGCAGGCGCTAAACCACTGCGCCACCCAGGGATCCCGAGGGAGACTATTCTAAGTGGGCCTGACATAATTGGGTGAGTCTTTAGAAGAAGTCAGAGTAATCTGAAGCCATAGAGGTTTTCCTGCTAGCCTTGAAAGAGTAAACTGCGATGTTACGCAAAGAAGGAGCCAGGCAGCAAGTGCTTGAGGGGCCTTTTAAAAGTTGAGAGCGGGACGCCTGGGTTGCTCAGTGGTTGAGCTTCTGCCTTCGGCTCAGGTCGTGATCCCAGGGTCCCGGGATCAAGTCCCACACATCAGCCTCCCTGCATGGAGCCTGCTTCTCCCTCTGCCTGTGTCTCTGCTTCTCTCTTTCTCTGTCTCATAATAAATAAATAAAATATTTTTAAAAAATAAAATAAAAGAAGAGAGCAATTTCTGGCCAATAGTTCGCAAGAGAATGGGGACCTCGGTCATACAAATAAATGAATTCTGAAAACAGCCAATAACCTTGAAAACAGACCTGTGCCTCACGTGAGACTGCAGTGTAGCTGTCACTTTGATTTCAAAGAGGGCCTAGCTAACCTGTACTCAGGTTATAGGTTATAACCTATAGGTTATGGGATTATAACTTGACCCATAACACTGAGATAATAAACATGTGCTGTGTTAAACTACTAAATTTTGTGATAATCTGTTACACAGCAATAGAAAACTAATACTCTTATTTACAAAAGTTAACTTAGTTTTCAATGATGAGTTTTACTTATTCAACATATATATCATTCACAAATAATGATCTCCTATGTGTCATGTCAGGCAGTATATCAACTGTGATATGACATTTTACAATAAATAAGTCCAAATGATTTTTAACAAAATACTGACATATATATATATAAATATATATATAAAAAATTTTTAAAAACTTAAGTCCACAAGAAAATCTACAACTCAAATGTTATAAGAACATTTAAAAAGATGTAATAGATTTATCAACTATTCAGTCTATTATTTTGTCCTCAAAGGTGGTCCCAGATAACATTTGGTGGAACAACAGGATTATTCTCCACCTAAGATTTTAGACTCATTAGCTTTCCTAATATCCTAATATGATTCTGGGATTCATGAGTTAATCAATGAAATCCACAGCTGACCTATTTATGTGTTTGGTTTTATCATCTGTAAGAGTATCAACATCTATCTTATGAAGATAATATATTCTTTAATCTTTTCTAAAACAATAATTTTCAGTCTTTATGAAGTACCCCAAATTCTTTCCTCTTGTCTTTTCAGAGACATACCTACTTTCCATCCAATAAATATAAATGGAATAAATTCTCTATTTAGAAAAGATAAAAGCTTCAAGGGTGCCTGAGTGGTTCACAGTTGGTTAGGTGTTAGAGTCTACCAAAGATTCTCTCCTTATTTTTCTCCTCTCCCTCTGCACTCTTTCTCACTCTCTAAAAAGAATGAATGAAGTAAAAAAAAAAAAAAAAAGAATGAATGAAGTCTAAAACCTTCAGTCTAGAGAAAATGCAGCTATATGTGTTTGGCAAGAGGCACATGTAAACATAAGGATGCAGAAAAATGTAAGATCATTAGATGGAAAAAGATATACCAGCCACATAAAACTAAAAGCAAGCTGGGTATACAGTATCAAACAACACAGACTAACCCAAAAGGTATGATTCATTAAGTAGCTAAAACAGTTTTATATTTGAATGCACATACAAAGCTTCTAAATATTCAAAGCAAAAATTGACAGAATGTAAGAAGAATGTAAGAAGAAAAAATCTACCATCTTTTTAGTAAATGATGGATCAAAAAGATAAAAGTAAAAACGAATACATAGCATTTGAAGAAAATAATTTAAAATCTTGATTTAATGGACTGGTATACAAGACTACACTGAAACACTGGACACAGAGCGTTAAGTTTCTTTCATGTGTAGCACTAGTCTTAACAAGTTTCAAAAATTGTTTTCATACAAACCACAATGTATTTAACCATGATGCAGTTAAGGTTAAAAAAGCATGTCAATCTCACATAACTCTCCCAGAGAACAGAAAAAGAAATAATAAGTCATCTGTCATTGTATGAGGCTAGTAGGACCTTGATTCCAAAACTAGAAAAGGATGATATAAAAAGGGAAAAGTACAAAGCAATCTTACTTGAACCCGGGCTCAAAAATCCCAAGATGAGTATTAGGAAACGGGATCTAGTTATTACATTTAAAAGATGTATATTATCTATCATGACTGACTAACTAGGACCTTCTTTAGAAATCCAAAGTTGATTTACTATTAGAAGATTAATATAAGGTACCACATTAACAAGTTAAAGAAAAGTAAGTATGATCTCAATACATGCAGAAAAATCAACATCAGTTTGTGATTTTTTTTTTAGCTTAGGAAACTAGAATTATAAGAGAATTTCCTAGACTTGTTAACAAAGCATTTACAAAATAAAACTTTGGAGAAGCATGATAATTAACTGTAAAATGTTGCCATCCTTTACTTTAAGAGCAGGAAATAAAATAAGAAAGATTATCTCTAGAGATTCTACCCAGCAAAGTAGGGCAAGAAAAAAGATGTCCAGGCTGAAGGAAAGGGCAGGTACATGTGGAGGGATGAGCCAGATATATTCTTGGGCAGCAATTCTAATATGGCACCAAAACATTACCAGGGTGCTAAAGCATAATTGAGAATGTATCCAAAAGAAAAATCAATTACATGTTTATTAGAACTCTTCTCAGTGAGATTACAGTGTGTAGATTGGAGAAATACTTACACCACTTAGAACTGAGAGTAGACCCTGGGGAACCTCCATGAGAAAAAAAGATGGTCACTAAACTGCCTTCTAATGAGACTGGGACACCATAACTACAAGATTACATTCTGCTGAGAGAGATATGCAAATGTAGGGCCAACAGTGAATTATCTTGGACAAGAGAGGTGAGCTAATACAAATAATATTAAGTATATCCTCTGCTTTTTTGAAAGTTGATGCTATGCCACTTCACTTTCATAGAAGACCTTTTTGCTAACTAAAAGTAATCTGGAGAGATTTTCACTTTTACAAAAAAAAGGGCAAAGAGTAAATTAGCGTTCAGCATTTGCTTTGCAGCAAGCCTTTATATAGGCAGTGCGTATCCCAGGCAGTGCA
Organism: Vulpes lagopus; assembly: GCF_018345385.1. Classification (NCBI taxonomy): domain Eukaryota; kingdom Metazoa; phylum Chordata; class Mammalia; order Carnivora; family Canidae; genus Vulpes; species Vulpes lagopus. Next base: position 116,211,920 of record NC_054825.1, read on the forward strand.
AGTGGTCCTGCCAAGGTTCTGCCCTGGGAACCACACTCAGTATCTCAGCATCATGCCACCATGGTTTTTCACAGCGTCTGTGAGCATCTGTGCATCTGTTAGCAAAATGGGGCCTAAGGTATCAGAAAAGCCTAAGAGAGGTTGGTTTTGGGGTCCTGGAATGCTCAAACGTTTTTTTTCTGTATAAGTTAACAGTAACTACTTATTTGCTTCACACCATTTCAGCTTGTCGAAAGGTTTCACGGGATGCTCTACTTACAGATAAGCAGGGAAAAGCTGCAACAATCTTAATTCTATTATTCCCAAACATGGTTTACTGGTGCCTCCTCTGGATAAATGTGTAAAGGTAATGAAAGAACATTGAGAAGAAACTATTAGCACACCCAGGGGCACTCCCGTTTTGATGTGGTCTCTGTGAGCAGAGCAGAGTGATAAGAAAGTAGGACTTAAAGACTTTCGGGAGAGATGGTGCTAGTGAGTGAGGCAGGAACAGCCCTCAAGATGAGAAATGTCAAGACATGGACTTGTTTCCGGAAGAGCACTCTACAATACAACATGGTCGAGATGATCAACTGGAATGGGAGGATAAGAACAGGGAGGCTGTTCTAAGGCATAGGTAAACCTGGGCAATAGAGAAAGGAACAGAACAAATGATATTATAGTTTTTAAATTGTCTTTCCAGAGGCAGCCCGGGTGGCTCAGCAGTTTAGCGCTGCCTTTAGCCCAGGGCCTGATCCTGGAGACCCAGGATCAAGTCCCACATCGGGCTCCCTGCATGGAGCCTGCTTCTCCCTCTGCCTGTGTCTCTCTCTCATGAATAAATAAAATCTTTAAAAAAAATAAAAAATAAAAAAATAAATTGTCTTTACATTTATTTTATTCACAACTTCTTGATTTGTAACATTTTATTATTATACTCTATGGTTAGTCTTTGCTAGGCTAAACAATACTACTTTCTTACAGCATTTAAAAATTATCTTAGATGTCTCTCTCTAGAACTTATAAAATCTCTCTTCTTAAAATGGAAATACAGTATAGAGAATTCTAAGTCAGTGTTTTACAAAAGGTAAATAAATCTCTTGTTTTCTTTCTTATATGGTGACATTATCCTTTTTTTGCTTTCCCCACAAAGGCACCTCGGTCTGATGTTTTGGGTAGTAAGTTTTTACCTGGTGAGATATAACCAATGTATTAGGAAAACTCCACATCTGTGAAAGCGTTTGATTATTTTTACTCTAGATATTTTACCATCAGTGAGGCTCACCTACATATACGATGTTACCAAATTAGATGTTACTGATAAGATTTAACACAGGTGATAAGCCTAAAGAATTCTTGCCTCTTGATTGGCTGTATTTAGTTTGTCTTCCAGCTCTTCCTTCAGGTTTTCCAGTTCCTGTTGAAGTTGACTTTTATCCTCTTCCAGGTTCAGTTTCTCTTTTTTATACTGTTCCTCCAATTCCTAAGGAAAAGACATTTTTAAAAATTAACAAAATTGCAATTAACTGTATACTTCAAAACTCCAAGAAAAAGGCCATTCTGTTTTATATTTTGACACTTTGCTTTTCAAATTAGCCTTATCCTTAATTAATAATATTGGGAGTTATTAGTCTCATTAATCCTAAGGGCTTAGGCTCTATCATTCTAAATCACTTTGATGTGACTAAATAATTATTTTAAATGGTAAGAATATTTGGTCTAGATCAAGCTGGGTCAACAGATATGTATGATGTAAGTGATAATTTGAGGAGATAAAGAAAAAATTCTAAATATCTCTTGAATGTAGAATTCTTTTATTTTTACATAAAAAACAAAATCCAGTAGCAGTTCTGGAATACTGGAACACAGTCAAGAATTACCAAGTACAAAATTAAGGCACCTAAAGAAGCAATACCAATAAAATTGATACTTACTAAAGAACACCCACTATTTGGCATCCTACTTAATATTTTGATACACAGAAGTAAGACATGGCGCCTGCCCTTAATAAGCTGAATATGTGATGAAAGTTAAATGACCATAGGGACTATAGGGTTATATGGATGGAGAACTGACAAGTTCTAGCTTGGTAAGAAAACCTGCACAGAGAACGCAATTCCTAAGTACAGCCTGAAGGAGTCAGTAAGAAAAGGTGAAGAAGCAAGAGCGAAATAGAACACGTGAAGCAGAAGAAACCTGTGCAAAAACCATGGAGGTGCAAATGAACCTGGTATGTTATAAGTAGTTCAGCATTTCTATAGCATAAGGTGAGAAGAGTAATAAACAGGGTTCTGTGCAGCTCCCAAAGCAAAGTCCAGGTTTGATGATTTGCTGGGACAACTCACAGGACTCTGCTAGTCGTACTCACAGCTGTAATTTATTATGCAGCCGAAGGATACTAAGCACAATCAGCAGAGGGAAAAAGGCATATGGGAAACTAGGCACAAGTTTCTAAGAGTCCTGTCTCACAGGACTCTCCACAAAGTTGTGACAATGATGTGAAATGCTGTGAGTGACTCAGTGCCCAGGTTTTCATTGGGGGCTAAAGACATAGGTACCCCCTGACTAGCATGTGCCAAACTTCTAGACTTCAAGAAGGAAAGCAGATGTTCACCATAAACCATGTTATTTGCATAAACCCTTTAGGTACATGAGTCATTCTTATCAGGGAATGGTGGAAACTTTTCCAAAATGCAAGTTCCCAAATACTAGTAAGGGCCACCCTTGTACCCTGCCTTTCTAAGGACAGTAGCTTCAGGTGTGCTATGTTAACTCTTTCTGCATGGATTCTCTATATATTCACTTTCAAATGGGGAAGGTAAACTAGAGTTATGAAAGAAGATATAATCCTTTTTAATAACTAAATAATAAGGAATGGAGAAGTCACTTTTTGGTAAATGTTCTTTAAAAGATAACCTGATATTGGAGAGAGACTATTCTAAAAGGAAGCTCAGGCTCAGACATGAGCTAGCTAGGCAAGAGAGGAATGAAGCAGCAAGTGATAAGTTATTTTGAGAAAAGATAAAGATATAGGTAAAGTTATCACTGAGTTTTGACTATGTTTATACACAGGAAATTCAAGTCATCTGCTTTATAGCAACATTTTAAAGAAAGATTGCAAGAAATATAAGTAGCATAAAGCAGATTTTTAGGTGGCTCAGAAATTGAAATTTAATGGGCAAGGGGATAATTAGGAGAGAAGTAATGAGGCAAAAATGATATTGATGAAAGATGCCTTGATTCTAGTACTTAGCACTTAAAGAGGAATAAAGAGAGACAAAAGGCAGAACACCTGCAAGTTAAATACTACAAAAATAGAGGAAAGGGTAAGGTGAATGAGGGATGTAGAAATAATAACAAAAAATAGCTATGGATGGGATCCCTGGGTGGCGCAGCGGTTTGGCGCCTGCCTTTGGCCCAGGGCGCGATCCTGGAGACCCGGGATCGAATCCCACATCAGGCTCCCGGTGCATGGAGCCTACTTCTCCCTCTGCCTATGTCTCTGCCTCTCTCTCTCTCTCTCTGTGACTATCATAAAAAAAAAATAAAAATAAAAAATATATATTTAAAAAAAAATAGCCATGGAAGAGCTAAGCCGCAGTTACCACTAAATCCTTCACTATAAACCTCTGAGCACATACATATAGTCAGTAAGCATGCACATGCACCATGTAATTAAAGCTGGACAAATTTGTTCTGGAATAGTGAGCTGGCACAGAGAAAACAACAACCACAATTTTGAGAAATAACAAGTCATTAAGTTTTGTCTCCAGCTACATAAACATATAATAGTAAGTTTAGTTAGAAATCACACTCTAACATCTAACAGGAAGTTTTATTTGAATTTTTAATTAAGTTCAGGTGTTGAATATTTTTCCAACTAGTTGTATCACAAAAGGAAGAGACATATAGGTAAAGGTCTCAATTCATATCCAACCTCTCGTATTTACTAGGTTAGTGGTACTGAATACATCATTTAGGTTTACTAAACCTATTCTGTATAATAAAAATGACATTAATCTCTAAGTCTTAAGTAATAAGGAAAACATAAGAAAGCTTAGTAAACTATAAAATGCTATTACATAAAACATATAACAACCATCATGAATACATGCCTATATGTGGTGGTTAAATGTCTTAGGGTTTGGTATCCGAGACCTGAGTGTAAGACCTGGCTGATTCTTACTAACTGCATGTGTCTGAGCAAGTGTTTAACTACTCTGTCCTCCATTTCCTCTTCAGGAAAATGGGTATAGCAATTAAACCTATGCGAGTGTTGTGAGGATTAAATAAAACAGATGGAAAACAGTGCCTGGCACACAGTAAGAAATACTAATAATTAACATTTATTTATTACTCTACGCTAGGACATTTCTGAGTTCTCAACATTTTATCTCACTTAACCCTTACAAGAACATTACAAAATGGATTATTTTTTTGGTTTGTCAGATGAGGAGCCTGGGGCGTGGCTTTTGAGGCCCAAGATTAGGGAGCTAGTAAGCAAAGAGCTCAGTGTAAGGCCTGTATCCATCAGATACCTTGCTCTTTCAACTGTGTAATAGGAAGGAAACATCTACAGGAGAGTAAGTGCTGCAACTAGTTAAGACTTCCTGAGGAGCACACCTAAGATGCTGTCTCATGAAGAGACAGCTCAAGATCAAGGGAGTGCTTCTACTACGGCTTATACAAAGTAGGAATGCTTTGTATCAATTTAAGAAACTACATCCCATGTCAAGAATTTTTAAGTATGTTACTCTTTGAATAATGATTTACAGAGTGATTATAAGAGAGCAGCCATCAGAGTGAAGCAACTCATTTACTCCACAATGAGTCACACCAGATCATTACAGAAACCCTTCTACTTTAACAAAGCAAGGCTATGTTGAATTTGTACTCACCACTTGTAGTTTTTTCTTATCCCTAACTGCATTACTGTGGACAGCCTCAATTGCCATATGGTGCTTCCAAGCTAATTCTTCCAAAGTCTTAGAATGAGCCTCATTTAATTGAGCTACCTCCCCTTCCAATCTATTCTGCAGGTTTTTTAGCTCCATCTCATAATATTCTTGCTGAGTTTTCTTTGCTTCATTTACTTTCTAAAATCAAAGCAAACAAAGATCAAAAATTGCACCTGCTTTCTTCATTACTTCTATTAGTATTCTGAATACTAAATAAATACATGAACTTGAATGAATTGAGCACTATGGGATTTAGACTTTGGACATGAGATTATATCATTGGTGTTCTCAGAAGATGACAGGGTAGCACAGGTAAAATGAATAACTTTAACACAAGAGATAAAATAGACTATTATTAGGTTAGAGCCAAGTGCAAGTTAGCACATCTGTGAGCTTAAGAGAAAGGCTCCCTGTATGTCAAAGCTGTACACAAAATGGCTTGCCAATTTACCCACTTGGATGATATTATTCAATACAATTTTATTGAGTGTCAATTACAGGCCTTTTAAGCAGTCACAGTGTAATGATGGAGAAAAGGCAAAAGACAGCAGCAGTATAATTTTGTAAATTCTATGAAAGGAGTGTACATCTTGTGCTGTAAGAGTATACAGTAAAGGAGCCTAGCCTAGAACAGGCGGGAAAGGAAGTACATGCATGTGTATGTGTTTGTGTGAGACAGAACTTGGATGGGGTAGGAAAGGGTGTGTGTGTGTGTGTGTGTGTGTGTGTGTGTGTGTGAGAGAGAGAGAGAGAGAGAGAGAGAGAGAGAGACTCCCACACAAACACCCATACATCAGGGAAAGCTTTCCAGAAGAGAAAACATCTGAGCTGCTGCTGATGCATTCTCTCATTTAATTCTCACAAGCCCATCAGGAAATGAGAGATGAGAAAATTTTAAACCTAGATCTGATGTCAAGAGCCTGAATTCACAAGCCCTTCCAGCATTCTGAAAGCTGAGTGATGGTCTCCCAGGTGGAGAAGTTCAGGTAGGATAGGAAGACCAGCCCCTAAGCAGTATGGACAGAACACAAGACAGGAGGCTGGCAGTGGTGAGGAATGAGGCTCAGCAGGAGGTAGGAGTCAAAGGGAGAAAGGGTCTTTTATACTAAGGACTCTGGATTTCATTATGACAATGAGAAATCACTGTAATTGACATAACTGATATATTTTTAAAACAATCAGGTTGGCAATAGACTAGTAAGTTGATAGAGGCAGGGAGAGTGGTTATGAAGTTTTAACTGAAATCCAGGCCACCATGGTCTAAACCTAAACCTAGAATCTGACAAAGGGTATGAAGGAAGGTGATGGAATAAAATACATATTAAGGGAGTAGAAAACCAATACGACTTGGTGACAGACAAAAGGGTCAAGGAAACAGTAATCAATAATGACTGATTTGCCAAACTAGACAGACTACAGTGCTAATGGTTGAAAAAAGGAGTTAAAAAAATACAGTACTCTGAGGGGAGAAAGTTCTAAGCGATTTGAAACGTTTGTGAGAAACCACAGTATCTTGTGGGAGTGGGAGACACAGGTCTCAAGTTTAGGGAAAAGATTGGCCCTACACCAACAGATTTGGGAGTGATCACTGAATAAATTTTATGCTACCAGAACGGATGAACATGTAAAATGAGGTGAAAATGCAGGGGAGCATCAATGGTAAGGGAACAGATGGAGGAGGGAAGTTCACAAGCAAGACTTCAAGGCTGGGGAGATAGGAGGAACATGTGCAAGAATGTGAAACACTAAAACACAGATGCTGTAAACCAGAGAGGAGTGAGTACCACAGTTGGACAAGATTCACCAAGTCCAGCAGCCTGGATGTCACTGGAGGCTGGCACAAACACAGATTCCATGGAGTGTTGTAAGACAAACCACATGACACTTGGGTAAGGAGTGAATGGGAGGTGAGCAAAGGGCAAGGTTGTAATATGCCTGGTTGCTAAGGGAAGAAAAAGAAAGGCCCCAAACCCCCACTTGGTATTGTAAATATCTGAAAAATTGCCAGAAGTATTTAGCAATTACTCTACAAATGATGTGTCTTATTTGTTTAATCTAGAAAGTCAATATGTTGGTTTATAAATTTTCAGAGCATAATGCTTGTCATTCTTTTTAGTTTTATAGACATTTCCTAGGTGTATATGCAACAACATATTTCATCAATACAAAAACATATACAATTAACCACAAATATAACATTTCATGGAAATAAGAGTTTATTCAGTTCCTGGTTGAAATAGGCTGAAATGTCTTAAGTTTTTACATTTTAAAATTATCAGTAATATTCTGAACATACATATAATATGGGATAGTCCAGGTGTATACCAGTTTTCCTCAAAATAAAAATAAAAACGAATTAAGAGATGGACTGTTACTGTGAAGTAGAAGTAAACACTTCACATCAAATTTGAAAAAGATTAAAGCTGAACGTTTTTTCTTTTCTCTTCTTTGTGGGGGAAAGGGGAGAAGTACTCCACTGCTTTTTACCTTCTCCAGTTCCAAAATCTGCTGCTTCTGCTCTTCATCGAGACTCTGAGTTTTGCTTTGCAAAAAAGCTCTTTCTGCTTCAAGCTGAGATAATCTCTCATTGGCCCTTGATTTTTCTGATTCTAAATCCTTAATTGTAACCTCCTGGGTCATCTGAGTTGCTTGAAGCATTCCAATATGACCTATGCCCCCAAAAGAAAAATCTTCATTTTAAAATCTGTTGCATTGTGTTATAAAAGTTTATATTTAATGACACAATTGTACTTATAACCTGAGTGAAATAGTCTGCATGTACAAACAGTACTTTGATTTCTTCACTGTATAAAACAGAAATGCTACTTATCCAAGTAGCACAGTTTAAACTAGAAAGGAGTCCATTTTCACATTGCTGATGTTGCTCCCCATACCCAGGACCCCTTTTTTGTTTTTGTTTTTTTTAAATATTGCCAACTAAACAAGTTGAAGTAGAAGCAACTCCTCAGGGATATATATAAAAGCTTTGGGAGTAAAAGTTAAGAGAGGATGTACTGACTAATACCATGGCACCAAAAATGAGTAATCTCTTCTTTTCTAATCTCTTCTTTTTTCAAATTCTCATAAAAGAAAAAGAAATTTGTATGCAGGCAGTATAAATGGCAGACAGCAATTTGGTTGAAACTGAATTTGTGACAAGAGGCATGATAAAGAACTAAAGATAGATAAGGACAGAGAGGTTATCAAAGAAAAAATAAAGGACAACAAAAAAAGGGGAAAAGAGGATGAGAGAGACTAAGAGATAAAATATGAGTATGAGAAAAAGGGTCTCAGAAAGCATGTGCTAGGGCAGTGGTTCTCAATGCGCTCTGGACCAGCAGACCTGGAACTCTAGCTGGCAATGAAGATCATCCCAGACCTACTTATCAGAAGCTCTTGAAGCTGGATCCCAGCGTCTGTGGTTGCACACACCCTTTGGGATGATTTTCGTACACACTATACAGTTGAAAAACTCCTACTTGGGGGAAAGGTCATCTGGGATTCGCTGATGAGCCAATCAAATCAGATGACATCCTCAGAGAACTAGTTCAACTGGCTTTACCTGGCACAACAAACACTTGGGCATAATGCATGGATCACTACCTCCTCTAGTAAAGGGCTATGAAATGAGCATATTAGCCATAGGATGGGCAACTCAGCTTTATCATGTAAAATGATCCCTATTAAACCAGATGAAATGAGGCACTCTAATCCACATATAGTTCCACTAAATACTTTAAAAAACGTGGCTTTTTTATCTTTTTTATCTTTTAAAAACATATGTTTTTAATGAACAAAAAACCTCTTAGAAAGAATGCTTCATTGTTCTTTTAGTGAATGATTTACTGATGCTAAAATACCTGCTAACTCTTAATTTTTCTATAAATACATGTTCTAAAAACAAGTTATCATTTACTAATCTTATGATTAAGAAGAAATTAGAGTCCTTTAACATGTTTAGAGTCTAAATAATTTTAAAGGATGAGAAGAAAAGGCAAATTTTATCTTGAATTAAGTTTTAGTGTTGGTTTCAGCTGAGGAATATATATACCAAGAACTGTGGTCACACATACTAGCTTTGAGGACAAGGTCTGAAGCCTGTTGCTGTAAACGTTCTCTGGCTGCTGCTAGCTCACTTTCCACTTCTTTGTGCTTGCTTAGCAAGGCCATCTCTCCCTCCTTGGCATCATCAAGCTGTTTTTGAAGAACCTAAGAATGATCAAATAGCCATTATTAATATGCAAGAATGGTGCTAAGCTAATTAGCTAATGATGCTACTAAACTCAAATTACAAGCATCAACTTTCTCTTTTTCAATTCAAACTTAGTAATACCTACTTTTAAGTCTGTTTTGATAACACTTATAACTAATCTTCATAAGTCATATGACCCAATCATGAAAGGCAATTCTGCTCTAAGCTACTCAGATATTAAAAACAGCTGTGAAATTTTCTCTGCCAATAAAACAGAATTTGTAGGGACTTCTTGGCTTTTTTTTCAAACATGTGCTATATGCCTACTTAATTCAGGTTTATAAAACAATTTTTTGTTCATTGAGCAGATCTTATTAATGAAGGCAAAGGAGAAAGCCCAATATTTTAGCTCTCCCAAGCCACTTGTGAAAAATATTAACATGTTATTTCATAAAATCCTTTCATAATCATTAAGATTTTAAGTTATCTCTAGGAGTCTTTAATATCCGAAGTTCTAATAGGAAAATAATAACTAGAGCAGTAAAAATTACCTTTGTTGATTTTCTCACAAAGGAAAAGTAGAAGAAAGCAAAATGGAAAAAAAAAAAAAGTAGTCTAATTGTAAAGAGAAAGCCAAAATTGGGGGGAAAAATCTGTATGCTGAATGTGATATTCTTTACTTACCTGAACACTGTTCTCTGCTGTAACAAGTGCTATCTGAAGCTTTTGGCATTTGTCACGAAGACTTCCAGCTTCATCCTGTACCATCTGTAACTCTGTCTTTAGTTTTCCTATGGTTTTTCGTAAAATTGCTTCTTGTCCCTGAAATTCTTTTCTAAGATCAGCTTCCTTTTCTTTGCTAGCCTGTAGGCTTTCCGCTGTAAAAAGCTGTGACCTTTTCAAAGTATCAAGCTCATGCTCATAAAAGGACTGAGCTTTATTCAACTTGCCTTCATAATCCTCAATTAGCTTTTTCCGTTCAAGTCTGAGTTCTTCCAGTGTTTTGTTTAAGGACTCCACCTCCACCCTGTGCAGCTCCTCCGCTTTCTCCTGCCCTTTACTGACTGAGGCACTGTGACCCTGCTGTGACTTCAACAGCTCTTGGATCTCCCGTCTGTGAGCAGTTCGCAAATCTTCCAATGCCAAACGTTTGTCTTTTTCAAACTGTACCTGGAGTTGTCCAAAACTCCGTAATCTTTCCTCAAATTTCCTTCTAATTTCTTCAACCTCTCTAGACATCGTTACTATGCGTTGGACATGCTGGGCTTCCGCACAAAGTTGCATGTCCTCAACTCTCTGCTTATAAGCTTCAAATTCTGTCAAAGCCTGCTGCTTCATTTTTATGTGATCTTCTAATGATGCTTCTAAAACCTGAATCTTTCTCTTAAGGTCTAACTCCTCTGTTACTTTGCTTTTATATTGCAGTATTTTTTCTCTTGTTTCTGCAAGAATCTGTTGGATTTCTTCCTCATGAGCATCTTTGAGGGCTTGAATTGCAGATTCATGCTCATCATTTTTAGTGTTTAAAGCATATATTACCTGCATGATTTTGAAAAAGGGAGAACAATTCAGCAAACCATGTTCTTTTCATACTGGAAGTTAATTCTTTCATTTGAAAAGATGATATTGTTCAACATGCCTAATATTGGCAATGGTTAAGGACAAAATACTGAAGCTTCATTAATCTTTTGGATTCATAGATTGATTTACTTGGCTAGTTCTATCTGAGCACAACCTTAAAAGTTGCATCTGAAGACTTGACTACAAATGAAACACTGAGGAGTCAAGAGACAAAGGAGGCCATGTGACATAAAAGAAAGGAGTTTTCCATATGATCCAGTCTAGCTTAGAGGTGAGAATCAAGAGAAAAGCTTCAGAGTAAATATCTGCCCTACACAAGTGTCCCAGGGGAAGAGAGGTTTTGCATAAGTGGAAGCTCTAGGCGCTAAGTCTTCCTAAAGGTCTCTTTTATCTGTTTAATGTCTGGTATATTCTAAATCTAAAAATTTCCTTTTCTATTTCCCCTGTCTGTTCCTAAAGCTGATCCTCTTCTCTCAAAGTTCCTAGTAGTGGTCTCCTTACAATATCCAATTTGTACATTTTTCTGCTAAACACTATAGTTTTAACTAACTATAGTTTTACTAATTTTTCCTGTCTCCAGGCAAGCCAGGTCCCTAGAGCCAGTAGTCTTTATTTTCATTTTATTCCTTGGATTTTAATGATTCCATTAAGCTTTCCCCAACCTTAATTGCAAATGACAACATAGTCCCCTTATAGTAATGCTCCCATTCTTGCATGCTCTTTGATACCCTCCATCACACCACTGTGGTCAAATAGAATTTTCACGACTACTACTTAAAGCTTGGGGATGCTTTCTTCTGAAGTAAAAAGAAATGAACACTATACAATCCAACAATCCAGAAGCTTTGCTCATTTTAATGTGATCTTAATCTGGCTTTAGAAATTAATTTCAGCACCAAAAGCCAGAAACTGCAATTAAGAGGCAAAAATGTTGCCATTTTTATAGAGAACTTGTTTTATGCAGCCTGAGGCAATGGAAACAGACCACCTGGCTCTTCACATACCCTGGTAAGGCCAGATCCTATTGCTAAATCTAAGCGGTGGCCCAGCTGGCGTTGCTGTACTTGCTCAAGGAGGACACACTGGGGGTTTACCCCCACTGCAGAGGCTTCCCTCCATCCACACAGGGCCCTGTCTTCCAGAATCAATCCTCTATCCATAAACTCATGTGGTCTGCTCTATTTTGTTTTTTTGTTTTGTTTTGTTTTGTTTTTTTGGTCTGCTCTATTTTGTGAGATGTAATCACCCCAAAGGCAAAAGGGTTGAGAAATGGCAAGATCCCATTTATCTTTCCAGCTACTTTTCCTGCTAGCTACCTCAAAAGGAAAATATATGCAATAGAAGGAAATAAATGCTTATTTATAGCTTTTCTTTTTAATAACTCTAATTCCAAAAACCAGGCTATACCCTTAATGAGCTAGTAAAGATCCCCATGGAAGACTCCTTTCATTTACACATTTATGCTTAAAGGTAGCTTATAACACAAGAAAGTTAGTGGTCTCCTACAACCATCCCCCAGGGTCATACCAGCCTATCAGGTTGATGCCCAGGAAAAGGTAAAAGAGGCACGAAGGAAAAACACAGCAACCAGCTAAAGAGAAGTCCATTTGCTAGAGTAGCGTAGGCCAGAGTCTCAGACCTTCCCAGGGTAGTCTGTGTGCATCCCTTACCTATTTTACTAAGCACGTGGAAGGAAAAGAGATAATATAAAGAGAGGGAATCCCTAGAGAAAACCAAGTCACACTTTTCATCATTTTATCCCAGGAAATGATCTTGAAAAGGACCTCTTTGTGGTGGGATTCCATATAACTCGTGATGAAACAGTATGGATGATGGGAACGTCCCCCTGTCAATAATTCACTGAAATACTCTTCTCTTTTTTCTAATAATTTCCCTGCAGTCTTTGAAGGGTCAGCTCAAGTCTGGCATCCTTTAATAAGTCTTCCAAGACTACTCAAATCCATGGGAGTCTGTCTTTTCTTTATAACCAGTATCTCCATTTCCTTACCACCACTCATTTCTGAAGCTCAGTAAATATTCAACTGATTAAATTTAGGGGTCTTGAAAACAACGTTGGAAAGCTGTGTGAGGATGTTAGAGAGCCTAGAAAAGTAGCTGACAATATAAAAGTACAGTAGCATATAAAAGTGTGGATAAAAAGGCGAAAATAAAGGGGACAGAGGTAGGAATGAAAGCTTTGTTAAAAAGAATAGAATTAAGTAAATAAAACATCTGACAAATAATAGGGAAATATTATAGTAAGGAGCTCTATTTCACTTAATATTCTATTCCAGGGGTCAGCAAATGGGCCTGCAGGCCCAATTTGGCTGCTGTTTATCTTTGTAAATAGTTTTATTGGAGCACAGCTATGCCCCTTTGCATATGGATAGTTTATAGCTGCTTTCTCACTGTAACAGCAAAGTTGAGTAGTTGTGAAAGAGACCTTACTACTAACTTCTCTTCTGATAGACACATGTCAAATCATCTTATCAGCCAAAATTGGCAGCCAAAAATTAAAAATATCTGAATTTGTAGTAGCTTTGTTTAGTCTCAAATAGTCCAGGGTTTCAACCACAACAACTTACACGTTGAGAAAACCAATTATTTTATTCTGAAACTGTATTATATAATAGAAACACAATATCATACTGGCCATATAATAGTATCTTCCAGGACAACCATGTTAAAATAAAGTTTCTAAAAACTTGAAAAAAAAAAAAAAGGGCAGCCCAGGTGGCTCAGCAGTTTAGTGCTGCCTTCAGCCCAGGGCCTGATTCTGGAGACCCAGGATCGAGTCCCACGTCAGGCTCCCTGCATGGAGCCTACTTCTCCCTCTGCCTGTGTCTCTGCCCACCCCCCCTCTCCTACCTCCCCCCCCACCCCCATGTCCCTCATGAATAAATAAAAATAAAAATTAAAAAAAAAAACTTGAAAAAAGGAAGATAAAAGGATGCCAAGCATAACAAATTAATAGTGCTTTTAAATAATCATTTAAAATATATCACTACTTAATGATATCATTTTTATTTTTTATGATATTTTTAAATGAGAATGTTATATATTAATTTTCGAGTTGACATTAACATGATGTGGTATCCTCCAACTGTTCACTTTTCTACATAACTTTTCTACATAATAGTTACAAAGGTAATTATTCTAAAGTATCTTTCGCTGATTAATTACTATTTCTCAGACCAAAGAAATCTACATTCTTTGAACACACAGAAGATATGACTTGAAGTAACAGAACTGATCCAAATCAGATTTTTGATCCTAGGTAAGATAATTTCTCCAAGCTTCAAGTTTCTCTATTAAATAGAGATCATATTTGTTCTATCCTAGTCACATTGTTGTTTATAAGATCAATCTATCATTGACACTTTTAAAAAGATTTTATTTACTTATGAGAGAGAGAGACACCACACACAAGCAAGAGGAGGGCTGCAGAGGGAGAGGGAAAAGCACACAACCTGCTGAACAGAGAACCCCTGGGATCATGACCTAGGCCAAAGACAGACATTTAAAAAGTGATGTCATACAAAGATTTTCCAAAAAATATAAAGTACTATAAGATGGTAAGGTTTTTTATTAGTTCTATCACTTATGGAGAGAATGAGGCTAATTTTAAAAGAAAATTCAGTAAGTGATCATAATCACCCATAAAATTGGCTATTATTTTCCACACAGGAAAAGGGAACTCTCTTATGTCTCTTTTCATAAACTATTTTAAAAGACATTAAGAGCCATTTACAGTTTTTCTAGAACTATGAACATTCAGAGAATGGGACAGTACAATCATTTCAGCAATTTCATGTAATTTCACAGTTCCATTTTATGCCAATAATGCATAATTTAACTATAAATTCCATGATGAATAAGGAACTGTTAGCGATTTTTACTTTTTATATGAATATTTTCAGATAATCTTATCCATGGATAAAATGAGAACAATTCTAGGTCCTAGTTTTTAAAATGCTACTTAGGGAACAAATAGTTTCTGAAATAGTTCTCCTTGTTGGCTGCTATGGACTGAATTGTGGCCCTCTCTCTCCCCCTACAAAATTCATCTAACTGAAGCCATAGCCAGATGGTATTTGGAGATGGGGCCTTTGGGACATAATTAAGGTTAGACAAGATGAGGGTGGTGCCCTCACAATGGGATTAGTGCCTTTGAAAGAGACACCAGAGAGCCTGCTTCCTCTCTTTAGCCATGTGACGATACAGTAGGAAGGTCTATGGTACTTTGTCATGGCAGACTGAACTAATACATTGGCAATATATAAATATGTTCCCACTAAAATCTAACTCACTAGTAATAAAAAACTTTCATTGAAAAGTATGCATGTATTAACTTAAAATATGTTAAGATAAATTACTGCATATTATACCAACTGTTTTAACACTGTTAAAGTAAGGGAATCATTGAAGAAATAGTGGTAAATTCATATAATGTAATATCATGAAGCCATTAAAATGCACATCTCACTTAGGAGAGTGTTTCATAATATAAGAAAAAGCCTATAAGAGATGACAAATACACAATGCTGTATCAATAAGATCCAATCTTCTAGAGCAAAAAATGTGAGTGTGTATATGTGTGTGGATACATATTAAAGGTATGTAAAGAAATAAACCAAATTTTAACTGGGGATATTCAGCATTTCTAAACCTTCAATAATGAATGTATATCACTATTACAGTCAAAAAACATTAAACACTTTTAAAAGATTAACATAATGCTAAAATAAGAATACTTAAAATACTTTAATTTTAGTAAAATATATCAAAATGGAAAGAAAATTAAAGGAACATTCATTAAATAC
Organism: Vulpes lagopus; assembly: GCF_018345385.1. NCBI lineage: Eukaryota > Metazoa > Chordata > Mammalia > Carnivora > Canidae > Vulpes > Vulpes lagopus. The sequence goes on from NC_054825.1 coordinate 116,227,453, forward strand.
CAACAGATACCCTGAAAATTTCCTTAAAAATTGCTGAAATAAAACATTTATAAAAATCATAAATTGTTTAAAGAATACTGAATATTCATCATTTTACTTATGAAAAAGAACTTATAAAAAGTTCATTTCATTTTACTTATGAAAAGAAAGAAAAGATGTATTTTAAGAAAAAATTAAAAAATCCAATTACCTTGTTAAAGTTTGATAGCTTACTGGCAAATCTTTGGTGGTCAATTCATTTATTCTTCCCTTCAGCAAAAATATATGGCACCTGCTATGTGCCAAAATCTATAATTGGCACAGTAAACACAACTGTGACCTGGATGCATATACATGGTATTTGTTCTCATGCAGCTTGGTGAAGAGACCAACCTTAAAGAAATATTTACTCCATTAGTCAAAATAAAATTTCAATAAGTTATACAAAGGAGAAGAAATACAAAATTAATCTTTGCAAGGGGTGAGAGTGACAGTGGTAAGGTAGGTTTCCCCTTATTCTGAATGAAAGGCTTATTACTTTATCTAAACCAGAATCTCTTCATTTAGTCAAAATGTTAAGGGGGAAAACTATATAGAGAGAATCCTGAGCCAAATGCTCAATCAGAACAGAAGGCACAGAGATGGATAAGCACAGGAATCTGTGAGGGGAAAAATGGGTTCCAGAGCAGAAAAGGTAGACATGCCTCACACTGCAGACGTACTTAGAACTGTTGGGTCGATGGGATTCAGAGGAGAGAATCTACTGAGAAAGAGTGAAAAGGACTGAGGACCATGCCTGGGAGGGTTCAGGGGCGGCAGAGGATGAAGACCCTACACACAGAGGCAACATCCTGGAGAGATGAATCAGAGCAGACTATAGGCAGAGGACCAAGATCTAAGATGTGAGGGACGGACAGCAGATCGTGTTGAAGGCTGCACAAAAATCAAGAAAAACGAAGACTCAAAGCCCCTGCATTCAGAATCGAAATCTCAGAAGTAGGTTTGTGAGAGAGGTTTGGTAGAGTGGTGAAGGATGAGCTGGAAGACAAGTGGCAAAAGTGGGTGGGTGGGTGGGTGGGTGGTAAGTGAATGGAGGTAGTCCATTGGTAGAGAAAAACACCAAGAAACTGTGGGTAAGAGAAACAACTAGGGACAGCTAGGATGATGGCTTAAGGAGGCAGCAGAGTCCACAGGGAGTGCTTTTTTTTTTTTTAAAAAAAAAAAAAAGAGGGATTGAAAATGTGAACCAGGAAGGGTCAACTGTGGAACCAAAGTCATGGAGAAAGTCTCAGGTCAGGCTTCCCTGGCACAGGTGGAAAGACTAGTGTTGGCTGAGAGTAGGAAAAAGTCCTCCCAAGAGAGCAAGGCTGAAGACTGAGATTTTAGGCAGAGAGAGAAGATGGACAACTCCTATCAGATGGCTTCATACTTCTCCATAACAGGGAGATGAAATCATCTTCATAGAGCATAGGAGCCATCAGCACCTTCCCTCCGTTGGCCATAAACAATGCTACTGATGTTAGCTGGGCCAGGCCCAGCCTTCCCAGTATGTCTCACTGAAGACAGACTAAGACACACAGCACCATGAGCAGACCCTTCTCATCACTGCTCTTCCAGTTGTTTTCCTGCCAGTCTCAATCTTTAGTTTTTATTTTAAAATACTGGAAACGTGTTCACTTTCCCTTTCTTATCAATGTCAGAGATAGAAGACATACCAATGGGGGGTGGGGGGGGTGGAGAAGGAGGAGGATGAGGGGGGAATGGAGGATTCACCTCAAGTACGGGAGCACTATATGAGGCACAAAGGAACTTAAAAAGTAATACAGGAGCAATCTCAGATTCGTTTTTTTTTTTTTTTTTAAGATCCTATGCATTTTAAACAAAGGAAGAATATGTTTTTATTATTCTGTTTTTATTATGAAACACTCAGTTCTTCCAGTTGAGTTACCCACCAAAAAGTTACTTTGGGCCTTAAGGCACCAAAGTTAAAGAATACTGAAAAGAAACTCTCAAACTTCTCAAAAATAGTGGGTCACTGAACTCTGCCATGTAGGTTCCATTCTATCTGTTCTGGAATAGGTAACACAGACTATTGCTTTATACCACAATTTATATTCAAAACCAGCCTTCTAAATAAAATTTCCACAAATCATCAAACCTGATGAGTTGTAGGTAGCTTACTTAGGGAATCTTTTTTTTAAAGATTGTATTTATTTGTTTATTCATGAGAGACAGAGAGAGGCAGAGACATAGGCAGAGGGAGAAGCAGTATCCCTGGGGGGAGCCTGATGCAGGACTTAATCCCAGGATCATGCCCTGAACTGAGGGCAGACGCTCAACCACTGAGATACCCAGGCATCCCTCCTTAGGGAATCTAATGTTCCTATGAAATGGCTCACCTTTTGGAGCTGGTATATTGTTAGAATACTTACTATATAAGGGCATGTTAATAAAATGTTTTTAAAACTTTTTCTCAGGATCTTGAGCTCACCTCCTCCCATGGACACTCTGATGTAACAACTGCATATATGCAACTAACTTTGAAAATGACCTGAAGACTGGTAGAACAGACCTTCCACAACTAATCGTAGAGAGAGGGCACATGGAAAAGGGTAGGAGGGGCAAAGACATTGTTGGGAAGCAAACGCCTTTGTGAAACTAACTACAAACAGGAGGGACAACCACAAGCACAAAGAAACAAGAGGATCAGACCCCATCCTAGGCACTCTAGGCATTAGGGACACGCAGTAGGAATAGGAGTCCCCATAACACCTGGCTTTGAAAACTGAGCCTCAGCTTTGGGAGTTTTGAAATTTAGTGAGGTAAGAGTGCCTGGGTAGTTCAGTCAGTTGAGTGCTAACTCTTGGTTTTGACTTAGATCATGATCTCTTGGTTGTGGGATCAAGCCCCACATCAGGCTTTGTGCTTAGCCTGGAGTCTGCTGCAAATTCTCTCTCCTTCACCCTCCTGTTCACTCTCTCTCTCTCAAATAAATAAATTTTTTTAAAAATCAGCAGGCTTAACTCCAGGAGAGCTGAAGGGCAATAGGAAACTGAGTCCTTACCCTTAAGGAGCCGGCATAATAACTAACTCGACCAAAGATACAGCACCTCTGGTATTCATGAAGATTTATTTACTAATCTCAGAACGTGCATTGGAGGGGCAGGGATGTTCAGATTTCTCCAGGAATAATAGTGCTGACAGGCACCATTTCTCTTCCCCTCGCCCAGCAAAGATAGTTGGACACTTGCAGGACCCAGAGCTAACACTCTCCATCTATGTTGCTAGCACTGCATTCCCTGTGAATCCACCTCAGCAGGAATCCTCCAAAGCAGCTTCTGCACCATTATTCCCCACAAGCAGCCCCGGCAGGGACATGTGCCACTCCAAAGTCACTCCTACTCAAGGAGTGGGGGGAGATGGAACCACACACACCAGAATGTCCGCAGCTCCAGCAGCTGAGCCTCTCAACTGGCCACACAGGGAAGAAGCCCGGTTATTATATATGCCTGTAGTTATGGCATAGAGGCTAAGCGTAGATAAATAGCCTGACTCCTTTAAATAAATAAATAGCCACCTTTCCCACCAATGAGCTCTAGGCAACCTCAGAGAGGCCACCTTCCAACTGTGCAGGGGCCAAATCCTGCCCAGTATGCCCACAGTAGGAAAAGCAGGTCAGTGCACCCACTTGGGTAGTAGGCAAACATGGCTCAGTCACAACAGTAGGGGGCACACAGCCCACACAGGAGATACTCAGTGGAACACCTGGTTCTGGTGACCAGGGGGTATGGCCTTACAGGATACCACAAGACCTCTTTTACACAAAGCCACTACTTTCAAGACCAGAAGAAATAGCTAACCACCTTTATAGACAGAAACAAACAGAAAGTTAGACAAAATGAGAAGAGGAATACTTCCCAAATAAAAGAATGAGACAAAATCACAGTAAAAGAGCTAAGTGAAATGGAGATAAAGCAATATTCCTGATAAATAACTCAAAGTAGTGGTCATAAAAGATACTCAGTGGACTTGAGAAAAGAGTAGAGGGTCTCCGTGAGAATTTCCACAGAGACAGAAAATACAAAAAAATAACCAGAGAGGAAGAATTCAGTAACTAAAAAAAATACACTGTAGGAAATCAACAGCAGATTAGAGGAAGCACAAGAACAGATCCACACTCTGGAAGACAGGGTATGGGAACCAACAAAGCTGAACGGCAAAAACAAAAAAGAATAATACAGAGTAAAAACAGGTTAAAGCAACTCAGTGACAGTATCAAGCATAATAACATTCACTTTAAGGGATCCCAAAAGGTGAAGAGAGAAAGAAGAGGGCAAAAAAAACTTACCTGAAGAAACAATAGCTGAAAATTTCCCTATCTGGGAAAGGAAATAGATATCCTCCAGTCCAGGAAGTACAGACAGCCTCTAACAAGATGAACCCAAAGAGGTCCACTCAAAGACCTATAATATGGGACGCCTGGGGGGCTCAGAGGTTTGGCACATGCCTTCGGCCCAGGATGTAATCCTGGAGTCCCAAGCCTGCTTCTCCCTCTGCCGTGTCTCTGCCTCTGTGTGTGTGTGTGTGTGTGTGTGTGTGTCTCATGAATAAATAAATAAAATCTTAAAAAGACCTATAATAATTACACTGGCAAATGGTAACAATAAAGAGGGATTTTAAAACAACAAAAGAAAACAATTACATATAAGAGAAACCCCTTAAGGCTATTAGTTTATTTTTCAGCAGAAACTTTGCAGGCCAGAAAAGAACAGCATATTCAAGTACTGAAAGGAAAAAACCTGCAACCAAGAATACTCCACTCAGCAAGATTAAATGTACATAGATGAAATGCTCCAATCCAAAACACAGGGTGACTGATGGATTACAAAAAGAGAAAAAGAAAACAAAAATGACCCATCTATATGCTGCCTACAAAAGACTTACTTCAGACCTAAAGAAACAGACTACAAGTGAGGGGATGGAAAAACATATACCATGCAAATGGAAGCAAAACAACAATAACAACAAAACCGCACACACACAAACACAAAAATCAGGGGGGCAATACTTATATAAGACAAAATAGACTTTAAGACAAAGACGGTAAGCAAGAGACAAAGAGAGGCACTACATAATGATAAAGGGATCAATCCAACAAGAGAATATGACAACTGTAAATGTCTATGGACCGAAGACAGGAACACTTAAATACAAAGCAATTAATAATAGACATACAAGGAGAAATTGACAGCAATAAAATAATAGTAGAGATGGTCCATTTACATCAATGGATAGATCACCTAGACAGAAAATCAATAAGGAAGCAGTGTCTTTGAATGACACATTACACCAGATGTGCCTAACAGATACATACAGAACTTTCTATCCCCAAAGAGCAGAATACATTCTTTTTAAGTGTGCATGGAATATTCTCCAGGATAGATCACATGTTAGGCAACAAAACAAGCTGCAATAAATCTAAGAAGACTGAAATTGTATCAAGCATCTTTTCCAACCACAAAGATATGAAACTAGAAATCAATTACAAAAAAGAAGAAACTGGAAAGAACATAAACATATGAAGGCTAAACAACAGGCTACTAAACAGCCAATGGGTCAACCAACAAATCAAAGAGGAGACCAAAAAATAATGGAAACACATGAAAATGAAAGCACAACAGTCCAAAATCTTTGGGATGCAGCAAAAAGCAGTTCTAAGAGGAAGGTTTATAAAATTACAGGCCTACCTCAAGAAACAAATCTCAAATAAATAGCCTAACCTTAATCCTGAAGTAGCTAGAAAAAAGGACAAAGCCCAGAGTTAGTAGAAGGAAGGAAATAATAAAGATTAGAGCAGAAATAAATGAAATAGAGACTAAAAAAATCAATTGAAAAGATCAATGAAACCAAGTCAGTTCTTCAAAATGATCAACAAAACTGATAAAATTATGGCCAGCCTCATCAAGAAAAAAAGATAAATGAATCAGATACAGCAGAGGAAACGGACACCACAGAAATACAAAGGATTGTAAAGGAATGTTATAAAAAAGTACGTGCCAATAAACTGGACAATCTAGAAAAAATGGATAAATACCTAGAAACATACAATCTTCCAAAATTGAACCAGGAAAAAATAGAAAATCTGAACATACCAATTACTAGTAACGAAACAAACTTAGTAACTAAAAAATTTCCAACATACAAAAGTCCAGGACCAGATGGCTTCATAGGTAAATTCTGCCAAGCATTTACAGAAGAGTTAATACCTATTCTTCTCAAACTATTCCAAAAAATGGAGAACAGAGAAGGTCCAATTTTATCCCAAGATCGCATTATTCTCATAGCATCACCAGATACAGACACTACAAAAGAAGAGAACTACAGCCTAGTATCTCTGATGAACACAGGTGCAAATATCCTCAAGAAAATATTAGTAAACCAAATTCAATAACACACTAAAAAAATTATACACCACTGAAAACTGAGAACTTTTTTCCAAGGTCAGTAACAAGATAAGGATGTCCACTCTTACCGCTTTTATTTAACATAGTACTAGAAAGTCCTAGTCACAGCAATCAGATGAGAAAAAGAAGTAAAAGGCTCCAGATTGATAAGGAAGAAATAAAACTGTCACTCTTTGCAGATGACATGGTACCATATATACAAAGCCCTAGAAGCTCCACCAGAAACCTACTAGGACTAATATATGCATTCAGTAAAGTTGTAGGCTACAAAATAAATACACAGAAATCTGTTGCATTTCTACATACTAATAATGAAGTAACTGAAAGAGAAATTAAGAACTTCATTTACAACTGTACCAACAAGAATAAAATAGCTAGGAGTAAATTTAACTAAGGAGGTAAATGACCTATACTCTGAAAATTGTAAGACACTGATAAATGAAAATGAAGATAATGCGAACAAATGGGAAGGTAGACTATGCTCACAGACCGGATGAATATCATTAAAATGTCCATGGTACCCAAAGCAATCCACAGATCCAGTGCAACCCCTATCAAAATACCAAAAGTATTTCATAGAATCAGAACAAATAATACTAAATTTGCATAGAACAATAAAAAAATCCCATATAGCCAGGGCAAACTTGAGAATGAAGAACAAAGTCAGAGGTATCAAAATCCCAGATTTCATGATACACTCACTGCTACAATAATGAAACCAGTATGGTACTGGCACAAAAACAGACACACAGAATAATGCAACAGGATAGACAGCCCAGGAATAAACCCATACCTATATGGTCAACTAGTATAGGACAAAGGGGTCAAAAATATACAATATGGAAAAGACAATCTCTTCAATAAATGGTGCTGGGAAAACTGGACAGCCATATGTAAAAGAATGAAACTAGACCACTTTCTTACACCATTTACTCAATCATTTACTTTAAAAAAAAAAACCTCAAAATGGATTAAAGGCCTAAATGTAACACTGAAACCATGACACTCCTAAAATAAAACAGGAAATAATTTCTTGGACATCAACTTTAGAAAGGTATTTATAGATATGTCTCCTTAGGCAAGGGAAACAAAAGCAAAAAAAACCTATTCGGATTACACCAAAATTAACAACTTTTGCACAGCAAAGGAAACCACTAACAAAAAGAAAAAAGGCAATCCATGACTGGGAGATGATATTTGCAAATGACATATCTAATAAGGGGTTAATAACCAAAATATATAAAGAACCCATAGAGAGGTGCCTGGGTAGCTCAATCAGTTAAGTGTCTTCTGCCTTTGGCTCAGGTCACGATGTCAGGTGATGATCAAGCCCTGCATGGGGCTCTCTGTTGAGCAGTGAGTTGGCTTCTCCCTCTCATCTCTCTGGTTCTTGCGGTCTCTCAAATAAATAAATAAAATCTTTAAAAAAATTAAAGAAACAATCCAATTAAAAAATAAGCAAAGGACCCGAATTGACATTTCAGGTCTATAAAACAACAGAAAACAACAACAAACAAACAACAAAAAAGAAAATAATCCAATTAAAAAATAAGCAGAGGACCTGAATAGATATTTCTCCAAATAAGCCATACAGATGGCCAACAGACACAGGAAAAGATCCACAACATCACTAATCATCAGGGATATGCAATTAAAAACCACAATGAGATATCACCTTATACCAGTCAGAATGACTAGTATTAAAAAGACAAGAAATAAGTGTTGATGAGGATGTGGAGAAGAAGGAATCTTTGTGCACTCTTGGTGGGAATGTAAATTGGTGCAGCCACTGTGGAAAACAGTACAGAGGTTCCCCCAAAAAATTAAAAATAGAGGGAGGTGGATGGGGGGGCGGGAAATAGGGTGACCGGATAATGGGCATTTAAGGAGGGCACTTGTTAGGATGAACAGAATGTTGTTATATGTAAGTGATGAATCACTAAATTCTACTTCTGAAACTAATAATACACTATATGTTAACTAAATTGAATTTAAATTTTAAAAATCTTTAAAATATAAATATCATATGATCTTTTATTTCCACTACTGGAATTAAAAGAGTATTTACCTGAAGAACACAAAAACATGAATTCAAAAAGATATATGTACTCCTCCTACGTTTACTGCAACATTATTTACAATAGCCAACATATAGAAGCAACCTGAGCATCCATGATAGATGAATGGATAAACAAGATGTGATATATACATACAATGGAATACTACTCAGCCATAAAAACAAAGGAGATCTTGCCATTTGTAGCATAAATGGACCTAGTGAGTATTATCTGACAGAAAAAGACAAATACTGTATGATTTCACTCATTTAAGTGAATGTGCAATCTAAAAAACAAAACAGGGGCACCTGGGTGACTCAGTCCATTAAGCGTCTGCCTTTGGCTCAGGTCATGATCCCAGGGTCCTGGGATTGAGCCCTGCGTCAGGCTCCCTGCTCAACAGAGAGCTTACTTCTCCCTCTCCCTCTGCTGCTCTCCTTCTCTCTCTGTCAAATAAAGAAAATCTTTAAAAAATAAATAAAAAACAAAACAAATGGGGGCATCCGGCTGGTTCAATTGGTAAAGCATGTGACTCATCATGTCGGGATTGCGGATTCAAGTCACAAGTTGGGTGTAAGATTACTTAAAAAATAAAATCTTATTAATAAAAATTAATATTAAAAAAATAAACAAATAAATGAATGAACAAACACAAAAAAAACAGACTCTTGGGGTGCCTGGGTGGCTCAGGCAGAGGAGTATCTGACCCTTGATTTCGGATCAGGTCATGATCATAGGATTGTGAGATTGAGCCCTACACTGGGCTCTGTGCTGAGTGTGAGGTCGGCTTGAGATTCTCCCCCTCCCCCCATCCACACATGTGCTCTCATGCTCGCTCTCTAAAATAAATCAGTAAAATCTTAAAAAAAAAAAAAAACACACACACACAAAACACCACCAGACTTCTAATACAGAGAACAAGTTGGTGGCTGCCAGAGGGTAGAGTGTTAGGTGGATAGGCAAAATAAAGGGGATTAAGAGGTACAAACTTAGTTATAAAATAAGCCATGGATTTGTAAAGTACAGCCTAGGACATATAGTCAGTAATATTACAAAATTATTATATGGTAACAGGTGGTAACTATACTTGTGGTGAGCGCCAAGTAATGTACAGAATTGTGGAATCAATATATTGTACACCTGTAACTAATATGACATGTTAATTATACTTCAATTAAAAAAAAACCTTTTTCTTTTAGGGACACCCGGGTGGCTCAGTCAGTTAAGCATCTGCCTTTGGCTCAGGTCATGATCCCCAGATCCTGGGACTGAGCCCCACATTGGGATCCCTGTTCAGCAGGGAGTCTGTTTCTTCCTGTCTCCTTACCCTTCCCACTCTCTCTTTCTCTTTCTCTATCTCAAATAAATAAATAAGTAAAATCTTTATTTTTTTTTCTTTTAGAGGTGATGAAATTGTACAAATCCATCCATATTTTCTTACTTATTCTATTGGGAAATCAATAATAGCATGTATTTTCACTGCCTACATTACAGGCTTAATCATTGCAATGTAAGAACAGCTTAAAAAAAACTCAATAATAAACCACAGCTTTATAGAACTCAATTCAAGAACTAGTCCCAAGTAGCTCCATGTAGCAGAATGGATAAAAGGAAAAAAATAAAACCAGGAAGTCACAAATGAGTATGCCTCCCAAAGAAAAAAAACAGCAAGAAGCAAAACACACAGAACATCACATAGTGTAAAATAAATATTTGAAAGAGAAAATCCCTAACTCATCACCAAGCATGTGCACTTGCTTGTGTGTACAGAAGCATGGTGTGCACATGCACACACACACCCCACACAGGTTTTTTTTCTTTAAACTGTCTCAAAATAGGCTGCTAATATCAGGACTAATCACCTTTAAATGTTTAGTATATATTTTCCAAGATCAAAGGCAACTCTACTATCACACCCAAGAAATTTAACCTAGTGGAAAATTATCTAATATACAGCCTGAATTCAAGCTTACAAATTATTCCAATAGTGAAATTTATAGCAGCGTTTCTATACTCATGCAGATTCAATCAAGGATTTCATATTATACCAAGCTGTCATATTACCTCAGTCTTGTTTAATGTAGAGAAGACAAAAAGCAAAACTAAGCCTTTTCCCCCCCAAGACATTAACATTTAACAGATCAGTCTAAGGTTGTCTTGTAGAATACATATGATAAAGATTTTTATAGAATTATGTCAAGTTCCTCTCTTTGTGGAAATTTTATGTTGTGTTTTCTCAACCCATCCCATTAGTTTTATGGGTAACTAATACCACAATACGAGGGCACATTTATCAGTCTGCTTTTCTAATATAATTCTTCCCCTCCCCCTGCTCTTTTCCAACGCACTGTCCCCCCTTTATGATGCCCTAGTAAGTTTAAAGCCATTCAGAAATGAGTAAATTACAAAATGAATTTAATTTTCTTTACAAAATGTTTAGTGCCTACGAAAAACCATTCTATGTGTGGCAAGCCTCTCAAGGGGGATTGTCTGAAGAGTAACTGTTCCTGTGGGCTACTTGTCCTTTCTTTTCCTGAGTGGAGTTTGTAAGCCAAAGGCCAGGCTTGAACTGCTCATAACTATGGAGGGGATTCTTCTAAGAGTCTGTGAGAGTGGTGAAGAGACAAGCAGGCTGCGGCGTATTTAGAAAGGATCCTAACAAGCCTTTATAATATGTGAGATGTAAACCCTCTTAACCCATATTCTCACAAAATATTCAGCCACATAGCATTTGCCACTTAATGCTGTAGAACTGGGGAGATAAACTGAAGATCTGGAGTTGAAGGTGAATAGAAAGGGAACAATGTGACCTATCCATAAAGTAATTTAGTCCTGGCAATGAATCACTTCCGTGTTTTTTTCTCTCCTTGGTCTGGGTTCTTTTAAGTTAGATAGAAAAATAAAGGCTGTTCTTTATACATTATGTAATCAAATTAATTCCATCAATAGACTTATGTCAAAAATGAAACATTTACAAGGCAGTTAACAAAAAAAGCTCATTTGGGTTTATTTAAGCCAAGGGCACTATAAAACCCTAATTTAAAAGAAGCTTTAAAGCCCAATTGCTTTGAGAAAGAATTACATTTAGAGATTGGTTTGTTCTCTATGATATCTATAATTGTTGGTAAAGTCTTTAAAATTATTCATAAAGTCTAGAAACATTGGACATATTTTCCTCTATAGCAATGTAGAATACATCTGTTTCCCCAGAAGATTTAACTTGACTCTGAAATAGCAAACAAAAATCCTATTATAGGTTTATTATTTAGGGTTTGAGCAACTGGCTCTGTGGTACTGAATTTTAACCAAAAAAAAAAAAAAAAAAAAACCTTAAAAATCAACAAACAGTATGGAGGTTCCTCAAGAAGTTAAAAATAGAGCTACCTTACCACCCAGTAATTGCACGGTTGGGTATATACCCCAAAGATATAGATGCAATGAAGGGCACCTGCACCCTAATGTTCATAGCAGCAATGTCCATAATAGCCAAACTGTGGAAGAAGCCAAGATGTCCTTCAACAGATGAATGGATAAAGAAGATGTGGTCTGTGTATACAATGGAATATTACTCAGCCATTAGAAATGACAAATACCCACCATTTGGTTCAACGGGGATGGAACTGGAGGGTATGATGCTGAGTGAAGTAAGTCAATCGGAAAAGGACAAACACTATATGGTTTCACTCATATGGGGAATACAAAAAATAGTGCAGAGAACCATAAGGGAAGGGAGAGAAAACTGAATGGGGAAAAAAATCAGACAGACAAACCGCGAGAGACTCTTAATCCTGGGAAACAAACTGAGGGTTGCAGAAGGGGAGGTAGCTGGGGGGATGGGGTAACTGGGTGATGGGCATTAAGGAGGGCACGTGATAAGATAAGCACTGGATATTATACACAACTGATGAATTATTGAAAACTACTTCTGAAACTAATGATGTACTATATGTTGGCTAACTGAATTAAATTTTTAAAAATCAACAGACTTTCACTGAATACCTTCTTATGTGCGCAATACATTTTTATATGCATTCTGGCAAAGAAAACATGTTCCTACTTAATCTTACTTAAATAGAACCACTCAAAATAAAACATACATAAAATAACGGCAGACAATTTTAGATAATATATACTCAGTGTCAAACTACAGAGCACAAAATACCACATACAGCATCAAGCAGACAAAGAGTTAAGTCTTCCCTACACTGGTAAAATACTGAAGGGAAGCAAACTGGGAAAAGTGAGTTGGAACAGTTCTAGGCTGGGGAACACTGGGCACAAAGGGGGCAGGGATGAGGCCTGGGATTAAAAGCAGATGATTCAGTGAAAAATCTAACAAGCTATGAACTGGGAGACAATATTTTAAAAAATGTACCTGGTAAAGGGTGGCTATCAAAGAACTCATAAGAAACAATAAGAAAATGAATAACAGGATTTAAAAATGGGCAAAAGATCTGGACAGATACCTCACCAAAGAAGATATGCGGGAAGTAAATAAACATAGGAAAAGATGCTCAACATCACATGACATTTGGCAGTTGCAAATTAAATAAGGAGATTTCACAACACACACATGTTAAAATGGCCAAAATCCACAACACCAATAACATCAAATGCTGGTGAGGATGCAGATCAATAGGAACTCTCATTCATTGCTGGTAGGAATGAAGTATGGAATAGCTACTTTAAAGGCAATACAGACTTAGTACACACTTAGTATAAACTTGATATAGTTTAGTATAAACTGAGTTAAACTAAAATTTAGCACAGACTTGTGGAATCACTATGGTGCACACTTGAATATAATAACATGGTGTGTCAACTATATTAAAAAAAAAAGTTTAGCAGTTTCTTTCAAAACTAAAGGTCCTCTTACCATATGATCCAGCAACTTGTTCTTCAGTATTTACCCAAAAGAATTGAAGATACGGCCACACAAAAACATGCATATGTTACGTATATAGCAGCTTTATTTATAACTGCCAAGATTTGGAAGCAACCAAGTTATACTGCAGTAGGTGAATGGATAAACTGCAATACGCCTAGACAGTGGAATATTACTGTGTTAAAAGGAAATGAGCTACACCTACAAAATCATGTTTTCTTGAACCTTTCACAGAGTTGAAGTCACTCTAACAATGCTCTAATAATTTTCCATCACACAAATACAGAAAAAGAATCTTTTTTGTGACCTTCAAAGTTGTACCTGATCTGGTACCCATTCCTGACCTAAGTCATTTTCCTCAAATGAATCAACAAACATACTACCAGGGACAAAAGAGGAAGCAGCACTAGCTGAAAAAGACCAGTAGTGCACAGGCTGTGTTGAGAGGCAATGCGTGCAAAACTCATGGGGAACCTGAATTTCTATATATTGAGTTTCTTAAAGAACCCCAATATAATTAATCAATCAAAAGTCAAGGTACTAGTATCTTTGAAGAAATTCAATAAATATGCCTTTCTTTGTAAGTAACGGGAGATTCAGTGTAGGATTTTAAGCAGAAAAATAACTTGCATTTTAGAAAATAAAATTCTGACCACTGTGGAGGATACATTAGATGGGGGTAAGACTAAAAAACAGTCAAAATGCATCAAAATAACTCAGGAAACCACCTGAAGTTCTTAACACAAACCTTGGCAAGGAGAGAGGATATCGGATTGTTCAGAGCTATTTAGGAAGTCATACACAGCCAGGGAATCTGGTGGTTGATTCAAAGTGGGAGGAGAGAGAGCCCCTCCCAGGTGTTCCATCTGTTAGGGAGGTTAGGTACCTCTACAGATTACAGATTTCATTCTATCTTCTTTTTTTAAAGATTTTATTTATTCATGAGAGACAGAGAGAGAGACAGAGACACAGGCAGAGGGAGAAGCAGTGCGGGGAGCCTGATGCAAGACTCGATCCCAGGACTCCAGGATCATGACCTGACCCAAAGGCAGATACTCAACTGTTGAGCCACCCAGAGGTCCCTTCATTCATCTTCAAGCAGGGCTCAGACCTGCTGAAGTTACAGGGGACCTGACAGCACCTACTAAGGGAGATTACTCACATGCCCCGCCCCTCTGCCATCCAACCTCATCCCCTCTTTGTTCAGCAGACTGGGCTGGAATGGCAACAGAATCTAGGAGCCTCTGACTCCCAGTCCACAGTTGTCCTTAGCTTCTACTTTCCCAGCAGAGCAGAAAACACACCATTCCAAATTTCTCTAGCCTTTTCTAAGGCTATTTTTCCCTAACCATTTTTCTGCCCAACAACCAAGGGGATATTACATTCACATTAATAACTTTTGATCACTGCGGCACACATTCTTACTTTGATTTAGGAAGTAGGTTGCAGTGTAAGAATCACCAAGTGGCCTTTTAAAACTCTATGCTCATTCCCCACTACCTTTCTGATGGCTACCAACACACCCATCAAGGGGAGGGATTAAGTGGAAAAAAGAGGAGTACCACCTGCCACCAAATACACATAGTATAATGAGACGAATATGATGATGCTCACCCTACTGAGAAAATCTCAGTGCCATTCTAAAAGGATCTGAAATTAAGAAAGGTAATGAAATTCTAGGAAAGAGCTTTATAGTTGTCAATATTCAAATTCTTTACAGAAAAAAAAATTCATATTTAATTTAGTGACCAAAAACAAACAAAACACATATTCCTTTACAAACACATCTCCACTTTTTTAAACAGAATGTTTTTTAAAGAAAATACTGTATGTAACCCTGAAAGGGAAGCCAAAGTAAATGAGTGAATTACAATGGAATAAAGCATGCTAGCTCGGCAACTGCATGCAATGATCCAGATTTACCCAAAGTGTGGCATAAGAGATGACTAAGGAATCAATACGTTTACTTAACAGTCACTGGAATAATGCAAGTAGCTCATCATATCTGTGAAGTCATATATTATTGCTTAGAAAAAAATTAAGGCAGGAGAAATTCACATAGATTTCTTATCTTATGGGTCCTATGCTCAAAAAATGCTCTTATTGAGCCTTAAGTAACTAAACATTGCAACTTAAAAAAATAACAGCTTTAAGATATAATTCACATACTATATAAAATTCATCCTTTTAAGGTATAAATCCAATTGTTTCGAGTAAGTTCACAAGGTTGTACAACCATTACCACTATCTAATTCCAGAACATCTTCATCACCTTAAAAGAAACTATATCCATCAGTAGTTACTCTTGCTCCCCCCCGACCCCTGGCAATAGCTAATCTACTTTCTATCTCTGGATTTGCCCATTCTGGACATTTCAGAGAAAGGAAATCATACAATAATATATAGCCTTTTGTGTTGGGCTTCTTTCACTTAAATGTTTTCAAGGTTCATCAGTGTTTTGGCATGGATCAGTACCTCATTCCTTTTTATGGCCAAATAATATTCCACTGTATGGGCATGTGGCATTTTGTTCACCCATTTCAACTGATAGACATTTGGGATGTTTATACTTTTTAGCTCTTATCATATCAGTAATATTGCTATGAGCATTCATGTACAAATTTCTGTGTGGACATATTTTCTATTTTCTTGGGTATATACCTAAGAATAGAATTGATGGGTCATGTGGTAACTCTACATTAACCTACTGAAAAACTATTTTCCAAAATGGTGCATCATTTTTCAATCCTATAAGCACTATGTAAGGCTCCAGTTTCTGCACATCTTTGCCCACACTTTACTTTCCATTTTAAAAAAATTATTATAACTGTCTTAGCAGGTGATCTCACTGTAGTTTTGATTTGCATTTCCCTAATGACTTGTGATGGCAACTAATTATTTGTATGTCTTGGTTATCACCCAAAAAGCCATGCTCTTTGTCTATTAGCCTACTCTCTTCTTCCTCCTACAAAGCCTACAGTCTCTACTTCATCTCTGAGGTCTGGTCCTTATCATGTTCCTGCTCCCACCTGGACAACACATACTGAGCGTTCCTTCACACAGCCTTTCCCTCATTCCAGCAGCCTCTGTCAGCTCCACCTCTGTAGACTTTAGCTTTTCCCTTTCTCTCAATTCCCTCTTCTGTTTCCTAGTCTCACGTTCCACATTTCCAAAATCCTTCTCAATTTTTCCATATTCTAAACCCCCTCTCCCTTTGACTCCAGGCTCCTCTCTCCCCCTCTAGTCCTCTCCACATCCTTCCTTCCTAATATGCATAGGCAACAAGCCCTGCAGACCTAGTCCTTCACCTACCCTTTGTCCTTGGCACTATTCAATGTTATTCCATTCTCTTTCTCTATTCCCCAGTTTCTCACTATAGTCTGCTGTCTGTCTGCCATTTGATTTGTGAGTAAAAGCAATGAGGGAAGAAAACCTTTCCAATTGAAGACTGTGATGGTGAGTTTTTTGTGTCAACTTGACTGGAACATGGTGTTCCCAGGTAAATGGTCAAACATTATTCTGGGTGTGTCAGTGACGATGTTTCTGCATGAGATTAACATCTGAATTGGTAGCCTGAGTAAAGCAGACTGCTTCATCAATCAAAATGAAAACCCAAATAGAATAAAAACGGCTAAGAGAGAACTTTAGTCCTGTTTGAGCTGGAACGTTGGTGTTCTCCTGCCCTGGGATTAGAACTACATCATTAGCTCCCCTGGGTCTCCAGCTTTTGGACTATACAGATCTTGGGACTTCTCAGCCTCCATAATCATGTGAGCCAATACTTCCTAATAAATCATACTGATATTTCCTAACATATATTGCTAAAAGATAAGCTGAGGCATATTTAAAATTTTAAGAGTTTATTTTAGCAAAACTTAAATCGGGCAGTACCAAACCAAAAGTGATTAGGAGCATTGCACCGGCAGGAGTTAGGGGAGAGACTTTTATAGAGAAGAGGTAGAAGCAAAGCAAAGCAATTACCTGATTGGTTACAACTTAAACCCTAGTTGGCTCTTCGTGATTGGGTGTCCTTAGGTTTAGATTGCATAACCTTGAGACTTTACAGGCTTAGATTCTGGTTTGCTTACATAGGGTATATACACATACACACACAGTCTATTGGCTCTGTTTCTCTGCAGAACCCCAGTAGAGATGCTTAAGCTGTAGAATCCCCTTACCCCACAAACAGAGAAGCAAAATTCATGCAGAAGAATTTAGATTTGGTCCAGTAAACAAAAGAGACAATAAGTACTTGTGTGTGGGTTAAGCTTGTTAATAGTAAAACAGCACTAAACAAGACAAATTGAAATGGGGAGATTACTAAAGTCAGGAGACTACAAAACAAGGCCTACATGGATTCCTGCCTGGGGCAAAGGCAAATGAAATGGAAAATCTAAAAAATATATCAGAGAAACAAAAATGCAAGAAAAAAGAAGAAAACTTAATTCCAAAGTTCCACTCTAAAAGAAGAGTAGGGTCAGACAGCATTGCGACAGTTGAGAAAGGAAACTAGGTTTTTTGGTTTATTTCTTTATTCTTTGGCATGTGGGAGAGGTCTGATGGAGAAGATGATTAATTCAATTTTGGACATGTGGCATTTGAGGTGATGGCAGACATCCAGGTACAAATGACAATCTTAAGAGATAAAATGGACAGAAGCTTCCTGAAATTAATTTAGGGTTCTACTGTCCACAGCAACATTTTATGCTTTCCAGAATATATCCCTGGTCTTACTCAAGGGCATCAGCTGGCATTGGGTTTCAAAGTTAAATGGCTACTGAACCACAGTTCTACTGTGCAGTTAATTTATAAGCTCCATCACAAAAATCTTCAAATATCTCCCAAACTGATGCTATTCATATGATCTACTAAGAACTTCCTTCCTTTCCAAAGTGATGAAACTTGGGCACTCACACATGCTGAGCGTTGACATTGTGATAAAAGGAAGCCAAGAGACAAAAAACTATCATAAATATTCCATATTCAAACCACAAGATCATTAACCCCCTTAAATCCTCCTAGATAGGACTATGTCCTACCTAAGTCTGGTCTGGGGGGGCACTAACCAATGTGCTAAAGATTTGGGTTTCTTCCTGACACAGCCACTACTTCTGTTACCATCTGCCCCCTTCTCAAAAGGGCTAAGAGGATAGAAAAAAGAGCTTAGCCAGATTGAGAACTTCATTCCAAAATATGGTTAAAAATTAATGTAGCATAACTTGAAACCAGTAAAGGCTGCTGCCCAATAAAATACACATGCACTATTACCACTGAGACAAAGATCCAAAATCTCAAAGATCTCAAGTCTAACCTCTCAAAAAGTCTTCAAATTATGGTCCTCTACCGTATTGTCCCAGTAGGCAGAAAACTGACAAGTAGTTAAGGAGTGACAATATCCAAAGTGCATGCCAACATATAGTGTAAGCTCTAACTAACTCTCTGCTATGCTTATAATAAAAAAGCCTTTCTTATTACCACATATTACCATAAATCTAATAATGCCTTTTTAAAATGCTACAGGTTAGTGTCTCTACTAATCTGAGGATTCTATATTTGTGTTCAAATGGCAAGAAGAGCTCTTTCCTAATAATTTATATTAGGTTACCATCTCTATTTTTTATTCTCTTAAAAGTCTGTAGATAATCTCTGAAAAAGCTATAAATGTGGGTTAATTTTTTCCATTCCCAGAAAGTATACATTTTAGCAGATTGTGTTTTCCCAAATTGGTCACAATATTTCCTACCTCACCTGCAATTCTGCAATATGACCTTGCCAATCCCCCAACAAGGAGTCCAAGTCTCTCAAAACTAGGCTGGCCATAATGATTCACTCATAGCCAACAGAATGTGGCAAAAGTGATAATGATTTCCAAGCCTAGATCAGTAGAAGCCTGGCAGCTTCTTTTTCAGTCTCTGGAAAGCTCGGTTTCCAGATGCTGCCATGCTGTGAAAAACTAAAGCTACATGGAGAGGGCATATAGGTCCTCTGGTCAACTGCCCCAGCTGCACCCAACTTCAAGTCACCAGAGGAAGAAGGATCATCTTGCAAATAGATTCTCCAACCCCAGTTGCTTCAACTCCCAGCTGAACAAATCACGCCCATCCATTCCAGGCTTCCCATGTAAAAACCCAGACATCGTGGAGCAGACAAACCAGCCCCGCTGTCTCTGAATTCTTGACCCAAGAATTTGTGAGAATAAAATGGTGGTTGTTTTTTTTGCAAGATTTTTGGGTGGTGTGAATGGCAGCAATGGAAAACCAAGGAAGCAACAGGTAACTGGAATGTGTATGCGGGTTAACAAGCCCATCCTCTCACCTTAGAGGCTGTATTTCACATTTTTCTTCCCTTTCACTTCACTGAAACTTTCATTCCCAATTTCTTTTTGCCAATTTTGTTAATTTCCCCATTTATTTTGACAGTTTAAGTTTAGAAACTATCATATCCAAAAAAAGTCATTTCCTAGGGTTTGATTTCCAGCTTGTTTTAAAAGCTTGTTTCTAACATTCTCTCCACTTATTGGAATTATTTCGGTCTTTTTCACCCTTTATTGCAACCTATGTTTGAATTGGGTCATGACTAAATATATAATTACTTGAAGCAAGATGTTGTGCACCCAACTATAACCATGATAAGTAAACATTCTGTCAGGCATAAGAATTATTCAGCACTTATCACAAAGCACTATACCAGTACTTCACATTTTACCATTATATATGCTTTATTAATGCATTAGCTATATCGAATTCTATATATCTACTCTCATCCAGGAGTCTTATTTTGCCAGAAAATTTTACTGTTTAATTAAAAGGCTATTCTTGCTTAATATATAATCTTAATATAAACTCTTCAAACCACTGAATTTAAAAAAACTTTTTTTTAAGATTTTATTTATTTATTCATGACAGAGCGAGAGAGAGGCAGAGACACAGACAGAGGGAAAAGCAGGCTCCATGCAGGGAGCCCGACGCGGGACTTGATCCCTTCAGCCCTAGGCTGAAGGCAGACGCTCAACCGCTGAGCCACCCAGGGATCCCAAACCATTGCATTTTTATAAAAACAGTTTATTTTATAACCTATTTAATAAGTACAGATTGGTCACTCACAAATCATAGCATAAAAAATCAATCTCTCTATTTTCCTGACAGAACTTCATTTTCTTTATGAATCTTTGTAACTATTTGGCAGAAAAAAACTTAGTCCTGTTGTTTCTAGGTGTTTAGTCACTTTTTTTTTTTTTTTTTTTTTTTATGATAGGAACACAGTGAGAGAGAGAGGCAGAGACACAGGCAGAGGGAGAAGCAGGCTCCATGCCAGGAGCCTGACGTGGGACTCGATCCCGGGTCTCCAGGATCGCACCCTGGGCCAAAGGCAGGCGCTAAACCACTGAGCCACCCAGGGATCCCCATATAAAATCTTTAAAAAACAAAACAGATATTATCATCCCAGTTACATCCCTCCCCTGGAACTCACTCACATGTAAGTATTCCCACCAGTGTCCACTCTAGAGGTGTCTGCAAGGACATTCTGCTTTCTTACTGACATATGTATGCTAGTGGGAACACGCTGCACATCTGGCCAATATTATCCTCTTGCTGGTCTGGAAAGTGTAGTGGAAAAACACTGGGCAAGACAGTGGCTGCAGTAATAGTGCAAGGAGTCTAGGACAGATAAAAAACGAAGTGAAGAAAGGAAGGGCTTATGATAGGAAGAAAATGAATAGATAAAAAAAACTTGAGAGGCTGAAGAATGGGTAAAATGTGAGAAAGGAAGGGAGATGAAAGGTTAAGAAGTTCACTGATTTAGTCAACAAATATTTAGAGTATCTTCCATATCATCATTCTGGAGTTTAACACTGAGGGGGAAACATGTATGAGTAGCTTGAATAAAGGTAAAGATCACAAAATCTGCAAGGTCAAGAACTGTGAGACTAGAATGTCAGACAGGCCACCCATGGACAGCGACTCTCTGTTGAGCATGGGAAGCAAGAGAGAGGCACAAGAGGAAGAAACAGTTGGCCTAAATCTCAAGATTAGTATTTCCTGAAAAGTCTAGGAGTAATGGTTTATAGATTGCAATGACAGCTAGAAGAAAGATGTTGTCTCTAGGACATCTGGTTGGTGCAGTGCGTGAAAATGAGTAGGGGTCACCTACGCAGGCAGTAAAAAAAAAAAGCAATATCCTGGGGAAGGAGCCAGGTTTTCAATTAAAATAAGCAGACAGTATTTGATGGAGATGTGGCTGCAGAGAAGTCTGTTCAGCAGGGATCAAGAGTTCTAGAGAGGAAGTATAAAAAACCTAAGCACACAAGGGAAGGAAGGAACCCTGAGGATAAGCTAGATGAGCCACAGACCTGCATTTGCAGCCGGACCCAGGTTGCATGTGCAACCTTACACAGAGATATGAGGTAAGACAGATAGAATGAGCTGGCGTGAAGTTTCCAGATGTGCTCTGGTCTTAACCATTTTGAACAAAGCAGGCTAGAGATTTTACACAGAATTCCAAGTATGTTAGAGACAGGTGACCAAGCTTAGCCTTCCTCATAACTGCCTATGAGAAAATTACTTTAAACATCTCTAAACTTTAGGGTTTTTTCCTATAAAGTGAGGAGAATACTATCTAGTTTGTGAAGTTATAATGGTGAAACAACATGATACATGTAAAGTGCTTAACACAGTGTCTGACACACAGTACTGCACAATACACTCTTTGGTTTGTTTTGCTTCTTGATATGGTCCTTCCAAGAAACTGTAACCAGATATGCATGAGATTAGCCTGCTATAAGCCCTCAGCCTTTGGGCATTACCTACAATCACACCAACGGTCCTCTCAGTTCCTCCCCCAGGTAGAAGCAGGTGTGCTCAGCAGAGGAAATGAAGAACTCAGAAGGCTCTTACTTATCTGGCCAGAGTTTCACTCAGGTAACATGAAACATCAAGAGGGTTGCCAAATGTTGCTTTGTGTCGGGTATGTTTTGTCATGTGTATCTGTGCAATTGAAAGCTCCTGAAGGATGAGTTCCAAGGCTTCTTTTGTTGCCCACAGTGTCTAGCATTTATTAGACACTCAAAATGGCTACTGCAGGACTATCCGTATAGGAATAAAGTACAATAGGCAAAGTTCCATACCTCAGACATGTTAATTCCTGAGGCTATATTTGGCACAATATCTCTTCTTTTGCTAAATAACTTCAATGTTAGTTTTCTAAAAGAGGCTTAGATTTTATAAAATGTGATTTTCAGATTTAAGTATCAACCAACAAAAAGGTAAAACCTAAAAATATACCCCTATACCTATTAAATAGAATATTGGTATTTTTATTCATCTTATTTTAAGGATGACAAACTATGCAGAAATTTTATATAAACAAATTAATAATGTTAGAAAAGACAGTTTGATTAAATAATTCACAAATACATGACGTTTTTCTTAAAAATTCTAGTTTCTTGTTTAATACTTATTAAAGACTTTTAATTTTCTAGTTGCTAATAAAAAAATTTTTAAATAAGATTCTGCATTCTTAGACAATATATTCCACCTTTTTGGCCATATGACTGCAGAATGGCTGCAAGCTAAATTCTAGTATCCATCTTCATCCCCTGGTTCCTCTACTACTGGCCTTCCACCCCCTAGCAATCTGAGTCAATATTTAAATATTAGATCAAACACCCATGACCCACCCCCACAAATAAAACCTACTCCTTACATTCTCAGAACTCCATGTCTGCCCCTCTCAGCCAAAGACACGGATTCTCTTCTACCAGAAGCCATAGTCTTATGCTGTACCTAACTCATGCTGGGGTCTGGAAGTGATCTGGGCATTCACCTAGTTACTTAATGCTGTCTTCTAAAAGGGCAACATGGCACAGTCAGACAAATTGTTCTATTATTTAGCTTTATTACTCCCCTCCCTCATTATATTAATAAACCAGCCTCAAAGTTACCACCCACATTCAGTGTAGATTTAGGCATGAGACTCACAAATTTCCCTCCTATCCCAACTGTCATTACCTCAGGTGGTTTCAAAAATACATGAATAATAAAAAGACCAGATCTGAGTGCCTAGGTAGTTTAGTCAGTTATGTGCCTTTGGCTCAGGTCATGATCCTGGGGTTCTGGGATGACACCCACATCAGGCTCCCCGTTCAGCAGGGAGTCTGCTACTTCCTCTCCCTCCACTCTAATAAGTAACTAAAACATTTAAAAATAAATAAATATATAATAAAAGATCACACTTATAAACTTCTTTGGGATTCCTGTTAGTCCCTGTCAACATTCTCAAGATTGTATCCTGCATCTTATTTTAACTTACTCCACCTCAGAAATAGCCCCCTCTCACATTTTAACTCTTTGCTGTAAACCCTCAACCTTGGGCATTATCTACATTCACACCAATGGTCCTCTCAATTCCTAAAATTTCCTTAATCTGTCAACTCTGTCCTAACCTCACTTCCCTCCCCATGTAGCATGCAGCCTAAGGGCAGATTAACACAACTACTGTCTATTGAAGTCCCTTAACTTTCTTAACTCCAGTCCTTCTGCTACATCCATCAGGCAAAATTCAGACTCTGAAATAACCTTTCATAACTGCTCTCTTCTCTCCTACACTTGAGCAATCATCCTCTCCATGGGACTTTCCAGAAAACTGTGAAGCATTTAAATTAAGACCAAACACCACATCTAATTTCCTCTTGGGACAACACATCTCCCTGGATCTTCTCACTTGTCTCTTGTCAGTGATTTTCTCCTCTTTCCCTCAGCAACTACAATAAATATTTTCTATTCTGTTTGAAGCCCCAACCGCTCATGATTTTAATTACCACTATATGCTAATAACTTTAATTTTTTTTTCTAATATTGATCTCTCCTTTTAGCTCAAAATGAATATCCAAATGTTTGCTATTTCTACTTGGATTTATGTGGCCATCTCAAACTCTGAATTCATTCTCACTACAATCAAGTCTCCTTCTGTCTTGGAAGAAGCTTCTAAAATGGCCTGCACTGATCTTTGCCTCCCGATATTCAAATCTTTGTGTAGTCACCACCTCTAGTATACTGTGGTTGGTTTGTGTAACCAACAGAATGGCAAATATGATGATATATCACTCTATGATTATATTATGAAAAGACTAAAGTTCAAGCATTAGTTTCCTCTTGTTGCTATAACAATTTGTCACAAAGCTAATGGCTTAAAGCAACACAGATTTATTATTCTTACAATCTGCAGGTCTCAAAAGAGTTTCATGGACTAAAATCTGGTGGCTCTTGGGGAGAATTCATTTCCTTGCTTTTTCCAGTTCCTGGAGGCCACCTACACCATGGCTCATGGTCATCTCTCATCTTCAAAGTAAGTAATGGCTGGTCAAGTCTTTCTCACATCCCATCACGCTGGCACTGACTGACTTTCCTCCCTCCCTCCTTCCCTCTGAGAAGGATTCTTGTGATTACATTGGCCCCATCCAAATAATCAAGGATAATCTCTCCCTCCATTTCAAGATCCCCCACATCTGCAAATGTAAGGTAACAAATTCAAAGACTCCAGGGATTGGGATATAGAGCCTTTTGGGGGTGAGGAAGTGAAGAGTGGCATTATTCTGCCAGAGACCAGTTCCATACTTTTCTCCAGCAATGTTCCACAGTCAAGAAACAGAGAAAACAAATAGCAGGAGTGACTCAGGATTGAAATTAAAGATACACAGAGTCTTAAAGAGAGCAATAGCAAAGGACAGGCTTGGCTGTAGATCGAAGTCGTACTTTCTCTAGGCCAGTTAATTTTATGAACTCCGTCAAGGCCACAGAGTGCTCTTATCCAGGTTCCTTTCCACCAGTATTTTCTGATAATCACCAGAGGATTGGGACCAAAAAGTACTGACAGATATGAACAACATTGAAAGTACACATTCTTCTAGGTCATGTAAAAAAGGCATAGGTCAAGTATAATTATCTGCCAAAATATTCTATATTTAAATAGTTTAAGTTTTCTCAATGTTGCATAAAGTTACTTCAGAAATTTCCAACCAAATGTGCTGAACCCCAAAGAATAAGATTTCTAGTTATCTTTAGATACCTAGACAAAGGCTTTTAACAAAAACAACTCCCACACTGACAGTTTCTGCTGGGAGGGAAGTAACTGCAAACATGTATTAAGCAAATGATGAATATAAAAAAAAGTCCTAATTTTAATTAAATTAAGTCAACATTATATTTTCAAAGGTTTCACTCCATGCCATTGAATAATTTATGTATTTTATTCCTTCTGACCCAGGGCAATGTGGTAGATTCAAGTTCAGATTATAAAGATCACAGTTTATATACAAGAGGAGAATCCTGTAATTTTGCCTCATGTTTATGATTGTAGGGTGGTGCTTGGTAACTGGCAACTCACACAAAAGATGAATATTCCTGCCCCCACTATCTTTTCCACTCCTTTTATCTGTGGGTGCTTAGCGAGATAATAAGAGTCAAAGTCACACTCATGTGAGGGTGTTCAGGGTATTATTAATAAGAGTCATAGTCACGGAGGCCCATAATAACAGCTGAAAAACCAGAGTAGGGGCTAAGTAAATAGCAGATTCAAAGGTCTGTATACATTTTTAGGTACAGTAGAGCCTCATTATGCAGATTCCATATTTCCAAGTTTGCCTACTTGCTAAAATTTATATGTAACCTCACAATCTAACACTCATAGCACGTTAGATATGCTTCATTCACGCATGAATTACAGTGTTGTTGCTTATGAGTTCACCCTTCATGATAGAGAATATGTATTAAATAGGTGCCATTAAACAGAAACACATAAAACAAGGTTAGGTATTGAATGGTTGATGAAAATGTGACCAGAGGGTGTCAGGAACATAACCCTGTATTTCCCCTAGAACATAACTTGATAGAACATAACCATCTCGGGGATCCCTGGGTGGAGCATCGGTTTGGCGCCTGCCTTTGGCCCAGGGCGCGATCCTGGAGACCCGGGATCGAATCCCACATCGGGCTCCCGGTGCATGGAGCCTGCTTCTCCCTCTGCCTGTGTCTCTGCCTCTCTCTCTGTGTGACTATCATAAATAAATAAATTAAAAAAAAAAAAAGAACATAACCATCTCAATGAGAATCAACTATATTTATTTGCTGTTAAACCTTTACTTTTGATAGCTGTGGTCCCTAATAATACAAACTATATCTCCATCAAAAAAGAAAATATATACAAAAACATACCTAAAAAAAAGATTTATTTATTTGAGAGAGAGAGAGAGAGAGAAAAAAAAAAACAAAAACAAAAACCAGTGTGTATGAGCAGGGGAAGGGGCAGAAGGAGAGACGGGGAAAACAGACACCACGCTGAGCACAGAGCCCAATACGGGGCTCAATCCCAGGACCCTGAGAGATCATGACCTGAGCCAAAGCCAAGAGCTGGATGTTCAACCAACTGAGCCACCGAGGAGCCCCAACATACTTGTTAAAGGCTGAACCAAGGGTTAGGGGCCTGGAAAATGGATAGAAATTGACATTTACTGAACTCCTCTCCTGTAAAAATTACCTCATTTAGTCTCTATAATAATCCTATGAGGTAGGCTCTGTTATTCTCATTCTACAGATGAGAAGATTGAAGCTCTCACAGGTTAAAATTTATTAAAGGTCAAACACTATTAAGCGGTGAACCTGAAATTCAGACTGGTGTCTAACCTACTGAACCCATACCTCTAATCTGTATGATGGACACAGCTGCCTCACTGGGCCATATGGCTCTGGGACTACGGCTCTCTGGCCTTCCCAAGAGAGACCTAAACCTAATACTGACCCATTAACTCCTGGGTTTTGGAAGACTGAAGTTTCCCCCTACCTTCTTTAAGCTGTGGACAAATATGTTACAGATTTATAACCAGAGAATGTGTCAATGTTATTCTTTAAATTATTTAAAAATCTTACTGAAGACCACACTGGAAAGCACTAGCCTAGTTTAAGAAAATTAGATACATAAGTTATACCCAAAACAAACAAATGTTGCCCATAATTAAGTTTTTAAAATTTGTCAGATTAATCTGATTAAAATGTTTACCTACTCTATCTGATCATATTTTCTCACAAGTCTATTGGAAAAAATGAAAACTATATGTAGTCCAGAAGTGGAATGATAAATTACTATTAATAAAAAATCAATAGTGCCTAGCACAGCATCTTTCATGGACTAGGCCTCCAACAGAAGTTTACCAACCATACGGATCTATACACTCTATTTTAGGCATATTTAGGTGTATCTTCTTTTGTTATTCTGGGTAGACCATTATATCAAACACACATGTATACATGCACACACACACAACTTCTCAAAATCACATGCACTTTGTTTTTAAAATGTTTCACTAGAGAAAACATCTAAGAGTAAGAATGGGATACTTTACTGTTTAAGTGTTTAGCATTTCATTTATGAAATGTTTTCCGAGA
The DNA here is from genome assembly GCF_018345385.1 of Vulpes lagopus. Classification (NCBI taxonomy): domain Eukaryota; kingdom Metazoa; phylum Chordata; class Mammalia; order Carnivora; family Canidae; genus Vulpes; species Vulpes lagopus. Next base: position 116,255,273 of record NC_054825.1, read on the forward strand.
GACATGAAATTCTGTTACCAAGTACTTCAGGAGGAACAGAATTAAAAAATGCAAATAATGTGAGCACACAGATACACATTCAGCAGAATAAACTAAATATTCCCAACCAGAAAGTCAATGTCTAAAATTTGTTCATATTCCAACTTTGTGTTTCAAGAAAGGCAGGGCAAATAAAAAAAGGAGTAACAGAATTTGTCCAGAAATAAAATTTCAGGGGATCCCTGGGTGGCTCAGCAGTTTAGCGCCTACCTTGGGCCCATGGCATGATCCTGGAGACCGAGGATCGAGTCCCACATCGGGCTCCCTGCAGGGAGCCTGCTTCTCCCTCTGCCTGTGTCTCTGCCTCTCTCTCTCTCTTTCTGTGTCTCTCATGAATAAATAAATAAAAATATTAAAAAAAAAAGAAAGAAAATTTCAGACTCCATGTAGCTTATGAATGGTACAGTTTAAATGTAAGTGTATTATCTTGGAAGGCAGAAAATTATTAATACCTTTGGTAACTTCTTGTCAACTAAAATAACTCATTTTCCAATAATTCTGAATAGGGTTTATCCTAATAGTTTACTAAAATTATCAATTTTACAGATAACTTAAATATTAGCAATGTATTTTTGTAAAGCAAATTTTCATTTTCAAACCTTTTTAACCCTCAAAATAGAGATGGTATACATACAAACAAGGAAATACAGATTTGTAATTTTTAGAAGTCATTAAAATTAATTCCTATCTTCTCTATAATAAATTAGGTGGCATATCAGGACCTGAGTCCAAACTGTCCAAATCCCAAGTATTGTGGTTGATCACTAAGTCTTTTGCTTTTCCATCTACTATAGGTTCTTTGGTAGTTTTAACCTCCCTTAGTATCTCAAGATAAAGGTAAAAAATGTAGGACAAAAATTTACACATTCAGCTTCACTAATATGTTCCTGACAAAGCTTTAGTAGGAAAGATATAATCAATAATGAAGTTTGAGACCTACAAATGATAGCACTCACTGTCATAGTTTAATAGAAAGCTAAGAATATAAAATTTATCTTTTCGAAGATTTTATTTATTCACGAGACACACAGAGAGAGGCAGAGACGTAGGCAGAGGGAGAAGCAGGCTCCCCGCAGGGAGCTCGATGCAGGACTGGATCCCAGGAACCCAGGATCGCACCCTGAGCCAAAGGCAGACGCTCAACCACTGAGCCACCCAGGCCTTCTAAAATATTTGCTTTGGTCTCAAATGTTAAGTATACCAAAATACTGACAACAACTGGCAATCCCCAACCTGCAAAGACTGGTGTTCCCAAAATTAATTTTTTTTATATACTGATTGATTGGCAGTCAGAGGCTGTTTTCCAATAATACTTAAAGAACTGTTATGTTCCCAGGTCAATCTAAAAAAGTCTCTGTGGCTCAACTCACATTTGCAACATAAAATACTGTCTCCCACCTTTCCTCAGGTGTTTATCTCCAAAAAGGACTAGAGAGTAACAATTCAGATAGAATTATTTAATGTCCTTCTCACTCATAAGTGGTCTACAATATAAAAACTTCCTGTGATAAAAAAAAAATATGGCATTAACAAATCTCCATCATTCACATCAGTCCCATTTCATGGCATAAGATCCAAGTTTATGTGAATGTTCAAAGATTAGAAACTTTTTAGATCTTATAAGATAAATTGAAAAGACAGAATATCATTTAATTCTCCCTGCCCTCCCCCCACCCCCCATCACTTTCTACTGTCATTCAGAATTAAAGTGACCAGATTGTGAGGCACTTGGGTGGCTCAGTCAGTTGAGTGGTTGACTCAATTTCAGCTCAGATCATGATCTCAGGGTCCTAGGACTGAGCCCTGTGTCAGGTTCCTCACTCAGCAGGGAGTCTGCTCAAAAAGTCTCTCTTCCTCTCCCTCTGCCCCTCCTCATGCATGCTCACTTGCCCTTTCTCAAATAAATAAATCTTAAAAAGAAAATTACCAGATTGCTTCACTCACATTTTGCTGAAACTTTATCCTTCATACCACTTTTTAAGAAGCTGGCAACTAGAAGACTGTAAAGGATTTTCATAAACAAAAAACACAGAAAGAGGGATGGAGGAAGAAAAAAATCAGAAAACTTCCAAATTCCTGTCTTCAGGAATGAGATCTAAGCAATGATCCAATTAAGAAAGCAAGCAAAGGAAAAACATTTAAAATAATCACCCAGTAGTAACTTTGACACCAAGCATGACAGTCTCCAAATCAAAGTAATTAAAACATTTTCTAAGTCTGGAATGACTAAAGCTGTTAATAAAAACATAAAAATATTATGACATTTATCTGAAATTACATAAAAATAGCTCTGTTACAAGCATTCCAAAGCTACAATTACATACGATACAACCTATAAATCCAGAGGTTGTTTGGTGTATGGGAGAGGCGGCACATGGGTTCACTGTCACCAGAAGTCTGTGATTCAGATGGTAAACACATGGTTCCAGGATGAGGAAATGAAGAGTAATATTAGAAGGCAGACACAGGAAAAAGAGATCTCAGCACAGCTGCCCTTCTCTTCTACCAATCCAGACACCTAGGTCGTGTTCAGGTTTTGCCAGTGACAAGCTGTGCAATCTTCAAATGACTTTGGGCCCTCAACTTCCACATGCATAAAATGAGCGGGTTAGGCTGGTCAGAATCTGTGGTTTCTTCCAGCTCTAAACCTTTTAATTATAAAGGCAGTTCCTTTACAAGCATTTGGACAATTGATAAACAGTCTATCAAGTTTTTGTGCCCATTGGTAAAATACAAGATCTTAATTCAAACCACTCAACTACGACTAAAAGATTACATCCAAGGTACTGCATATGAGAATGGCAAAGCTGCAACGAAACAAAGGGGGAAAAGATATTCAGTATGTGCTAAACTGAAACAATCCAGGTCATAACCAAAACCAAACAGCATTATGGAACAGTATCTAGGTAATTCCAACTAGTGAAATATGGGTTGTATTTAATGCATAGAAAATACAGTTGTTTGAAAATCTCACTAGTATATTAACATAGTCTGGTTTGGGATATAGTAAAAGCAGTTAGTATTAAATGGTCATAAGACTATTTTTTTATTTGCTAAGAACCTGGTATCAATTACCTAACTTTTGCAATGACAAATATTTATATTTTAGACAAGGCACTTTATACTTTTATTTTTGCATGAAAAATATAAGTATATTATGAAATATAGCTTTTGAAGCAGTTTAAGAGGAAGCCAATAAAACATGTAAATATGTAAAAGTATTTAACTCAGGGGCACCTGGGTGGTTCAATAGTTAAAGCATCTGCCTTCAGCTCAGGTCATGATCCCATGGAACCCGGTCAGCAGGGAGTCTGCTTCCTCTCCCTCTGTACCTTCCACCCCATCATGCTCTAACGCTCTCTCTCAAATGAATAAAATCTTTAAAAAAAAAAAAGTAATTCAATTCAGCTGAAATGATCTAGCATTAACCCAGAAGAATAGCTTATACAGTCCTCAGGAATATTTATTAACTCTACTATATAACAAAATCACTTGGTACAGCATCATTAACATCACCACCACCACCATCAATAAATATTAAGCTTTTATACTATGCACAAAGTATTCATATTAAAGTTACATGAAAAATAGTCTCTACAGATGAGGAAATTACATTTAAATGAGAGAAACATATTTATAAACAAAATAAACATTATTTTACAAATCTGTATTATTAAGTATCAACAAGAAGTACAGACAATAAACGTTACAGTAATTCAGAGTAAGGGAAGCCTAACAAGGCCTAGGTTGTTCAGGGCAGTTTATTATTTGTTTCTTTGGGGAGGGGGGGCAGGACATAAACTGAGTACTAAAAGAAGACTTTTAAGAAGGACTTGATGCTGAGCATGGAGAACACACAGAAACTCCTGCTCTTTGTAACCTATAGCCTACCTTATATTAGTAATGTCAGTTAGTGATGGCTAGACTGAACTGTATCAAAAGTACAATCACCTAAGGAGGCACTGGATGAGCCGCTAATGTAACAAGATATTAAAAAGGAAGTTTCTACTGAGAACAAAAGACAACTGACATTTTAAAACAAGTGCCAGAATATTCTCAAAATTAAAAAAAAAAAAGGCAGTCTAAAGAGAGAAGTCTTGAAATGTGCTACCTCCTACACCCAGTATTAGTGAGAAAAGTCTCAAACAGGTTACAGAGCAGAGTTTTGGAGAATGTTTCCTTGGGGACAGTTATAGGAACAAGTATCTTGCCTTCAAGAGAAAGGACAGATGCTTGCCACTCACCTAAGGCCTGGAGGAAAAGGCTTTGATGGGACTACTTGAAGATCTTGATATGTGTCTCAAGCACTTAGAAGAGCACACTGAAGTGGCACCTGATTCATCCTTGAAAAATCTAAAGGATGAAAAGTTGGATGAAAAGGCATGTGAGAGAAAATGAGAGATGCTGAATTTGGACCAGTACCAGAGTCTGCCTGAACACAGAATGAATGCTCTCTCTGGACCAACATGGGCCCTGTGGGAAAGACACAGAGTAAGCCAGGGTGGGATCATCTGAGCCTATCCAAGAGGGTTACCTCACATGGAATAGGTCTCAGCAAAATAAACATGAGGGCCCTGGCAGATCAAAGAGGCTGAGGAAGAAGAAAGAACCAGCCAGAATACAGATGCAATCTCACTGTCAAGCAACCTGAGGAATCCTGAGCAATGAAGGTGGGAGGTGGAAGATGTAGGAGTGAAAGAATGAGCTTTAAATGTGGGTCAAATCCACAATAGCACTGAAGCTAAATCACCATGCACTATTCAAATAAAGTTTGCTGCCAGTCTTTTCCCTCTTCCCTTCTTCCTTGTTCTTCCTTGTCCAATGGGGGGAGGGGGGGTATTAAACTGTGATTGCCAAAACAAAGCAAGAAGAGTAGAAAAGCCTAGCCAGAAGAAAAAAGTCAATGATGCCCCCCCTTCCTCAATTATCTGCTTCCCCCTTACAATAAATAGGCAGAGCTGGGAATGGACATAGGGGACTAGCTTCATCCTTAATGTAGGTTTGGCTTGGGGGTTTTATTCCTTGGCACTGAATATTTTACTTTTATTTTTAAATTTTTAAGTAATCTCTACACTCAATGTGGGGCTCAAACTTACAACCTCAAGATCAAGAATACCATGCTCTTCTACAGAGCCAGCCAGGCATCCCAGCACTGGACATTCTAATAATCAAATTGAGACTTCTCCTATTTAATTACTGAAGGACAATTCGTATGATCTAAAAGCAACCAGAAAAGTCAAGTTTATCTATGGGCAGAGGATGAGCCAGTCTCACAGAGTAAACTGAAAGGGACAGTGAGTAGCACACAAAAAAAAGCTGTTTTATAATTACTTTCCACAAGTCTTGCTATTCACTCTAACGCACTAAAGAAGCAACACAGTGGAGTACTTCTCTAAGTACACAAATACGATCCCACTAAACATAACTCAACCCATCCAACTTCGTTGCCTATCCTGAGATGGTTCAGCCATTAACAATCCCAGAAACTTGCCATGACATGACTCAAGAATCTAACAGTAATTCTTAAAATTTAGTAAGAGTAGCCTAAATAGGGCAGCCCCATTGGCCCAGTGGTTTAGCGGCACCTTCCGCCTGGGGTGTGATCCTGGAGACCCGGGATTGAGTCCCACGTCCTTGGGCTCCCTGCATGGAGCCTGCTTCTCCCTCTGCCTGTGTCTCTGCCTCTGTCTCTCATGAATAAATAAATAAAATCTTAAAAAAAAAAAAAAGAAAGAAAGAGTAGCCTAAATACAACAGATTCACTTTAAAATGTGTCTTGCTCTCTGCTAGATCTCTAACACTTAGCAAAATGTCCCTTACATAAAAGGTGCTTTAAAAACCACTATTGGTCTCCTTTCTAGGAAACAGCTGCTATGTTAAGTTCTAAGGAAACAGAACCTGAACAAATATGTCTGCAGCTGAGATGGCTTTTTAGTTAAAAATATACTGAGTCTTACAAGGTACAAAATTGTAATACAGATTACTTTCATCCTTATCCTTTCATAGCTATCCAAATATCTGAAAAATGCATGTATTTTCAATACGGTACTACAACAATGTGGAATACATGGGAAAACTTTAAACTCTGCTACTCAAATAGAACAATTACTGTAAATATTTTTAAAGAGTTTCCCAGAAAACTCTCAAAAGAACTACAATATAACAATGCTATTAAATGCAGACTAGTTTAAAAAGAGAGGAGCATTTTAAAAATATATCATCCAGTATTTTACTAATACTTTGTTGCCACAGATTCTCTTTCAGTGACAGCCTGACTTAAGAGCCTTAGAAAGTTATAGTATAATCACTTCTCTTTTAAAGATTAGGAAACTGAGGCTCAGAATTTAGTGACCTGCCCTAGGTCATATTACTAGTAAGCAGCAGAACAGGAGTTTTAACTCAAGACAGATTCCCAAGCCATGTTAACTATAATGTTGAAGAGCTGAGTACTAATGACTCATTTCAAAAGATATAAAATCCTATTTTAATGTTTATGTCTAATTTTGAAATATAAGCTAAGCTTCCAATCTACCTCTACTGATGTGAATCTATTACCAAGCTCTTCATAAGTGAAAATTCTATGCAGTAGATACCATTAAGTTTGCAAGAGTTGACATATTATTACTCGTGAGATCATTCTTATAGTATAGTATTTACAAGAAGTGTACATGACTGTAAAATTTGACAGTCTCCAAAATAACACATAAGGGAAGCATGCCTTATTGTGTGCTTCAGAAACTAAAGGATGTTGGCTGCAACAGAGTCCTATTATCTGATGATCTCATTCTCATATCTTAGTAATAAATGCAAGAGACACGGGTAGGAGCAACCCTAGATATTCCAGTAGAAGTCAGTGCTTCTCAACATGGAATGAGCCCTCATTCCTCCCGGGGAACAAATGGCAATGTCTAGAGACATGTGTACTGTCAAGATGGTGTGTGCAGGTGTGGGGTGCTACTGGAATCTACAAGGTAGCACCAGGAATCCAGAAAGGCTGTTAAACTCCTATAATGCACAGGGTAGCCCTGCCTGCTCCAAACAAGGAATTAGACAATTCAAAATGTCAATAGTGCCAAGGCTGAGAAACTCTAGTACAAGGGATTAAATGTCTGAGGTATTTAGCAGAGGAGTGGCATGAGTTTTCAGAGAGTGTAACTATGAACACTAAGAGAGTCCAAGTAACACTTAGTAAAGATTAGGTATAGCACTCAAGCCTTGATGAGCACTGGTATGGCGGCAGCTTCCTGTCTCACTAGATTTAAGGTGGGTAAACAGAGAATATGATACCTTCTAACAGTACTCTCAAATTTAACAGTTGTGCTGAATTTTTTTTTCCGGTAAAAAAGAACAGAATATTGAAAAAGCATCAGTAAAAAGAAAACTAGTTTACTGGAGAGATGAGAAACCTCGTTACACTGCACACAGTTCCACTACCAACTTATTGAGTGTTTCTGTTACTTACAGTAGGAATCTAGAGGGTTACAATTTACAATCAGAACAATGAGTGTTATGTACACACCATGAGAAAGTCAGAATACATAAACATCCACGTATGCCATTCTGAACATCATTATTCTAAAGACTAAACATGATTTCAGGAAACCTGGTTTTGAGATCCCAAATGTATAGATGCCCTAATGGTATACTATTGTTTCTTCTTGGGCCTTCCTTTCTCTGAATATCGAGACCATCCGTCACAAGAGGAAACAGTAAAAACCGGGCACATAGCGAGCTCTGAGACAGCGTGGACCTAAAACAAAAATCAGAAAACAAAATTCCCCCCAGTGTTGCCTTGTTCGGGATGGCTGAGTTTTACCACTAGGTACTTGCTCCTAAACCTTTGCTCTTCTGGTGAAGCCCTCATTCCTCAGTTCAGGTTACCTTTCATTCTACCCTTGATCACATTTCTTCACAAAAATCTTATTTTTACCAACTCTTTCCAGCCTCATTTCACTTTTCTTTCTTTCTTTCTTTCTTTCTTTCTTTCTTTCTTTCTTTCCAACTCTGTTTTACTTTACCCTCTCAACAGCCTCAACTAGTACTGGAATTACAGAATGGGAATTTGGGAGTTGAAAAGAGACTTCGGGGCAGCCTGGGTGGCTCAGCAGTTTAGCGTCTGCCTTCAGCCCAGGGTGTGATCCTGGAGACCTGGGATTGAGTCCCAGGTCAGGCTCCCTGCATGGAGCCTGCTTCTCCCTCTGCTTGTGTCTCTCATGAATAAATAAAATCTTTAAAAAAAAAAAAAAGAAAGAAAGAAAAGAAAAAGAAAGAAAAGAGAAAAGAAAGAAAAGAAAAGAAAAGAAAGAAAAAAAGAAAAAGAAAAGAAAAGAAAAGAAAGAAAAGAAAAGAAAAGAAAAGAAAAGAAAAGAAAAGAAAAGAAAAGAAAAGAAAAGAAAAGAAGACTTCGGGGTTTACCTATTTAGTAAATGCCCAGGATGCTCACCTCTCATCATACCTAGGCCACTAACAAGTGGTTAGGCGACTCAGCTTAATTAAGCACATTAAGATCGCCTCTACTAACTTTCAGACACCAGGGATCACCTGTTCGCAGTTAATGGGGACTGAACGATTGCTCCTGAGATCTAAGCAGAGCAATAGAATCAATCAGTCGGTCTGAATCGCTCTTGCTTCGCCAGATACCAACTCCTCACCACCGCCAGCCAGTAAGTAGAAAGAGGCTCACCATTCTAAACTACCCTTGACCAAATCTGCTGGCTTATATGAGCTTTGAAAATTATCTTTTGACAGGTCCAAACATTTAACGGAGTGCAGACACATGATTCATCTAAGAAGCCTTGCTTGACGTTCTGTCAGAATAAGGAATGACTCATTAGAAATCCCCCCAAATGGCACGCAAGGTGGGTCTGACCCTCCTACGTGGCTCAGGTTTATTCTCCCCCTAAGCGCGTGACCGGGGGGTGGGTGGGGGGAGAAGGCAGATTTAACTGGGCAGGTCCTGGGTCACGTTGGGCCGAACACGGTTCTGTACTTCATCCGGCGGACTGAAGGCTCGTGGAGTCCGGGCAGGTGCAGGAGCCCGAAACTACAGTGACTTGTCGTCGTGCGATAAGGGGCGTGGGGAGATCCTCATCTGCAGGTCCCGCGAGCCCAGCCGAGCCGCCGGGGCGTCCGGATGGCCAGGGACGTCTCCGGGGCTCCCGCCCAGTCTGCCGGGGTCTTGGGGGCCTCGCGGCCGTGCCACCCCGCCGCCGCCTCCTTACCTTGGTGAGCTGCGCGATTTTCTTGCTCATTTTCAGGTGCAGGTCCTGGCTGTAGTCCAAGCAGTGTCCCGCCTGCGCCGCGGCGGCCGGCGAGGGCGCGAATTTGGCCGCCGCGCCGCCGTAATGCTGCGGCTGCCAGCTCGGGCCCGGGGTCGCCATCTTCCCGGCAGACCCCGGCCGGGGCGCCGCTCCTCGCGCTCCGGGGGCACGGCGGGGCGGCGGCGGCCGGGGGGCAAGGCCCGGGGCGGCCGCTGCGGGACCCGACCCCCGGCGCCTGTCGGCCGCGGCCGCCCTCCGGCCCGCGAAGCCCCCCCCGGGTCACCCCGGTCCGGGGACGGGGCAGCCCCGCCGGGCCGGGGCCGAGGCCGCGGACCACAGGGGCGCGGGGTGGGGGGGCGCGGTGCACGGCCCGGCCGCTCTCGCCCGCTCTTCAGCTGACGCCTGGCGGGGGCGTCGAGGGCCGCGCGGCCCCGCAGGTCCCGCTCCCACCTGGCACCACCGAGCCGGCGAGACGGGCGCCGCCGGGGTTGCGGAGGGAGGAGGAGGGAGGCGGGGACGTGGAGGAGGACGCGGGAGCCGCGGCGCCGCCGTTACCAGGGCGCGCGGGGGCGGGGCGCGCGGGGCGGCGACGTCATCCCTGCGCTGCCAAGCCCCGCCCCCGCGGCCAAGCCCGCCCCCCGCGGCCAAGCCCCGCCCCCCGCAGCCCCTCGGCGGGCGCTGAGCTCCGGGAGGCCCCGCCCACAGCAGGGCGGGGGGCGGGGGGGGGTCCTCGGGGGGCCCGCGGGCCCCAGCTCGGGCGGGGAGCCCCAAGTCCGCGAGCGAGGACGGGCTGCGGTCCCTCGGGTTTGCAGAGCGCGGGCCGGTTTGCTGAGGCTTTCCACGGGCAGCCTCGCGCGCGGGCGGGGGCCGAGAAGCTCCTGCCCCAGGCGGGCGGCGAGCTCCGCTCCGACCCCCTCCCTCCCAGGGCCGGCCTCAGCGCTTCGGACTCGGGCAGTGCAGTAGCCCGGGACGCAGTAATCCCTGCCTTGCACCTTTCGGACTCCTACAAATAGAATGGTTATTTGCAGTGTGCTTAGGCCGACCCCTGCCCTCTGCACATAGCGAGTGTCGGTGTAGGGAGACAGCACATGCCTCATCAGTTAGTATAGCGCTGCACCCCGACGTTTCCCCCGCAGCCTTAGCGGAGACGGAGGCAATTATATACGAAATTGACTTGGCTGGAAGTAAAAGGGAGAAACAGAAGATGGAACACGATGCCAGCTCCTTAAGGATTTGGGGCCGGGCCAAAGTGTGTCATTACTTGTGCATTTGCACCTCTCTAAATGTGTTATTTCCTAATGAGCTTCTCCTCACATCTCTACCACCCCCACCCCCCGTAAGTCAAATGATTTGTTTTATTTTAAGTGTATCCTTTGTTGAAGCAAATAAGTCGGGTTTTGGAGGGTTTTTTTAGATTTTTATTTATTTATTCATGAGACACAGAGGCAGAGGGAGAAGCAGGCTCCATGCAGGGAGCCCCACGTGGGACTCGATCTCGGGTCTCCAGAATCAGGCCCTGGGCCCAAGGCAGGCGCTAAACCGCGGCGCCACCCGGGCTGCCCAAATAAATCGTTTTAGGAAAATCTTAGCACAAACTTTAAAAATGTAGAATTGTACCTATTTTAAGACTCTTTCTCTCCAGGCAGTTTTGCAGAACTGAATTCCTCCATGTTATCATATGTGATTTCTCTTTAGCCTGCAACTAACTAAATCATGGTATAAATCTGAGATTATTAACAAATCCAGCTGGGACCCAAATTATCATTGTCTGCTACAAAATCTAAACCAATAAGGTGAAGATTGAATAGCATCATGAAGTACTTCCAGAATTCTTGGAATTCCAGAAAGGAAGAATGAAATTGGCCACATCTTATCCCAGATGCTAGGTACTCAGCCCTTCTATAACCCCCATCCTCCATAGGCCTTCTAGAAAATAAGTTGTCTAGTTCCAAGGTTCTGAATGGAGCAGATGGCCAGAAACAAATATGCAGATTTTGCTCTGTTCTTAAGCTCTAATAATTTAATGAAATTAAAGAGAATTAGGAGCTAGTGTTATTTCATCAAATTCCAGGCATAGAAGATTCACAATCATTTTAGAACTCTTATATCCTTTACATTCTAAGCAGAAATATATGCTCAAAAGATTCCTTGTTAAATTTTTATAGCTAAGTCTTGCTAGGGCAAAGAAGGTGTTTTTGGTTTTGTCTCTATGATATAGTGGAAAGAATATAATACTGGAAATAAGGAGACCATGTATAGCCTCAGCTGAGTCACTGAACCTGTTTGCCTCCTCTGAAACAAGACAGTATTTATCGGTCTCTTCCCTCTAACTTGACAATTAGAGCTTGAGGCCCTGGTTTACACTGAACCCTATCACATGAGGTCCTGCCATCAACTATACAGCATAGCCCAAGAAGAGCCTTTTCCTAAATACTATGCTCACAAGACACCCAGTGTCATTCCACGAATTTAATATTTTTGTCCTACCATAGAGGGATAACACAGGTCATCTGGTACAGAATGCTATTCAGTTATAAGTAATAAACATAAAGAATACTATTATACACCCTAGAATCTCACCTTTTAAAAATCCGGTAAAGGAGGTGTGCAATAGGAGAGAAAACAGGAAAAGCTAGTTAGGCAAGAAATCTTTATTTAGTACCTGTTTCCCTCATGAGATTGTTTATCCAGAAATATCTATTGAATGCCCTTTGTATGCTAGATTCTGCTGCGTTAGGTGCTGAGATTGCAGTGTTGTCAATAATAAGCATGACTAAGAATCTGACTCTGTCCTCAAAAAGTTAGCCATCTAGTGGAAAAGACAGACCAAGAATAAGGTGCAACGCAACATGGTGTTAAAGGAACTCACAAGAGGGGCACTTAACCTTGCCTGAGGTGTCAAGGAAGACTTCACACATACAAAGGCAATAATTGCACAGATTTCTGAGGGAGGAGTTTTTCAGCCAAAAACAGGTAGTAGATACACGGATTACAAGCTCTGAGGATAGCAAGGGCAAAGCCCTGAAGATGAGAGAGAACATAATCCACTTAGAGACAGCAAGTGGTACCCTATTGCTGGAGCAAAGAGTTTGATGGGAAGTCAAAATATGAGATAGAGTAGGTATCAAGATTATTCATAGGGGGTGTGTGTGTGTGCACGCGCGCACTTATTGGCCTTGATAAGGGTTGAGTTTTTACCCTGAAGGCAATAATGAGCCACAGAAGGGCTTTGTGCAGGAGAATGAAATAATCAGATTTGCACTTTAGTAACGTAATTCTTGTGACTATGGTAAATGGATTTCAGAGGCAACTCTATGGGCAGGGAGACTAGTTATGGGGCTATTGCACTTATTGAGGTGAGAGAGGATGAAACATTGACCTAAACTATGGCAGTAAAAAAAAACAAAAAAACAAATGGATATATCTGAAACATCCATAGGGTAGAACAGACAGGACTTTGAGGCTGAGGAAGAGAGAACGGTCAAGGGTGCCCCCTGAAACAGCCTAGAGGAGGGACAGGTGGGGAAAGTGATAAGTTCAGTGTAAAATATGTTACCTTTGAGGTACCTGTGGAAATCCAAATAAAGATGTTCAGCTGCAATGCGGTATAGAGTAGGAGAGGTAATATAGTAATCAAACCTGAATACAGCAGGGGAAGGTAAATATTGCTTACAAAAGGAGACTGGAAGCTATTGGTATATGAAAAAAAGCATCTGTCTAGGCAGGTTGTTATCTATGACATCCTAGAGCTTCTCTTTGAAGACGAGTCATAACCTGTGGGTGGAAGCATCAGGCCAAAGGGAACAATACGAGAGACATGGGCTCATAGTACTGCAGGGGTAAAGGCTGGTGCAGAGGAATAGTTACTTAAAGCACGTAGAAGAATAAGCTGGAAGTAAAAAGAATTATTGGAACAGAAGTTCAAATTCAAATCCATTATTTTATACATATCTGAATATATATAAAAGGTTGAGTTGTACAGATTTTCAAAGCCAATTACTAGTAGAGCTAGAATTATGACCTAGATATTTTAAGCCCCAGTTCTTTCCGGTTTACTAAACAATAGTTGAAAGCTATTTATAGGGGAATCTCTGTTCTGATATTCTTTGACTAGAAATTTCTTATTCTAAAGCACCCATGCACTGATATTTCAATCACAATTTATATTTGGAATGATGTCTCCGAGGCTCTCAAATTCCCTACACACTTTCTAAATTGTTAGAAATGTTTTGGGGAGGGAAGAAGAAAGCAGTTGTGGTGGCTATAAAGGCTGAGTTAATGAAACTTCCATGGCTCCTTCCAGGAGGGGCCCTAACTAGTGATAATATGGTTAGAAGATTTAGTAAAAATTTATGAAAATAGCTTTTGTGTATTTTTCTCTCAAGTTTCCCAAATTATATATACTTCAGACTCCAGAAAACCTAGATTATCCCAAGCAGCAGTATATAAAGAATTAATACTGGGATTAAAATGTGAGTTTAAAACTTATTAGGCCAAAAGCACAGGCAATAAAAGAAAAAAATGACAACATTGGGCTTTGCCAAAAGTAAAAACTTTTGTTCATCAAAGGGCATTATCGACAGAGTAGAAAATCATCCCACAGAATGGAAGAATATATTTGCAATTACATATTACATAAGGGAATAATATTCAGAATTTATTTAAAAACTCTTTTAACTCAATAACAACAGCAAAATGATCAGATTAAAAACTAGGCACAGGCACCTGGCTGGCTCAGTCAATGAAGCATGCAACTCTTAATCTGGGGGTGTGAGTTCAAGCCCCATGTTGGGCATGGAGATTACTTTTTAAAAATGAGCAAAGGACTTAAATACACACTTATCCAAAAAACATGTACAAATGGCCAATAAACACATGAAAAGATGCTCACAACCACTAATAATTACAGAAATGCAAACCAAAACCGCAATGAAATACTACACACCCATTAGAATGGTGGTTATAAAAACTCAACAAAACAGAAAATAACGAGTTTTATGTGGAGAAATCGGGCCCCTTGTACATTCCTGGTGGGAATAAAAAATGGTACAGGTGCTGTGTTAAACACTATGGCAATTCCTCAAAAAATTACACATAGCATTACCATATGATCTAGCAATTCCTCTTCTGGGTATGTACCCAAAAGAATTAAAAGCAAAGATTCAAAGAGATATTAGTACACCAATGTTCGTCAGATAATTAGTACACATTATTAACATAGCCAAAATGTGGAAGCCCAAGGGTCCATCGGCAAACGAATGGATAAACAATATGTGGTATATATTATTCAGCCCCAAAAAGGAGGAAAATTCTGACATATGCTACAATATGAACAAACCTTGAAGACATCATGCTAAATGGAATAAACCAGTCACTGAAGGACAAATAATGTATTTTTCCACTTATAGGAGGCACCTAGAGTAGTCAAATTCAGAGACTTAGAAAATAGAAGGTTGGTTGCCAGGGGTTGAAGGGAGGTGGGAATGGGAAGTTATTATTTAATGGGCACAGAGTTTCAGTTTGGGAAAATAAAAAAGTTCTGGAAGTCGATGGTGGTTATAGTGGCACAGCAATGTAAATATACTTAATGCACTGAACTGTACTTTTAAAAATGGCTAAAATGGTATATTTTATGTTGTGTATATTTTACCACAATAAAAAAAAGGACACTGATTTCTTCAATGAGAGTTTCCCTCACTACCTTTGGGAAATTCATTCCAGAGAACAGATAATCAGAAAATACTGTTCCATCAACCAAGGATCCATTGAATGCTTTCTTTATAGAGTGAAATTCATTTCCCATCCCAGGCCAGGGTTAGCTATAGAGGGCATCTAGATATGAAGTTTGAAAGATGGAAGAGGTCAAAAATGCTCTTCTTTCTGTTTTCCCTTTCCTATACTTCCCGTTTGACCCAGAAGAGTCCTAGAATTCAAATAGTCAATATAGAATGAGCAAAGGACTCAATATAGAATGAGCAAATATAGAATGGAACAACTGAATGAAACAACTGAATATAGAATGAAACAACTGAATATCTGCAAAAAAGCCATATAAGGTTGGGCTGGCAGGTGCTCTCCAAGGAACCTTCTAACTCTCTTCTGCATTGCATCGTTAAGCCTCTTAGGAACATTCAGTACTTGAATGAAATTTAATCTAAGGTCGTGCAACCAGGCTTAATAGCATAAAGGACTCATAATCAATAGAGACTGTGGACAAGCAACTGAACTCTTGGAATCAATAAACACACCAGATCTCTGTAAAACTTCACACAAGGAACCTTTTTTTGGTATTAAATATTTTCCAAGTGACAACCATTCCTTTGGTACCAGTCTCTAAGTATAATGGTGAGTATCAGGGGCACCTGGTGGCTCAGTGGTTGAGTGTCTGTCTTCAGCTCAGATCATGGTCCTGAGGGTCCTGGGACTGAGCCCCACTTTAGGCTCCCCACAGGGAGCCTGCTTCTCCCTCTGCCTGTCTCTACCTCTGGTATGTGTCTCTTATGAATAAATAAAAAAATCTTAAAAAAAAAAAAAACAAATGGTGAGTATCAGAATCCTTTTATTCCAGGACTAATTGTGCCACTAAGCCAAGTCTTTTTCTTCATCTGTGAAGTTAGGACATTGGACTGAATGATCTTAGGGTTTCCTATATTTCCCATATACTACATGCTGAATCATTTCATATTTTTAAAAACACATTATTTTATTATACTTATTTGGATATATTATAGTCATTTGTGTGCCAACTCTCACATTCACCTCCTAACACACCCAAAGCATGGTACACAATATAATCCCAAATAAGGTTGTAGATCTATCTAGGTAAGTGGTAGACATTACTGTAAAGGAGTTTGTCCTTCATTGATGTCTTGGCCTGTGTTCCTTTCACTTTCTCTCTTTGTCTCTTCCTTTCTCATGAGTTTAGAAAACTCATTCTGTCACATTAATTAATGGAAAGTGGTATAATACTGCTAAAATGTTTGATGCATAAAAAGTGTTCAATATATGTTTGCTTCCAAATTTTGGTTAATTTCACTTTCTCCACCAATACAATTATGAGCTTTTCCTTTATGAACAAAACCAACCCTTTTTTAATAAACATAATCAACCAGTAACTAACTGGCTTATTCATTGTTTGGGTTCCTCAGAAAGCAGACTGACTGAGGTAGTTTATTTGATAGGTAATCTTGGGAAGCAGAGAAACTGAGAGAGATAAGAAGGAAAAGCCAGGAATGCCTGGGTGGCTCAGCGGTTGAACACCTGGCTTTGGCTCAGGGTGTGATCCTGGTCTCAGGATTGAGTCCCACATCAGGCTCCCTTTGAGGAGCCTGCTTCTCCCTTTGTCTATGTCCCTGCCTCTGTATCTCTCTCTCTCTCTCTCTCTCTCTCTCTCTCTCTCTGTTTCTCATGAATAAATAAGATCTTTCTTTTAAAAAAAAAAAGAAGGAAAAGCCATTCAAGAACATATTATTGAGCTAGCTACTGCATTGATCAATTGGAACTCAATTTTACTAAGAACTCTACAAGAAACCATATAGAATGCATCTCAGAATTTTCCTGCCCAGGGACAAAAGGCTGATGCATTTATCAACTGATTCCCTTCACTTATTAATTGAGGGCAGCTTTCAGGGGAATCAGTCCATCATATGTCTGGTTACTCCGTGTAGGCTCAGTGAGCTTCTGTGGCTTTGGAGAGACTGTTGTGTCAGGGAGGCAAAAAGATGCCACCGGCACTTGGAGGGGAACTGTCCAACAGCTCTGCAGCTGAAATCAAAGAAAGTGTCACAGGACACAAAAAGAATCTGTTACCATCTATCATTTAAACTTTTCATTAAAAAAAAAAATTTTTTTTAAAATAAAAAAATAAAAATAAATAAAAAAATAAACTTTTCAGATCCATTTTTGCCCTATATGCAAATCCATTAAGTCATCAATTCTTTAAGGTCATGTCCAACTGCTAATTCTCTAAAGGACTTAAGGCAAGAGAGTTAGTGTAGCAAGCAGATGTCCCATGCTCCAACTGGTCCAAAGACTATACTTTGCATTCATTAGGTCCCTTCTCCACTACCCATTATAGATTTTCCTCACCCTTGGCAAGCACTTTAGCTGGTCTGAATTGTTTGGTGGGGGGACCCAGTTTTTCATCCTTGAGGCTAAGTTCTTGGATGGCTTGCTCATGTAAGATTGAAGTTGCTTCAGTTTTTCATTCAGTACTATGACCAGACATGAAAGAACAGGGGAATCTCAGTGAAACTTTTGAGATCTAGAAATACTCCTTGCCTCCGTTATTTAGCGGCAATCCCAGGGGATGATGATAATCAGGTTAATTAGGGGCAGCCTGGGTGACTCAGTGGTTTAGCGCTGCCTTCAGCCCAGGGCATGATCCTGGAGACCTGGGATCGAGTTCTGCGTCGGGTTCCCGGCATGGAGCCTGCTTCTCCCTCCCTCCCTCCCTCTCTCTCTTTCTCTCTCTCATAAATAAATAAAATCTTGAAAAAAGATAATCAGATTAATTAACCTGCCAGGATAAAAATGCCTTTCTTTATCTACTAGTACTCTGGCATAAAGAGCCAAAGTGAGCAGATGGTAGTTGTAGCTATAGGTTTTATAAAAGTCTTGTTGTATCCCCCAGTAGTGGACGGTTTCTTCTTTCTACCAATAATAACCCAGATCTATAATTTAACAGAGCCTAAGGATGTAGGAATAGGAAGCACAAATTCTGCAAGAGGTTCACTGGGTATGATGGTGAAAGGAGCCACTCCCACTCCCCACTTTGGTTTCCAGGCTCATGTATTCTAACTATTGAATATATAACACCACATATTGGTCAGGCTCAGTGCATATACCTCACCATGCAGAACAACTCCCAACCCTACAGAGTGTTGTCCCCAAACTAACTGAACCCTCACTAGTCCATCACTCCATCAAATCAAATTCATCTAGATAATATGGTGTATGGTAGGAAGGAACAGTGGATCCTATAGTCTTGTGTTCATTGTTGTCTTGTTGTATCTCCTTCACTGTGGTTCTTTCAGTCCTAAGTAATGTTATTTAGGCTACCATGTCAGTAAATAAATCATTCTCTAAGCTCTCAGATAATAATCCTGAAAGAAATGCTTTGGGCAAGCCAAGAACATAGCCAGAATAGGAGATGCTTCCTGTAAGGATGAATCACTTCTTCCTCCAGAGGGAGGTGAGGGGTCTGATGTAATCACCTTACCACTAAGTGCCTGGCTGGTGTCCTTCACTGGATGCTCCGTATTGGTCTTTGGTGCTGACAAGTCAGAAATTCTGCAGAAGCAGTAACTATTTCAGTTTGGTAAGCAGGAGCCAATACTATTGGGGCCAGACATGGCCTCCATACTTACTAACAAGGCTATTGTGTGCATGGGCCCATTGTACTAGCATTGGGATGTTAAGAACAGAGGCTGGCTGGCATTTGTCTGAGGACAATCTTGTCTACCTCCTGGTTAGGAATCATAGATATTCTCTGTGTCACTCAATAAATTGGGGCACAATCAGCTGCCTCTAAAATTAAAAAAGACCAAATCTTGTGTAGTACTTCTTGCTAAGTGTTAGGAATGCAAATTTTGATAACTAAATATATCTATCCGAGTCATACATTTGGGGCTTGGGAGAGAATGGCCTGCAAACCCAAGAAAAACGCCTTGTACCAGGACTCCACTTATCCTCTGGCTCTTTAAGCATCCACTTTATTGAGGGGGCATGATGGTATTTGGGTCCCCTGTTATGAGTGGCATCTTAGATTCTGTATCTAAAAGCCCTTGAAAACTCTACATAAATGGCTATAGATCCCTTTGTGGAAAGAATTGAAGAGTTAATGTATATATTTATGATGAGGCTGCATGGTCTTGAGGGGATTGGGCTTCCTTTTCGGTCATTGGGCTCTGGGTCTGGGAGCTACCTCAGATCTGGAAATGCAACAAAGCATTATGATTTTCTATTATGGGGATGATGGTGCTAACCTGCTGCTCACCTGCTTTTGATTTTTTAAATTATGAAAGTCAAGTAATACTTTCACAGGTTACCTGTTATCTCTAAGAATACAAAGGACTATTAGCCATTACCCCAAATCTTTGGGGTCCAGGAAACCTGGGTTAACCCTTTAGTTTTATTGCCTAATATTACAGTAACTATGCTTTTGATGTTTAAGTGCAGTTACCTGGCCTCTAATAAAATGGAAGTCTTTCATTCCTATTGACCCCTGGGAACCCAATTCTATGGCAGCATTTTCTTCCATGAACCCTGGTTCATAGAGTACACTGCCACTGACCTTTTTAAAAATGCCATCACATCTTATTACTCCAGTGAAGGAAATAGTCTAGGAAATGTTGTCAGGCAGTGGGTCTCACATAAAGACTGCTTTCTGATATATCTACCTCTTTGAGTCTTCTGATCTGTTCCTTAATACTCTGATAGTTCCAGCATCTCTATATCGTTGTCATGTTCCAACTTAAAAGCACCATCTCAGCAGTGTGTTGAGACAATCCAAGCGTCCTTGACAGGATGTTAAACCCTGAGTCATCTTATATGTTTGAACAAGCTCTCCCCTATTCTGCTCTATATCCCACTCATCCTATTTTATTTAACACCTTCAAATCTATTCCCATCGATCTTTCCTTCGTTCCTGTCAGTACATATTAGCAAGATGCTCTAATTTTTCAGTAAGTTATTTCTCCTCATAGCAGAGATTGTACCTTCCCTCATATGGTACTCTGGAACTCGATTTTCATTATTAATCTGCAGAGCAATTGGAAGAGTCAGTAGAGAAGATCCCAAGGAGGATAAGCATCATGTTGCAAGACACTCACCTCAGGGAGGTGCCCATCCTCTCCAGGCAAGAGAAGAATGCTGTTTTTTAGTAAGAGGGAAAAACTGGCTTCTATAGCTCCCATTATTCAAGAGTATCCAAAATTTAAGGCCCTCATACATATCCTCACAGGTGCCTTCATCCCAAGTCTCAGGGTCCTAGACTTTATCTGTCAAAGCCATGATGTGAGCATAGATCTTTAACATAGGAGACCTGCATGTTCAATCTCCTTTGCCATTCTGCTACTCCTAAGATTAAATTCTGAACCTGATTTTTAGTACAGTCTGCCCTTTTGCTATAGGGTCTGTTTACTTTCTGTCATGGAGGACGTCTGACTTTCACAGAATTCCTTGAATTGATAAGTGGCTAAAATGAATTTGTCTCTCTTTCTTTAAAGCATTCTTTAAGGCGTCTAAGGCAGTTTACAAAAGCTAGGCAATATACTACTTGTATAATAATCATAGGCTCTTTTCATTCCAGTATTAGATATATTGAATAAGCAAAGCTTCCTTTTCTAGCACTTCCTATCCATTGCACTTAAAAGTTTGGTACTTGGGCAGCCCTGGTGGCTCAGCGGTTTAGTGCCGCCTTCAGCCTAGGGTGTGATACTGGAGACCCAGGATCGAGTCCCACATCAGGCTCCCTGCATGGAGCCTGCTTCTCCCTCTGCCTGTGTGTGTGTGTGTGTGTGTGTGTGTGTGTGTGTGTGTCTCATGATTAAATAAATAAAATCTTTAAAAAAAAAAAGTTTGGTACTTATGCCAGAGGTATGGACATCACCCTCCAGCAATGGAAATTTTGTTTCCACCTGTCTGGTGAGTAAACCATTTCCAGAATACTATCTGGAGGGTCTATTTCTTAGGGTTATATCTAGTATTACCATCTTAGTTTGGGTCTTCTCAAGAGCAGAGCCTAAAGTAAGGACTTGAGGGTCTATTTCTTAGGGTTATATCTAGTATTACCATCTTAGTTTGGGTCTTCTCAAAAGCAGAGCCTAAAGTAAGGACTTGAGTTTAGGTAATTTATTTGAGAGATGAATCCAGAAGATTGGAGGAAGGAGGTGAGCCTATCAAGAGAAGGAAGATGGAAAAGCCAACCAAAGGTATGTCATTGAACTAACTACCATGGAGGACAATGGGGCTCGAGTCTTCTGAGGACCCTCTGAGGAGCCATGTAGGATATACCTCAGAATTGCCCCTCCAAAGAATGGGAGGCTAAACATTAATTCCCCAGCTTCCACACTCCATTGTTTGAGGCATGCCTAGAGGTATTTCTTCCCTACACTTTGGCTTGCCCTGCACACCGCTATTTAAGTTCCCATTTCTTAAGAGAGAGACTTGGGAAAGAAAGTCAGAGAGATGAGATGATGCGATTCTGTGATCATGCATGGGGAAGCACACTGTGGCTGTAGTGGAAAACAAAGGTAAGCTAAGTGGATGTAACACAGGTTACCAAGACCATCTGCTTCATCACCAAAGCCAACCCCATACACCAAGAAACAGGCACCTAGTCTTATTTAATTAAATGTTCCCATCTCTTCTCTGAAACTTTACTTATAGTCCCTAACCATTCTTATCAGAATAAACTTTATTTCCTCATAGACACTGAGTGAGAGAAGAAACAGTCTACTTTATAAAGTTAGTGCTAAAGTTAGAAAGATCCTACAGTAAGAGTTGTATGGCTGTGATTTCCTGCCAGGTGTGTGTGTGTGTGTGTGTGTGTGTGTGTGTGTGTGTATTTTACCTGTGTCAAGTTATTGTGGGAAGAGCTCTAAGCAAATTAGCAGTTGTTCAATCTCTTACTCCTGGCTCCAAAATCTAGTGCCCAGGAGACAGAACTTTTTCTTTATTTTTCACTGCACTCTCTGGGAGGGCTTCTCCAAGAGAAGATATTAAAACATCTAAATGAGTAATAATAAGGCTCTTCTATTATTTTGTGAATTTCTGGTCCATCCTTCCAGATAATGAGAAGACCAAGAAGAAAGAAAGGGTGCTGTTTAAGAGTCTTACTAGTACTATTATACTTTGCTTGGCTGAAATTTAGTGTGGGAGGGATAGCACTTTGGGTCAATGTTTGGGTGCATGTCTACCTCTTCCCTTCCCTCTTCAGTCTCCTTCATCCCCTCCAACTTGCTCCTCTCAGATCCTGGCATGTCCTTGGCATTGGTTGATATGGGCTGGTCTCCAGGCAGCCTGTCCAACTCTAGAACTTTAGAAACAAGGCAGTGCATTTTGGCAGCATTCTGCATGAGGCTCCCTCTCCTTTTTCATTTGAAGATTTTATTGTGTCACCCTGGGGAAAGAGAAATGGTGTTAAGAAGGAGGAATTCAGGGAGAACAAAGAGTGGGGACCAGAAGAGGCAATAATGAGAAGAGTTCAGATTTAGAGAAATGATATCTGAAGGAATATTGGGGTCAGAACAATGACGACATTATTTTCTATCCTTTCCATCTAGTGGTTCACACTGTTTTCTCTCACTTCTGCCTCATGATTGGTTTTATTCACAACTTGAAAGCTGCTACTTCCTTTTCCAAAAATGTTTATTCACTCAAGTAAATGAGCTTAACTTTCAATTCCCCACCTCTTTTCCTCTTTTTTTTTTCTTCCTGTTCTATTCTCTAATTTCTCTATCTTTATAAGAGGAACAATGAAAAGCAAAAATGGAAACAAAATATGAGCTATCACATATACTTCTAAAACAAGTTTTCCATATCCATATAACTGACCTAAGGAAATGAAGAGCTGAGATGTCT
This sequence comes from Vulpes lagopus, assembly GCF_018345385.1. Lineage (NCBI taxonomy): Eukaryota > Metazoa > Chordata > Mammalia > Carnivora > Canidae > Vulpes > Vulpes lagopus. The sequence goes on from NC_054825.1 coordinate 116,278,156, forward strand.
TCTTTTGGGTTTCACCCAAAAGTTAATTCTGCCACAAGGATTTGTGTACAAGTGGTTTATTCAGGGAGTGATCACCAGAAGTGGAAGAGAGGGAAGTAGGACAGGAAATGGAGAGAGACACAGCGAAAGATGGTGCATTATTACTACCATGAGCAAGTAGAGTCACCACTACCGTAGACCCTCCGAGCGACTATGTAAAACACATCCAAAATGATCTGAACAAGGGTCAAGGAAGCAGGAGTATTTACCCATCAATATTCACCCATTACTGTAGCCCCCTTCTTATCCATAGGGGGTATATTCCAAGACCCCCAGTGGATGCCTAAAACCAAGGATAGCACCAAACCCTAGATATACTATACTTTTTCCTATATATACCTACCTGTAATAAAGTTCAATTTACAAGTTAGGCACAGTAAGAGATTAACAACAATAATTACTAATAAAATAGGAGAATTGTAACAATATACCATAATAAAAGTTACATGAATGTTGTCTTTATCTCTCTCAAAATATCTTATTGTACTATACTGACCCTTCTTGTTATGATAGGTTGTCTGCTTAATTGGGGTTGACTGCAGCTACCTGAAACCATAGAAAGTTAAACCGTGGATGAGGGGACTACTATACTGGTTGAAGTTTGCTACCAAGACATTAACTCCCCAGGAGCCCTCAGGCAGAGTAAGCCTTAAGATAGGAGTCATTGGAAGTAAACAAATTTTCTACCCAAATGCCACTGACCTCCAGAATTGGCTGAGGGGCTGTTAGCAGTGCATTGAGGTCAGAGTTGCATATTTTTGTCTGAAAAAGCCATTTGCTTTGAGTTTGTTTCTCCTCTATATTGACTAATTGTTTTTTTTAAAGATTTTATTTATTTATTCTTGAGAGACACAGAGAGAGAGAGAGAGAGAAGAGGCAGAGACACAGGCAGAGGGAGAAGCAGGCTCCATGCAGGGAGCCCGACGCGGGACTCGATCCCAGGTCTCCAGAATCACGCCCTGGGCTGAAGGCGGCACTAAACCACTGAGCCACCCGGGCTGCCCTATATTGACTAATTGTTTCAGTTTTCTTAAAACATTAAAAATACTTTTCTATATCCGTGTTATGTTTTTATAGGCTGTATGATAATAGCAATACCCTACAATGTCTCACATTTCTCACAACACACTTTTACTGATCTCTTTTAATCTCAAAATTGTCCTTGGAATGAACATTATTAGCTTCACTTCATTATAAAAGAACTGTGGCTAAGAGAAGTTACATATTCCCCCAAAAGGCCATAAAGTAAGTTGCTGATGCTCAAACTTGGCTCATTTTATTTTTACTTTGGTGCTTCTTCCACCAGAGCCACATTTGTTTCCTATAATAGCACAGAATTTCTTAAGCATGTGCACGGGATATAATATACTAATAATGCTTAACCATTAAGTAAAAATTATGTTAACATTCTTTATGTGACTCATACTCATATCCCTAGCTGGTGCACCTAGAATACATAATAGAAGACAAGAAACCACCATAAGATACAAATGAAGTTAAAGAATAAAGGGTAAGAATGGAAGCAACACGAGTGTCCAGAGATCGATAAATGGATAAAGAAGATGTGATGTACACACACACACACACACACACACACACAAAGGAATATTAGTCATAAAACAGAAGGAAATCTTGCTATTTACAACAACATGGATAGATCTAGAGGGTATCATGCTAAGTGAAGTAAGTCAAAGAAAGAAATACTATATGATTTTACTCATATGTGACATTTAAGAAATAAAATGAATGAACAAAGAAAAAAGAGTCAAACAAACAAAAAGACTTAAACATAGAGAATAGATTGGTAGTTGCCAGAGGGGAGGTGGATGGGGTGGGTGGGTGAAATAAGTAAAGGAGATTAAGAGTACTCTTATCATGATGAGCACTGAGTAATGTATGAAATTGTTAAATCACTAGATTGTACACCTGAGACTAGTATAATACTATATATAAATTATTCAAAACTAAAAAAATGCAAACTAAAAAAAGAAGAAGAAAGGATATGAATCCATTATTAATAGAAAAACACTAGGAAGAAATCGAACAAGATTCTAACATGGATTGGGTGTTAGGGCACAGGACAGAAGCTGTACATCATTTTCCTCCCCACGTCAGAAGATCAAGAGTATAATTTTCATGAAAAGAGTGAAGTTGATTATAAATATAAGGTATCAGTCACTTAGGATTTGCTATAGACCAACAGCTAGTGGAAATATTAATTCCCCCAAAGTATTACTGACAAGCTGGGTAGAGAATTTCTGGGGTAAGAATTGTTGAGGATGAATGGACTTAATAGATGACAGTGTCATATCTGTTCTCAAGATGACTGTGGCTTGACTACAGTGATCCAAAAGTATGTAACATAAAGGGTTTTATGTTTCACTGTTGAATATCTGAAACACCTCTCTCACCCCCAACTCCCTCCCCCTGGCCACCCCAGATCGGACATGCCCAATGCATCTTTATCTATTAATTCTGATTATAGTAGCAGACTTTGTGGAAGACAGCACAGAGGTGGTGGGTCTCATCTGTGAGAAGTTAAAGAGACCTGGCTCATAGGGTAATTTTTTTGAGCTGAGGTAAAGGGGGAAAAATACCCAAGAAATTATCAAAAACCTAGAAGGCATAAGAAAGAAATCCTGTGCCTAAAATAATCTCTATTAGGAGTGGTGGAAGGGGAGGAGGGCGGGGGGTGGGGGTGAATGGGTGACGGGCACTGAGGGGGGCACTTGACGGGATGAGCACTGGGTGTTATTCTGTATGTTGGCAAATTGAACACTAATAAAAAATAAATTTATTATATAAAAAAATAATCTCTATTTGGATGGAATCAGGCTTACAAAGTAAAAGGAATTATAGCAAAATTGAGCTTCAGTATGTATCAAGAAAGCAGAGAGCTATTACCCTGGAGAAAAACTTGATTTAACAAAAATAGAGAAAAACAATATGAGCTCTAAAAGTAGGCTTAAATCAACACCTGCCAGGAAATACCAGGAAGAGGGTATTGGTTTGCTACAAAAGATCCATTCCCTTTATTTTCTCTTGAGAGGACCCTAGTTTTGTTTCAATATGCATCTATGCTATATGTGATTCTGGAGTAATCCCAGCTCAGGGGTCAATGTGAATTGGTCTGAGTCAGTTATGATATCACTATATCCCATGCCAGGAACTGGTTTAGGAGCATGTGGTCCAGGGACCTGATTCTTACCCATGAAGAGATGTATGGGTGAGGGCTTCTGGGTGAGGCGCCCTATGCTAACACACAGCCCCCTTTCCGCCTCTGGACCTTACTGTGTCTGTATGTGATGCCTGGAACTGCTACACCCATCTAGTTACCAGCCTGAGCATGAAGCCAAGACACTGATCGCCATGGTGGAGGGAGAGATGAAAAGAAGCTGGGTCAGTGATGACACTGGTGAGTAGTTGCATCAATCTCCTGAAACCGGTTTACTGAATGTTTCAGGACTTTCTGATATATGAATTGATGAATTTCTATTATTTAAGTCGATTTGGGATTTTTATAACTTATAACCGAAGACGCCTTAGCTGATGTAAAAGTGAGAGCAGTGGTGGTATATCTTCTATCTCAGCACGCACACTTTGCCCTTTCAATTATAGAAGAGGAGCGGGACAAAACTAGGAAGAAGTGCAAATATTTTATGTCCAATTTATTTGTTATAAAAGATTCAAGGAAAGTCTACTTCCAAGGAATCATATCCATGTTTTCCTGAAGTAGGAAAAATATTTTTTTAATTTAAATTCTAGTTAGTTAACATATAGTGTATTATTGGTTTCAGGAGTAGAATTTAGGGATTCATCACTTACATAGAACACCCAGTGCTCATCCCATCAAGTGCCCTCCTTAATGCCCATCACCCATTTAGCCCATTCCCCCACTCAGGAAAAAAATTTTTTTAAAAGGGGAGTATGTTCATTCTTTTTCCCAGTAATAATGCATTGTGCCATATATTTGAAAATGAGGATTTTTTTCTCATCATATTATTGAGGTATCACTGACATATAACTTGGTATAAGTTTAAGATGTATAACATAGTGATTTTATATATGTATATATTGTTAAATGATTACTACAAAATGGTTCATTAACACAGCAATCCCCTATAGTTACAATTTTTTGTGTGTGGTGAGAACTTTAAAAATCTATTCTCTTAGCAATTTTCTTTTTTTTTATTTTTTAAAAAATTTTATTTATTTACGATAGTTACACACACAGAGAGAGAGAGAGAGAGAGAGAGAGGCAGAGACACAGGCAGAGAGAGAAGCAGGCTCCATGCACCAGGAGCCCGATGTGGGATTTGATCCTGGGTCTCCAGGATCGCACCCTGGGCCAAAGGCAGGCGCTAAACCACTGCGCCACCCAGGGATCCCCAGCAATTTTCAAATATACAATACAGTGATGTTAACCATAGTCACCATGCTATACACTACATCCCTAGGACTTATAGCTGGAAGTTTGTACACTTTGATCATCTTCACTCTTTCCCCCACCCCCAACTCCCTTTCCCTGGCAACCACCAATTGCACGTTTCTATGAGTTTGTTTGTTTTTTAGATTCCACATGTAAATAAGATCATTCAGTGTTTTGTCTTTCTCTTACTTATTTCACTTTGCATAATGCCTTCAAGATTCATCTATGTTGTCAAAAATGGCAGGATCTTATTAGTTTTTATGGCTGAATAATATTCCATTATGTTTGTTTTCTTTATCCATTCATCCATTAATGGACACTTGAGTTGTTTCCACATTCTTAGCTATTGTAAATAGTACTGCAAGGAACACAGGGATACATGTATCTCTTCAAGATAATGATTTCATTCCCTTGGGATATATACCCAGAATTGGAATCCTGGATCATATGGTGGATCTATTTTTAATTTTGGGAGGGGAACTCCATACTGTTTTCCACAGTGGCTGCACCAGTTTATCCTCCCACCATCAGTGTAGAAGGGTTCCTTTTCTTCACATCCTCATCAACACTTCTTATTTCTTGTCTTTTCATAATAGCCATTCTAACAGGTTTAAGGTAATATCTCATTGTGGTTTTGATTTGTATTTCCTTAATGATTGGTGATGCTGACCATCTTTTCAGGTATCTGTTGACCATCAAAAGTCTTTACTCATTTTTAATCAGATTATTTATTTATTATTTTTTTTTGTAATTGACTTGTATGAGGTCCTTGTATATTTTGAATATTAACCCTTATTGGATATGTGGTTTGTAAATATTTTTTATTTTCCACAGGTTACCCTTTCATTTTGTTGATAGTTTCTTTAGCTGGATAAGAACTTTTTAGTTTGATGTAGTAACACTTATTTTTGCTTTTGTTGCTTGTACTTTGGTGTCATATCTACATCCACCAAGAGCACCCATGTCAAGGAGGTTTTCCCCTATGTTTCTTTCTAGGAGGTTTATGGTTTTAGGTCTTTTATTTAATTAAGTCTTTAATCCATTTTGAGTTAATTTTTGTGAGTGGTATAAGATAGGGATTTAGTTTCATTCTTTTGTACATGAATACCCAGTTTTCCCAGGACCATTTATTGAAGAGAGTATCTTCTCCATTGAGTATTCTTGGCTCCCTTGTCAAATATTAGTTGGCAATATATAATGTGCTTATTTCTAAGCTTTTTATTCTGTTTCATTGGTCTATGCATCTGTTTTTTTTTTTACTAATATCATATTGTTTTAATTACTATAGCTTTGTTTTTTTTAAATTACTATAGCTTTGTAATATAGTTTGAAATCAATAAGTGTGATGCCTCCAGTTTTGTTCTACTTTCTCAGGATTGCTTTGGCTGGCTATTTGGTCTTTTCTGATTCCATGTGAATTTAAGATATTTTTTCTATTTCTGTAAAAAATATTATTGGAATCTTGATAAGGATTACGTGGAATTTTTTTTAAAGATTTTATTTATTCATGAGAGACACACACATAGAGAGAGGCAGAGACACAGGCAGAGGGAGAAGCAGGCTCCATGCAGGGAGCCCGACGTGGGACTTGATCCCGGTCTCCAGGATCACACCCCGGGCTGCAGGTGGCGCTAAACAGCTGTGCCACCGGGGCTGCCCGATTACATGGAATTTACAGATTACTTAGAGTAATATGCACATTTTAAGAATATTAGTTTTTCCAAATAACAAATATGGGATATTTTTCCATTTATTTCTGCCTTCTTCAATTTCTTTCATCAAGATATTATAGTTTTTGGTGTACAGATCTTTTACTTTCTTGGTTAAATTTATTCCTAAGTATTTTATTGGTTTTGATGCTATTGTAAATGGGATTTCTTTATTTCTTTTTAAAATAATCTGTTGTTAGTGTATAGAAACACAATCACTTTAAAAAAAAAAAAAGATTTTATTTATTTATTCATGAGAGACACAGAGAGAGGCAGAGACACAGGCAGAGGGAGAAGCAGGCTCCATGTAGGGAACCCAATGCGGGACTCAATCCTGGGACTCTGGGATCATGCCCTCTACCAAAGGCAGGCACTCAACCGCTGAGCCACCCAGGTGTCTCAATAGTGATGTTATTTTGATAACATGTACCTTTGATATGATATGATGAAGTTGTACTTTAGCTCTGGGTTCTTCCTTTTCCAAACTCATAAGCCCAGTCTAATTATGAGAAACAAGTAAGGCAAATCTCAGTTGAGGTGTGATATAAAATACTGACCAGTACTCTTCAAAATAGTTAAGGTCATCAAAAACAAGCAAAGTCTAAGAAGCTGTCACAGCCAAGAGGAACCTAAGGAGACTTGGCTATTAAACATAATCTCATATTCTGGATGGGATCTTGGAACAGAAAAAGGGCATTAAGTAAAAACTAAAGAAAATTGAGTAAGTACAGGCTTTAGTTGGTAATAATGTATCATATATAAATATAAAATGTTAATAATATGGGAACCTGGATGTGGAATATTGGGAACTCTCTGAACTATCTTCAAGTTCATGTAAATCTAAAATTGTCCAAAAAATAAAATTTATTTAAAAAAACATATGGGCTATAAATAGTTAAAACAAAGATATTAACTTTCTAGCTATGTTTCCTGGTTTTCCAATAATTTTCACTTAATACAAAACTTTTTTGCCCTTTCAATGATAGAAATATACATAAAAACATATTCACATCCTGGAAATTCATTATAATCTATACTCTCACAGCACATATCAAGAGCATTTATTGCCAACATGCATAATAAGGTAGTTGGCAAACATTAATTTTAATTAATTAACTATGTGTAACTAACCTAAAGACATCAATCATCAATAGCCGAGTGCCAATAAGTTACCAATTCTATTCTTGAACAAATTGCATCACTATCCAAGGTCAGAGAATTGTTGGCATGCTTTTTATAAACTCTCAATTTTGAATTGGCTATCACCAGGAAGAGAAATGCTATTAGAGATCAAACTGATTTATTTAAAAAGAGAACATATCAAACAGTAATTTGTATAGCTATTACTCAGAGTGAGACCTTTGTCTTCTCATCTGTTTTCGCAGTCTTATGATTTTGAAAAAAAAGTAAGCCAAGTACTGACTATGCCATTAGGTTCTTTTACTAATTTAACTTTTATAATTAGAGGTCATATGAATCATTCAGAGCAAACTCAGTATATCTATTTAATTGCTTGGCTCTCACCTTAGTTTTGAAACTAATTAACTGAATAGACTTTGGTAAATTACTTAACCTTTTTGTGTCTCAGTTTCCTGATCTCTAAAAATGACAAAGAACAATTATATGCTACAGAGTCGTCATAATGACAATAAGTAAAGTAATAAGTCATCAAAAGTACTTGATAGGTATATTTCAGAGGACTGAATGCTCTTTGTAAATACAAACATTCATTGAAAAAATCTCTGAGAAGTTATGGCAAATGGGGGAAGATTCTGTAAGAACAGAGATTTGTAACTGAGAGTTATGTTTTCCAGAAATGAGAAAAAAACCCATATACATTTTATACACTCATTTATCTAGGTTGCTTACTTTGTGGTATATTTCTATAGGCCATATCTCTCTCTTTCATAGCTCTCAAGGGAAGAAATATCAAAATTTGGGGGTAAATCTATTACCCTGATAAAAGTTAATTACTAGAAAATACCACTTAACATGTAGTAAACATTAAATGTAATAATTGCATATGCAAAATAATTTCTGCATCACTTTAGTCTGCCAAAGCCAGTAACCTCTCTCATATTTATGTTCATATTGTTTTCCTATGTTGTCATGAGATTGTAATGCTTTTAAAAGCTCATATTTATTAATATCACCGTGAATGTGAACTCAAGGTTTCTGAGGCAGAGCAGATTATTATTTGTTTACAGAAAATAACTGTCAGTTTCCTCCAACTGTCCCTATGGCAACATAATCAGAGGTAGATCCACATTCCATGCATCAGAGTTTGAAATGTAGATGAAGAATCTGCCAAATACAAATCTGGGTGTTTATATAAGAAGGAACAGTTGTCTCCCCTCCTGTCCTGAAAGGTGGAGACAAAAGCCTTTGTTCCTAGGTTCTTACTCTTACCCTTTGAAATAGAAATTAATCTCTCCAGTGGAAGATAAGACCCTCCAAAAAGGGTTTTTATAGCAATTTTATGGCTGGCCCAAAAGTGTTCGGCTAAAATGTGAAATGGTAAGCACTCCATTACTGTAGGCTACAGGGGGAAATTTGAAGGGCACATCTTTAAAAGGATGTCATAGATGGAATTTCTATATCAGGAAGGATGATGGAATAGAGAATCTCCAAACTTCTTTTGAGTTTGTGATATAAATAAAAAGGGCATTGATTTTTTTTTTTTTTTTTTTTTTGCTGCTATTAGTAGTCTGAGGAAATTTAAGACTTATTCATTAGGCAGCAAATTCTTTACAAATATCAACTGAACTGGAATGAAAGGTCAGTCAAGATTTCTGGGAGTAAGGTCCAGAATTTGTGTTTTAATGAGCTCTCCATATAATTCTTATATACTCTAAAGTCTGAGAAGCCCTGATGATGATGATGACCTTTGGTGTAGAGTTTTTGCATGATTGCCATGATTTTCCTTTTCTCCTTATTTATGGTTAATATAGGGACTCATCCAGACCTTTGATGCCTTGATGTAGGGTGGGTAAATTGCCCTTGACACCCTTACCAATAGTTACTTTTTTGTTGAATGAGTATGTGGAAGTGGGAGGAAATGGCGAGCTTGTAGGGTAGAGCAGAACCATCACCAGGGACCTAGGGTCTCTTTTCTCTTCTGAAATGCCCTTCACCCCATCCTGCCTGTATTGAACTCTTCTGGACTTTAGCTTATTTTCTCTAATCAGTGGCTCTAGAATGTGGCAAGCCTTCGTGGCTGTTTTTTGCCTCTAGCAGTATTGCATAGTGGTGTTCTGGGGCTAATACTCTTGTGAATAATTTTTTTTTAGGGTTCTCTACCTTTTCAAAATTTATAGTTCAAACTGCAGAAATCAGCTGGTATCCCAGCCCCTCTCCATAGATTGAAAGTGGCCATACGTCTAGACATTGGGTTGGCTACTTTGGAAGAAGTTACCTAGGTCTTGATGGACAGTTTGGTGGAGAGTGAAGAGAGCTGTTGGTCCATAAGCTGAGACCCCAGGACACTGCTAAGTTTTCTAATCATCAAGGGTCTAAGTGGAGTCGGGAATGCTGGAACTGATACTCTCTATTCTCCAGAAAATAGGGTCGACCTCTCCTAGTAAACTTTAAAACTTTTTTTCTAGTATTTGAGAGCATCCATTAGTTAACTCAGTACTATAGCTAAATGTGTCCTCCACTATTTTCCAAAATAGGCTTTCCTCTCCATCACACAAATAAGTCAGTTGTGTTCTTACCTCCTTGCCCTTCCTTCCTTTTTACTTGGAAAGTTGTTCTTTTTTTAACCTTCTCTCTTCATAAATTATCCTTCTTCCCATCTCTTTCACAAATGTTTCTCAACTATTCTTTGTCTTATATTCTCAATTTCTATAGCACTTATCATCTGAACCACGTAATTTAGCCATTAATTATATACTGTGCCATATTATTTGCCCTAGTGTTAATGCGTCTTAGTTTTTTATTCTCCAACTAAATTATAAGTATCATGAGACATTTCACATCTCTCACTTGGCAAATGCAAAAACCTGCCCTTAGCATAGAGAAGAAATTAGGGTCACAGATTTAGAACAGGCTTTAGCACTTGAGCCCCTGCCCCCGTGCTCCACTCTCTTCCAATTTAGTTCTATTCCATTGTGTGCTCTGATTCTGGAATATTTTCTTTAAATCTTCTCATTTTATTTTTTAAATGAATCTTTTTCTTTCTCTCTCTTGGATGTTAATAAATGGTCATTTCACAGGATGTGTATGTTAGCTATGTACGCAGACCACCAAATATGCTCAGAAAATATAATAGAATATGGATGGGAAGAGGATTATCTTGATGTTGTGGCATTTCACAAATGAGTTTTTATAGCATTGTGGTAAACTCTGACAAATTGAACTCTTTAATCAATGAGTATTCCCACATCCCTGGGGATTTTTATGAGAAGTTTTAGGAAACTCAGCTCTATTTTTATTATTTAAAAAGTCATTTCCTTCCAGTGTTTCCACCTCCAAATGCCAATCCTTTGTTTACCTAAAGGCCTATTAGTTTGTTATCTCAACTTTTGCACAATAGTAGCCTTGGTTAATTATTTTTAGATGGACATCTGATTCAAATGTAATTCTGCACTATAATCCAGGCACTTTTCTAAATTAAAAAAGTATATTTATTATCTCTATTTTTAAACATACTTTTAACTCATCTCTCCATCTCAGAGAGAGCCCATCCGTCTCAGTTAGGGATTGGGCTCTGCTTCACCTGACATAAACTTGACTATAGTGACTTAGCCAAATAGGGGAAAGTTTTCCTCATATAACAGGAAGTAGAAAGTCCTACTAGAAAGTAAGTAGTCTAAGCAGAGGTGAGTTGCCCAGGAATGGTTAGTACCTCACCAAGGTCATCTTTCCCAGGCTGCTTTTTCTATCTGAGTCTGATGGTTACAGTATAGCTACCCCTATATTTTGTTTCCCATCCAAGTTTTAGGTTAGGAAACAAATCGAACAAACGAAAAGAAAATGACAACAATAAAAATAAGGAAGGAGGATGAACCAATACCAGGAAAGTAAAATTTGATCTGAATCAGACTTGAGCTTACATTTCAAGGGCAGATCTGTGTGTCACATGGTCACCTCTGGCTGCTGTGGAGGTGAGGAAATACGCTTTTTTTGTTGTTGTTGGGTACACTGTGGGTCTAATAAAAATTGGAGTTTTTATTATTAGAGAAGAAAGTGAGAAGGATATTGGGCAAACAACTAGCAATATCTATCACAGAAAAGCCAGAGGCAAATTTAAACAATTAAAACCTATTTTCAAAGTTCCAAGATGTGGTGAAAAGATTATAACGTATGTGCAGTTGGCTGAGACATTTCAGTCAAGATTGTTGAAAACTCAGCAGAATTTCAAGCCCCCGGATACTGCTACCACTGATGAATTAGGCTTTTATATTTCACAAAAGAGTATTCTTTATTAGTTAAACTCAGATTAATACTTCATGGGTTCCTTACAATGAATGTAGGGGGCCTAGAGAAAAATGTTGACTCTACTTTGTTTGTAGGGACAAAATTTAATATCATACAAAACATCTGTGCTTTTGTTAAGCATTATGTCTAGTTTATGGATATTTGCTGCCACCTGCAGTTTAAATTTGATATTCACTCTGCTTGTCACCTGTAACTGGAGCATAATGACCCAGGAAGCAGAAAGGAAGAAAATTGCAATAAAGAGTATTCTTGCCACTGCTGGGGCTGTGTGTTCACTCAGAATTGAATTCCCTGTTTGCACACCCATTATCATCAGCAGCATTATATAACATAGTCAAAAGCTAGAAGCAACCCATGTGTCCATTGACAGGGGAATGGATGAACACAATGTGGTGTAGATAAATACAGTCAAGTATTATTCAGCCTTAAAAAGGAAATTTTGACACATGCTATACATAGATGAATGTCTTTGAAGACATTATGCAGAGTGAAATAAGCCAGTCACAAGAGGACAGATACTGTGTGAGTCCACTTATATGAGGTTCCTAGAGCAATCAACTTTATTGAGGCAGAAAGTAGCAGGGCAGTTGCCAGGCAGTGTGTGAAGGAGGGACTGGGGAATTAAGGCTTAATATGTAAGAACTTCAGTTGGGAGGAAGATCAGAAAGTTCTGGATATAAATGGTGGTGATGGCCGCACAACAATGTGCATGTACTTAATGCTACCGAACTGATAAAAATGGTTAAAATGGGGGATGCCTGGGTGGCTCAGTGATTGAGCTTCTGCCTTTGGTTCAGGGTGTGATCCCAGGGTCCAGGATTGAGTCCTAGGTCGGGCTCCCTGGGCCTGCTTCTCCCTCTGCCTGCCTCTCTCTGTGTGTCTCTCATGAATAAATAAATAAATAAAAGCTTTTAAAAAATGGTTAAAATGGTACATTTTATATTTATTTTACCATGATGATTTTTAATTTTTTTAAATTTCTTTTTTACCATGATGATTTTTTTAAAATATTGAATTTCCAGGGAAGTGAGTAAGCTGCTTCTGTGGAATACAGAAACCAGACATACTCCAATTTACATTACCATGTAGTAACAAATTGGCACTAAGTCTTTTGACTTGCTCTACTCCTGAAAAAATAGGTCCCTTGCCTGCTGATGAAGAGGCTGTCATGTTCTAATCAGTGTGCAAATTGTTTGGTAGTGTCAGGGATGCAGCAATTTCTTGTACTAATGTACTATGAAAAAGCATGTAGCAGATTCAGCTTCAGGTTAGAAGGCAAATAAGGGTAATTTGGGCAATTCATATTTCTCTAAAAAAGCAATTTCTTGGTATACACTACTGAATATTTTCATTACACAAAATAGTTTTTGGACTGTTTAACAGTCCTAGAGAAATCATTTCTATGGTCTTTCGGTAATTTTAGAATATAGCAAAATCACAAGACTATGTGTACGTATATATTAACAGTTAAAAACTGCAAAATCCCTGAATTTTATTTATTCTGTAAAGTAAGCAGGTAGGGACCTCCTAATATCCATGAAATCATTAAAAAAAAATCTTTTAAGGTAATATTTTTCGTTTTCTGGTCATTGAAAGTTTAATGGGTTTTGCATAAAGCAGTCTCCTTCTTCCTTTTCATCTCTCAGGTTAACGAACTCTCCTTTCCGCACTAGGGGATCAGAACACAGAAGCTGTGACCTCTTCCACCCCTGAAGAGTGGCCCACCTGCCAGGCCTCACTCTAAAGAATAACCGAATTTTATTCTTTTAGGAATAAAATAAAGTCACTGACTGAAGTCCTTTTTTCATGACTTGAGATAGTCATGATATTCTTTTTTTTAAAGGAAGTATGCATAGAAAAGATAGAAACTGGATTGAGAAAGATATTTGAAATATCAGAAAAGATGGAAAAGGACAGATGCAGGGTCTTCCATCATCCTTGGAAGATTTATGTAGGTGGGACAGAGGGAGAATGGCTCTGGAAAGAACAGCAACCTCGTTACTAACTGCCACAAAGGTTATTTGAAAAACACATTTTCTCTTTCGAGATGCTGTGTGTAAAAGGACGGGGTGGGGGGATTTCATGACTTATTTATGGTGACACCTGGAAGTGCCGTTGCCACACATCCTCAGGTTTGCTCCAGCCAAGAACTTTATGGGGCTTTGGTGCAGCTCCTGCTGGAGGAGTAACTGCTCCCAGGGGCAACTGTGGCTCCTGATCCCCCACCAGCGTGGTGGGGACTTTCTTAGGACTGTGCTGCATCTGAGACTCCTACAGGCTTCTAGTTCTTTCCCCTACTCTTTCCATAGGTGTGTGGCCTGCCTTGAAGTGAAGCCTCTTCCCCCTTCCACGGCTGCCTTTTCCCCATTATCCTTTACAGGCACTTCCCCTAATAAATCTCTTGCGTGTCTAATCCATCTGGGTGTCAACTTCTCGGGAGTCCCAGGACACATGCCAATAAACACACTGATTTCCCAAGCTAAGTATTCAGGACAATAATGCTGGAGTCTTGCAACCCTACTCTCCTCAGGCGGCCCTGCAAAGCCCCACCCCGAGAGCACTCACTTTCAGCTTACTTCCCTTGACTCCTCCTTAAACTTACTCACTGTATCCCTTGACATTCTAGCATTGTGACCAACAAACTCTTGCACATGTTCAGCCTGCCATACATCCCCCCCAGGTCCCTCTGGACTCTCAACATCCTTCCCCTTCACTAATAAAATGAGGCCTGGCGGTGTCCTGAGGCCACTGTCCCGAGGCAGTTCTCCTGCAGCCTTCTCAAGCCCCTGCTATGCCTCAGTGTTGGGAAATGGGGCAAGGATCCTCCTCACTTCCCACTCACACTTTGTTATAAAGATTTTATTTACTTATTCATGAGAGACACAGAGAGAGAGAGAGGCAGAGACACAGGCAGAGGGAGAAGCAGGCTCCTTTTGGGGAGCCTGATGAGTGACTTGATCCCAGGACCCCCTGAACTAAAGGCTCACTCACTGAACCACCCAGGTGCCCCCTGCACTCACATTTCTGAAGCCATTTTCTTCCTTTCTTCTTTCCCTCACCCCCATCATGGTCCTTTGAAGTTCATGCCACATAACTATACAGTGTTGCTATCATCTCTTATTTATGGAAGACTCTGGTTTCTCTTCACCTAGGGTTATCAAGCTAAGCAATAAGAATACAGGATGCTCAGCTAAATTTGATTTTCAAACAACCCATACACTTTTTTATCTGGCAACTCCCACCCCCCTCCCACCCCACTCGCCATTCTCCTCATCAATTTCAGTGGTTCAGTGTCCACGTGGGCCACCAGCCTCTCATTCACCTCAAATGATCTTTCCTTCTACTGTACTTTAACACCCTGTCTATAGTCACATTTAGAAACATTACTTCCTCCAAATCTCAATTTGAAACATGTACTTTCTGCCTTCAGCTTTTTAGTCTTCTAGCTTACAAGCTCTAGAACATGGGTTGGCACACTGGCCCACAGGCCATATGTGGCCCAAGGATAGTTTTTGTGTGGCCTTCAAGCTAAGAACAGTTTTTACATTTTAATTAATTAATTAATTAATTAATTATTTGGTTTTTACATTTTAAAAGTGTAGTAAAAGTAAAACAGAATAATATGTGACAGAGACTGTATGTGGATCACAAGGCTGAAAATACTTACTAAACTAATACTCTTTAAAAAAAAGTTTGCTGACCCTGTTCTGGAACCTTCTCCATTCCAATTTGATTGACCTTACTGAGGCCTCTATTTCATTGATCTCACATCTTTCTCAACATCAACCAACTCTCCTGACTTGACTTTCTTCATTGTCCAGTTTAGAGTTCCTGCCTTTCTCCTTGTATCACTCATTTATCCCTAATTTGACCAAGTTGAACCCAACTCTACTCTTTGTGCTTATACCCAGCTGCTGACTTTTCTCAAGAAAAATCAGAAAATCAGGCTGACAAGTCCCACCAGATCATAGACCTCTTATGAATATTCAACATGCCCAGTAATTCTAACACTTAGGTGCATTTAGGACTTTCCTACACTCTGGGGTCAGCACTTGATAGCTTCTCTCTCATCAGTGCTTGTGCAGAGCTGCCCTATTTCCCTCTTGATTTATACCAAAACTTCTCAAAAGAGTTGTCTACACTCACTCCAAAATGATTCTTGAGTTTTGTCCACAAATCTATTTCTCCCCATCTTGTTCAGGGTTCCCAAGAAAATAGCTTGTGGCAGGGTTTAATGTGAATGCTATGAAACAACAAGAAAGGAGAGCAAGGCAGGGAGTGTGGGAAGGCCATGCACGGTGACATGCTACTGCCCTGGCCACGGTAAAACGTGAACATGTGGAGTTCTTTGGGTGGGCTGCATGGAGATCAGGCCAGCTTTGGGAGAAGGGTAATTTATCTGCACACTCTGTCTTCCTTTTGTTTCCCACTGTCAGGGTGACAGGAGCAGCCAGCCTGAGATTGGTTGGTCCATCTCAGGAGCAGAACAGTGTCCACCTACACTGCTAACAGGTAGGACACAATATCAGAAGGTGTAAAGACAGAAGAGGCTGAAGGGATCGAAGGAGGTATATAAGCTAGACCTACATCGTAGTCAGCTCAGGCTCCTGTAACAGAATACTACACACTGGGTGACTTAGATAACATGTTTTTCTCGCGGTCTGGAGGATGGGAATTTCAAGATCAAGGCACTGAAGCAGATCTGGTGTGAGGTCAAAGCTCTCATCCTGGTTTGCAGACAGCTGTCCTCTCTCGGTATCCTCACTCGGTAGAGAACAGAGAGAGAGAGAGGAAACAAGCTCTCTCATGTTTCTTCTATAAGGACACTAATCCCATCCAGGAGGGCTCCACCTTCATGACCTAATCACCTCCCAAAGGCCCCACCTTCTCATTTCACCACACTGGGGATTAGGCCTCAACATGTCAATTGCAGGGAAAATGACATTCTGTCCATGGTGGCCCAATATACCATCTGTTTTCCTTTTTCAGTAGATCCATTCTTCCTCCAACATATTCTTTTCCAGCCAGACACTAGACTCCTCCTTGATTCTCTCCCTTCACTAGGCTCATTCAATAAAGGTACAAGTACTGTGAGCTCTACCTTCAGAAGATACCCTTGAGCCAATTTTCCATCTCTTTTGGCAGCATATCACCTGTCCTCCAGCTATAACCTCTTAGTTTCACTTTTGGTTTCTCCTTTCCTCCTCTTCCTCTTCCTCTTCCTTGTTGTCTTCTTTTCATTTTATAACCCATTCACCATTTGGCAATGAAAGTCATCTTTTAAAGTATAAATCAGTTTGGGACATCTGGGTGGCTCAGTCAGTTAAGCATATCCCACTCTTGGTTTCAGCTCAGGTCATAATCTCAGGGTCATGAGATTGAGCCTCAGGCCAGGCTCTGTTCTCCCTCCCCCTGATTACAAGCATGTGCGCTCTCTCTCTCCCTCTCTCTGCTCTCAAATAAATAAATAAATAGATAAAATCTTAAAAAATAAATCACATCAATTATCTACTTAGAGGTCTCAATGGATTTCATTTCACTTAGAATATAATCCAAATACCTCCCGTTTTATGATTCTAAAACTGTTTACTGAGCCTGCATTATGTGGTAGATATGGTTTTTAAATGCTTGGGGGCCCATAAGCAAACAGAATGGGAAATAATCCCTGCCTCATGGAATTAATATTCTGATGACAGGAGAACATTAATCAATAATCAATACATTTAGAGGTGCCTGTCTGGCTCAGTTGGTGGACCACACAACTCTTGGTCTCAGGGTTGTGAGTTCGAGCTTCATATTTGGTGTAAAAAATCTTTTTTTTTTTTTTAAAGCACTACATTTAATAATAGGTTCAAAGAAGTGCAATGGTGTCAATAAAAAGTAGACCAGAGTAGAGGGGTTTGAGAGTGCTGGGGAGATGAGTGGTGATTCTAAATTTGGTCACTAGGTTTGGAAGAAGGTGACAATTAGAGGTGAGACAGTGTACAGAAATCTAGAGGGGAAAACACCTAGGAAGGTCAAATGCTTTAAGACAGATATGTGTGTTTTCAAGACCCAGCAAAGATTTCAGTACAGATAGAGCCTAGTAAGTGAAGTTGGTGAGTAATTGGGTGCCAGGTCACCTAGAGCTAAGTAGGCCAGTATATGGACTTGGGCTTTTTCTCTGAGGAAGTGGGAAGCCATGATGGTGATTTGGGCAGCTGAGCATCACAATCTAAGTTACATTTTGAAAGCATCATAGTAGGAAATGTAAAAGCAGGGACACCTATTGGGAGGCTGTTGCGGGAATCCAGGTGAAAGCAGATGGTAGCCAGTAGCCTTGGAGTGATGCCATGGGTCGGGTTCCAAGTGATACATTTGAAGGAAGAGGTAACAGCATCTCTCAGCGACTTGGCCTGAGAGAGACAGGAAGGGGTTAATGATGACATCAAGAATTTCAGCTAGAGAACCTGGAAGGTTGGCGTTGCCATCTACTGAAACGGGCAAGGATGCAGGTGGACTAGGTTTGGGGAAGAGTTAATGACAGTGAGCAAGGGGTGAAGATCACTGAAAAATAGAAGGGGTGACAGCTTTAATGACAGGTAGTAGATGATGGGATCTGATGGCAGGAGATTCAAAGTCGGAGGAAGTTCAGGCAGAAGGAAGGAAAATTGGTTTGACAACAACAGTAAGAACCCCTGTCCTGCCTCCAGGCCCCATGGTCTGTGGGAGAAAAGAATCTTCAACTGCAAGCACGGTAGGAAGTCAGGGTCTTCACAAGAGAGCCAAGTTTCCACTATAGCAAGAAAAGGATGAGAAACATTCAGAGACCAGCTTCAGCATGGAGGGCATTTGGATGATGAGGGACTGTGAATCCTAGAGGGCAAGGTAGGAGGGTTTCAGGAACTGGGGAAGTATGGGGGAAAGAAACAGGAGAACGACACAGGGGGCCTATGGGAAGGGGAGTGCAGCATACAAGGTGGGAGTCATGGGCTTCCCGTGAATGACGGACAGAGATCAAAGCTGTAATGATGGAGTCAGGGTTGGGAGTGGAGGTGAGGCTGTAAATACTGAGGAATAGGGAAATCTGGGAGGCAGGGTCTTGGTCTTAGTGTATGGACCTCCCTTGACCCCGATGACGAGAGTAGGTCTAATGCACGTGTAACCTTGGGCCCTGCCCATCTCATTTACCTCATCCTGTAGCAAACTCCTCTGATATATAGCTAGCTGAGCCATCCTGGCTCGCTGGGAGTTCCCCCAACTGAGCTCTTTACAGCCTCAGGGCCTTTGCACTTGCAGTTTCCTTTGCCTGAAATATTCTCCTGTCAGCTGTTTGCATGGCTGGCTCTTCTCCTCAGTGTTTACCTAAAATATAACTTCCACAGTGACGCCAAAGGTAGTCACCTCCTGCTCTTCTTGATCATAGCAGTCTTTTAATTCCCATCATAACATTCATCACACTAGCTGTTCTCTTAATTAATTTTAAAAAGATTTTATTTATTTATTCATTAGAGACACACAGAGAGAGAAAGAAAGAGAGAGAGAGAGAGAGGAAGAGAGAGAGGTAGACATAGGCAGAGGGAGAAGCAGGCTCCATGCAGGGAGCCCGATGTGGGACTTGATCCCAGGACTCCAGGATCATGCCCTGGGCTGAAGTCAGGCTCTAAACCGCTGAGTCCCCTACGGATCCCTGTTCTCTTAATTTATGTGTTTTATTTACATGCTTATTCAATTTAAAGATCCATGAAGACACTTGGCTATGACTGTTATGTTCCCTATTGCATCCCCACTGACCAGCATGATGTTTGGGATAGTAAGTGCTGAGTAAGAAACTATCAAATAAACAAAACTCAGCCAGGGCAACAAGAACCCAGAGGTGGAAGGTTATTTCCAAAGAGGGATAAAGCAATTAACTGCCACTCTTCATGTCAACTGATCAGTTCTATAGGGTGGTTATTAAAACCTGCCGCCTTTGGGAGGAAGGAGTGGCAAACCAGACAGGGAAATGGTCTGTCCTTGGGCTGGTTTGTTGGTACCTTTTGTTGTTGGCTGGAAAAACCTGTTGGAAATGGTGGCCTTGCTCTCCAGAATATCAGAGAGCAGGAGTTGAAGAACCACGCCTCTTGAAGGCAATATTTGATCATTGCCTCTGTGTTTCCCTTCTTATTGGCTTAACGAGGGTTTGGTGGTGGCTGCAGTGAACTAGAGTTATGACACTCATTTTGGATTGGCTCTGGGAGTATTAGTGAGGTGGTTCTTGATTCAAATAAACATAATTAGAGGCTAAGAGGAAGAAGACCAAATTTTCTACTTTGCTTACACATATCTCTGGGTTGAGATGTCTCACTCATAGAAAGAATGTTATAGAATTAAAAGCAAAAACAGGGATCCCTGGGTGGCGCAGCGGTTCAGCTCCTGCCTTTGGCCCAGGGCGCGATCCTGGAGACGCGGGATCGAATCCCACATCGGGCTCCTGGCGCATGGAGCCTGCTTCTCCCTCTGCCTATGTCTCTGCCTCTCTCTCTCTCTCTGTGACTATCATAAATAAATAATAATAATAAAAAAAGCAAAAACAAAATAAAAAACACAAATCATTTTCTATCCCTTTTCCAGTAATTGTCCAACATTAGAATACAAGGATGTAAGAGCATAATGGAATATTATATATTCCTTAAAATTATCAATGTGTGGATTATATATAAAAATGGACTGGGCAGCCTGGGTGGCTTGTCGGTTTAGTGCCGCCTTCAGCCTAGGGTGTGATCCTGGAGGCCCGGGATCGAGTCCCACGTCAGGCTCCCTGCATGGAGCCTGCTTCTCCCTTTGCCTGTGTTTCTGCCTCTCTCTTGTGCTCTATGTCTCTCATGAGTAAATAAATAAAAGCTTTAAAAAAAATTGACTAATGGTTATGGTCTGAGATATAAAAATAGAAATATGATTAATATAATGTATATATATTATAGTATAAAATTAAATATACACTGCAATGTCTAACATACAGATATTTATTAATACAAATAAGGATTTAAAGTAACATGCAAAATGAAAATTTAGTTCTTTTGGAGTGGTAGATCTAAGATTTTTTTTACTGTCTTATATTGTAGTATTTTAATATATGTATTTATTTACTTGACAGAGAGAGAGAGAGTGCATAAACAGGGGGAGCAGCAGAGGGAGAGGGGGAAGCAGGTTCCCCAATAAGCAGGACCCAGGACCCTGGGATCATGGCCTGAGCTGAAGGCAGATCCTTAACCAGCTGAGCCACCCATGCACCCCTCCTTTTGCACTATAGTATTTTTAAATTGAAAAGCCCTCAAATCCATGGAAAGACCTTGCATGTACAAGAGCCGCATTATGAACAATGTCTTTTGTTGTACTTTCTGTTCAGCTTAAAGAGTCATGTGTTAAAGAATCATATGTCTGGATTTGGGTCAGTAGGAGCTCCTTTTATAGCACATTCTTATGGCAATTTGTTTATTTTCAACATGGTGCTAACCTAGTTTTGCTAAGAATGTCTCTGAATTTACACCAACATTTATGTCCATGTTTGCATAGGTGTAACCTCTGAGATGATTTGGAGTCAGGGTAGAATCATTCATGTGCTTGAATTTCAAAGGTCTCTCTATTAATTATACTGAAGCAAAGAGCTGGGGAAGAGGTTCCTGCAAAAGAAAAGAGCTATCTTCATTTCTGAACAAAGGGGATGGAGCAAGTGCCCGGACACCTCGCTAGAGTTCTCATTCTTATGAACAGCACTGTCTTCTGAGAGTCCTGCAATTCTGCTCATGAATGGCTGTTTCCCTCAAAGTAGTTTAGTCATTGTTTATTCAATATACACTTCATACCAGAAGATCTCGTAGGTGCTGGAAATACAAATAAGAAAATATATGGTTCCTCCCTGCAATGAGCTCATCATCTAGCAGTTTTTTTTCCTATAGCTTCTCTGAGGCGGGTGTGGTTCATATCTCCTACTGCCCAAGAGCTGAAATGATCTGTAGGCAAAAGAACTGAACTTCACTTGTTTTCAAAGGGCTGGGATTTTTTTTTAAGATTTTATTTATTTATTTATTTATGATAGTCACACACAGAGAGAGGGAGAGGCAGAGACACAGGCAGAGAGAGAAGCAGGCTCCATGCACTGGGAGCCCGATGTGGGATTCGATCCCGGGTCTCCAGGATCAGGCCCTGGGCCAAAGGCAGGCGCTAAACCGCTGCGCCACCCAGGGATCCCTGGGATTTTTTTTTTTTTAATTAAAGTTAAATAATTAATTTAGTTGATGAAAATTTACTAGGATACCTTTGGGACCTATCCATAGAGGCTGAGGAAATATGATCTGCAGCATTCAAGGACAATCCTTACTGTTCGTGACAATGAAAAACTGAAAAGAACTTAAATGTAAAACAATGTAAAAAACAGTGAAGGAAATAAGAAGTAGGAGCCGCTATAACTACATTATTCAAACTTGGGGGCCCTGGAGCAGGGCTGCCTTGGTTTGAATGCTGGCTCTACCACTCACTAGCCCATAAAATTAATTAAACCTTGATTTCTTCCTATATAAAAAATTTCTATGTGAGAATAAAATCTATTTGATGAAGTTGTCAGCATTAAATTAGATAATGTATATAAATGGCTTAGAACAATACTTAGCTCACATTAAGCCCTTAATAGTGTTTTCCTTATTATTGTGATAAATGATCTTTATAGAATATTAAAATTATGTTTTTGATGAGTTTGTAATAAGAAGGCACAACTCAAAAATTATCAGCGAATGCAGTAAAATCACAACTATGAAGGATAAGAAAAAAGAGACTGGACAAAACCCCAATACGTCATCAGTTGTTTTTTTTTTTTTTTAAGTTTAAAGTTTCTGTTTTTATTTTGATTATTTTATTTTGATTTTGATTTGTAAATCTATCTGTGGTTTTCTTCTCCAGCTTTCTCAAGTTATAACTGACAAATAAAACTGTAGCACATGATGACTTGTTACATGTAAACATCCATCAACAATAGTCACCATGTTCTACATTAGATCGTCAGAGTTTATTCGTCTCCTAACAAAGTTTGTGCCCTTTTACCAATCTCTTTCTATTGCCTCCACCATTCAGCTCTGGCAATCACCATCCTACTCTCTGTTTCTAGGAGTTTCACTTTTCTTTTTTTTTTTTAATGATTCCATGTATAAGAGATACCACATAGTTATTTGTCTTTCTCTGTCTGGCTTATTTCATTTAGTGTAATGCCCAGGAGGTAGGTCCACCTGTGTTGTTGCAAATGGCAGAAACTTCTTCCTTTTTAAAGGTTGAATAATATTCCATACCACATCTTTTTTATCCATTCATCCATCAATGGACAGTTAAGCTGTTTCCATATGGTGGCTATTGTGAATAATGCTGCAATGAATATGTGAGTACAGATACCTCTTCAAGATAATGATTTTGTTTTCTTTGTGTATATACCCAGAAATAGGGTTGCTGGATCATAGGGCAGTTCTATTTCTTTTTCCTCAAGATTTTATTGATTTGAGAAAGAGAAGGGGTACACAAGCAGGGGGAGTAGGAGAGGGAGAAGCAGGCTCTTTGCTGAGCAGAGAGCTCCATGTGGGCTTGATCCCAGGATGCTGGGATCATTACCTGAGCTGAAGGGAGATGCTTAACTGACTGAGCCACCCAGCTGCCCCAGGGTAGTTCTATTTTTAACTTAAATAGTATGAGGAAACTCCACATTGTTTTCCATAGTGGCTTTACTAGTTTACATTCCCACGAACTCTACAAGTCTTCCCTTTTCTCCACATCCTTGTCAACATTTATCTCTTGGCTTTTTGATAATAGACATCTTAACAGGTGTGAAGTGAATCTCATTGTGGTTTTGATCTGCATTTTCCTGATTAGGGATGCTGAGCACCTTTTCCGTGACAGTTGGTCATTTGTGTGTCTTCTTTGCAAAAATGTCTATTCAGAGCCTTTGCCCATTTTAAAGATTTTTTTTGTTTTTTGTGTTTTAGCTTTTGAGTTGTAGGAGTTCCTTGTATTTTTTTGGACATTAACCCCTTATCAGATATGTGGTTTGCAAATGTTCCCATCTGGCAAGCTGCCTTTTCATTTTGTTGTTTTCTTTACTGTGCAGCAGCTTTTTAGTTTGATGTAGTGCCACTTGTTTATTTTTGAATTTGTTGCATTCATTACTGGTGTCAAGCCCACACAGACACACAAAATCTTTGCCAAGACCATTAACAAGGAGCTTATCCCCTATGTTTTCTTCTAAGGGTTTTCTGGTTTCAGGTCTTATGTTCAAGTCTTTAACCCATTTAAAATTTTTTTTTATTGGAATTCAATTTGCCAACATATAGCACAACACCCAGTGCTCATTCCGCCAAGTGCCCCCCTCAGTGCACATCACCTAGTCACCCCAACCCCCCGCCCACCTCCCTTTCTACTACCCCTTGTTCTTTTCCCAGAGTTAGCTGTCTCTCATGTTTTGTCACCCTCACTGATATTTTCACTCATTTTCTCTCCTTTCCCTTTATTCCCTTTCACTAATTTTTATATTCCCCAAATGAATGAGACCATATAGTGTTTGTCCTTCTCCGACTGACTTATTTCACTCAGCATAATACCCTCCAGTTCCATTCACGTCAAAGCAAATGGTGGGTATTTGTCGTTTCTAATTGCTGAGTAATATTCCATTGTATACATAAACCACAGCTTCTTTATCCATTCATCTTTCGATGGACACCGAGGCTCCTTCCACAGTTTGGCTATTGTGGACATTGCTGCTAGAAACATTGGCTTTAACCCATTTTGAGTTGACTTTTGTGTATGGTATAAGAAAGGGGTCCAATTTCTTTCTTTTTTTTTTGCCTGTGGATATCCAGTTTGCCCAACACCATTTATTGAAGGGATTATCCTGTTTTCATTGTATAGTCTTGACTTCTTTGTTTAAAATTATTTGGCTGTGTATGTATGGGTTTATTTCCAGGTTTTGACTTTATCCCATTAGTTTATGTGTTTGTTTCTATGTTGATAATGTATTGTTTTGATTATGGCTTTACAGTATAGTTTGAAATCAACTATACTGTGGGTGGTACTTCCAGCTTCTTTCTCAAGATTGCTTGGCAATTTAGGGTCTCTTGCAGTTCCATATGAATTTTTAGATTTTTGTTTCTATGTCTGTGAAAGATGCCATTGGAATTTTGATAGGGACTGCATTGACTCTATAGATCACATTGGATATTATCAATATTTTAACAATATTAATTTTTAAAATCCATGTACATAGAATATCTTCAATTTATTTATGCCTTCAATTTTTTTTGTAATGATGTTTTATAGTTTTCAGGATATAGATTTTTTTCCCTCCTTAGCTAAATTTGTTCCTAAGTTATTTTATTCTTTTTGAATATATTGTAAATGGGGTTATTTTCTTAATTACTCCTTCTGGTAGCTCATTGTTAGTGTATATAAACAACTGATTTTGTATATTGATTTTGTATCTTACAGATTTACTGATTTTTTAATTAGTTTTAACAATTTTTGGTGAGGATGTTGCTACTTTAAGATAACTTCATGGAGATATAATTCTCATGTCCTAAAGTTTTTCCCTTTTAAAGTGTACAGCTCAGTGGTTTTTAGTGTATTCTGAGTTGTGCAAGCATCAACACTAATTTTAGAATGTTTCATTACCACAAAGAGAAACTGTAACCATTGGTTATAATACTCCTCATTCCTTTGCTTCTCCCAGGCCCCTGGGCAGTTATTAATCTACTTTCTGCCTCTATAGGTTTGCCTATTCTGGACATTTCATAGAAATGGGGGGGAATCCCTGGGTGGCTCAGCGGTTTAGCACCTGCCTTCGGTTCAGGGTGTGATCCTGGAGTCCTGGGATTGAGTCCCACATCGGGCTCCTTGCATGGAGCCTGCTTCTCCCACTGCCTGTGTCCCTGCCTCTCCTCCCGCCCCCACCATGTCTCTCATGAAAAAATAAATAAAAATCTTAAAAATAATGGAATAATAATATGTAGCCTTCTGTGTCTGGTTCCTTTCATTTAATGTATTTTCAAGGTTCATGTGTGTTTTAGCATGTATCAGTATTTTGTTCCTATTTATGGTCAAATAATGTTCCAGAGTATGAAGATACTCAATTTTATGTATTCATTCATGACTTGATGGACATTTGGGTTGCTTCTACTTTTTGGATATTATGCTGCTATGCACATTCATCTTCAAATGTTTCAATTTTCTTGGGTATATGCCTAGGAATGGAATTGCTGTGTCATATGGCAACTGCATGTTTAACATCTTAGGAACTTCCAAATTGTTTTCTAAAGTGGCTGCAATATTTTACATCCTATGTATGAGGATTCAAATTTCTTCATATCATTGTCTTTTTGATTATAGCCATCTCAGTAGGTGTGATGTGGTATCTCATTGTAGAGTTGTTATTTGAGTGGAGAAATGTATCACATTTTTAATAAAGTACTTTTTAGAAAACAGAGCTTTAGATATATGAGCAGCATATAAGTTTTAGTTTGCGTGCCATTTCTATTAATTTTAAATAGTTCCTGAAATTGCATGATCCAGAATTTACAAAACTCAGTGATGTTAGAAAACCTGGAGTGGCATTTATTCTTATTAGTATTTTAGCAGTACCAACATTCTGGTGCAGGCCTCTAAGATATTTGCTCTCAGTTGAGTGATTATTTGATGATATCACTTACGCCTGGCTTCATGCTAACTAATTTAGAAGGCTAATTGGAGTGAGAATAAGGCAAAGTGATTTCTCAAAAATGGCATGAAGATCTGAACTGTCAGTGAAACAGGACAGTGTGGTACTGTGTTTTGCCAAGAAAGTGATGCAGTACCTAACAGAATTTGGCTGTATTTATTATCCTTTGCAAGCAGATGATTTGTCACTTTTTAGTACAACTTTTTTCTTTGAAGATGAATTAATTGACTCATCCCCTAGGAGGACTAGTGCTCTTTCTATGTAGGGTTGTGGATGTTTATAGAAGCATCAGATAGTCAGCCCTCTGACCTTCCAGCCTCAGTCACCGGAGAGAAGTGGGAAAAGGACTCTGAAGGGCTTATCTTCAAATATTGCTAGGCTAATAAGATCAAGCTCTCTTCTTAAACCTCTGCTGTTTATGATGACAAGTTCATTGTTGCTGACACTATTTGCAGTACGTTATAGATGTTTTGGTCTCAGAATCTTTGGTGAGACATATAGGTATTTAGGAAATAATGTAGTCAGTAATTTTTTTTAAGCTGTAGAGAAATACAGCTAGAAACATTTGTTTCTTCCCTACTGTATTTTTATTTTATTTTTTATTTATTTTATTTTTTAAATAAATTTATTTTTTATTGGTGTTCAATTTACCAACATACAGAATAACACCCAGTGCTCATCCCGTCAAGTGCCCCCCTCAGTGCCCATCACCCATTCACCCCCACCCCCCGCCCTCCTCCCCTTCCACCACCCCTAGTTCGTTTCCCAGAGTTAGGAGTCTTTATGTTCTGTCTCCCTTTCTGATATTTCCCACACATTTCTTCTCCCTTCCCCTCTATTCCCTTTCACTATTATTTATATTCCCCAAATGAATGAGACCATATAATGTTTGTCCTTCTCCGACTGACTTATTTCACTCAGCATAATACCCTTCAGTTCCATCCACGTCGAAGCAAATGGTGGGTATTTGTCATTTGTAATGGCTGAGGAATATTCCATTGTATACATAGACCACAACTTCTTTATCCATTCATCTTTCGATGGACACCGAGGCTCCTTCCACAGTTTGGCTATTGTGGACATTGCTGCTATAAACATTGGGGTGCAGGTGTCCTGGCGTTTCATTGCATCTGTAATGAAAGGCTGGGACACCTGTATTTTTAATTCCATCTAAGTTACTCCTTTGCTGACTGTGGGATTATATTACAGTTGTAACAGGCAGGTTTAAATAAATCCTCAGACACAAACATTTACAAAGCACACTCCAAAATCATATTCACTATCAATTACTATTTATGGAACCCTGTGTTACTGATTATAAGTAAAATTGGCCTTGAAAATTCTCATTTTATTTCTTTTATAAAATTTAAAATGTTCTTGGCTATTCATAGTCTTAGCTAATCAGAGTTTATGGAGTTAGAGGCTATAGCCAAAGAAATTTTTTAATTCAAAGGATTTTTATCTTTTCATTTCATTTGGTTTAACTACCTGGCCTATAAATAACTTAAATTCTGTCAAAGTTACTATTACTCTAGTTCTTAGCCACTGCATTAAAGACTTTTATATATATTAACAAAGCAAAGAGCTTTATAGCATCAAAGTTCATCCGACCAGTGTAATGACTTATTGACTGGCAATATTTTATATAATTTTTAAGAATAAATTATGTTGAAACTTATGCTAGCATCTCTTAAATTTTTAAATCAGGGAAATGATGATTATTACTAGTCCATTGGCTTTAACTTTATGCCAGCAATTATAATTACAATTTTAAAAACCGACATCTATTTATAAAAATTTTACCTGGGGGTGTAAAAGACTTCTTATATTCTATTAAAAAGATGATGGTTTTATATGCTATTAAAATGAGTCCTGCTGAAATCATTGCTTATGAGGGCTTCATATACATGATAATAAGTACAGAAAGTAAATTACACTCTGGCAGTAGAGGGTTTCTTTTTTCCCACCTGCCAAATCTAAGAATACTTGAGAAGATGTGAAGTCATGAACAAACTAATTAGAAGATCAAATAAACCCTGCCCTGTGGTTTGTTTTATTTTACATCTTTAAAGTACTTTTGGTAACAATTACTAACCTGTATGTTCCAAATAGATACAACCTCAGAACCTTTACCATATAGCAGTTGTGTTTAGCTTTCTTGGGGTTATGTGTGTGATGGAAGCGGTGAGCCCTTTGGCCCAGAAAAATGCATATGTGTATACCTAATTATTCATAAAAATTCCTGGGATCCATAGAGAACTCTTAGAACTCTTGTTCAGTTAGCCTCAGAAAACATTAACTGTAATTAAGCTTATTTTACTAATGCTTCACAAGTGCTTTGAAAGGTATTATTGATAAATTATTTTTTATAATAATAACATTGTTATGACTTGATAATTTCGATTCATTTCCAGGCCATAGCATTTATTAATAGTTTTATTAGGATAAGCCTTCAGAAAATTTATATATAAGTCTGGTCTCAGCTGGCTTTGTCAATCAATCAATCAATCAATCAATCAATCAATCAATGTGTGGTTAACAATGACTATTGTGGCCATCTTTAAGCAAGTCTAATATGAAATATTATTGCCTTTTACTTCAGGTTTTTTTCCTTATAGTCATTGATGCGCTAGTTATAAATTAGATAGCCACACCAATTTGCTAACAATGTTGGAGAGTCCACATATTTTGACATAAATTATACATCCACAAATTTGCACCCACAACTGGAACACTACTTTGAATTCCCAAAAGAGTTGGTCTAATTCCACAGTGTTCCATAGGTCAACATTCTGTGAGGAAAAGTTTTGCACACAGTGTGCACCTCAGGGAAGCTGTTAGGAGGAACTAGCAAACCAGCAAGTGGGAGATTTTCCCAGGAGCACATGAAGCTGGGGGAAGTTTGACAGTGGAAGTTAAGATGTTACCTTGAAAGAAGAGCTTCTGAATAGTGGATGCATCGGTCAGGATCCCAACAAAAAACAGATGACACATTCAAGTTAGGATAATCTGAGAGGGGTCCATCTAGAAAGAGATAAATATAAAAATTGGGGTGGGGTAGGGACATTTTTACAGTAGCACAGGAATCTGGTGGGCTGTCACCACCCCTGAAGGGCTACAATAAGAGAGAGGTTACCAGAAGCTGAAGGTTACTTGAGAGTGGTAATGAGTAGGTCACCTTCTGTTCAGGGACATGGTCAGCCCAGGGTGGCCTCCCTGGAAGGGAGCCAAGGGGGTAAATGCCTCTGTCATTTTCCTCCCACCTCTGATCTCTTGTTGGGCTCTCTTTTGGCGAGAAACCAACAAGAATATCTAAGGTTAGTCTCCTGTGGCAGAAAGGGATAACAGGTAGCAGGTGGAGAGGGTTCTCCCAGACAACTCTCAACCCAGAAGTTAGATGTTTGAAATCCCTCCTTTTCAGTCATGGTGGCATTTTAAAAAACTGTAGTGAAATGCTGTAAGGTGGGAAAAAATACCTTCTTCTTTTCTAGATTCTTTGGTCTGATAATTTAGTTGATATAAGATGGCTAAAAAGGGAAAAAAAACCCAGCTTTAATCTTGTACATAGAGGAGCCCCATAAAAATATGAGGTTCAAAGAGGTAACCAAAACAGGAAGATTTTAGCCTTTTCAGACCAAGAATAACTTGCGAAGAATTGACAAGACAAAGGCATTTGGCTTTGAGGCAGTGAGTTGGTGAAGAAGCAACAAGGTTTGTTTATACAGCTTTCTCAATCCTAAATTCCCTGTCTCTGGTGATAAGGATGCCTTCTGCCCTCCTGGTATAGGGAAGGCACCTTCACATGGGAGATTGATCTTCTGCTTTCAGGGAGATAAAGATGACTCAGAGTATCTTTCTTGTACTGGTTCTTTCTTAGAGAAAGAACTTAACTCAAAATAGTCAATATGTCAAAGTGGGATATTTTTGGGGTGACATATTCTGAACCCCCACAATATATATCTTATAAAATTTATCATCTTAACTATTTTTAAGTGTATGGTTCAGTAGTGTTAAGTATATTCACATTATTACACAACCAATCTCCAGAACTCTTTTCATCTTGCAAAACTAAAACTCTATACCCATTAAACATCTCCCCATTCTCCCCACCCCCTAGTTTCTGGTAACCACCATTCCACTTTCTGTCTCTATGAATTTGATTCTCTGGTTGTTTAATATAAGTGGAATCGTACAATATTTATTTTTGTATGGATGACATTTTTAAGGATACTGCTCATAGGTATATTGTAGACACATTTAGCTGCAGTCATTAATAGAGCATTTTTATTTTGAAAGAATGTCCCACTTCCTGGAGATTCCAAATGTCACAGATTTGTGGCGTAACAAATAATAACAGAAATAGGGCATTAGAAATAGAGTTGAAAAAAAATCAGCGTACTTTAAGGGTAGAGAAAAAAATTTTAATATGTCAGATTTGAAATAAAGATGTGACAGTCAAATGTTACAAGGTATGGATCAGCGTAGGATAAAGAAGTAGATCAGTGGAGAACAGATAGTTTGCACACCAAAGGAGGAGGTGAGTCAGTGATCCTGGGCCTGAGAACTATTTGACTACCAGTGTCCTCATGGGGAGCCAGAGACTTTCACGTAAGAGTTTCACTCTAGTGATGCTTTAGATAGCTGCATTTTATTGTAGAAAGGAATAGATTAGTATACTTCGTGTAATTTACACTATAATGTGGGGACCAGTGCTTCTTTTTGAGCTTTTATAAAGTTTCCAGTTTCAAAACCTTTGTGCCTTTGTAAAGAATCCACCAAACATTGCCCCTGGGCATTCCCCACCCTGGTCCCCAGGTGTAAGAGAATCTCACTCTTGTGAAGAGCTTTCCACACTGTGCGTACCCTTCTGTTATAGACAAGTACATGGGGGTGGGGGCACATATTTGTGTGTCTGACTACCTCCCCCAGCAGCCCAAGGCAAGGACTCTGCTTTTTCATTCCTACCTTTTCTATACCTCTTAGCACTTAGTGCAATGGACAGAACGTGGTAAATGATAAGTATATTTTTGTTGAAAGAAAGGAAAAAGTGATAGAGATATTTAACGTACTATTGAAAGCAATCAGAATATGTCACCCCAAAATATGAAAATTATTTTGAATGGACGGCAATTAAGAAGCAGCAAACAGGAAAAGCTCCCTTTTCTCTGCCTACAGACAAAATAGAAATATTCCTTTTACTGACTCTTATCAGCCTCAAGAAGGGGCCAGAAGAATCCGCAAACAAACCTTACTCCATTAATCCTCCCCCATATATTTACCTTTCCACAATATGCTGTCCTTGGAAGCCTAAAACTATTGTCAAAATCAGCAATGGAGAATCACCATTGCCTCGAGTCTTCCTCATGCTTTGAATTTCTTTCTAAGGAGATCCCAGTCTCTTTAGGCTTACCTAAATCTGATTAGGGCAGGCTTACCAAGGATAATTTCCCTATCTGAAAGTCAACTGATTTGGGACCTATAAAATTCATTTACTAACTGGGAAAAATGTATGCACACTGGTGGTGGTGGGGACTCTTGGAACTCTGCCTACCATGGGATAACAGTGAAAGGACAGATCTGGGGTCTGACAAGGGAAACAGGTAGCTAAGACTAGTCTCCACTCTTCAGAAATGAATAACACATGCAGGCTAGGAGAGGGCATATTCTGAGTATCTGGTGATGCTATTGAATCTCACAGAAAAAGACCTAGCCCAGCAATTAGGAGACCCATCCGTGCTATGAAGTAGCCATGTGATCTTAGTCAGATCTTTTAATATCTCTGGGTCTGGAATTGAGGGAATTGAATAGATCAGGAATTCCCAACCGGGTAGGAAAGCAGGAGAAGACAACTGCCCTGAATTCACCTGCAGTGCTTTTGAAAATCAAGCCTTTCCCCTTCTTTCCCAAGATGTAATGGTGCTGGGAGATGGAAAGAGAAAGCCTGACAAGGAATGGGGATGAGCAGTATGGAACTGTTCCTTAGGTTGTTCACTTACTCATTGGTTCATTCCACAGATATTCATTCAACACCACCCACTTTGTGCTAAACACATGCTAGGCCCTGGGGAAGTTGGAATCAAACACATAGGCTCTCTGCTTCCCTACCGTCTAGCCAGGGACACAGAGGCAAGTGAGTACAAGATGTTGAATGTTCCCAAGTGGGCCCCCCAGAGGACTGAAAGCAGGGATCCTCTTTGAGGATGCTTTAGGAATAGCCATTATCTAAGAGAAGAGGTTGGAAATGCAGCGAAGTGAGGAAGGTAGAGAGCTTCAGGTAAGGGAAAAGCACTTATGAAGGGATAGAAGCTTAATTGAGTCAGGCACATTTAAGATATTATGATTCGTCTACTATGCCCTGAGTTGGTACAGGTCACAACTAGCCTTATAAATCATATTAAGGAGTTTGGATCTTATCCTAAGCACAGTGGGAAAACATCTAAGGGTTTTAAGCAAGAGTAACTTAAAGAGGTTGGTGCTTTACAAATATCACCCTGGCTACAGTTTGAAAAATATAAAGGGTGGCTGTAGCATCAGGAATACCAGAGCAAACGGGCAGGACCAGGGTGGAGTCAGTGGGCTTAGAGAGAAAAAGGGAGATATGAAAGAGGTGCAGGGAGTAGTTGATTGGATTCGAGGAGTAATCTGTGTATCCCCAGAGTAGGAGCTATAGGATTAAATGTGGCTGCATGTATTTTAATTCACAAGTGCTCCTTTCTACTACTCAGGTTGTCTTCTC
Source organism: Vulpes lagopus (assembly GCF_018345385.1). Classification (NCBI taxonomy): domain Eukaryota; kingdom Metazoa; phylum Chordata; class Mammalia; order Carnivora; family Canidae; genus Vulpes; species Vulpes lagopus. The sequence continues at coordinate 116,311,212 of NC_054825.1, forward strand.
CATTCACAAGATGTTTAGTTACAATAAGACCAGCAGATCCTCTGTACCCTTTTGGACCATTTATTCCATTGGTTTGGAATATTCTACTGGGAATAAGTATTTAAGCAGGATAGATCTGGATTCCAGTGCCTTGTTTCCTTACTTGTTCAACGAGGGGGTTGAATGGAAAAATCTCAAACACTAATTCTAGGGCTAACCCTCCTGAACCCATAAAATCCACTCAGAGATGCTGGGTGGACCCCAGTTTCTCCCCAGGCTGGCCTGAGTTGCTGGCTGCAGTAATAGAGGAATCAGCAGAAACCCTGGGACACAGCACACATTTGGATCAAGGGCTACCCTGAGAAATATCAGAAAAGGAGACAGAACATGAGAGACTCCTAACTCTGGGAAACGAACTAGGGGTGGTGGAAGGGGAGGTGGGCGGGGGTGACTGGGTGATGGGCACTGAGGTGGACACTTGTCAGGATGAGCACTGGGTGTTATTCTATATGTTGACAAATTGAACACCAATAAAAAATAAATTTATTAAAAAAAAGGGCTACCCCGAAAGTAGAACTTTTGCAGTGCTTTTGCAGAGGAATATTGCAAAGTTAAGAGCCAGAGGTAGCTATGCACATAAATTCAGCTCCACAGCCTGGTATCTCTGGAATTTGTCCAGTGTGTCACATGGTAAAGCACACAGAATATGCAACGAGATTCAATTTCCCTTTAATTTCTCCTCTTTCAATGAAAGGAGATGCACTGAGTACAGTGAATGACATAAATTAAACATAAAATGTATGGAATCCTAAAGCTTCATTTTGCTCTATAATCAGAAATTCTAATCAGCAGCGCAGCTATGTGCCTGGGCAGACACCTGACTGCAATTTGCAGGGGATGGTGATGAGAAAGCTCCTCCTGTGCCTTACCTACCCGTGCCAGCCTGGGCTCGCCCCCAGCTAAACCATCCTCGAAGGAGATGTGGGGCTTTTCAACCCTGTTAGGGCCCAGACCCATTTCATTGGCTACATGTTACCTTTTTCTGAATAGATTTCAAAATTTCTCTTTATGTGCATTTTAATCTAATTTCTTAATGTTTGCTTAGATGATCTGTAGAACGTGCATTTTTATCTTAGTCCACTAGAGGGAACCAGAGGGATTTAGACTTTGGAGCCAAGACTTTAAGGTTCTTAATGTCAGTATTAGAGAAATTTCCAGGGGTTCTTAAATTGGACTTACTGTCAGAATCACTAGGGAGTGTTTTTTTTTTTATTTTTAACTTATCTGCGTTAAAAAAAAGGCTTTATTTTTTTTAAAGATCACTTTTAGGCTCACAACAAAATTGAGTAGAGAAGGAGTTTTAAAAATATGTAGGTTTCTAGGTCCTGCTCTAGATTGTGAATTCAGAAGCTTTGGAGGTGAGGTCCAGGGGTGAATCTCTACTCAAAGGGTTGGTGGAACCTCTGCCTTTGTAAATAATTATATACGTATAGTTACCTATATTATATATATTATATGTAGTTTACCTATGTATATAGGTATATGTTTTATATAAATATATATGTACATAGTTACCTACATAAATTTAAACCCAAGAATGGGGTGAGAAATGCACTGAACATTATGTAGCATATAGAGAAAGACATAAAAATAGAGGCTTACACGGAGTAAAAAAAGAGGTTAAACACTTGGAGATTGTCAATATTTAGAATATGAGTCATATTTTTCCAAATAATTGCAATTGTTAAATAGAATTCATGTGATTTACTTAGAGCCAGGGGAAAATCTGAAAACCACCATTACAGCAAGGCTTCCAGTTCCAGAAATAAGATTTTTTAGGGAACCCCCAAATCAAGAAACATTATTCCTGAAATAAGCATTTTATGAAAGACCACCAGATTCCTGTGGATTTTATCCAGGGAATAGAAATAAATGCCCAAGATCTGATTGCCATCAGACACAGATGTTCCCATAGTTTCAAATACATTCTGGCAAACTGGTCCAAAGACACAAGCTGCTTAAAAATTTACAGGAAGAAAAGAGGGCACATGGATCATCATAGGAGAGGATTTAATGTTTTTTCCCCCTGAAAAACAATTTAAATAAAATGAAGGTAATCTTTTTGAAAATGTGTTGCAAAACCCAAATGAAGAAAATTAGCAATCTAGTTTAAGAAACATTGGACTGCTGGCTCCTGTGGATGCTGTGGAAATTTACAAATTTGTTTAAATCAACATCAAACAGCCAGATTCCTTGTGATAAGAGCTGGTCTTTATAAAGGGTCTCTGAAACCTAGGTCCTCTGCCCTCTGCCTAGGTCCACCCTAACCTGGTATTTGCTACAATCTCATGATCAGTGTTGTTATTTACAGATGCCAATATTTCTATACCAAAGGGAAAAGGGAATGCCTCCTCATTTATTGATCCATCTGAAGACAAAGATTCTGATAACACACTTGAAATATTTCTCCTAAAATTTGTTTCTGGGTCAATTAAATTAAAAAAAACAAAACAAAACAAACAAACAAACAAAAAACAAAGTTGCCAGGCCCAAAAAGCCCAACAGATCCTGATAAGTATGAAAACAAGATTTCTCAGTTTAAGTGTTTACCTGAGGAATCAAGGCAGATTGGTGGCAATTTGAGAGTTTTTTTAAAATTATTCTTTCTTCAAAGGTTTGTTTACTGTGTATGAAGGGCCCTTACATACGTCTGTCTGTAACCTAATCTACTCAGTCATAACGTACAGTCCTGTCTGATGTTTTATGTTATATATTTCAATACAGAAAAACAGAGTACTGGGAGATGGGGTATGTGGGGGGGGGGAGTTGTAGAGGTAAATCTATTCTTATTAATGTATTCTCAAACTAGCATTTGGAATGGAAATTATGCGAAGGAGAACAATATGGTAATTTACACCTAACTCTTCCAAGTAAAGCATAATGAATAAGATGAATAAAATTCCATTTCTAGCTAACTTGATTATATATCCTTTCCTACATAATCACGTCCCATTGTGAGAATGGAATTTTAAAGTTTTTTCCCATTAAAATAGTCTTTTTTTGTTTTGAAAAAAATGCTAAGTTCCTTGTAGATTTTCATGATACTAAGTGTCAGAATATATAACATTAACATTTTTCCCCATAATAAAGAATAAATTTACACCATTAGTCAGTCCCTAATAACTACAGAATCAATTTTAGTTCTCTGCCTGCTCCTATTTACTAAATATTTTTCCTCCTATCAGTCTATGGTTGCAGATGCAATACAATTTGCAGTAAGTTAGTTGGCAGCAAACCCTGGTAACTCCTACTAGGCTGGCTTGGCTAGAGGACAAGAGTTCTTGTTTGAGGTTCTGATACAGCTCCAACCCCAGGAGACCATTAAAATTGTCAGCTGGTGCTACAACAGCTGCCCACATCCCAGTTTGAATAACTCATGTACACTCCAAACCTAAATTTTTGAAGAGAAAGGTAATTCCAACTATAAATGTGCTTCTTGTTCACTTGCAAATTTCTTATTTACTCAATTTCTTATTTTTTCCCGTTAACCACTCCCCACTTTTTTACCCTGTCTGTCTCACTGGTCAGAGATATCTCTGATGGATTACAGCTTGCTTTTGCTTAGGGTGGGATAGAGCCCTCTAATTCTTTACAGCACAGTGATCCAAACAGTTCCTACCAATCGTTGGAAGTTGGCAGTTGGCACTTGAGGTGAAATCAATTTACTACTGTGGTTTTAAGTTGTATCTTTCAGAAACATTAGAGTTTAATGAACTTTCCCCTTGGTAGAAAGGAGCTTAGAGGATGGGTAGAACTGGGACCCAGATGTTCACATTATGTTTCCTTCATCTTAACCCTTAGAGTTGAAAATATTAGAGAACAAAGAGCCAAACCAGGCAATTAAGACAGGCTTTGTTCATAAATATTACTGATCTGAGTCTTCTCAGTGAGTTGAAAACTGAGTCATAGTAAATCTTGTTTGATTGTGCTTGTTTATCCTCAGTTGTGGATATTTTTGTGTAACCAATGAGTGATAATCTCATCAGAAGTTTGAGAACTAGTAAACTCTCAAGAGGAAAGATGTATTCAGAGGAGAAAGCCTGGCAAAGTGTTTGGCACGTAAGAAAACTCTACTAACTGGTTGTTGCCAACTGCATTCAATAGCTCAGTTTCTGTAAGGCTTTTTCATGTGGTTTTAATTTATTCTGGATTGTTTTCCTAATTTATTCTGAAATATCTTGATTACAAAATGCTAAAGAGATAATTTATATTTTCACTTCTGGTAGTGCTAATAGTATCCAGAATGAGATTCCAATTTGGAATACTAAAATCTTAGGTAAATAACTTTTTTAAAGCCTTCTTTCATTTTTTACCTTATGCACTGGAAAGCAGACATGAAAGTAAGGAAACCAAATCCCTTCCAAACAGAACTGAAAGCAGGAATTATGGTAGGTAAGATATTAACTGTAGTTTTAAATATGTATATTAAAATAGCTTGTGTTGCTATTAAAAAGCTAGAAATAGTATAACTTCCAAATAAATTGAGGAGGAAAAATGGAATGGGAAAAACAAGTCATAGTCAATCTAAAAGGCAGCAAGAAAAGATGTTAAACTGTCAGTATTTGCAGATAACATAATAATATATATAGAAAACCCTAAAGACTACCAAAAAGGTTAGAAAAAAAATAAATGAATTCAGTACAGTTTCAGGATACAAAGTTAATACACAGAAATTGGTTGCTTTTCTATATGCTAATAATTAAGTAGCAGAAACAGAAATTAAGAAAACAATTCAATTTATAATTGCATCCAAAAGAATAACATACCTAGGAATAAATTTAACCAAGAAGGTGGAAGACTTTGGAAACAATAAAACACTGGTAAAAGAAATTAAAGATGACACAGACAAATGGAAGGAAATTCTGTGCTTATGAACTGGAAGAACCAATATTGTTAAAATGTCCATACTGCCTAAAGCAGTCTACAGATTCAATGCAATTCTGGTCAAAATACCAACATTTTCCACAGAACTAGAATCTGTACAGAAACACAAAAGACCCCAAATAGCCAAAGCAATCTTGAGAAAGAGAAGCAAAGCTGATTTCATGATACACTACAAAGCTGTGGTAATCAAAACTGTATGGTACTAGCACAAAAATGGGTACATAGATCAATGGGACAGAATAGAGAGCCCAGAAATAAACCTATGCTTATATGATCAATTCATCGACAACAATTGAGGCAAGGATATATAAAATGGGGGAAATGATGGTCTCTTCAATAAATGGTGCTGGGAAAACTGGACAGCTACTTATACAAAAAAAGAAACTGGACCACTTTTTTACACCATACTTTGTAAACGAACTCAAAATGAATTAATTACTTAAATGTGAGACCTGAAACCATAAATATCCTAGAAGAAAACACTAGGCAGTAATTTCTTGGACATCAGCCTTAGGAAAAATTTCCAGATATGTTTCCTCAGGCAAGGAAAATAAAAGCAAGAATAAACTATTGTGACTACATCAAAATAAAAAGCTCTTGCACAGCAAAGGAAATCATCAACAGAATGAAAAGGCAACCTATTGAATGGGAGAAGATATTGGAAAATGATATATCTAGTAAGGGGTTAATATCTAAAATATATAAAGAACTTATACAACTCAGGTCTAAAAAACCAAATAATCCAATTAAAAATGGGCAAAGGACCTGAATAGACATTTTTCTACAGAAGGCATACAACTGGCCAACAGATGTATGAAAAGATGCTCAACATCACTAATCATCAGGGAAATGCAAATCAAAACCACGATGAGATATCACTTTACACCTGTCAGAATGGCTAGAGTCAAACAGACGAGAAATAATAAGTGTTTGTGAGGATGTGGAGAAAAATGAACCTTCATACACTGTTGGGAATGCCAATTGGTGCAGCCACTTTAGAAAATGGTATGGAAGTTCCTCAAAAAATTAAAAACAAATAACACCCGATCTATTAACTCCATTACTGGGTCTTTACCCAAAGAAAATGAAAACACTAATTTGAAAAGATACATGCATTCCTATGTTTATTGCAGTATTATTTGCAATAGCCCAAAATATGGAAGCATCCCAATGTCCATCAATAGATGAATGGATAAAGATGATGTCGTTATGTGTATATATACACAGAGACAGATGGACTCACATTTGTGCGTGCAAACACACACACACACACACACACACACACACACAGGAATGTTATGCAGCCATAAAAGGATGAGATCTTTCCATTTGTGACAACATGGATGGATCTAGAAGGTCTTATGCTAAACTAAGTGAAATAAGACAGAGAAAACAAATGCCATATAGTTTCACTTGCTGTGGAATCTAAAAAATAAAACGAATGAATGAACAAACAAAAGCAGAAACATACCCATAATTACAGAGAACAAATAGAGGATTCCCAGAGGTGAGGGAGTTAGGGGGATGGGCAAAATGAAAAAAAGGGTAGTGAGAGGTACAGGCTTCCATTTATAGAATAAGTAAGCATAGGGAATATAGTCAATGGTATTGTAATAGTGTTTAATGAGGACAGATGGTAGCTACACTTGTGGTAAGTATAGCATAACATATAAACTTGTCAAGTCACAGTTGTACACCTGCAACTAAGGTAAGAGTGTGTCAACTATACTTCAATGGAAAAATAAATAAAAGAAGGCAAAAAAGCTAAAAGAAAAAGATAAAGTAAGACAAATAAAAATCACAATACAGATCTAGAGATAAATCCAAATATATATTGTAATAATTCTCTAGCTAAAGGCAAATTTTGTCAAACTAAATAAAATTCTGCACTATGCTCTTTGTAAGATATATACATAAGCATAAAAACACAAAAAAATATTGAAAGTCAAAGGATTGAAAAGACATACAGGAAACATCTAAATGAAAACTGGTATACCTAAATTAATATTAGACAAAATACGATGTAAGTCAAATATGAAGTCCCATCATGACAAAGTTAAATTCATAAGGAGGATATAAGAAATAAAAACTTCTATGTATTTAATGAAATCTCAAATTATAGAAAGCAGAAATGGGCAGAACTACAAAGATAAGTCCATAAGCATAGTGGGAGATATTAAATTAAATATCTTTCATAGCATATGACCGATAAGGCAGACAAAATATCTGTCTGGGTATATAAGATTTAAAGAGCAAAATCAAGAAACCTAATCTCTCAATTTGGAGTATACACATTTTTTTGAAGCACACATAAAACATTTTGAAAATTGACATGGTGCTAGGTCATAATCAGAGCTCCCACACCCACTGTATATAAAACCTCAAGTCAAAGAAATGGTATCACATAGATCACTTCTCTAACTAAGAATATCCTATATATTTAGATATTTTAGAAAGCCCCATGTATGTGTAAGGTTCAAAAACAATCATGAAAATTGGAAAATATTGAGATCCGAACAAAAATACTAACCATCAAATCTTTGGGGATTCAAATAAAGTGGATTAGAATACAGAAAATTTATTTTAAAAAGAAGAAAGGCTCAAAATTAGTGAGCTAAACATCTAACTCAAGAAGTTAGAAAAATAGAAACACAGAAAATAAAAAAGAAAAAATACAATTTGAGTAAAAACAATGAAATAGAAAATGAACACAATAGGATCAACATAGTTCAAATTTTATTCTTTGAAAAGACTAAAGATATAGCAAAGCTCTGGAAAAACTAAGGAAATAAGGGAGGATATTCTCAAAGAATATCATGAATGAAGAGAAGGACAAAACTAAAGATGTCAGAGTCATTATTAAAAAACAGTAATACATTATAAACTTAGATGGAATGAATATATTCTTATAAAAGCACAACTTTCTAGGGCAACCTGGCCAGCTCATCTGGTTAAGCATCTGACTTCAGCTCTGGTCATGATCTCAGGGGCCTGGGATTGAGCCCTGCATCAGGATCCCCCACTCAGTGGAGAGTCTGCTTGGCCCTCTCCCCTGCCCCTCCTCCAGCTCATGCTCTCTCTCTCTCAAATAAATAAAATCTTTAAAAAGAAAAAAGTACAACTTGCTAAATCTTTCCCAAGAATAAATAGAACCTGAACAGTCCTATAACCATTAAAGAAATAATATTAGTTAAAAATCTTTGCACAAAGAAATTTCGATCTTCAGATAGTTCTAATCTTACACAAACACTTTCAGAGAATAGAAACTGACAGAGTACTCCCCAACTTATTTTACGCAGTTAACATTACCTTGATGCCAGACCTAGACAAGGACATTACAACCAAAACCAACCAACCAACCAACCAACCAACGAAAATCACTCTCAAGCATGACCATAGGTCCAACTCCTTAACAAAATTCATATTAGGAAACTGAATCTGAACATTCATAATGAAAAAAATTATGATCTATTACATTTGTCCCATGAGTGTAATATTGGTTCACATTTAATTAATTAATTAAAGATTTTATTTATTTGAGAGAGGGAGAGAGAGAGAGAGTAAAAGCAAAGGGCAGGGAGAGGGAGAAGCAGTCTCCCTCTGTGAGCCCAAGGCAGACATTTAACTGACTGAGCCACCCAGGCACACCCCTGGTTCACTTTTAATTTGTTCACTACCTCACAAACAAATTAAAAGAGAAAAATCATGTATTTCAACACACGCAATTAAAAGAAAACAACACTGGAGAAACTCAACATTTATTCAGATTAGAAAAATTCTTGGTGACCTGATAACAGCTATTGTCACAGCTTGGATTCCTCCGTCAGAAGAGTCTAAGATGGAGATTAACATGCAGGAGGTTTATTAGGGATTGTTCTCAGCGTCAGTACCTCTGGAAGGAAAAGGAAGGAAGTAGAAATACACAGGAGGATAAGTTGGGTTGTAGTTGAAAGCCTCTACCAACCCTAAAGAGCACTCTGAAATGAGGTCGTTTGGAATTGTCCTGACCTGAAATGAGTAGATGGGGCCTTATGTGTCAGCCTGAGGTGGGCTGCCCAGAAAGTAGGTGTGACATATGCAAAGGGACTCTTTTCAGTGGAAGAAGGCAGATAGCTGAGGGCTCTCTGTCAGCAGGACTCCTAGCTGCTGGGAGAATTACTTCAGCTTGGAAGGGGGGCCTCAGAAGCATATTACAAGTGTCCTTTATAGGCATGTACAAAAAGCCTATAGCAGAGGTCATATTTAATGTTAAAATGTTCCCTTTAAGATTAGAAACAAAGACAAGGAGGCCCATTATCACTATTTCTATTCAGCATTATGTGGGAAGGCATGAAAAAGCAAAGCTTTAAGGATTAAAAGGGAAACAAAATGAATATGATATGGACATTTATTTTCTTCATGGACAATCTACAAATAATTATAATAAAAAAGAGTTTGTCAGAGTCGTTGGATGCAGAGTCAATATATATAGGTAAGTGTATCTATGTGTGCCAATGGCATGTCTATATTCAAGCAATTTAGAAAACCTTATTTAAAAATACTGTGAACAATGCCATAAAAATATAAATGGAAATAAATCTAACAAAAAGTATGTAATACCTTTGTGGAGATGATGATAAAACTTTATCAAGAGATGTTAGAAAATGTCTAAATAAATGGAAAGATATATAGTACTTATGAATGGAAGACTCTGAAATAAATATATTAGTTCTCTCTAAATTGATTTATAGATTTGATGAAATTCCAATAAAACAAAAATACCAGAGTGTTTTTTGTGGAATTCAACAAGCTGATTTGAAAATTTTTATGGAAGCATATACCAGGGAGGAAGAAGAAATGTGGGAAAACTTGCATTACTGGATATGACTTAACAGACTATATGACTACGATGTTGATACAGGATGAGATAGACAAATGGAACAGAAGAGGAAATAGAGTCCAGAGAGCAATCTGGACTTTCTATATATAGAAATCTGATTTGTGTAGATCATTGGGAAAGAGCAGGTTATTTCATAAACAGTTTAAGGGCAATCTGGTTTCCATATACTTTTTAAAATCCTGAGAACAGATCTTTATCTTCTATCATAAACAAAAATCAATCTAGGCGGTTAAAAACTTAATGTGAAAGGTTAACAACATTTCTTTTTCCAAAAAAATATTTTATTCATTTATTCATGAAAGACAGAGAGAGAGAGAGAGAGAGAGGCAGAGGGAAAAGCAGGCTCCATGCAGGGAGCCCAATGTGGGACTCGATCCCAGGACCCCAGGATCATGCCCTGGGCTAAAGGCAGGCACTAAACCGCTGAGCCACCCAGGGATCCCTGGCTAACAACATTTCAAGTCAAAGGTAACAACCATACAATTTCAGAATAGCATATAGAGGATATCTTTAAATTCTTGAATAAGGAAGGGTTTCTTAAAGAACATGACAAACGTGCAAATCATACAGGAAAAGATTAGCACACTCACCTACTTAAAAATCAAACATTCTGGTGATGAAAGACACAGTAATGAGAGTAAAAAAAGCAACCCCCAAGATGGGAGAAATTGTTTGCAGCTCATATTATCAACAAAAGACTAATATTTAGAATGTAAAACTTAGAAGAATCAATATGGAAAAGACACAGAAACCAATATAAAAATGGAGAAAACAGATGAGCCAGATATTTACAAGGAAGGAACACAGTCTATAACCAGAGGAAAGGATGTCAACTTTGTAAGTAATCAGGGAAATGCAAACTAAACTCAAACCAAGCAGTATAAATTATCAGTTCTCTTTTGCTTCAAAACTTAGCAGTTTAAAGCAACATAAACACTTAACACTTCACACAGTTTTTGTAGGTCTGGCATTTGGGAGTGGCTTAGCTGGGTGATTCTTGCTCAGGGTACCACAGTCAAGAAGACTGCAGTCTGAAGTGAGTGGGGTTGTAGTCTTCTAAAAGCTCCACTTCCAAGATGGCAGTTTCCAACATTAGCGTGCTAGCCATGCGAGTGAGCCTTGTGGAGAACCCGCTTGAGTATCCTTATAACATGGCAGCTGGCTTCCTTCCAAGCAAGGGATCCAAAAGCAAGTCTGGCAAAGCTGTGATGTCCTTTATGATCCCACGTCAGAAATCCTAGTCTATCATTTCTGCTTTACCTCATGGTTTAGGTAGATCAGCTGTATTTATTATGGGAGCACAGTATGGAAGGAAAGGAATTGCAAGAGGCAAGATTCGTTGAGAACCATCTTGGACGCTAGCTACCACAGGAATAATGGCACATCTAACAGAATGCAAAAACTTAGAAGTCCACCACTCATGAAAGGGGAGAAAATTACAGTCTCTAGGACCACATGGAAAAATCTCAAGGCGAAAGAGTTATCACGTTGTATGGGCCCCTTATCTTCTTACCATTTTTCTGGCAAGAGAGAGGCATCAGGACCATTAGGTCATGTTGTCTCTCCTTAACCCAAGAGGATAGAGCAGTGGAAACCCTACATCTGCATGTGCGATCACTGGCACGACCACATTAAGAAATATTTGCACTTCCTAGGAGATTTGTTTGAACTTGTACACAACCTGGGTCCAGCAACTTCACTCCAGATATGTCCATTAAAGATAGTTTGACATATGTGCCCTAAAAAATGTGTTCACAGTAGCCTTACTCTAAGTAGCAAAAATTCATTAACTAATCCATAAACAAACCAATCATGGCATAGTTCCTCAAGCGGAATACTATATTATAATATAGTATGAATGTACTAAACTGCATGCATTGGTTTTAGGTAATTTCAAAAACAGTTGTTGAACAAAATACACAAGTCACAAAGAATATGCACAATTTCTTCTTTAGAGATCTATACACATGATGTAAAACTATATATATATAAAAAAGAATGACCAATATAAAACATCAGGTGGTAGCTACTTCTGTGGGAGAGAGAACAGGAAGTTAGAGAAGGGCACTGGTAATATTCTATTTCTCAATGCCATGCAAGGTTATTGAGATTCTTTAAACTCTACAGATACATTTTATACAGCCTCTTTGTAAAAATGATATGCTTCACAACAAAAAAAATTGCAAATTAAAGTGTTCTTAAAAAGAGACAGAATTTAAAATGTCAGGGCTATTTCAGTGAGCAAACAAATCGTTCTCAAATCTTCATCATTACACGTCAAGTATCGCTTCATCCTCTATCCTTCTTCATCAAAACAGAAAAGTGTAAATATATCAAGCCTGAAAAAAGGGAGCTGGGTTTCCTCGATTCACAAATGTTACCACAAAAGTCATGGTTATTTGCCCTCAGAGCTTCTTCTGATTCATTGTCTGGCTCCAGATCTTTGATGTGTATTTTCAGGAAAGCTGCTAAAATAGACTGAAAACAGTAAGCCCAAATCTAAACTTCATGCCAAAGAAAGATTAGAATTTCATTGAAATTGATTTCCTAGGGGAATTCTCCTCTTTTTCAGATCTGTGGCATCCATGCCATTTTAATATCAAAAAATGTATTACTCTCTTTATTCTCCATAATGTTCTGGAAATGTTTCAGAATAGAAATCTCATCAACTCCAGATCAATTACCCACATGGCCCTAAATATTAGGGTTCTCCTGTTGATAAAAGGATCAATAGAAAATATTTCCAGGAATATAGTACAATTTTTCTAATGTGTATACTAATCACTAAAATCTTTCTAAATGAAGTTCTTTCTAAATTGCAGATAGCTTTCAATAAAGTATAAACATTTTATCTGCCTTAATTATACCAAAACCATTCATTGGCTTTAAAAAAAATCAGCACAGATTTGATAGGCCTGAGGATCAGCATAGTTCTTTGGATTCTTTTCTTTATATGTTTCACTTGATTTGCCTGCCGACTGGCAATAATATTCAGAGTAGAGCACAGATCAACAGCTCGAGTGGCTTCACACAAGCTTCTCTTTCCTGATCCATTTGTGGTGACAGTGCCTCTGGACAGTATGTGGGGACTCACATTTAGCCCCTGGCTCTTCCATTTAACTACTTCCAGAGTCGTGGTGAGAAAACCGAGACTGTAGAAAACCTAAGTGTTGAAAGATATCTTTTTACCTCTGATTCAGGCATTAAGTGCTACACAGTAGTGTACAAGCCATAACACCTCTAAGTTAGGCTGTGACATGTGTTGATGTGGGGGTCCTGCAGAAGCAAAGGCCTTTTGTTATGGTGCCAAGCATGCACCTGGCCCAGGGGTTTGAGAAGCTGAAGGATCCTAGGGAGGTGGAACAGTGGCAGGCCTACCTGTTGCCTTACACCCAGGAGGTGAACCAGCAGATAAGCGACATTGGGAGTGAGCTACCAAAACCAAGTCTGACTGATTAAAACTATAAAAGGATTTACTGGAAGGATATGGGGTACCTCACTGAAGTGAAGAAATAACTGACCAACCAGACTTTTGGTAAAGGGCAAGAATTAGGGTAGATCCAGGAATCTAGATAGTGGACCTAGTGAGTATCCCTCCCCCCCCCCCCCCCCGGATACTATCATTAAAATAAATTTACCTCAGTATTTTTCTGTTCTTGTATCACTGTTCTTAACTTTCAAATTCCTGCTATTTTTGGCTAGTTTGGATCATGTGACTACTTCTAGACAAGGGGGAGTTATGGCATGATGGACAATTTGTCCCAGATTGTTATAGTGATGAGTTTCGGGTGGGATGGGAAGAGATCCCATGTTTTCCAAAAGAAAATCAGGGGTTGTCACTGCAGAATATTGGCATTGATGTTGGGCTGGCAAAATGGCAGACATCCATTATGACCCTTTTATCAGGAATTAATCGGCTATATTCTTACCTAGAACCATTGAACAACTTAAATGACTGCTACAAGCATTTGGGCCTTAGTCTGCTTGGGCTGCCATAACAAGAGACCAAAAATTGGGTGGCTTACACAACAGAAATTTATTTTCTTACAGTTTTGGAGGTTGGAAGTCTAAGATCAGGGTGCCAGCGTGGTTGGGTTCTGGTGGGAGCTCTCTTTCTGCCTTGGTGGCCACCTTCTCCTTGTGTTTTCACATGGCATTTCCTGTCTCTCTCTTCCTTTTAGAAGGCCACCCATCCTATTGGATTAGGACCCCACCCTTGTGACTTCATGTAACCTTAATTAGGTCTTAAAAGTCCCACCTCCCAATACAGGCATATTGAGGATTAGGGCTTCAGTGTATATATTTTGTGGGGACCCATTTCAGTCGTTGGCAGGTACCTACTACGAGGCTCACGATTTGCTAAATAACTCACTTTTGATAGTCTGCTTGTCCTCATGCATTAATTTGATTGCAGGTCTGGTGAGTGCTTACCATTTCCTGAGCAATCTGTCAGGGTTTGTCAGGCTCTATGGAGAGTCCTGCCTCTCCTCCTGGACCAAGAGACCCTGTGCCCAAAGCTAGAGACCTTGCCTCTGATGGCTCATCTGTCTCTAGGACTTTCCTGCAGCCTGGCTCTACAGCAGTCACTGCCCCAGTCTTGGTAGTGTCTCTTCTTCTGTTTTTCTGACACCCCAACAGGAATTACTAAGAGAGGCCTTGGGGAATTGTGGAAAGACGTGGAAGTCAGAACACCTGTGTTCTATTCCTAGCTCGAGCACTTACAAGCTGTGTGACTTTAGGGAAATCAGTTCAGTAAGTTCACTTATGCCACAAAAGTGCCTTGACTTCTTACTTACAAATTTGGGGCTAGGCATTGAGAGGTCCATGGTACATGGTATGAAGGAAAGTGTAGGATGGTATCGAACATGTGGGGGAGGGTGGGGAGCTACCAGCTACGCTGGCAGTGTAGGTCACAGAAGGCTTTCTGGAGGAAATGACCTCAGATAAGAGAGATGAAGGATGAGCAGGAGGTGCCTGGGAGCAATGGAGGGGACAATGTAGGGAAGGGGAGATACCAAGGCAGAGGGAACAGCGTGTGCCCAGGCCCTGAGGTAGCAGAGACCTGGCGCACTGAGCTTTTGCCTGGATCAAAGAGGGACATGGCAAGGGTCGTTCATATAAACCAAGGTGGGCAGGAAGGCACGAGAAAAGCATGCAGCCATCAGCCCTGCCAAAGATTTTGTTCTGTGTCCCGGGACCGAAGGTAGGAGTAGGGGAGAGGCATGCTCCAATATGTGTCTAGTGGGGTCGTAGGGTCAAACGTGATATATAAGCTACCCACGTGTGAATGGTTACTCGGGACCTCTACTTCACTGATTTCTAGAGAATTTTGTTTTTCAACTTCTTTTCTGTATTGGTGTCCTATGGCTGCTGGAACGAATTACTGCAAGCTGAAGACACCACAAATGTATTACCTTCAGTTCTGGAGGTCCGAAGTCCAAAATGGGTCTCACTGGGCTAAAATCAAGGTGTTGGCAGGGCTGCATTCCTTCTGGAGGATCCTGGGGAGAATCTGTTTCTGGAAGCCTTTTCCAGCTTCTAGAGGCCACCTGTATTCTTGGCTCATGGCCCTTCCACTTCCAAAGGCAGGAAGGTCCAGTCCAACCTGCCTCACATCCTATCGCTCTGACACTCACTCTCCTCCTTCTCTCACTTATGAGGATTACACTGTGATTACACTGGGCCCACCTGGGTAGCCCAGGAAACTCTTCCCATCTGTAGATCCTTCTCTTCATTGCAACTGACAAGTCCCTTTTGTCATATAACGGAACACACCCACAGGTCCTGAGAGTTAGGACATGGACACCATGTCCTACCACGGACACCATTTGCCTACTGCTCCCTAGTGCAGCTTTAGTGTGTCCAAAGCATGAACAGAATCAAGTTTCCTCTTCTCTCTTTTAGGTATTGTTCTCAGTGTGTTACTGAACAGTAAAGCGAAACCCAAGGACATCTGAAGTTGGATCAGTCTTTTTTTTTTCCCTCCTGTGTCTGAGAGATTTCAAGAGAATCCCAGAGAGCTTCCTCTTTATGAGAGGGTCAGGTGTCAAAACCACAGGCCTCTCCCAGTGCTGCTGGGGAGAGGAGCTCAACAAGTCATTTCTGGTTATCACAACTGATGCACTGTTCTCAGAATATTCCAACCATTATCTGCAAATCTTTAACTATGAATGCTTGGCCGAGCAAGATTTCCTCCCTACAGGGTTACTTGTTGGAGAGGAGGGCACTTTAAAGTATATCCCCTGACATATTTTATAGCACAGAGGTAGGAAAAGATTCAGGTGAATAAGAGAAGATATGGAACTTGTGTCCTTATGGGGGAACAGAGACAAAGCAATTCCTTAAAGTATTATACTTTGCCATAATGCTGCTATTAAGGTATGAGAAAAAACACCACTGGGGATTGTTAGTGACCCATTTAAAACGAAATTAATTGGCAGGGTATAGTTATAGAAATCTCTCCAGTGGCCGCTCTGGAGGAGCGGCTCTGATAAGGAAATAAAGGGTTGTGTTCAGGTTCTCTTTTTCCCTTTAAGCAAATGACTAGGGTTTCCTGATTCCAGGTAAAAAACTGACAACGTACTACGAGCAAGTGAAAACTTACCCCCTTCAGATGCACAATTGTACGAGACGTGAGTCCGCAGTGGCTGCACCGTGTTGGGCCTGCCAGCTTGGGCTTGGGCCTCCAGCCCCAGTGCGTGGGAGAGGGTGAGGACCTGCGGTGGTGGTGCTTTAAACTGTAGGGTGAAAATGGGCTTGAGGAGAGGATGGGTACTAGAATGTCCAAGAAGACAAGGTCATGTCTGCAAGGAGAATGGTACAATCTGTCCTCATGAGTTGCCTCCTGTGTGACAGGGACAGGAGTTGAGAATAGAAAGGTGTACTGACCAAGGGGTTTGGAGAACGAACTTTCTGGACAAATGTCCTTTTGTTTGCCCCGCACCACACTCCTGGGTCATCTGGTTAGATTTGCTTCCTCAGTGAAAATGACTCTGTTTTCCCCTGGCCTGAGAAAGCCCCTGGGAGAAGGCGCCAAAGAACTGCAGGCCGGACGGGGCCTCATCTTGGCAGGACAAATGGACAAGGGGCACCCAGTAGGCAATATCCACTTTCCTGGACTCCCAAGGCGGCTCGTTCTTCCTTTCTCAGCCACTCTCAGACCTCCACTCTCTGCTTTCCCCTCAGTGCTTGTCATCGGCCCCATCTCCTCTGCACCTTTCTGCGGCTTGCCACCCAATGCCTGCACCCCGGTGGTTCACTCCCCTTAGGGGTGGGCACCCAGCAGGAGAGCAGAGGCCGCCTCTGGTGGAGTCTCCTTTCCCACACTCCAAGCAGGAACTTGGGGAGAAATTGGGGGCAGGGGGAAGGGGGGGCCGGGGTGTCTTTCTTTCTCTCTCAGAATCCTGGCATTGAACCCCTGCTGGGATTTATGCACATTGCAGTCTACAGCTGGCCCAGGTCTTTCTATTACAGCTGGAATTGATTCCCCAGGTAATAAATTGAAGGATCCTCCCCAGGCTTTCCAGCAAAATTACTTATGCTATTAGCAGCATGAGGTGGGCCTTTACAAGGCAGACAAGCCACCCTGAAGTTCTGTCTGTCTGGGTGTGTGAAATGCAGAGCTACCCTCTGGCTTCGAGGAGGGGGTACGGGGTGGGGGCAGCGGAGAAGGTGGACATTTGCGTCTTGAGCCCCTTCCTGAGGTCTGTTCCTAGGATGACACCATCTTGAACGCTTTCACTGGAAAGCCACAGCTCATTAAAACCAACTAACTAGACACAGAGGGCAAAACAGAACAGCACTTTGAAACTCTGACTTGGCCTTAGGGTTTAGTGACCTGCCTACTCAGATTGCCCTGGTGTTGATCTTCCAGCAAAGCTGCCTCTGTAAATAAATCACCAGGTGGCCCCGTCGAAGCCTCTGAGAGGTTTGTGTCACCCCGTCTGTCACTTCTCCCTCCGGCTGCCTGCAGCTTCGACGGTTGGGTGCAGGGCTGGCAGGAACCCGAGTGGCCTGGTCGCAGAGCTGCTGAGCCGCTGCCTGAGGGAGATCAGCTGAGCTCCTGTAAAAGCCCCCCACCCCCACCCCGAGTTGTGCGCGTCCTGGATAGAGGCCTTGTGGCAGATCATCAGTAGCACCTTTTTCCAGCAGACGAGCTCCGAAAAATGTGAAGTAAAATCTTACATTATTGTTATTGTGGTCATCTCCTTTAAGGAATCACAACGAGTCCTTTTTAAATGTAATCAAATCCTAATTTTCTCTCTTCTAGAAGTGCTGCTTTTCATATGTCGGAAAATGGTTATTCCTCTAGAGAAGAGGGCACATGGGTGAGTGAGCCATTTAGCAGCAATATAGTTAAAGTGTTGAGAGTTAATCATTTCTATTCCTACTCTCAGTAAATCTGTTTTGTGTGTCCCAGCTTGGAACGTTACGGAGGACGCGAAGGAACATCTGAAGACAATATATCAGCGAGGCAGCCCGGGCCTCCCTGGGGTGCGGTATTTGTGGATGTGGGGGCTATTGAATGGGCCGGGGAAGGACGCAGTGACCTTGCAGGCCTGATGGTTTCACTTCCCGAGAGTGTCCCAGACACATCGTTTCTTTCTGTCCTCTGGGAAAAGGGGGTAATGAAAAACAGCAGAGGACATGTTCTTCAGGGACCAAAAGCAACAACAAATAGGGTGAGGAGCCGACCTTATCTCCTGGAGCCTACACTTAACGTTCCTCCTTCTCTCTGGGGCAAAACATGACATTGAACATTTAACAATACACAGTGAGCGCAGTCCCTGCTGGAACCAGAGGGGCACTCCGTAAACAAGAGTGGACCTAACACTCTAAACCAAGCAGCACAGAGGGAAGGGGTTTGTTGCAGTTATAGGACACACACACACACACACACACACACACACACACACACACTGTCAGCCTAGCCATAATCATCACTCCCGTCCAGTATGATGGTTTAGCATTTACAAAATGCTGCTCCCAGAGATCCCGCAGGGTGGATGTTATGGGCTGAGTTATGGCTCCCTGAAAGTAATGCTGAAGTCCTAACCCTGGGGCCTGTCGATGTGACCTTATTTGGAAGTAGGGTCTTCGCAGGAGTGATTAAATTGAGATGAGGTTGTGGTGAGTTAGGATGGACTCTAGCCCAATGACTGCTGTCCTTATTAAATGAGGACAATGTAGACGCCCATGGAGAAAAGAATGTCCCATGAAGATATGGATACACAAGGGAAGACAGCCATGGAACAATGGAGGCAGACATGGGGGTTATGCAGCTGCAAGCCAAATGTGCTGAGGATTGCCAGAAGGCCGATTCCAAGGCCAATTCCCTTGGCCACAAGAAGCTAGGCCAGAAGCGCTGAATGGATTCTCCCTCTGAGCTGCCAAGAAGGAACTGATCTTGCTGACCTTTTGATTTTGGGACTTTCAGCCTCTGGAATTGTTACAGAATGCATTTCTTTTGTTTCAGGCCATGTAGCTGGCAGGATTTTGTTACAGCATCCCTAGGAAACTAATACTGTGGGCCTTATATTTTTAATTTATAGGATACGAACACGGGTTTCAGAGATGCTAAGAAAGTTGCCCAAGACCACACAGTGAGAAGAAGGTTAACATGGAGACTTAAAACCTGGAGCTATTGGAGCACCTGAAGGGCTCAATGGTTGAGCATCTGCCTTCAGCTCGGGTCATGATCCTTGGGTCCTGGGATCGAGTCCCATGTCAGGCTCCCCCTGGGGAGTCGTCTTCTCCCTCTGCCTATGTCTCTGCCTCTCTCTCTGTATCTCTTATGAATAAATAAATAAAGTATAAAAAAAACAAAACCCAGAGCTATGACTTCAAATATCAGCCTGCCCCCTGTCCTGCCCCCCCCCCATGACCTCTGAAAACAGTTGGCATGGAGGAGAATAAAAGAGATATACAGCAATTTGTATCTGGGTGAATGACTACTCAGAAGAATTGAAATCAGAGATATGTGTACACCCGTATTTATAAGAGAATTATATACAATGGCTAAAGGGTGGAAGCAACCCAAATGTCCATGGATGGATGAATGCATGAACAAAATGTGTGGAATATCTATGCAGCCTTGAAGAGGATGGAAATTATGACACGTGCTATGACATGGAATGAACCTGGAGGACAGTTTGGTAACTGAAACAAGCCAGTTACAAAAAGACAAACACTGTATGATTCCACTCCCATGAGGTGTCGAGAGTAGTTAAATCTATAGAGACAGAAAGTAGGAGGGTGGCTGCCGGGGACTGGGGAGAGGGGGCGGTGGGGATAGGGTTCACTCTTATAAGAGGTAACCAACCTCCAGAACTCTTTTCAGCAATATGAATGTACTCAATACTACTAAACTAGACCCTTAAAAGTGGTTAAATGATAGTTTATGTGTATTTTTGCCACAGTTTTAAAAGGAGAGAGATGTGGATGGGGCTTGTTCTGCTAACAGGATGGTTCGCTGGGCGTAGCTGCGAGGAGGCGGCCAGACCGCACAGGCTGGCGTCCTCACACAAGAGAATAGTGTGCCGTCTGCCCGCGACCTGCCCCCAGTGGAGGCATTCAGAGAAGGGAGGTCACCTGCCTTCCTGCGGCGGGTCTGGAAGCCCACGCTCTGACGGTGGCCGCCTTTGGCCTTCACACCAGCACGCACTCCGGCCGGCACTGTTACTCCAAGCTGTTCGAGGCGGCTTGGCTCAGGTAGTTAGCATCTGCCCCTGAGACTTGGAGAGCCACGTGCTTCTCTCAAAAGACTTGAGGAAGACAAGTTAGTCTTACTTGTTAGTAGAAGAGCGATTTTAACTGCCTCACTTCCTGAGTTTGCTGGCTTGTGGTGAAGACGAGAGCCACGAGGGGCCCTCTCAGGGCCTATTCCTTTCACCTCCGATCCCCTGCTCCTTGGTAGCAGAGCTCTGGCCCACAGGGTAAGAGACAGCTTCGGCTCCCTGCTTCCTGGACGGGAGCTGAGCACTGAGCTGCTCCGGGCTCTGGGCCGTGGGCCCTGGCCTGCAGGGGTGCGTCCTCAGCACTCTGGGCGAGGGGTACGTGGCCATTTTATTTGCATCTTCCCTTGTTTTTGTGTTGCTGACACACAGGTATAGTCTCACTTGATGTTTACAACCCATTCTACTGAGATTTTCAGGGGTGCAAAACTGAACTGAGAGTTTCAGGAGTGCAAAGGGGCTCCACAGATACATAGCATCATACTGTTATATGAGTGTGCTGTTTACTCTCCATCTGGTCCTTTAGATCAACTCTGTCTTTCTCTGCTGACCTCTAAAAATGACACACATGCCCAGTGCTCCCCGTGCTTTCTGGCCTCCATTTGGGTTCAGCCCCTGGGAGACCCTGGCAGGGGACAGGAGGTGCCCATGGTAGTATGGCCTCTCCTCCCTCCCTGTAGCTTATGGCTGCATTCTGCTGGTGAGGCCACAGTTTCTGTGGGCATACAGTGGGGTGGCCCCTCGTGGCTTTGGCTTTCCCAGAGTTCCAGCAGTGCCTCCTCCTGCCAAATGACAAAATGAAAACAATTTAGTAATGAGTCTGAGGTCCTTTATTCAAGGAAAAACAGCTCATGGACTAGGGGAGCAATCTTCCAAAGGATTCTGGGCCAGGGTGAGTTTTATAGGGTGTTAGAAGTGGCAGCATAGAAATAGGGCAGGATTGACTGGGGCTGCATATCTGACCTTATTTAGAAAGATCAAGGAACAAGGAAATAAATGTAGAGTCCAGAGTTGGCTTGGAGTTGGGGATTGGCTGACTGGATAGACTGGGTTTCTGGTCCAGTGGAACATTTACAGCAACACTAAAGTTCCATTTGCTGACAGAGCACCCTGGGCAGGAGTGGCTCCATCTTGGGCCTAGAAATTTACTTCCACACTCCTTTTGCCCTTTAGGCTTTGAGGTGTAACAACTAACTGCTGGTGTTAGGCCCTGGGTGTTTCCTTATCTTTTGGTGACTCTTTAATTCTTATCCACACCTCTGTCAGTAGCTCTACTACTAAACTCTTCAATTACTCTTGTGAGCGCCATCGGAGTCCTGCTGAGACGCTGACTGATATATAGTGAATGCCAGGAGAAAAAAAAATATTATCACAGAGATCCAAGGGGCTGGGATAGGATAGGTAATATAAAAAAAAAATACAAATCAAGAGTTGATTGATATACTGAGGTTCTGTGACTCACTGACTGGAATTTTTAATGTGAAAGGCCCAACGGTTCTACCGACTTGATTCTGCGGCTTTTTATTTTTGGTAGTCTTAGCATCTTTTCAGAGTTCTGCCCTCTGTATATTCTGACCATGATTCCTGCCCATGATTCTTGACCATAAGTGTGAATGTTTTGGGGACCAGCTACTAGGAGGAGCTACACACAGGTGACCTAGTCCAAAAAGATAATATTAATAGCAAATAATGATGACAGCGAGAGAGACAGCTAACATTTATTGTGTATTATCATATGCTGGGAATTGTGTTCAGTCTTTTATGGAGCATCTCATGGAATCGCCACAACAGCTCCATGAAGCAAACACCCACATTTACAGATGAGGAAACCAAACTTAGAGAAGCTAAACACCTGCTTTAGATTTTATGTTTACATTGCAAACCCAGGCAACCTGATACAAGAGCCAGGGCTGTTACTGGATGGTTTTCCCCAAATGCGGCTCTTGTACAGGTGACACAGGAGACAATTTGGGGGCAGTGTATGGGTTACGAGTTTGATTTGATTAATTA
Source organism: Vulpes lagopus (assembly GCF_018345385.1). Classification (NCBI taxonomy): domain Eukaryota; kingdom Metazoa; phylum Chordata; class Mammalia; order Carnivora; family Canidae; genus Vulpes; species Vulpes lagopus. The sequence continues at coordinate 116,333,757 of NC_054825.1, forward strand.
TGTACTTACATTTAGGATTACCTTCTATTTATGACAAGTGATACTGGTTTCCCCTTTTCAAAACTGGTGTAGTTTCCCTTTCCAAATAATGAAAAGAGAAAAACTACATAAATTCAAATAAAAAATATTAAGGAATTATGTAGGCTGAGGTTGAGTAGGGCCAAGATTCTGACTCAAGCTTGGGGAACACTGTATCGCTCCACACCAGGCCCTCGGTGAGGTCCAAGCGTCGACATAGAAGTAGACTCTGCTAGACGCTAAAAAATTAAACATCTATTCATCTGCTCCCAAATGCCTTTCCTGATTAACGTACCCACATTTTGCCTATTTCTAGAGACTGAATACAGCTTTGGTTTTAAGGTTTCTATGCCACCAATTGGCGCATGTAGAGTTGACAATGAAGGCAATGAGAGCATAACATGGGAGTTGTGTTGGTTCGTGTGTAACTTCTTAGCTGAGGGAGGCTGTACAAGTGGGAGTAGCGTTATGATCAGTAACAGGAGAAGAATAGTCCTCAGCTCCCCTGTTGCATAGATGGAGCTCTTCTTGCTCCACTTGAATTACATGAGTGCCTATGATTGGGCTCCCCGGCCTTGCATTCGCAGGACCCCAGCCCTCTCCAAGTCACGGCCACTGCATTTCTTGGAAATCAAATACAGTTTCTCACCAGATAGGGTAAAGTCCCCAAACCTTAATTAGAGGCACTAAGACACCTTGTAAGACGATGGCAGTCTCAGATTCATGTTTCTTACCTCCCCCGGATGCCCCCCAAATGTGCCACCTTACTGCTATCACCACCATCGCCACCACTACTACCACTGCCTCTACTGCGACTGCTGCCACCATTACCCCCCGCCCCTCCAATCACTACCACTACTTCCCCTTCCTCCTGAAGCTCAAGTCTCATCCAAGTTCCTCATCCAATCCTGACTCAGACCACATATTAGTGGCTACATAATAGTGGCAGGAGGGAGGTATTCAGCATGAGCCCATCTGTACTGTTGGTCTGAGCCATTATATACCCCAGTACCCACCGCTAGGCTTCAACTAGTTTTATCCCCTGGAAGACTTGATTCTGACGGGGGGCAGGGTAGGGTGAGGTTTTGGGTTTTTTTTTTTTTTTTTTCCCTTCCAATTCCAAGTCCTCATTACCTGGCTCTAGAGGAGGCCTCCAGCATGGATTTTTTCCTCCTTGGCTGATTGTTGGGTCATAGCCCTTCAGAGCTGAGAGACTGAATTATAGGAACAGGCCAGACTGCATATAAAAATCTGCAACAACCTGCCCAGGAAACCAATCCCCGTATCTACAATAAACAATGCAGAAAGCCAGTCTGCTCTAAGTCAGACTTCCAGAAAGCCAGGCTGCTATCTCTAGTGACAATCCAGGAAGCTGCACAATACCTTCTGGAACCATTGGCCCCAGACAGTCAGGACTTGATTGATAACTGAGAGCTTCCCTAATTTTTGTCCTTGTTTTTAACTTACAACCAACCATAGGAAGCCAAATATGTGCCCCTAAGCAGTCATATAGGATGTTCCACTTCTAGTTAGCCTCCCTACAGCTTCCCTGGACCAACAGCTTCCAATCGGGGCACTCCTGAAGTCCTCACTTTTTTTCCACTCTAAAACCTTGCGCCCTCTGTCTGGAGTCTCTACCAGAAGGAAGTCATGATGGCTGACTCCCTTGCTATAGCCAGCTCAGAACACATGGCCTTTGCTTTTCTTATTTAGTTGGTCTTTATTTCCACAGAGCCCAATACGCTTACCCTGTAGTGCTCTGACTGATGATGAGGCTCCAGACCCTAGACAAGATTCCCATCTTGTGGACAAGATTCCTATCCTTTTCTGTGGAGAAGAGTGTGGCCAGGGAAGTGCGTCAGCATTAGTACTTTTGTGCGGAAGGGCCCAGGCAGGGCTTGGCTGGACTCCTTATAACATATGTGGGGTGCTGGCTTCTTTTAAGAGCAAGACTATACCTGGGGTTTAGCTCTGGTTCTTTATGTCCCAGGTCTACCCACTCCCTGAGGGTTGGGGCCTAGCCTCACTCTTACCAATTCCTCCTTCTTAAGGATTAAAGCCTGTCTTAGGAACCCACGATCACTAGAGTGGTCCTAAGCCCCAATGATTGCATTTACTCTCTGCCAGCTGTCTGTCTTTAGGGCCGAGTTGGGCTGCTCAGATTCTCCTTGTCCCTCTCCTGCTCTGCCCCCCAGGGATCCTCAAAGCCCTTACTTTCACCCTCTGCCACCGCGCACACTTACCGCTGCCTGTATCAGATGTGGGGCTAGCCAGCTCTATTCTCACAAGCTGCCCAACACAATCCTATCTGAATCATTCAGTCTCCCTGCCAGGCTTAGCTCTGGCCAAATTTTGTAACAGGTTGAGAAGTGACCACAGGATGGCACTCTGAAGCTGCTCTCAGCTAGCCAGCAAACTACAAAGTCTCCAGGGAAGCCGGATCTGTATTTTTCTGTTTTTGTGAATGTCAGAAAAACTGAAAAATGATAATGATCAACAACCTCCAGAAATCTTAATATGATTTTGCCGGGAAATCTTCCTAATCAATGGCCACTGGTGTTTGACACTTGCCAAACATGAGTCAACTAGCCTTCTTCTGCACGCATCCCCACCGCCCAGGGTACCCACACCTTCTATCCTAAATAACTTGCCAGTTGCTATGAACCCAAAAATACACACACACAGATTTAAGAAAGATTAAAATGTCTTACCTAAGCATGAGTGAAATGATTTCTCCTTTTGTTTGGGTCTATCATTATGCTAAGTAAATAGAAGCCTTTTCCCTTTCCCATATACATAGCTGGGCAAATCACATGCACGAATGAAAACTGCCCACATCTAGAAAAATCCCTCAGCTGCCCTGGCTGATTAGTCATTACACATTTACATAGCACAGACAAGGTTGCCCAGGTAATCACACAAACATTTGGTATTTTCCTACACCTTCCCAGATGATTCAAATTCTTAGGAATTGAGGTTTGTTTTGTGCATGCTTTTAAAAACAGCAGTGGTGAGGTTTTCTTGGACTTCTTTTTTCATGTGACAAATGATAGCCTGATACTCTCTGAGCTCCGTGTGAAAGACAACAAAGCACAGTGGGGAGACAGACATCTTTAGGGTCAAGGTGGGGAGGAAGGGGGAGCTGAATCCTGGCTCAACCCTTACTTTATCTGTGACCTTGGCCAAACGTTCTCAATTTCTTTTGCCTTTAATACCTTTAATATGCTTATCTATGAACTGAAGGAAGGAGTTTTTGACTTCTAAAGTTGTTTGGAGGGATTAAATAACGTGAGTGTGCACAGTAGGTGCTCACATTGGTAGCCGGTATTCCTCTGTGTAGACTGGATGATCACAGAGTATAACCTATGGTGGAACAACGGAAAGGTTAGGAAAGTTCCTGGTGCTTCTTCGGAAACCCCATGTGGTGATTAAGAGCATGGTCTTTTGAGTCAAACTGTCTGGATTCAAACCCTTGTTTTGCCACTTTTGTAGCAGACGAATTCAGGAAAGGTAAGATAAGCTTTCCAAGCCTCAGCATCCTAGTTCGTGATGGTGATAACCGTATTCCCTGCCTCAACACTGAGAAAACGCAGGTGTTAAGGGTGAGATTTTGTCCCCCCCCTCAAAAAGATGTTGAGGTCCTGATCACCAGTACCCAACCAAGGCACTTTAGTTAGTTAGCAACAGGCTCTTTGCAGATGGTCAAGTTAGCATGAGGTCCTGGGGGGCGGGGGGTGGCTAAGCCCATGCAACACGTGTCCTCGTAGAAGAGGAGATTTGGACACAGAGAGACACTTACACAGGGAGCACACGATACGGAGGTGAAGGCAGAGATTGGGTTGTGCATGTACAAGCCAAGGGATGCCAAGATTGCCAACAAGGCAGCAGGAGCTACAAAACAGATTCCCCTCAAAGACCTCTGAAGCAACCAATCCTGCCCACACCTTGATTTCAGACTTCTGGCCTCCCCAACTGGGAGACAATACATTGTTTTCGTTAAGCCCCCCAGTTCGTGGCACATATGGCAGCCCCAAGAAACTAGCACCTGGAAGCCCGAACCCAGCATGTGGCACCTGGGAGGCGCCCACACATGGGAGATATTACTGTTGCTGTTGGCCAGTGAGACCTCTCCCCCTTACTTACTAACATCAGGTCCTTTGCACACGAATAGTCCCAGCTGGTTTCTCCTGCCTGGTTACTAGAACCTACATCTTATTGTGATGCATAAATACAGCAGCAAGGAATACACACAAAGGCAGATTTCAATCAAGCTGTTGTGTAGAGTTTTAAAAAATTTGAACACTTGGAGCCGAGCATCACTAAGCAGAAAGCCCGCTGTATGAAGAAGGGTTGTGCTAGGTAAGGGTGCGACCAAACAACTTCTGTAATTAAATTGCAAGGTGTACCGGCAGGTGTCATGCCTGTGGCTAGCAAGGGACAGCTAGCAGTACGGAGGGAAGGAGGTGCCACCCCATCTTCAGGGAGCCAAGGTTCACCTCATGAAAAACACAAGATTCCTAGCATGGCTCCTTGGTGGCAGCTTTATTTTACACTTGTCCTGTGACAGCACAAAGAAGGCAGTTTTATTCTCTCATTTCTTGATAGGACCTGTCGCACTGGTGACAGGTGGGCAGAAATATTGACCCATCTGGCCTGTGACTTGATTTTGGATCTTGGCATCCGGACCGGCTCTAAAACCAGCTACAGCTCAGAGAAGCTCACGCAGCTTCTGACTCCCAGAAGGTGTTCAGTAATCACTATGTGTTGTCAGACTAAAAATGAATGGCAAAAATTAAATATGTATTCTCTGAACACTTGATTCTGGGCCTTAAAGATCATTCCGGGCCTTTGGACAGCCCCACAGGAAAATATGCTTTAGAAGTTTGAGGTAGAAAGCACTGGTGGTCTTACTTTCTGGAGAAATTAAAATGGCAAGCATTCCCTTCCTCTCATACATGCTGTGTACAAACAATCCCTAGAAATGAACTGTCTGGAGTATTTTATTTCTTAATTAATCCAGTTTTGCTATTTGGTATAAATAGAATGATGTTCAGGCTGAATGAAAGAACAGGAAAGTTTAGGGGATACAATCCAAGAAGGAGTTTCAACTCCCTCCACATCTGCTGCTCTATTTTGCTTTAAATTAGATTTTAAAATTAATTTAATTTTTCATTTGAAGTGGCTCAGCTTTATCTCACCCCTCTCTCTTTTCTTCCAGCAGCTGGTTCTCCTGTCTGTGTCCCTGGTACCTCTCTTGGAGACCAAATACTACTTTCTACATTACCTGATAATTCTTTTTCCATTATATATATAGAAATATAATTATATATAATATATAATTTATATATTATTATTCTATTTCCATTATATATATAACATCTATATATATAATTATAATATATATATATATATATTTTTTTTTTTTTTACCTAGCTAGACAGGTAATGTTTCGGCAAGAAGAGCATGACATCGGTTGACAGGACTAGGCTTATTGGTATATGAAAAAGATAAGCTTTCCTCCATTGATTTAGAAATTCTACTCTGTGATTCACGTCCTTCTGAAAGCACCACCCTTTTTCTACATGCAAATACTTAAGTTACACAATACACAGCCCAGCATAGTAGGGCTTCATTCTACCTTCATTCTTCATCTGCAAAACTGAGACACAGCTTGGGGCTAACTGTTGCACAAGGCCATTGTTGAGAATCAAATTTTCATGTATTTATTAATAGTCAGTGACCCGCCACACAAGATTTTTATCTGCTGACCACAGAAGCCATATACGAAAATAATGATTAAATAAAATTAGGGAATCAGGAACAAGAAAATTATACACAATAGCAGAACATAAAGAGTAAGTCAGGAAAAACGTGTAGGTGCTGGGGCTGGGTGGGTGGACTATATGGTTTCTGTAATTAAGCTTTGAATATGACTCTGAGATTCTTAAAAGTTCAAGGGTTGAAGGTCAGTTACATATTTTTTGTTTCTTTTTTTTTTTTCATGATCAGAGAGAAGAATGAGGCCTCTAAGAGATGACGTGTAGAACCTGAATGTCCTTGGCTCCCCCAGCATGTGGGTACAATGAACTGACATTTTCATTCATATACTTTCCTCTGCCTTCTGACCCCCACTTGTCAATCTTAGCACCTTATCTTTCACCCACTACTCTCCTCCATTTCCCTATCTCTCCATATTTCCTGCAGCCCTCCTCCCAAACAGCAACATCAGCAACCTGCCTATAGACACTCATTTGTGCAAACAGACCTGGGTGGGGGTGGTCACCCATCTCCCACTAATTAGATGAAGCGAGATTTGGGAATACCATTTAGGCTCTCCTCTGGAGAGTGTAGGATTGCATCCGTGGGTCCCTACTACATTTAGAAGCCGTTTAAAAGGTGGAAAGGATAGAGACTGAAGACAAATGTGGCCTCTTTTCCCCAGCTTTGCCTTGGCTCTAAGCTTTTTTGTCATTGTGAAACCAAGGTTTCCTTAGTGTTCTTAACAAATACAGGTGGCTGTCCTGGTCCACTCAGGCTGCTAACAGATTGGGCGCCTTGTAAGTGACTCGCATTTATTTCTCATGGTCCTAGAGGCTGGGAAGTCCAAGGTCCAGGCGCTGGCAGATCTGGTGTCTGGTGCGGACCCGTTTCCTGGGTCACAGACTGCCGTCCTGCTGTGTCCTCCTGTGGCAGAAGGAACGAGGAAGCTCTCTGGGGTCTCTTAAAAGGGCACTAGTCCCATTCAGGAAGTGTCGACCGTCAAGAGCTAAGCACCCCTCAAAGCCCCACCTCCAAACACCATCACAGAGATTTCAACACACGAATCTGGGGGGACACACTCAGTCTACAGCTGTTGCAGACTCCTCTGCTAAGCAGCCGGGTGGATGTACACCTGGATGACTCAGACATTTTTTGTTTTCAATTAGAAATGGAGGGGATGCCTGGGTGGCTCAGTGGTTGAGCATCTGCGTTCAGCTCAGGGCGTGATCTTGGAGACCCGGGATCGAGTCCCATGTCGGGCTCCCTGCGAGAAGCCTGCTTCTCCCTCTGCCTGTGTCTCTGCCTCTCTCTCTGTGTCTCTCATGAATAAATAAATAAAATCTTTTTTTTTAAACTATTCTTTTTTTTAAATTTTTATTTATTTATTTTTGATAGTCACACACACACAGAGAGAGAGAGAGAGAGAGAGAGAGAGAAGCAGAGACATAGGCAGAGGGAGAAGCAGGCTCCATGCACCGGGAGCCTGACGTGGGATTCGATCCTGGGTCTCCAGGATCACACCCTGGGCCAAAGGCAGGCGCCAAACCGCTGTGCCACCCAGGGATCCCAAATAAATAAAATCTTTAAAAAAATGGACTTTTTAAAAGTTGCCTATTTTGAATACAGCTTAAATTCCTTGAGTAGGAAGGATAATGCAATTAGGGAGCCAACCCAAGACAAGAGAAAGAAACTGTGAGTTTACCTGCTTTTGGGCTGAGGACTGGGCTCCTGCCCAATAGCCTGCTACGGTTTCCTCCCTCCTTCCTTCGCAGACCTCCTCAGCTGCCCCTCCCACCCCATGTCAGCAGAGTATTAACCCTCATCTAGGCATCACCATCTTTTATTAACTTGTCCCTCCCTCTTTCGGGGTTCTGCAGCTGCTTGAGGGAAGGGATTTTTGTCTTTTATCTCAGTATCACCACCAATTCCTAGCAGATTCTTGTTCTGAAAGGGCAGAAAATCCAATTTGTTATTTTCTGCACCTCCTGCTCCATCTCTAATAAATATTGGTTTTAGGAATAAATAAGTTAACCAGCAAATTGTAGGCACCGGATACGTATTTGTTCAATTAGTGAACTGTACGTGGAAATTAAATTTTATTTTTATACAATTGGAGAATTAACAATCTTGAGAAACATTAAATATATACCGTGTGAAGTGATTGCCTTAGCACTTAAAATCTCTAGTTCTGCCTTTAGATTTTTCTGATTATACAAGTGATGCATGTCCTTTGAAGAAAATCTGGAAAACACAGTAGAAAATAAAAACGAAATTATGTACTGGTAATGCAGTCCTACTCCTACCGCACATGCAATTTTTATCTGCTTTTTACTTAATCACGAATATTTTCCCACATCATTAAATCTTTTGGGTTAACATCCTTTTTAATAGCAATGCAATATTCTGACTTATTGATGTGCCTTAATTTTATTAGCGATTTCTCTTATTAGTTCTAATGTAGGTTGGTTTTGATTCTTCACTATTATAAGTAATACTGCAGTGAAAACTGAATATACATTTCCGCCCATGTTTCTGATCGTGTGCTTAGAAGAGATTTCCAAAAACTTTTGTTTTCTCCCAAGCTGTTCAGGGCAGCATACTGGTACATTTTGCCTTTCATCGGTGACCCTGGGTAAAGGTAAACATGGTTACCAGGTATTAGTTTGTCAATTGTCCTTTTTGGAAGATAGGGACTCAATCATTTCTACTACTCTAGCTGTGACCTCTTGGGTGGCACTGTTTTCTCAGCCAGGCTTGCAATGCGTCCCCCCCACCCCCTGTCCCGCAGGATGGTCTGGGTGCTCTGGACATTTCTTTGACAACCAAAAAAGGGTTTTGAGAAGGGAGATTGATGAGGTCCATTCAGGAGTGTGCTCTTTAGGTGGAAAGAATAAAAGGTAAGTGCATTTTTATGATAGCTTTTAGTCATCCCGAACACCCATCGACCTAACCAACCCCCGAGTTTATGCCCCTGGTAACCCTCTGAAGAGTCCTCCGAACTCACACAAACTCAAGGACATGCTGAGTCTATAAACACAGCCGCCGGCAGTGGATCATCCTTTCCTCTTTCTGCCTAAAATAGCTCATTAGAGGAGGAGATGTGTATACTGTAGCCCAGGACCTTACCTAATGAATGCCAGCTTCCGTGGCAGGAGGGACAGCTTATCTGGACTTTCCAGAGGCAGTTCTTTCCTGGCTGGGACCTAAGTGGCTACAGTAGATTTTAAATCAGGCCGAATGGAAATTATAAGGCCAAAGACACAGAACTGCTGCTGGTCCCGAGTCTCCACCAGGGAGGCTCCTGTGTAAATCCCTGCTGCTCCTGTCCCATGACCTCCAGCTGCAACGGGGGTGGCGGCTCAGTGGTCTGCGTCACAAGCTGTGGCTAATGGCTCAGGATGGCCCCCATCACGGTCATGTGGCTCAGAAGAGGGTCAACAGGGTCAGGATGCCAAGGGCACACTCTGCCTTTAGAGGTTTAGTGAGTTCAGTTCTCTGAGAGGTTGGCTGGTCCAGAAGAAAGGAATTTTTTTTTTTCTGGTTGAGGAGGTTTCTTTCTTTTCTTTCTTTCTCTCTCTCTCTCTCTTTCTTTCTTTCTCTTTCTTTTTCTTTCATTCTTTCTTTCTTTCTTTCTTCCTTTCTTTCTTTTTTTCTTTCTTTTTTAATCTATAAATTTATTTTTTATTGGTGTTCAATTTGCCAACATACAGAATAACACCCAGTGCTCATCCCGTCAAGTGCCCCCCTCACTGTCCATCACCCAGTCACCCCCACCCCCCGCCCTCCTCCCCTTCCACCACCCCTAGTTCGTTTCCCAGCGTTAGGAGTCTCTCATGTTCTGTCTCCCTTTCTGATATTTCCCACTCATTTTTTCTCCTTTCCCCTTTATTCCCTTTCACTATTTTTTATGTTCTCCAAATGAATGAGACCATATAATGTTTGTCCTTCTGCGATTGACTTACTTCACTCAGCATAATACCTTCCAATTCTAAGCAAATGGTGGGTATTTGTCGTTTCTAATGGCTGAGGAATATTCCATTGTATACATAAACCACATCTTCTTTATCCATTCATCTTTCAATGGACACCGAGGCTCCTTCCACAGTTTGGCTTTTGTGGACATTGCTGCTAGAAACATCGGGGTGCAGGTGTCCCAGCGTTTCACTGCATCTGTACCTTTGGGGTAAATCCCCAGCAGTGCAATTGCTGGGTCGTAGGGCAGATCTATTTTTAACTCTTTGAGGAACCTCCACACAGTTTTCCAGAGTGGCTGCACCAGTTCACATTCCCACCAACAGTGTAAGAGGGTTCCCTTTTCTCCGCATCCTCTCCAACATTTGTGGTTTCCTGCCTTGTTAATTTTCCCCATTCTCACTGGTGTGAGGTGGGATCTCATCGTGGTTTTGATTTGTATTTCCCTGATGGCAAGTGATGCAGAGCATTTTCTCATGTGCTTGTTGGCCATGTCTATGTCTTCCTCTGTGAGATTTCTCTTCATGTCTTTTGCCCATTTCATGATTGGATTGTTTGTTTCTTTGCTGTTGAGTTTAATAAGTTCTTTATAGATCTTGGAAACTAGCCCTTTATCTGATAGGTCATTTGCAAATATCTTCTCCCATTCTGTAGGTTGTCTTTGAGTTTTGTTGACTGTATCCTTTGCTGTGCAAAAGCTTCTTATCTTGATGAAGTCCCAATAGTTCATTTTAGCTTTTGTTTCTTTTGCCTTCGTGGATGTATCTTGCAAGAAGTTACTGTGGCTGAGTTCAAAAAGGGTGTTGCCTGTGTTCTCCTCTAGGATTTTGATGGAATCTTGTCTCACATTAAGATCTGAAGAAAGGAAATCTTTAGGAAGTCAAAGGAACTGGAGCCGTGGGCTGGGAAGCTGCATATCCCAGGCTGAGATGAGCCGGGAGCCAAGGTCAGGGTAGGAAGGGCGCGCGGGGGTGGGGAGGTGGGGGGGTGGGGGGCGCTGCTCACCGCCCCCCTTCACAGCCAACTCGTGGTTCATTCTGCTACTCGGAGATTTTTTTCGTTTTAAAGCAAACAACAACATCCCCCTCCCCCTTTTCTGGAAGCAAATGACGGGCAGGGTTAAAGCAGACATTTGCTAATTAATAGCATGAACTTTAAATAAATGATACACACACTTAACTGTAGCCCAAACACCGCGGTTTAAAAAATCATCACATCACAGGGCCAAGAGCCCTCGCCACTGGATTGTGACAAGGCTGCTCCGTGCGGCCAACACCGCGGGGCGGCGCCAGGTGACCTCGCAGCATCGCGGCGCGGCGCGAGGCCCACGCTCCTGTGCGGGGCGGAGGGGCCAGGGTGGCGCTGCCCCACCCGCGGCCGCCCCGGCCTCCCTCCCGGGCTGGCGCCAAGGGGGCGGGGCTGGGACCCGGGGGGGGGGGGGCGGGGGCTGGGGCTGGGACCCCGCTGCCCTTCCCCTCCCCAGATGGGAGCTCAGCCTGGGGGGGCTGCAGGTCCAGGTCTCCCGAGGCCTCAGCGCCCCCCCACCCCGCCCCGCGGCCCTCAGTCAGCTCCGCGCAGGGGCCCCGAGCCGCCTCCACCAGGGCGGGAGCCCAGGCCGCTCTTCCAGAGCCTCAGTCCCTGCGCCAGGCGGACATGCGCAGGTGCGGGGTGGGGGGGGGGTAGGGGGGATGGAAGTGTGGATGGGGGGTGAGGTGGAGGTGTGGATGGGGGCTGGAGGTGTGGATGGGGGGTGGAGGTGTGGATGGGGGTGGAGGTGTGGATGAGGATGGAGGTGTGGATGGGGGGTGGAGGTGTGGATGGGGGGTGGAGGTGTGGATGGGGGGTGGAGGTGTGGATGGGGGGTGGAGGTGTGGATGAGGATGGAGGTGTGGATGGGGGGTGGAGGTGTGGATGGGGGGTGGAGGTGTGGATGGGGCTGGCGGTGTGGATGGGGGTGGAGGTGTGGATGAGGATGGAGGTGTGGATGGGGGTGGAGGTGTGGATGAGGGTGAGGGTGTGGATGGGGTGGAGGTGGGAGGTGGGGGATGGAGGTGTGGATGGGGGTGGAGGTGTGGATGAGGATGGAGGTGTGGATGGGGGTGGAGGTGTGGATGGGGGTGGAGGTGTGGATGGGGGTGGAGGTGTGGATGAGGGTGGAGGTGTGGATGGGGGTGGAGGTGGGAGGTGGGGGATGGGGGTGTGGAGGTGGGGATGGGGTGTGTGGGGGTGGGATGTGGGGGTGGAGGTGGGGGATGGGGGCGTGGAGGTGGGGTGGAGGGGGTGGAGGTGGGGATGGGGTGTGTGGGGGTGGGGGAGTGGACGTGGGGTGGGGGGTGGAGGTGGAGATGGGGGGATGGAGGGGGGCAGCTCCACGGACCACCCCCCGGGAGAAGGACAGAAGGACAGAAGGAGGGAGATCCCTGGGTGGCTCAGTGGTGTAGCGCCCCCTTCAGCCCAGGACGTGATCCAGGAGGCCCGGGACCGAGTCCTACGTCGGGCTCCCGGCATGGAGCCTGCTTCTCCCTCTGCCTGTGTCTCTGCCTCTCTCTCTCTCTCTCTCTCTCATTCTCTCTGTGTCTCTCATGAATGAATAAATACAATCTTTTTTTTAAAAAAAGGAGAGCCTCCTCCCTGGTGCCCGCCGGCTGGGCCCTGGAGCGTGGGACCCGCTGGCTGGGGGAGGCCTGCAGCTCTCTGCCACCAGAGCAGCCCAGCTCGGGACATCTGCAATGACCCTGGGCTTCTTCCTGGAAAATTCTAAACTTTTCCCCTCGCTCTCAACAGCCTGGCTGAGTCTCGCCCCACCCAGCTTATGCAACTTGTTTTTGACTTGTCTTCAACCTCCCGTCTTGGGGCCGGTTGCCCTGTTGGCCTTAGTCTTGAATTTCTCATCTTCCCTAGAATCTTCCAGGCCCCTGGCGCCCTCCCTTTCTGGCCACTGGGGGCGCCTTTCGTGCCTTCATTCCCTGTCTCCCAAGGCTCACCCTGCTCTCCAGGGCAGTTTTCTTTCCCCCAACTCGTTCAAAAATGCACTGAGCTCAGAGTCGCTGTCTAGGCCTTCCCTTGAAGCCTCTCTTGATAAAGATAGGCAAGGGTGGCGCTTTCCCTGGGGTTTAGGAATTGGGCCTTCTCCCTGGGACCCAACACTTTAAGCTGCAACCTGCTGTAGAACAGAGAGGGACCAGGCAGCTGGTTCTGGGATGGGGAAGAGGAATGGGGGGGTGGGGGGTGGGCTGCTGGGTGACAACCTGGAGGAACAACTCCGGGAACTCATTTACATGCAAGTGGAACAGATCCCGGGATGGCCACTAGGGCTCTTGCTCCTTCTTGTCATCCCTCGTTTTCTCTTCTCCATCCAGGTGGAGGGTAGGCCTGGAAAGGAAAGCACAGTATATGGCCTGAGGGGAAGGGATCCACCCCACCTTACTGTGCGGGGCTCCCCCCTTGGGTGGGGAGGTCTGTGCGAATGAGTGAGATCCAGCTTTTGGAAATCTGGCTGCTGTAGACGCCCATCGAAGCATCTGCACCTCTAGAGTAGGAGGAGACTTCTTCCTCTTGGTGTCAGCATCTCACTTCCTCACTGCCCATAAGAGAGGTAGGAGAAGCCCTAGCCAAGGTGCCTGCAACTTGCTGCTCCTCCCCCCGAGGACCCCCAGAGAGAGGTAGCACTCCAGCTTCCCTGGTGCTAAGCATCCTCTCCTGGGAGGGCCTCCAGCTGCTCTCTGTCCCCTCTCCAGTGTGCCTCCCCCCTTCCCAAGAACCTGCTGGTCCACGTGCACCTCAGGCCCCCTCTGGTTTCTCACTCATGCCCTCCCACACTTCACTCTTGCCCTGTCTCCTTATTGTTTCTTGACCTTCCATGGCCCATCCTCTTGCCCTGCTATATCTTTATTTCTTTGAAGATTTACTTATTTATTAGAGAAAGAGAGGGAGAGGGAGAGGCAGAGAGAGAGAATTTTCAAGCCCTGATTCAGGGCTCTACTCCCACAACCCTGGGATCACGACCTGAGCTGAAATCAAGAGTCAGATGCTTAGCCACCTGAGGCACCCAGGCATCTGGCCCATCGTACCATAAGTCCTTTGCTCTAGCCAGTCCCTCTGCCCGGGTCACCCTTTCCCTGGATAACCCAAAAAGCTCCTTGGCTAATTCTTCATATACTTCACCCCTTTGTTTCAATCTCTGGTTTTCAGTGAGGTCCACCCTGACCACCTGATCTTCATACTGTAACACGTACAGCCATGTACTACCCCCACACTCCTGTTTGTGTTACCCTGTTCCACTTTTACACTTAGAAATAGAAGTTCTCATCTTCTAATGTTCAATAGTTACCTTGTTTATGAAGTTTATTGTCTCCTGCTGGAATGTAAGCTTCCCAGGAACAAGAAGCTTCATCTGTTCGTCTACTGATGTCTACAAAGCACCTGGAATAATGACTGGCACGTGGTAGGCACTCAACCAACAGCTGAAGAATCAACCAAAGAAAGGCCACCCCAGCCTCGATCTAGCAAGAGGCAGTCCTGGATCTGAACTTCAAAACTGGTCATCTTGCTTTCCTATCTTAGGACCCGTGGCCTGTGCTGGTGGAGAGCACATTACTGGCTGCTCAAGAGATGCCTGTTAATTAGATTTTCCCATCAGACTGCGCCCACAGACCTGTCTGTGAACACAGGGCTTTGCTTTGTCTTTCCTGGGTGACAGGTTTGCTGGCAGCACACGTGTTCTGATGAAGTGGCATGCTCCTGGTCACAGGGCACCGAGCTCTGTGGTCCTTGGCAGTGTCCTGAATGGGCTTTCTGGAAACAACACAAGCTGTTGGGCCCACGCTGAGTGCTCAAGAAACATGCTTGAGATCTCTCCAAGTCAGACACCTGTCAAATCCCGAATTGGCTTCTGGCCTTGCTTGACGGATTTGCTCTCTAGGAAATGATGGAGGGAAACAGCTGGAGCTTGTAAGGCACGAGCTGGAGGTGCCAGGGCAGGACAGAACTGGAGAGGGTGTCAGGAACAGCCAGGGGAGCAGGGGCACCAGGCTTTATCTGGTTGGCTGTTCTCTGGGCAGAAATGCAGCTGAGCCCCTGAGGATTGGGTTGCTTTGGGGGCTTTGTCTTTTTTGCTTTTAATTAGGCTCTAGGGATCTAGGGATGGCTTTACTATGAACAAACTGTAATGGGACGGCAGCACTGGGCCAATCCTTCACCAGTTGCCTTACAACAGATCCTCTCCTGAACTTGCATTCACCTGATACCTTGACTTGTTATGCTTGTGGTTCTGGTTTCTGTTTTTTTTTTTTTTTCTTTTTGTTCCTGTTATTATTATGTTGGTATTAAGGACAACTTTTATCATAATCTCAATAGCTTGGTAATAGAAAGTTACACATTGTATGGATTCTGGGTGAAAGGAAACATTTATATTTATTCTCATACTTAGTGGCTCAGTATTAGTGTTTCCAGGAGAGCCTGCAATTAATGTTTTAATGAACACCCCTACTGCTCGGGAATCCCATTCTGGAACATATTATTCCAGTCAGAGAGCAGCCAGTTAGGCTGGTATTTGGTCAACAATAAGCATTTCTTTCCCACAAAAGAGAGTAATGGGATTAATTTAGCATTTCCTAGCTTGTGGCATCTATTTTGACATAAATCTCTATATAGAGATCGATTGCACATATAACCATAAAACAGAGTAGTTGGGGAAATATTATGATGAAGAAAATTGGAACACAAGCACAAATCAGGCCTCGGCCTGTGACGTACAGGAAACCAATGCATGTTCTCGGGAACAGCACTTAGAAAATGGACTTAATGAAAATAAATCACTTCTATATAATTTCCTATTGCAAGAAGTTGACATCTGCAGCTATCTCAGTATTTGGAATGACCACGGCATTGTTTTAATTAATTCTGGGTGCTTCTGGCTGATTCAGTTTTGTCCCCAGTGGATATACATTTTCTTCTCAGGATTTGCTTTGCAACAGACCTTTTCAAAGTATGTTTCAGGATCCAGATTGTCATTTTTTGATCACCTAACAAATGAAGAAAGCACTTCTTCTATCGCACCCTGGTGACTTGAGAGACTATACTTGGTTTTCCGAAGTTTATCAGGATGCACTTTGCCCCTGGCTGAACTTACCTGGTCTAGCAGAAAATACCTAGAGCACCACACATAGTAGCAACTTCCTTTCTCACATGTGCATTTTTTCCTCGGTATTCTAATCACAGCTCCCAAATGGATTAAAAAAAACCCCAAATAAACCACTCACCTTCTTCATCATATGTTAACAGGGATCATGGAAGAAAAATGAGCAATGTTAGCAGAATTCTCCAGATACAAAGAGTTCAAAGAACCTACATTTGGAGAGCGCTTGGATTAACTGGCCCGACTATGTTTACTTGGTGACTCCAGCATCTATCTAGAATAGTGGTTTCCAACATTTTTCATTTTCTTTCCCCTTTGAGGGTCTGATTAAAATTTTGGATCCTCATCTCCGAAAAATGAGCATAAACTCACAGGCCCTATCCATGGACCCCTAGGTCAACAATTGCTCATCTCACACCATACCAGCAGCTTCTTGTGGTTATGCTCTTTGATGTGCACTCTGGAAATGTGCCAAAATGTGCTGTTTACATTGAAACATGTATACATACTATATATATATATATATATGAATGACATTTTCTCCTTTAGAATGATTAAATAAAATAATGTATGTGAAAGTATGCCATAAAAAGCCAAATAGGAGAATGTTGATATTATTATTATTTTTTGCATTGGGTATTTAAAAATTCAGGACTAAAGCTGTTGGTTGATGTTGCAGCAAATAATTTATTTTATGGAAACTATTCTAAAATACGACCTTTCCATTCTCATAATCCAAATGCCTCATTATTCTTATTTCATTTTAGCGCTCCATTTAAAAAACTGCAGCATGCCTACTTTCCATCATTTGTGGGATGGGTACTTTTGGGTGCATACCATATGTAAGGCCCTTTGTATTCTGTAAAAACACTACTTCTCTGCAGTACTCTGATGGGCCTGCAACTTACTGTAAGTCCAATAAAAGTCTTGCCAAAAGCAATTAAATCCTGACCTGAATTAGTAATTTTATTAATTACATCTTTAAGCAAGCTAATTACTTCTTTGTTTAACTGATTTCTTATTATAAACTGATTATAGACTATTAATGTTCATTAACATACCACATTAGATTTCACATCTCCTGTACCGTAAACTGGAAATAAAACCAAAGTCGACACTTTGCTAGGATCGGTTTTAAGGATGTCTGTTGCAATCACCTTCTCATTCAGCCTTTGGAAGCAGATAAGCACTCAATAACAGTTTATGAGTATGCGAATTCTTTTCTCTCTCTCTGCCTTTAGCAGTAATATACAACTCTGATATAGAGAGCCCTCAGGAGTGTTGTCTAAATGAAATCCTTAGTGTTGGGCAGAAAATAACTTATGAAAGGAATAACTTTGTCCCAGCATATGGTTTATGGATAGTGAGACTTTTGCTTAACATTTGGGGAGGAGGAGTAAGGAATGGAGAAACTGGGAATTAGAGAAACAGACTGTCTGAGGGAAGAGTAGGGAGAGAAACAATGTCTCTTCCCAATTTTGAAAAAATAGCATCTTAACTCAGTAGAATCACATTTGAACTAGTGCATTCATGCAAAATCTTTGATAAAGAAAGACCTTTGAGTATACACACATTTGTTGAAGGCCTGAAAGAATGAGTGCCATCTATTGATATGGATTGAATTCAGAGAAAAAAATAACAAAAATTATATTCATGCTATTTTAGTCCATTCAGGCTGCTGTAACAAAGTACCATAGACTGGGTGGCTGATAAGCACTTATTTCTCACAGTTTTGGAGACTGAGAGACATTATTATTATTATTATTATTATTATTATTAATTATTATTATTAATTTATTGTGCCAGAAGATTTGGAATCGTGTGAGGACCTGATTCCTGGTTCATAGTTTATTTGCTGTGTCCTAATGTGGTGGAAGGAGTGAGGGAGCTCTCTGGGTTCTCTTCCATATGGGAACTAGTCCCATTTATGATGACTCCATGCTCGTGACCTATCCCTCCAAATACCATCACACTGAGAATTTGTTTTCAACATGTGAATCTTGGAGGAACACATTTAGTCTACAACACATACTCATTTGTTAGGTACTTATTGTATCCTATGAGCTAGTGTCAAGGATGAGTAGGTATCATTATAATATTTTTCTATAAAAAGGAAAACATTACTTACACATTGTCTTCCAGCCAATGAATTTTGGACTTTGAAATTGTTCCAATTTGCCTCCTAATACTGCAAATTTGTTTCAACCAATCTCCTAAATTGGATATTTTGGTTGTTTCAACTTTTACAAATAACACAGAGTAGCAACAATTGGCTGAAAATACATTAGCAAAATAATAATAATAATAATAATAATAATAATAATAATAAAATAAAAAGAAAAGCTCCAGTCCTGATTCTGGGGGAAAAAAAAAGCTTAATTCGCAACTCACAGACCATTGCAAAACAACCCCATTCTGCAACAAAATAATCAGATTTGACAACAGAGACTGGAGTTACTAATTTTTGACCAAATTATAGTGCAAACTAGACTTATATTTGCCCAATTTGTAAAGTTAAATTGCTTTCGACAGGTTGTTTTGATCTAAATCACTAGTTGAGAGAGTTAGACTGGCAACAAATACTTCCAATATAATATAATATAATAAATACAACCATTTAGACTTGTACAAGGTTCTATCAGAACAAAAAGGAGCAAGACAGAAAAAGGTTCAGAGGTAACACTTGAACTGGGCTTGGAAAAGAAGGCATTGCCATCTAAACCAAGTGAAGAATGCAGAACAGAATGCTCCAAAATGTCTTTTAAGTACTTTTTTTCTTTAATTACAGGATTCTATACTGGTGAGAATTATTAAACTAATAGAGTCAGTGTCTTAAAAAAAATCTAAGTTCTCTCTCTTGCACGATCATTTAGCTTTCATCATTTTTATGCTCCACTAAGTAGGATATAAAACTAGCCTGATGTATTTGGGTTGGCAGATAAAGGCTTAAAAAAGTGCTACTATCAGTCATATGAAAATTTGGAGTTAAGATCAATTGTGATCCAGAGCAGGGTGGCCAAAGTTTAATCACTGACTTCTTAGACAATCATTTTGATGGCCATGCTTTCTGCAGGTTTTATTTTAAGTCAATCTGCCCTTCTATTATTCTCTGGGAACAAATGCTTCATGGATTCCTTCCCTGGGTCTATTCTTTGGCTGAAAGTGCTTGTTAAACTTTTTTTGAACTTTCATGGATGGGCAGATGTGGCTTCTAGCTAGCAAATTGACTACTGAGATACGAAGACTCAAAAATACGTCCAATATTTTCGCTGTGTAGCTCAGGGAGGGTAGCTGGGTGCATAGATCATTGCAATCAAAGCTCTCAATCTATTAGTTTCTAGCAGCTGGTAGTCTTGTTTTGTTTTTGTTTTTGTTTAGAGAGGCCAGGGGAGAGAGAGTGAGAGAGGGAATTTTAAGCAGGTTCCACGCCCAGCATGGAGCCTGACACAGGGCTCTCCATCTCACAACCCTGAGATGATGACCCGAGCCAAAATCAAGAATTGGAGGCTTAACCCACTGAGCCACCCAGGTGTCTTATCTATAAGCTGGTAGTCTTAAGGCTTGTTTTTTCTATGAAGACCCCTTAATCTAAGCAGAGATCCCAAATGGTGAGTCTAGTTCTAGTCACCTTTGTCAGACATTTACTTGTTTCTCTCAACCATCCTCAGCTTGGCTTCACATTTCAGCGAACTACATTTCCCAGATTCTCTTGACCAGTGAAGGCATTGGTAGAGACTGGAAGGTAGGAGGCGGGGAGAAGCCAGGGTATCTCTTCCATTCACTGTGTTTCTAGTGGTGCCTCTAAGCAGTTGCTAAATCACCTTCATGATTCTAACTCCTGTTTCCTTTTACAGTTTCAGGTCCTGCTAGAAACTCCTCCATTGTGGATCTAGCTCTTGTTTTGACCATTTCTGATCTTTGATGACATCACCTCCACCTTGCGCCTTTCTATTTCCTGCCCAAGATAGTGGCATCCTGCCATTGCTAATTCCTGACTTGAAATCACAATTCACCATCCCATTTGGCTTCTCAGCTCTCCTATTACTTATGCAAGTAATTCCCTGTGTTAAATTTCTTCTTTTTTGAGACAAGAGTGGTTTCTGTTTTCCTAGCTGATTCACCACTTGTAATGATTATAAAGATAACAACCATAAAAGAACACTGGAGGAACTCTCACTTTACACTCATCTCTTGACAATGTCATGCGGGCTCCTGAGGCTTCTACCTAGGAATTTTGGTATCTTAACCATCAGAATCACAGAAAATGGAAGGTCTCCCTCCCCCCTTTGGAGGTGTGGGGCACATTAGTAATTTAACCTCAAGCCTTAGGGCAGTTCCTAGTGTGAAGTGGGGAGTGGTGAGAGCCACTCACCAAGTGACTTCTGCCCTATTTTGGCACTTGATCTTGGATTTTTCTCATTGTCAAATGGATTTTTTTTTCCTTCTGCTTCTAGCTTTTTACAGAAATATCATGGGCAAAAATGTAACATATATTTGCAGGGTGGGGGAGGGGCACACATGTCTCATTTTCCCCTTCACACCTTTTACTCCAAAATAGAATGAAACACTTATTTTAGAGAGTATTCAAGATTCATTTTAAACAGAATATCCTCTACAGTTAATCAATAGATAAAGACTCTGGAGAAGTCTTTGCTCCTGCCTGGACGTGCTGAAACTCCTATTTAAAGATTGAGCTGTGTACAGGAGCCAAGAATGCTTTTTGGTTTGGCAGCTTTTATCTGATCTTTGGGAGAGGTTAAAAGCCCAGCTATACAATGTGGAAATTTTGAAACTTCTCCTTAATGTAATCATCATTGTATGAAGGAGGCCAGAGGAAAAAAACAATCTATCCTATACCTTTTTAAAGTGGCAAAATAAATCCAAAGTTCTGTTAAAGTCATTTTACTTATTTACCTTCTAATCATGGTTTTGACATATGGTTTTTATCCAGCGTTTAAAGAGATCCTGCATATTGATTTATGATAGTGACAACAGTCACGTTCAGATTTTCAGGGATCAGTTAATCTCTCTAAGATCCTTTGTTTTTCTCCCTCTCTGTTATTTGCTCATTTATATTAACACCTCCCCTAGAAGTGAGAGACAAGAAGATAAGGTGAATGAGGGTGATAATTCTAATCAGTTAGTCACTGTTAGAATGGTTGATGAAAGACCAGCTTGGGAAAAGGAAGCTGAACTTGTTAGAAAAAAAAATAATCATATAATTATTAACGGATGTACTTCAGACTTAGAATCCTTCATCCTATTATTAGAGAGGGCTACAAAAAGGCTGTAGACACTAGAGAGGGAGATCTTTATCATTGACCTCACTGCTAGTGCCCTTCGAGTGTTTCACTGACCTGAGGAAGCCAGCCCCAGGTGTGTGGGCATGCCATGGAGCAGCCTTTACCTATGATGACTGAAACGACAAACAGCCCCTTACCTCCAAAACAAACTAAACAAGCCAAACCCTAATGGAGTTGAGACTATGTGATGTGTCTGTTCATTTTAATGATGGTGAGTATTTCAGAAGCAATTAGAATGGAGGAACACAGCTTGGACTCTTATGGATTTTGCCTGAGACAACTGGTATAATATGAACATACTAAAAGATGAGAAAGTGTCCTATTTTGGGTGAGTTTGCTTTTGCAAGTACAATGATGCAAATTTTCTAATGACAGCTTATAATTAGGTATCTCACAGTTAAGGTAAACACTAGATTATCCACTAAAAATAGGGTCTGCATTCAACTTTGAGTTAGTAGGGCCCAGCAGGAGCTGTGTTCTGTTGGAGGCAAAACTTAAGATGAAAAATTACGTTGATATATTTTTTAACAGAAGTTAAAAAAACTTTTATCCATTTTTTAACAATTTTTTCACTCTTTATCAAACGCTTTCTTAGTGTTTCCTACGTGCAGGATGGATGGTGGCAGTTGGGTTAGAAACAAATATATGCCAAATGCCATATTAAGTCCTGCATTTGTATTAATGAATAACGCCTGTTATCTTCCTTTTTTAAGCTTCATTAATTTTTTGTGCATATTTGACTTTTTTTTTTTCTAGTCTTTAGCTCCATGAAAACAAGAAGCAACTCTAACTTGCTCCCTGCTGAATCCCTAGGACCTAGGATAGTGTCTGAAACATTCTTGGTGCTTACTATTTGTGGAATGAATAAGTGAAAACATAGAATGCCACTATAGTATGATGCACGTGAATAGAAGTGTGGCAAGAGTGTGGCATGCCAGGAGAGGCAAAGGGAACTTTGAGTACTTTCTTAAGCAGAATCTGGATGCCTCTATTTAAAAGCTAACAGTCTTGGGGCACCTGGGTGGCTCATTTGGCTAGGTGTTCCCCTCTTGATTTTCGGCTCAGGTTGTGATCTCTGGGTTGTGAGACTGAGCCTTGTGTTGGGCCTGGTGCTGGGTGTGGAGCCTGTTTAAAATTCTCTCTCTCTTTCTTAAAAAAAGCCGAGGGGCCTGGGTGGCTCCGTCAGTTAAGTATCTGACACTTGGTTTTGGCTTAGGTCATGATCTCAGGGTTGTGGGATCAAGCTTGGAGGGGGGGCAGGGAGGTCTGCTTGAAGATTCTCTCCCTCTGTCCCTTCCCTGATATGCTCTGTTTCTCTCTAAAATAAATAAATAAATCTTAAAAAAAAAAAAAGAAAGTTAACAGTCTTATGTTCTTGTGGTGGGGAGTACCAGAAGAAGAGGGGAGGGTACTCACATAATGTCCCCAGTGCTGTAGAAACTAAGGCCTACGTTTCTTAGAAACTAAGTCCTTTCTTTCTCTTTCTTTCTTCCTTCTCCTTCTTCTCTCACTCCTTCTCTCTTTTTTGGGGTAGGGTGA
Source organism: Vulpes lagopus (assembly GCF_018345385.1). Taxonomy (NCBI): domain Eukaryota; kingdom Metazoa; phylum Chordata; class Mammalia; order Carnivora; family Canidae; genus Vulpes; species Vulpes lagopus. The sequence continues at coordinate 116,356,485 of NC_054825.1, forward strand.
GCAGAAAAATCAATTCTTAATCAAAACCAGTATGCATTTTTCTTTGGATGTGATTAATTTGAAGTCACTATAAGTGATTTTCAAACATATAAGCTGATTTTGGGAGCAATACTGGTTCTTTCAGAAGAATTATTTCAGCAATCCTTCCTAGTTCATAAAATTGAGTTTGCTGGTTTTCAAAGCCTCTCTGGAATGAAAATAAAACTATAGTTCTGTTTAAAACGAGTTCTTAAGTTGTAGCCACTGTTTTATTTTTTAGGGATTATTGAATACATCAATGACACAATTGATATGATGTTTTTACCAGTGCAACAATCATGCAGGGTGATCTCTATTTCTTTTCTTCTATAAATGCTAAAAGAACACCTCTTGTTCTTCAATAAGAAAATAAGTGGAAAAGTCTTCAATTAGTGCATGATACGGGTGAAGAAAGAGCTGGATATTTATCTTCTCATGTCAGAAAGTAAGTGCTAAACTCTGACTTTGGAAAATGAGCAAAAACATGTGTTTGACACAGTCTGATTGAAGAATGGCATCCAAAAAAAGCTAGGGTAGTTGGAAACAACAGGCAAAATAATAGCAAATGTGTTGTCATAACAAAACAAGCTGGAGGCTTCCCAAGGGAGAAGAGAGATGATTCTTTCATAGGATGTAAGAGCTGAAAACGGGCTGAAACTTACGAAGGCATAATCCTGCCAAGCATAGAGCCAAAAACTGTACACATATTAGCTGTTTTAATTCTTAGGAGGTAGGTACTGTTACTCCCATTTTGTAGATGAAGAAACTGACGTTTGGAAGCTTGTATTTGGGTGCAGTGGTCTCCAGTCTATACATGGAAGGTTCCTACTGTTTCCTGTTCCAGCATTCACAACAGACATCATTCAGGGCATAACCTAGTTGCAACACATGGGCGAATCACTCCTCTTACTTTATAGATGAGGAACTTGAGTTGTAAAGACTTTGATGCTTGTTCCAAATCACACAGGAAGTTAATAGCAGAGCTAAGTTTGGAATTCAGTGGTCTTGATTCCTAGTGAAGTCAACTTCCTATTGCATCTACTTTCTTTCTTTTTAAAAGATTTTACTTATTTGACAGAGAGAGAGAGAGAGAGAGAAAGACAGAAAACAAGCTGGGAGAGCAACAGGCAGAGGGAGAAGCAGGCTCCCCACCGAGCAAGGACCCCAATGCAGGGCTCGATCCCAGGATCCCGGGATCATGCCCTGAGCCAAAGGCACACGCCCAACTGACTTAGCCACCCGGACGCCTCTCTGCCCTTTCTGTACTGCATTGCATAAAGAAAAGAGACTAGAAGGACCTAATTTGTTAAATGGCAGAAATTAAAATGTGTATAATTTTGCAGCTCTGGTTAAGACCATGTAAGACACAAAGTTATCAGTTTGGCAATAACAAGACAGAAGAGTAACGTGAATAGGGGTAAAATTTTCTTAGGGCGATTTACTCAGGGGGTTCAAGTGCGGAGTGGCACATAGCAGGAGGGTAGACGGCCTGGCGAAGGCCAGGGCTGAGGGCGGCAGTGGGGGAAAGGGGGGCCCAACCTCTGAAATCGGCTGCCTTTCCCCCAGGCTCCAGCATTTCAGAAATTCAGAACAAGCAACAGACACTTAATGTTCATGCAGTGGAAGCAGCAGCATAAGGAAAAGGTGGCGATTAAGAAAAAGCTTTAAAAAAAGAAGCTCTTGGTGATAAGGCTCCACCGAAGCCTACCCCAAAGGCCACGGGCAACCAGCGAGTGTACGATGAGACCATGGTAGATCCCAATGCTGAAGGCGTTGCTTCTGATGAAGCCACAGAAGAATTTGCATCTTCCTCCAACAAACTCCTCCCAAGATTCTCATGACAACATCAGATAGACCTCCTGGGAGAACAGTACGACTGTGAACAGCTCTCCACAGTTCACCAAACTCACACGTTTATTACCCAAGAGGACTGGCTTTGAAAAAAATTACTCCACAGTGCATTTCAAGAGATTTCACAGATCTGATAGCTATTAATGAAGATCGTAAAACACCAAATGGGTTAATTTGAGTCACTTGCCAAGTGGCCCAACTGCTCATTTGGCCCAAACTGCTCGTTTGCGTAAAGAAATTAAGAGAAGAGGCAAGGACCCTACAGAACCCATGCCTGAAATAATTTTGAATGACTTTACGACAAGGCTGGGTCATTCTATTGGACGTATGTTTGCATCACTCTTTCCCCATAATCCTCAATGTATTGGGAGGCAAGTTGCCACATTCCATAATCAATGGGACTATATATTCTTCAGATTTCATAGGTGCATATTCAAGAGTGAAAAGAAAGTGGGAATTCAGGAACTTGGACCCTGTTTTACCTTAAAATTAAGATCTCTTCAGAAAGGAACCTTTGATTCTAAATATGGAGAATATGAATGGGTCCATAAGCCCTGGGAAATGGATACCAGTAGAAGAAAATGCCATTTATAAAATACTGGAGGAATAGTATTGAATTGTGCTAAACAGGTCTACTTTGGATGTATGACAATGACAGAAGAACCTTTTCAAAATGTCATTTACTGGCTCCATAAACCTTTTCATGTCTGGACCAAGTAACAAGTGCCATGAATTACCATTCACTGTTTATGTAGCACATACAAATAAAAGTCATTTTGGTGAGTTTAGAAAAAAAAAATAGCAGAATGGTGATGAGATTGTGCACAAAGAAGGAAGAGCATTGTTTTTCTGTTGCCAAATAGAGGCCTTGGGTTACAACAAGCCAAAATGGTCATGTCCATGAATTGGGACCAAGAGCACTGTACTGTGCCTGCCTAAAGTTGTTACAGTGGTCTCCCATCCTGCTTCTAAGAGGGGATTCCAAGCCATGAGCCTCTACTATCCACAAAGAACTCCAAAAGAGTTGCAAAGTCAGGAACAAAGTTCCAATGATTCTGTGAAGGAGGATCATTCACTTGTTCCTCCTGAGAGAGTTAAAAAAGCAAAGCAAAACAGAACTCTCCGGTGCCAGTCGTTTTGGAAAACGGTGTTTGAAAGCAGTACATTTTATAGCCCTATTTGCAGAATTATGAATTAATATGTGCTCATAGCCTAAGGCCAAAATACTCCAGTATGTGGAGTTTTTTAAAAAAACTATACATCTATTACGGTTTTCTAAGGTTTCATGGTAATTTGCATTCTCTGGGGAATTAAATGGATCTGTGACACAAATTTACATTAATTTATTCAGCAAGTAATGGCATGTTTTAGGAGGTTCAAAGTGATCATAGTAATGGTGAGCCAACAAATCTGGTGATTAGCATTGCAACGAATGCAAAAACACTAGGGACCAGGGGGATAGAAACGAAGGTGCTCTTTGGAGGTCGTTTCCAAGAACATCTTGTATGTTTACTTGACACACAGCCAAACTAGGAGTTCTGTGTATTTTGTGCAAGTGACAGTTGTGTTCAAACTCAACCAGATCAGAAGAAACCATTTGAAATGACTTTAGAAGCAGCTTTTGGGGAAGAGGCAAAGGAAACAGTCACTGAATGAAACAGCAGGGAATGAAGTGAATACTTTTTGAGAGTCCCTCAGTAGGAAGAATTAGGTTTGAAAATCCAATGTGAATCTGTTTCTCAAACCTTAGGTGTATGGCTTCTTGTTCAGAAATGCTTTTGGAAAAGGACATGTCTCTGTTTCCAAAGTGATCCAAAATATGTTTCTTTCAAGTTGTTGTGCTTAAATCTTGAAGTAGAAACCAAATACGCTTGTCATGACTTGCTAATTTATTCATGATTTCTTCTGCTAGTTTTGGGACTTCCACCTACCTATAACTTACAATTGTGGTTTCCAACTTTAGCACGCATGGGAAGAACAAAAAGAGCTAGCCCAACATGGATCTTCCGGGGTCCCACCACAATTCTGACTTACTAAATTTGGGTAAGGCTGGAAAATCTGCATTTCAATAGGACTTGCAAGAGCCTCTGATATAGGTGGATAGCTATGCCTGGAGAAAGAGCCTTACACCAATTTTCAAGGGTGAGCTCTGAATTTACACGTTTATTTTGGAGTGGCTGGATGGAAACAATGTATGCTCTCATATATTGTTCTTTTTTTTTTTTATTAGCATAAATCTTACCAAATCCCTGTCTGGAAGCACAGGGCAGGACAGAAAATAGTTTTTGTCCTTGGAAAAAATCCCCCAGTTTTCTCATATTTAAAATAAGAGAGTTAGACTAAATGCTGTCTAGACTCCTATGTAGTTCTGATATTTTATATGCATATCTGATGCTTAGCAAATATTTCCTGAAGATTATGACTCATGTGTTGGCCAGTATAGAATGAATGAGCCAGGAAAAAAAAATCAGTCTTTGGGCCATTAAATCAGTTAAAAGATTAAGTAAGATACCCCTTCCCATCCTCACATTTCAGCCACAAGTTAGGGAGCTGGAATAGTCATTAGATACATGAATTCTATGCTCAAATGAGAAAAGATTTATCTACTTTTCATAAAATTTTTAGCAGTTGTCTACATATAATTATCAGAAATTAGATGTATTGACTGCCAAGCTGCCATTTCTGTGTGGATGGTTGATGATTAGTATAAATAAGAATCATGTTTAGAATATCTTTTAATAATTCTGTCAGCAATGAGTAGACATTATTTATGTTGCAAATAACTAAATTCAGAAGGTTCCCATTTGAGTAGCTATATGTTAAGTGAAAAGCCAACTCCTTTACTTGATGCTGCAGAAATAGTTTTCTCAGGAGACAGGGACTATGAGATTAAATCATAGAAACAATAGTAGGCTATTCAAATCCTAACACTGAAAAACTCTGTATTAGAAAACTGGCTTACATTTTTCTGGTAGGTTACACAGGGCCTTACATGATACACGTGGTTTAAAAAACTCTGTTGGTTTAGAGTTGAATCTAGCCACGAACACAAAGTTGCTCCATATTTCCTTAAAACGACTATAGGTAGCAATAAAAAAAATGCCCATCCTTATAGTTATTAAAAACAACAGCAAGTTATATAATACTGATACCTAATATTTTTTAAAAAATTACTGCTTATTAAAAAATATTTGCAAATAGCCACAGCAAAACTTATGAATATAAGGTTCATTCATTCAGTCACCCATTCACCAGATACTTTGCTATGTGCCACCAAGTGGCTACTCGAGACACTGTGGTGAGGAGCAGAGCCAAAGTAACTTTCTGTTCTCGGGGGAGAGGGGGTTGGTTTTAAGGGGGTAGGCAGACAATAAGCAAATCAGGAAATAAATATGTAACCCACACCTTGAGAAAGAGCCTGAGACCAATTTTTGAGGGTGACCTCTTAAATGCTAAGTAGAAAATAAAAAGAGCAAGGAAGGTGATGGGGAATTTTATATTAATTTGCCAAGGAAGCCACTCTGATAAGGTGATAACTGAGCAGAGACCTGAATGAAGTGAAGAATGTGGCACAAAAACATTGGGGAAAGAGATGGACCCGGGGGGGTGTTTGCTAAGTGAAGTCAGACAGATAAAGACAAACACCATCTGATTACACTTCTACGTGGAATCTAAAAAATAAAGCAAATGAACAGAGACAGAGCAGGGACAGATCCCTAAACCCAGAACAAACTGGTGGTTGCTAGAGGGGAGGAGGGTAGAGGGCTGACGGGTGACGGGAGTGGGAGCCACAGGCTTGCATTATGGAAGGAGTAAGTCACAGGGATGAAAGGTACAGCTTGGGGACTATGGTCAGTCAGGGGTATCGTACTAGCGTGACACGGTGACGGATGGTGGCTACGGTTGCGGCGAGCACAGTGTAAGTACACACTTGTCCAATCACTGTGTGATACACCTGAAACTTGTGCAACACTGTGTTAACTGTACTTCAATTTCAAATTAAAAACAAAGAAACCAAAAAACACGGGGGAAAGAGGTCTAGGCAGAGAGAACAGCAACCAGAATGTCTGAAACAGTCTAAAAAGTTCCAACATGAATTTGAAAAACCTAGGCTTTTACAGAAATATTGGAGGTTCTCCTGTAGCTGAAGTTCTGTCTTTTCTAAGCTTCTTTGATCACTCAGATCCTAGTGACCTCCTGCTCCCCTGGACTCTTTTTTTTTTTTTTTAAGATTTTATTTATTCATGAGAGACACAGAGAGAGGGAGAGAGACAGAGAGAGAGAGAGAGAGAGAGAGAGAGAGAGAGGCAGAGACACAGGCAGGGGGAGAAGCAGGCTCCGTGCAGGGAGCCCGATGTGGGACTCGATCCCGGGACTCCAGGGTCATGCCCTGGGCAGAAGGCAGGTGCTTAACTGCTAAGCCACCCAGGCGTCCCTCCGCTGGACTTCTATAGCAGAATTTTTTTTTTTTCTATAGCAGAATTTAACTGGTAACTAAACACTGTTTTGGTGGTGTGGTGAGTCTGATCTCCTTGACTGGACTGGGAACTTAAGAACATGGGAACTTAATACTTTATGCATTTCTGCCATCAACTCCCTGTTTCTAACCCATATGCCCTGGTGTTGAATATATATTGGACTCCTTTAAAAAAAAAAACAGATTTATTTATTTATTTGAGAGAGGGGGAGAGAGAATGGGGGGGAGGGGCAGAGGAGAGGGAGAGAATCTCCAGCAGACTGCCTGCTGAGGGCAGAGCCTGATGTGGGGCTCGATCCCAGGACCCTGAGATCATGACCTGAGCCGAAAACAAGAGTTGCACGCTTAATCAACTGAGCCACCCAGGTGCCCCTATGTTGGAATCTTAATAAGATATTTAATTAATCAGAAATGTATATGCAATTTTTTTTGCAATTTAAAGTTTTTAATGAGAAATGTATCTTTGTCCAGATCATCTGGGTGTGGTATGGAATCACTATTAGATTATTATTATTATGTTTTAAAAGATTTTATTTATTTACTCATGAGAGACACACAGAGAGAGAAAGAGAGGCAGACACACAGGCAGAGGGAGAAGCAGGCTTCCTGCAAGGAGTCTGACATGGGATTTGATCCCGGATCCCAGGATCATGCCCTGAGCCAAAGGCAGATGCTCAACTGCTGAGCCACCTAGGAGTCCCCACTATTAGGATTAATAATAATCACTATTATCTCAATTTGCAATTGTACGTTTTCACCCCTATATATGCAAAAGCTTATTTAAAAGGAGAAACAATAACAAATGAGGAGATATATTAAAAGGCTTTATTCACAATAGAGAAATTTTACAAATATAGTTTTTAAAAATTATGTGTCAATCTATTATGTTTCCCATAACATTAGAGATTTATATAAAGTTGGAAATGACAGAATAATTTATGTACAAATTAAAAACAACCAATGAGAAGAATGGGCGCTACACATGAAAGAGTCATGACAAACATCGAGTTCTGTAAATTTCATACAACTTATAGGTGTAATAGTAATTGTGCGCAGTATACCAAAAATATATGCAGAAACACAAAATGAAGTGCTATTTTAATTATCTGCCTTTCAGGATGTGAATACATATGTAAACTTAACTGCACAGTTTTGCTGAAAATGAATGAAAATGCCTACCTAAGGACTTCAGTCGTTTGAAATAATTAACACAAAATATAACTTTAATTAAATTACATCACCATAATAATAATAATCTCTTAATCATGTTTACATTTTTGGTGTTTTGGGATTTAGGTTAAAAACTCCAAGTTCTAGAATTGAAAAACTTTGTCCTTGCCATTGGCAGAGCAAAACACAGTACAATCATCTTGCCTATTTATATCAGGATACAAAAGGTACGTTATAGTGCAGTGTGTACACATAACCTGATTTCAAAGTATCTGCTGCAGAAATACATATCAGCTTTGTGCTCTTTCAAATCAAACTGAAAATTTAAAGAAAATAAATTAAATTGCCAGTCCAAGGACATTCACGTGAAAATTATCATTTAAATACATATGGCCCAATTTTTGCAATAATCTCACACACTGCTTTTAAGTTCTGGAAGAAAGGACTCTCAACAAACCATTTCATAAGGTGAGCTGAAGATATGAGTGGAAGGAGTTATTCTGGGTCACAGGAACTCATTAACATGGCAATAATGATGCACTAAAGGATCTTTTTCATTTACTAATTTTATTAATTTATTCTTTGACATAAAACAATGTACAGTATTGAAAAAAGAGCAGGTCACACAGGTGGTCCTTTCAGACAAAGGAAATCTTTTGAAACACTTTCAAAAGCTGAAACAGCTGAAAACAATGGAGTCTACTGAGATCTAAGAAAATAATTAAAAAACATTATGTTGAAGCATATGAAATTGCTGATACTGGGTAGTTTCTCTATTACAAGTGCAGCAATTTCATATACTTCAGCCCAGTTCATGGGGTTGCACTGAACCATCCGACCACTCTCGGTTGAAAATGCAGGTGCTCAAAGTCTCTGCTCCTCAGTATATGCATCATCATATTAGCCCTTTCCAGAAATATATATAAAATATGAACTAATATGAGAAAGCACAAGCTGCCACCAAACGTGTTGTAGGGAAAGCCACTCATATCTCAAAATGATGCTTATTCTTAATGAAGAATCATGTAATTATTTTGATCTGCTATATGACTGTGGGGGGATTAGGAATGTCCATTCCTGTATATTGCTTTTAAGCTGGGATCTCTGTGTTGAATTTAACCTGACAAAATGTACTATATTCTTACTTAGCCTAAAAGTTTATTAGATTTTCTTCAGTTGACCATGAATAGACACATTAGCAGAGCTTCTTTCAGAGTTAAATCCTGCTGTCATAAATTGAAATGAAATAGTTTACTACATTTGAGAAAGGGCTCTTTTCAAATCTGAAAAATCTGAACCAAATGTAATGCTTTTTTTTGAGAACAAGAAAAAAAACCTTAAAGGTGAAATACAAACTAAAAACCATGTTAAATACTCACCCTTTCTTTGGAGAGACTCAATTTCTTCATATACTCAGTTAAAAGCAAAAGCTAACACACTAAAAGTTATACTGTTGTCTTTCAAAAAATGTAATTCAGTAATAGCAGAGCTCTGCAGAACTCGAAAGCTCTACTCGTGTGGTAGGGGATGGAAGAAATTAACCAGGACATGATCCAGAAATGACACAGGGCATTTAAAGTAAAATTTGAGAACTAATTCACAAATTAGGAAACACTAATATAATTAACCAACAAAAATATACTGTGGTTCCAATGAAATGAGGTCAACACGAGATGATCCTTTTGGGATGACATTCTAATTTGAATTACAATGTGAGTGAAGATTTTAGAAGACATTCTATCAAATAATGATAGACCCGCATAAAGAGGCTGTCTGTCACAGTTATAAGATCTGTCTCTGGTGGATAGACAAACCAGATTAACATGAAATTGAAAAGGAAAAAGCTTTTTTTAATATTTAATTTATTATTATGGCTTTTTGCAACATGGCAAAACATTACAGCTTAAAGCAGACGTCATCTCCTCATAGAGGAGGAAAAAGTTTTGCAGTCAAATCAAAATTGTAACTAAGAGGTCACTGGTATACCATTCTGTTCAATTTAATAAAAATGATATACCTTCATGAACTCCAGAGATTACTTAAAAAAAGTAAAAACCTATGATCCACTGACTGAATAATAAAAGATATGATAAGGAATTTAGGTCCTTCTACGCCTATGATAATAAACATAAAAGACTGCAAAACAATTTTAGAACTTAGAATAATCACAGACCTATTGATAAAAATTCATCATGTGCCTGAATACCAGAAAAGGAATTATTAAGGTATGCAGTGAAGGGAATGGAGCACAGTAAAATATAAAAGATCTTTTTTATTTTGCATTGACTTCGACTTCCTTTTTATTCGTACAGAGTACAGGGAGAAGATGTGCCTCGGTATTGAAGATCCAGTGTTCCAGTGGAAGCAGATCATCATCAGAAAATATTAAGTACAAATATCTGGAGAGAAAAACATGAGTATATGAGGCCTGAGAGGCTGTGTCAGGCAGGGAAAGCATAAAGACACAGCAAAAACCGCATCAATGTCTCTGCACGTCTTACGGAGAATCACGGACGACAGTCAAGTATTGCAAAACCCCGAGGCGATATACTCACTAATGTGGAGTAAAGCAGCTGCTCTGTGCTTAGGGATGAGTGTGTGAAACCCCACAATGTAGCGCTAAGGCATCAGACTTGGGTAACGACTGGAAACCTACCCACAGTCACTGCCACACAGGTAGAGGGGGCATTCGGAAGGCGTCATACTTGCTACCGTTTGAATGTGTTCATGATAAAGACATCAACAAAGAAGATCGGACCAGGTGCCTCAGCCACGTACTTTTGGAATACGTTTTACTTACTTCAGTGTCTCTGCCAGGAAGAAACTCTGCTGTACATCGTCATAACTCTCGTGTCGGAGGTAAACATCCCTTAGGCCTGAATAGCCTCCGTTCACGCGGCAGTGATTTTCCAGGGCCTACCAAGGAAGAGGGGAGAAACGGTCACGTTGCAACAAACTGCTTGTCACCAGTTTTTATTATGAAATTGCCAGATGCAAATAAAATAAGGATTCAAATTGAATACATGTGGAAGGGTTTTAGGCGAACATTAAAAAAAAAAAAAAACCCCACAAAATGCAAAGGCATATAAAGTATAAAAAGTTAAAGGGTATATAGACTAGATATCTAATTAGAAACACTTCTACATTTAATTTTGAAATAATTTTTCAGTGATTTATTTTTTTTAAGCATTTCCTCTTGTGGTCCATAGTCGGGTTCATCATACTATGGATCACAGGCTTAACCCAGTTTGCTGTTAATTTTGTACATAAAGTGTTACTGAACCATAGCCATGCTCATCTGTTGACATATTGTCTGTGGCTAGTTTTTTTTTTTCCCATTACAACGGCAGAGAGGAGTACAGGCAAACCTCGAAGACATTGTGGGTTTGGCTCCAGGCCACTACACTAAGTGAATATTGTGATAAAGTGAGTCAAGTGTTTTTTTTTTCATTTCCCAGTGCATATGAAAGTTATGTTTCCACTGTACTAGAGTCTATTAAGTGTGTGGTAGCATCATTTCTGAAAAACAATGTACATACCTTAATTAAAAAACACTGTCGCTAAAAAAACGCTAAGCATCATCTGAGGGTTCAGTGGGCTTGTCCTCTTTTTGCTGGTGGAGGGTCTTTCTTTGATATTGGTGGCTGCTGCCCTTCTCAGGCTGCTGAAAGTTGGGGTGGCTGCGCAAATTCTCGAAATAAGGCAACAATGAAGTTTGCCAAGTCGGGATCGTATCTTTTACAAATGATTTCTCTGCAGCACACGGTGCTGAGTTGATGGAGGCTCTATCTGCAGTAGAGCCTCTTTCAAAATGGGAGCCCATCCTCCAAACCATGCTGCTGCGTTATCAACTAAGTTTATATAATGTTCTAAACTCTTGGCGGTCAACGATCTTCATCAGGAGTAGATTCCGTCCCAAGAAACTACTTTCTTTGCTCATCCATGAGAAGCAACTCTTCATCTGTTTGAGTTTTATCATGGGATTTGGCGATTCAGTCACATCTTTAGCTTCTGCTTCTAATTCTAGTTCCCTTGCTATTTTCCACTACCTCTGTGGGTACTTCCTCCCCTGAGGTCTTGAACCCCTCAAGTCACCCGTGAGGGTAGATAACTTCTTTCAAAGTCCTGTTTATGTTGATACTGTGACCTCTTCCAAAAATGATGAATATTCTTTTTTTTTTTTTTAAGATTTATTTATTTATTCATAAGAGACACAGGCAGAGGGAGAAGCAGGTTCCCCGCAGGGAGCCCGATGCAGGACTTGATCCTGGGTCCTGGGTTCGTGACCTGAGCTGAAGGCAGGTACCCAACTGCTGAGCCACCCAGGCATCCCAATGATGAATATTCTTAATAGTATCCAGAATGGTGAATTCTTACCAGGAGGTTTTCAATGGACTTTGCCCAGATCCATCAGAGGAATTACTAGCTGTGGCAGTTATAGCCTTAGGAAATGTATTTCTTAAATGCTTAAAGTCAAAATACTCCTTGATCTATGGGCTGCAGAATGGATGCTATCTTAGCAGGCATGAAAACAGAAATCTCATTGTATATCTCTGTCCGAGCTCTTGGGCTACCAGGTACACTGTCAAGGAGCGATAATATTGTGAAAGGGATCTTTTTTCCTGAGCAGTAGGTCTCAACAGCAGGCTTAAAATATTCAGTAAACCATGCTGGAGACACATGAGCTTTGTTGTTCCATTTATAGAGTATAGACAGAGTAGATTTAACATAATTATTAGAGCCCCTAGGATTTCTGAAATGGTAAGTGGGCACTGGCTTCAACTTCAAGTCACCAGCTGCATCAGCCCCTAACAAGGGAGTAAGCCTGTCCTTTGAAGCTTTGAAGCCAGGCACTTACTTCTCCTCTTCAGTTTTGAAAGTCCTAGACGGCATCTTCTTCCAATAGGAGGCCATTTCAACCACAATGAAAATCTGTTGTGTAGTGCAGCCACCTTCATTAACGATCTTGGCTAGGTCTTCTGGGTAACTTCCGGCAGCTTCTCCATCAGCACTTGCTGCTTCCCCTTGCCCTTTGATGTTACAGAGATGGCTTCTTTCTTAAGCCTCATGAAACATCTTTTGTTCTGCAGCTTCCTCACCTCTCCCAGCCTTTACGGAATTGAAGAGAGTTAGGGCCTTGCTCGGGGTTAGGCTGTGGCTTAAGGGAATGTTGTGCTTGGGCTGATCTTCTATCCAGGTCACTCAACTTTCTCCCTATCAGCATATTGCTTTCTTATCATTCCTGTGTTCACTGAGGTAGCACTTTTAATTTCCCTCAAGAAGTTTTTCCTTTGCACTTACAATGTGACTGTTTGGCAAAAGAGGCCTACCTCTTGGCCTTTCTTGGCTTCTGACCCGCCTTCCTCACTAAATTTAACCGTGTCTAGTTTTTGCTTTAAATTGGAAGATGTAGGACTCTTCCTTTCACCTGAACACTTAGAGGCCACTGTAGGGCTATTAACTGGCCTACTGCCAGTATTGTCATATCTCAGGAAATAGGAAGGCCCGAAGAGAGGGAGAGAGAGGAGTAGAGCCATCAGAACACACAACATTTATTGATAAAGTTCTCTGTCTTATAAAGGTGCAGTTTGTGGCACATCAAAACCGTTACAATAATAGCATCAAAGATCACTGATCATACATCACTGTAACAAATATAATAAGAATGAAAAACTCTTAAATATTGTGAGAATTACCAAAATGTGACACAGAGATAGGAAACAAGCTAATGCTGTTGGAAAAATGGTACCGATTAGACTTGCTAGGCACAGGGTTGTTACAAACCTTCAATTTGTAAAAAGCACAGTATTTGCAGAACATGATAAAATGCATGCTTGTGCTTGCATATGGCCTCCAAGCCTAGTTCTCTCTGGCTCTTATGGAAAAGTTTGCTGACCCCTGATTGATAGAGACTGTGAATGTCAACTGGGATTAAAAACCCAAGAACTTAGAAAGGGTACTGGATCAAAAACAGCTGCAACTGGACCCAGGTCATCTTATTTTGTAAACACCGATGGTGGAGTATTAATTAGTGATATTGGTGACAGGTAGCAAAGAAGAAAATGGATAGCAGTGAAAAAAAAAATGTGGCTCATATCTATTTCTAAAACATATTTTTCTTTTCTCTAGTTTGGGATGGAAGAAAATGGGAGGAATTCATTTCTTAACTGTCTGGAGAGAAATGATCCTACATTCCTGAAGTTCTCTGGCTCTAATGAGTATTTGAGAAAGAGATGGGTTGGGCAGTATGGGAATGAAAATTTGGGTAATAACCTATCAACTTGCAGGCTCCATGAACAAAGAAAATATCTCCTGATTTGGTATTTTTAAAAAGCCACTGGGAAAATAAGATCAACTGAAAAAAACTGCTTTGATTATAGTCTCTGCTGCATACAACAAACCAAGCAGGGGGAAAGCCTGCAGAAAGGAACTTTCAGGTTGTATTATTTTTTTCCTTCCTTCCTCTTTTGTAAGTTCTTTTTGATTAAAAAGTCAAATACCAGATACATTGGAGTAGGCCCAAGATTATTTGTAGAAAAAAAAAAAAACCAAACAGGATTTAGAAGAAATGGACAAGTTTGTTGTTATGGAACGTAATTAAATTCTACTTCCAGACAGTTCCTAAAGAAGATTTTAACAACAAAACTTTTAGATGTTTTTTTTTCCCCACCCTTGAAGTTCTTTGGTGATAAGTTAATGAGAGGACCAGTCATGATAAACTGCCACTCCTCTCTCCCACAGAAATTTCTACAAGCTCCTTCTTTCATTATAGGGAAAGAGTTGTTTTGTGGGGTGGACAGTGCCCAAACATTTTTCTTCTTTTCAGTTCATCCTCATTCTTCTCTTCCTAATGTGGTGAGCCACAGTTGTCCGGAACACATTCTAAAATCTCAGAAGAGGGGGCTGGATCCTGGCCCTGGACTCCCTAAGTGAGCCCATAGACGTTCCTGGACCCAGGCAGTGTCCCTTTGTTCAACATGGGGTTGTCGTGAGAATAAAAGAAGAAGAAGATACACTTCGCATAGTGACAGGGACCTTTTGGGGGTTTAGAGAAGCCTAGCTATTTTCATTTTATGAGGCTTTTGGCAAATTAAAAAAAAAAAAGGGAAATGCCAAAGAGGCTTTGTTTTTTTACTTTTTTTTTTTGTTTTGTTTTTTTTGTTTTTTTACTTTTTAAAAATTATTTATTTTATTTTTATTTTTTATTTTTTTTTTTACTTTTAAAAAATGAAAAACCTTCATGTTAAATCTAAATTTTAAAACTTTAGGGATATGAAGCTGGGGATAAGCAGCCCTCCTGGGCACCCATAACAGACCCTGACATTACTGATATTATAGTATCTCAACAGTGGAAGCAGCTATGTATTTATGTTGCATAGTCGGATCAGAACATCATTTTACTATACTCTGTTCTTGGGGTTCTCAGACTCTAGGCATCGGGACCACCTCAATTTTATGTAAATTCTTAAATTATTAGTGACCATGTGTGTCTGGGATGTACAAATAGCAGAGAAAAGAAAAATAGGAAAATATTTAGTTATCAGAGCTCCAAATAAAGGATGAAGGACAACCCAGATCCTAAGTGACTATATCTTTTTAGGGGAAAGAAAGGTAAGAGAATAGCAAGCAGCATGAGTTAAATCTTAAGTCCAAAAGGGATAGAAAAGCATTCTCTTATCTTTAGGTTAAACAGGTTAGATAAACAGCTGATCCATGGGGATTTCCAAGAGTGGATTCTAGGGAATAGTGCTAATAAGGCTGAATGGTTGAGTCTGATCTGAGCTCAAAGGTAGAACCTAGCAAAACAGACATATCAAAGAGCCTGGAGGGGGATCAAGCCTGGGGAGGGAGAAGCAGGGACTGGGAAGACAAATCACTTTTTTCAGGGCCAGAATGTCCATATGGAAAAGGTTAGATTTAGGAGATCAGAAAAAAAATGTCTGTGCAAAAGAAGGAAAAAAAAAATCCCTATATAAGACTTATCTGTGAACCAGGGGAGACATCATATAATCTATACACACAGATTTATAGACATTGTAAAATCTATATTTACCAACACATATAAATACATAAGCATAACTTATAGCAGAACCTCATCAGAATATTATACATAATTGGGAGGAATTCAATGAAGTTTTTATGACATCACTGAGAATAAGTAAAAGAACGGAGGTAAATGTTATTTCTGCTATGTAGATTCACAATCGCGTGAACATCTGTGATTAATGGACTATTGGTAACCTGTGGAGAAGCTTCTAGTACTGTATGCTGGATTGTATAGTTTGCTATCTTGTTCGACATTATTATTGTGTTCAGTGTTACTATTCAGAAATCTGGCTAAGACATGGAGAGCAGGTTTATCTAGTGTGTCGCTGGAAGAAGGCTGCAAAGGGAGTGCTTCAAGAGAAGATAGGAGGATGGCCGACAAATACTTTAGAAATAGCAAGCGTGGGTGAAAACAAGCATGGAAAAAAAGAGATGTCTTGATAAGAACTAATATAGTAGCTAGTATCATTTGACCACAATTTCAACATAAGCCAGGGGTTTTACAATCTACTAAGAAAACAAGAAACAAGTGGGACCACAGGCTGTGGGAAATAACACTCAGAAGACAGGTTATTGGGTCACACCACTCAGTCCTGGGAGACCACACATGTCACAAAGAGGTGGAGGGAAGTGATGGAGGAGGATGGAGCTGTGGACAGAACGTGCTGTCTTCAGATAACTGAGGAGCTGCAGTGTGAAAAGAGAAGGCATTCCCACCGCCCCCCCGTCCCCGACCCAGACCTCCAGAATGCAAAACACCCTAAATTCTGGTTTCTAAAGGGGTAACTTTCTAATTTCCAGCCAGTAAAAAATGGAATTACTTTATGTGTAGTATGTTCTTGTTAACTACAAAGTCCTTGACTCGATGAGGAATAGCCATGTGGCAAAGACCACAAGATCTGGGGCACCTGGGTGATTCAGCGGTTGAGCATCTGCTTTGGCTCAGGGCATGATCCTGAGGTCCTGGGATCGAGTCCCACATCAGGCTCTCCGAGGGGAGCCTGCTTCTCCCTCTGCCCGTGTCTCTGCCTCTATTTTGATGTCTCTCATGAATAAATAAATAAAATCTTAAAAAAAAAAAGATGACAAAATCTTTTCTATGAGTGGAAGGCTAGTCTATGTGATTTTTAAGATATACTCCTATGTTTTAGTTTGTGTTCCCCTAAAAACGGAGCATGACACAAGGGTCGGATGCAGGAACTTTTGAGGGGAGGTGATATCAGGAAGGGAATGAGTGGGCCAAGTGAAACAGGGAGGGGAGAAGAGCCAGGGAAATGCGCTGAGCCGTGGGCCACGAGGGCTCCCTCCCGCTGGAAACCCTCTGAGGAACCATGTAGAATGCATCTCAGAACTCTTCTTCAAAGGGGGAAGACTGAGAGGGTTGTTTATCAACTCTGAAATCTCGTTGGTTCAGGGTGGTCCCCTGGGGGCTTTAACCCTCCCACTTCCCAGAGCACAGCCAGCTTCCTGGGGAGAGGCTCAGAGCCAGGGCGGCTGTGAGACGCGGGGGAACTTGTGGGAGCTTTTGGGGAGCTTGCAGGGATGCTGCCCCTGCAGGCGGGGCTCAAACAAAGGAGGGCTGACTGGATGTCACACGAGGGAAAGAGCGCCACCACACTCTCTGTGTCTATGATTTTGCACTTTAAGAAAGGCAAGCGTGCCAGCACTCCTCCCTCCCCTAGACCTCAAGTTCTAGCAGAAATGCTAGTGGCAAAAAGTGAGGGCGGGGGGGGGGGGGGGGCAGGGGGTGCCTATGTTGTGCGCAGGGAGACCATCTTACATCATAGACGTTAACAATGGACAAAAATCCCAACCCCTAAAACCAAATTACCCCACGAACACGCTCCCCTGGAGAACCAAGCAAACCAAAGCTTCCCATCCACATGGCAATAGAGGTTTACTCATTTCCATGTTTTGTCAGTTCTCTGCCATTCATTTTTCACATTTTAACATCTTCAAAATTGGCGTGTCATAATTTACCCAGTAGTGTTGTATTTTCTTAGTGGGATATAAAATAATAATGTTTCTTATCAAGTACGTTGTTTCACATTGGATGAAATACATTATTCCTGATATTTTCAATTTAAACTGGTATTTCCAAAGTGACTATTAGCCTGAATTCTTTTGCTGGCCTATTGAAAAACAAAATAATTTCCTATTGCCAAAGCTTAGATGAACCTCAATTTTTATACATTTTTTTTCAGAGAAAAAAAACCCCTAAATTTAAAGAAATTGGAATTACCACTGACTAAACATAATTAGAAAACTTTGCAAGAAAAAAAAAGACAAAAAGGGGCCTACAGAATCGTTATTACTTAAAATGACTAATGACTGGTGATAAGACACACACTACGCGAAGGGAGTAATAAGCAAGATTCAACAACGGCTTCTAAGAGATTAGTTATAACTTAAACAAAGGCAATATGTTTGTTTTAGATTTCCCGAGAAAAGGTATTTCTAACGGTCAGGTTTTAAAGATGGCTAACTCTCTAACAGTGAGTGTAATTAAAGCGTTAGCTTCTTCTTATCCCCTCAATGCTCCACCACAACTCCTTCCAGAACGATAGCTCCTCAAATTATCATTGTTTGATGCATTTTGGAGGGCATGGCCCCTGGCACCAGCACAGAGAATTCACCAGATTAGTTTAGGAAGATGATAGGCCATGTTTTGTACATAGAGACCCAAGGGGTGACAAAGACAATTCAGACAGCACATTGGACAGACGGAAAGCGTAGAGATATCCAGGGAAAGCTGAGATCAGTGAATGAATATTGTTGCACAAAGTAGTTCTTCTATAGGTTCTTTCTAAAAGTTAGATCTAAGCTAATTTACTCTGTGGACGAATTTCATTCTAAAATGGAAATGGAAGTAGAAGACAGAAAACAGAAAATCTTACTCATGTGCCCTCAGGAAACCAAAACTTAAGGACTGATTTCCTGTACACGCTGGATTTATGGAAACCTAATAATACTGGGATGGTAAGGAGTTGGCTGGGGGTTGCCTTATATCAACCACTTGGGAAGTTTTACTTATGGTTTTCAGAGAAATGAATTAGAAATGACCTCGGTCGGGCTGTCTCACAAAGTAGTTCAACTGAGCTTTATTTGTATGACCGGACTTTGCTCAGGGAATTCCCAAAGCTGGTCTCCATTCGTTTTTTATTATAACAGACTCTAACTGAATTCTCTCTTCTTTACATTCCCTGTCCATAAGTACAGCCTACCTTGAATCCTCAACTGACTCACCTGAATTGCAATTCTTCTGCTGTTCCTGAATAAACCTTTTTTTTTTTTTTTTGGACAGTTTTGAGTTTGCCTCAGTTTGCCTTTTAATTTAGGTTGAAACTCTAAGTAGAAGCATATATTTTCTTTCTTTTTTTTTTTTTAGAAGCATATATTTTCATTTCAATGCCCAAAGACTATAACCCCCCACTCTGCCAAACAAAAACAAAACCACAGTGGCTTCTTGAAACAGACAACAGGCAGGGGTGATTATCCCCAAGTTGTCAGTAACTGTGGACTTAAGTGATCATCACTTCTATGGCTATGAGGATTTAATTTTATAATATGCCTTTCTAGATACCCCCTTCTTTATCAAAGTATTAATATTAATATCACTGTTACATAAAGCAAAGCTGAAGCCAGGGATATAGGATGACAACGGAAAGCACTCAGTCTTGAATTGGGAAGAAGTCTGATT
Source organism: Vulpes lagopus (assembly GCF_018345385.1). Lineage (NCBI taxonomy): Eukaryota > Metazoa > Chordata > Mammalia > Carnivora > Canidae > Vulpes > Vulpes lagopus. The sequence continues at coordinate 116,375,747 of NC_054825.1, forward strand.
AAAGCTTTAAGAACCAGGTGCCTGGGTGGCTCAGTCATTTGAGCAGCTGACTCTTGATTTCGGCTCCGGTCATGGTTGGAGTTGTGAGACTGAGCCCCTGCTGGACTCTGCAATGGGTGTGGAGCATGCTTAAGATTTTCTGTCCTTATCCTCACCCCCCTGCCACCCTCCAAAAAAGCTATAAAAATCATAGAAAGGTTGATATGCTGTATTTATAGAAATTACTGAACATTTTTTCCTACAACATTTATATATAAGAAATATAAGCAGATTAAAACATCACCTCTACGGCTTCCCAGGCCCATTTCCTGTACTTTGGATCATGAGTCAGTCGCCACATGTACATGTACGTCTCAACAACCTCTGGCCGTAGGATGTAGTATTTTTCATTTTGCCTTGTTGCAATGGCTTCAACACCACCATCGAATCTGAAAGCTTCTGGTCCCAGTTTCATATCTAAAGGGCATGCAAGGATGACAAAGGTTATTGTCTTGGACACCCCTCAGTTCTACAACTCAAATTAAACTAGAAAGTACTTTACAACATTCAAGAGAGATGCCAAAACAATCATTTTAAGGAACAGTTATAAACATCATATAATAACTAATATTCAATATCCTTTTAAAATTCAGTCATCTGAGAGTCCTTTTTGGAAAATCACAATGATCTTTTATTTTCTTTCATTTAACCATTTACTGAGTGCCCCCCAGGTCGGTACCAGGCACAACACCTCTCATCAGTTAGCTGGAAAACCAGTTAGCTGGTTGAGAATTGTTAATCATTATGTCATGAAAGGTTATTTAAATTTCAACTCCTATTTTATGAGAAGGGAGCCAGACTCTTCATGGAGATACTGAAAAGCTTAATAATGCAATATTAAGTTTCTTTTGCACCTGGGACAGGCATTCTTACCCAATGTGATTTACCTAAAGCAGGATCAACAAATTCGACTGGCTTAATGCTTTATGGCTTCCATTTTTGTTGCTTGGTAAACCAAGGGTAGATATTTTTATGTAGAAAAACAGTGCTTCTTAAAGTAAAAAACAGACATTCATTTAACATATTTATCATGAGCTTCCAGTCTCATGAGGCACAGTGAACATTCTTCTGGTGGCAGAAGAACAGAATAAAAGGATATGGGAATAGATTGAAAATGAAGAATAATATGGACTCACATGTGCGATTGTAAGATTCGTAACAGGTCCGGGCAATTTCAGCCCCGAGCTGAAGGTAGTGTTGGGTTAGGCCTGCGGGAGCGTCATCGGCCCCTAGTGCAAACATGCCTCCAGCAAAGCAGGTCAGGTGGCCCATCTTGTGTTCCAAGAGGCCCCCCTTCCACTCCGCGATGTAAGTCAGGCCCGTACTAGACTTGCGGATCAAGTGAGTCTCGATTGCCTGTAAATAATACTTATTTTCAACATTTTTAAATCCACTTCCAAATTTATACTAAAAACATTCTCAACACTAAGAGAGGAAAAGGATAAAACCTCACTCCCAGTTTTGGGTTTGGCGTCATAAATCCCACTCACCTGCAATGTTATGTTACTGCTTTCTGTATTCTTCCTCTAGTCTATGCCTTATTAGTTTGGTTAGTTAGGACTATTGCTATCACGCCAGCCCAGTTGGTTTTGCCTGATTCCATGACCAAACATAGTCCTCATACCTCAAAAGCTGTCCCCTTCTCAAAGGTAGGCCACTGGTGTAGAGGTAACAGTTAATGCATTCTCATGTTCACAATGGACAACACAAAGCACAAGCTCTTCTGGGGATGAGGAATAGAGCATACTGGAGTATAAAATCCAGGCTGGTGGTATTACCCTTCCTTTGGTTCTCTTAGGCTCAGAGGGTAGTAAACTGAGTAGGAAAGATGTGCTGTTCTTGAAACAGATTGCTTGGCCTCAAATTCCAACTCCAATTCCAACTCAACTTGCTATCTATGGACTTAGTGGGTAATTTGCTTGCTGTATCCCTAAATCTCAGAATCCTCATCTATAAAATGGGAATAATAGTATTTATGGAGAAAACTCTGCAATATTTATTTTATGAAGCAGTCAGTAGTGTGCCTAGCACTTGATAAGGTTTATTTATCATCCCTCACATCTCCAGTGTGATAACATTTGAATTAAATTCTTCCCTAGGAGGGGCATCTGGGTGACTCAGTGGTTGAGCGTCTCCCTTTGGCTCAGGTCATGATGCCAGGGTCCTGGGATCCAGCCTGCTTCTCCCTCTGCCTATGTCTCTCCCCCTCTCTCTCTTTCTCTGTCTCTCTCATGAATAAATAAATATAATCTTAAAAAAAATTTCTCCCTAGGAATTCTAGTAAAAAGCACATTAGCATACAATGAAAAAAATTTTAAAAAGACACATGAAAAGATGCTAATCATCACTTATCATCAGGGAAATGCACAAAAAAACCTATAATGAGATATCACCTCACACCTGTCAGAATGCCTAAAAATAACACAAGAGACAACAGGGGGTGGTGAGGATGTGGAGAAAAAGGAACCCTCTTGCACTGTCAGTAGGAATGCAAACCAGTGCAGCGGTAGAAAACAATATGGAGGTTCCTCAAAAAGTTAAAAATAGAACTGCCTTAGGATCCAGCAAGCACACTACTGCATGTTTATCTGAAGAATACAAGAACACTAATTCAAAGGGATACGTGCACCCCTAACGTTTATAGCAGCATTATTTACAATAGCCAAGACATGGAAGCAGCCCTGGTGTCCACTGATTCATCAATAGATAAAGAAGATGTGGCAATAACGGAATATTATCCAGCCATAAAAAGGAATGAAATCTTGCCATTGCAATAACATGGATGGAAGTATAGAGAGTATAATGCCAAGCAAAATAAGTCAGAGAAAGACAAATAACATATGATTTCACTCATACGTAGAATTTAAAAGACAAAACAAATGAGGTACAGGGGTAAAAATGGGAGAGAGACAAATCAACAAACAAGCTCTTACTTATAGAGAACAAACTGATGTTTACCTGAGGGGAAGTAGGTGGATGAAATAGGTGATGGGGATGAAGGAGGGCACTTGTGATGAGCACCAGATGATGTGTGCACACTGTATGTTAACTAACTGGAGTTAAAATTAAAACTTAAAAAAAAAAGAATAAAGGTCTGAAAATTGGGGAGAAGTGATGTTTACAAAAATGAGTTGTAAAATATCTTTTGTTTTTGCCCTAGGACTGTTAATACTCTTTTACAATAGCTAGAAAACATAAAATAAGCCTTATATTTAAAAAGCAAAAATGAAGTGTAACTGTTTGGAATTATTAACTTCTAGTTACTGTCAGAGGAAAGGTTTTTTCCCTCCCAATGACTTCCTAGAAGAAAAAGAGCTATGTCTATACCTGTTACGCTATTATAAAAAAAAAAACTGAGTTTTTTTAGGATGCACATTTGGGACTCGTAGACACAGACAAAACTTGTGATAGAGAAGAATGAATGAAAATGAATATACAGATAATACCTTTACTACCTTTACTGGAAATAAACAAATGAAACAAGGTGGTAAGAAATAAATGAACACACTGCTGTGCTCAGTAACTGTGGTTAGCTAATTTTGTTGATGGACTTATTTTATTAATATTTCATTCTTATTTAATGCAACTGAACACCTTAACTATTTACACTTCTCATAGCACAAACTACAATAAAGTTCTTCAAGCAGATACCTGTTCACCACCCAAGAAATTATTCTTTCTACATGGCAAAAGTTACAGCTTTTGAGCATGGACTAGAGATGGATCCTGAATAAAGAACTGTATTATTTTTGGCATGATTCTGACCAAGCTGCTACCTCTTAAAATAAACTACAATGAAGTTCCAAGACCTTCAAAGTAATGTTTGTGTAACCGTGGGAAAATGTAAATAAATATAAAGGAGGAAAAAACAGTTGTTAGTGGTTCTAAAAAGAGGTGTTAAATCTACTGAGAATTGATTAGGTAAAAAGAATATCATGTATTTTGTGATTTTAGCCTTTCATATTTGAAAAAGAAAATTAGTTTGATGAAACTTTTAGAAACCTAAATGTCTAATACATCATGTACCCATTCACTCCGGTGGATTCTTTGTGTGGTCTCTAGAGAACACAAGAGCCAGTTGAAAGTTCAAAGTATTTTGTTATTAAAACAATCAAAGAAAATAGACCATGCTGGAATTAAATGCTTTCCAAAATCGACTTGAAGCTAAAACTGAAGAGCCATATCCCCAGTAACTCAACTGTCCAGGACAATAATATACAGTATCTTCTCTTATTAGTAAGAATTTTTTTTTTTTAAAGCAGAAAGAAACTTTGCTCTAAGACATGGTTACTTCTCAAATCAGAAATTTAATTGTTCTAGCTTTGCTTTCTAAGTTGAAAACACAATGGCTTGAAAATGTTTTCACTATTAAGAGAAGCAGGAAACATTTTCCTTCATTTATTCTTAATGGATTTTCCTGTCCATGGTTTGTCTAAATACAGTATGTGTGGGTATAGTTCTAGAAACTGGAGGAAAATATTTCATGGAACATTTTAAAGTTGCCTTTCCTAGAACATCAAGATCTTAGGGAGCCACTTTATGATTAGAATAATTGAAAGATCTGCCAGAATAGCAATGAAAAAAACGACACAGCAGAAACCATACTGTATGGAGAATTCCCTAGCTTCAAACTTGACACCTCATAGGAATGAAGAAAAAACAGACCTGGAAGAGGCCATGTGGACCATATTCTAGTTTGCTTTTTATGTTCATCGTGTGCCTTAATTAAGGCTGTGCTAAGTGAAAGCCAGCATACTAACTAAGGTGTCCTGGTTCCTATAGGTGGAGTAGTTAAGAGTCATACCTGTTGTGCTTAGTGATGCTTCTAATTGACCTTGGGAGGGAACCACAGTAATATTCAATCTGGCCAACCAGAACAAAGCAAGTTGCATTTGTATTTATTTAATTATTTATTTTAAAGATTTTATTTATTTGAGAGAGAGAGGCAGACTCTCTGCTGAGCAGGGGGCCGAATGTGGGGCTCGATCCCAGGACTCTGTGATCATGACTTGAGCTGAAGGCAGATGTTTAACCAACTGAGCCACCGAGGCGCCCCATATATTTAAATGAATAAACTGGACTATGTCTAAATTACTTTGACCGCCTCTCATGAAGACTAATTTTAGAACAGTGGCTACATTATTAGAGTTGCAAATTTCCACCCCGCCCCCCGTAAATTAATACTCTCGATTATAAAAAAATTCTAAATAGTCAATAAAAAGTCATTTTCCTGATTATTTAGCCACAATTTTAAAACATTATTTGTGATAATGTGGTTTATTGTGATGCCTTGTTAATAATTTTTAAGAAATATGAGTTCCCGTATAAAATGCTTAACAATCACAAAGGTTCTGCTACAAAAATTTGTTTCTGAAAAGTTGGGTGTGAGATCAAGTATTTTACATAAAATAACCTTCTTTTACTTTATTTACTTTCAAATTTTATTTTCATTTTTGATGGGGCTTACATTTGCTTGAGGCTTAGTTTACTCTTACACTGGTCACCTCATATATACTTTGCTAAACAGTTTCTAACTTATTTTTACTAACTTAATGAATGCAAAGAACATTTAAGTGTAATATGGAAATTGTTATTCACAAATAAATCCATAGTGATGAGGTAAAAAGAGACTAGTGTTGACACAAATTTTAGTTTGAATTTTGGTTCCATATTCAACCTTTCTGAGGTTCTGTTCTCTTATCTGTAAAACTAGGTAAATAGTATCTAAGCTATTGTGAGGAGACAAACACTTCATTTAAAGTATCTGCCTAACATACTTAGCTCACAGTAGACAATGCAACAAATATTTGTTCCCTCTCATTCTTCCTCCATTATAAAGGATCACAGGAAACTATTAGTTCAGATTTTTATTTGAGAGCATTGTCTATCTCTGGAGATAAGTTTACTTCAAATGGAGAGATAGCCATTAGGAATGTCTGTAATCTAGGACAGTGTTAACTTTGTCACTTTTCAGAATATAAATTTAGGGTTTTTTTTTTCCTCCCTATGGTTATAATTGTGACTCTAAGCATGGAATTCCTACTCCTTCAAAGAAAAATACCTCTTTTTCAGGTATGTGAATCATTACTGAGATGTGAACCACATAAAACACTTCAACTGCCCTGTTAGAACTAAACACATCAAGTGGGATTACTATTGTTATAATTATATTAGCAGACACTGAACTCAGCCTAACTGGAAATATTTTGTAACTCACTTATATAGTACTTTGTTTCCCAGAGTACTGATTAATATTGATTAATATTGCAAGTTGTATGTTAGTTTAATGGCAAAGATGATTTAAATATTGGGTTTACCTGAACAGCATCAAAATACATCTTCTTAGCTTCTAGATCTGTCTTGTCAGACATTAACCACGCCTTTAGCAAATATTCATAAAAGCTGTCTCCGAGCCCTCCAACTGATACATGATCTGCAAAGAGAGGAAAATGAATTTCAGAGTGATTGAGGCTTTAATTCAGATAATGCAGCAAAATCACATTAGCAACTAGGATGCAAAACCCTATGTCAACTGCAACTCAACATTACATTTAAATTCCAACAAATCTCTTGTTTTCAGAAAGATATTCTGAAATGAGCAGATGTGCTATTAAATAATGTGTTATACTCTAAATAATTACCAGGGTAGTTTTGTCACCACGGAGATAAAAAATATATAATCAACTGTAATTCCAAAAATCAGTTCTCTAGTTAAAACCACCAAATTAAAATGTTTCACAGTATATATTTATACAAGTTTTTAATTGCTTTAGCTCTCAATAACACAAACTACGTCAAATACTGTAAGTCTTAACAAACCTTAAAAAGAATTGGCTTGCAATAAAACAAGAAGCTCCTCAGCTTTTTATGATTACTATTATTATTTGATGAGTTTTCTAGTGTTATCAATCTGTAGGGTCAAGATCCTTTCAGGAGAGGCCAGGAAGAAAGAAGATGGGGCGGGACATATCCTTCCTAATACTCTATTCCTACAATCCTCCTCCACTGTTATTTATTATACCAGATCCATGACATATAGTGCCAACAACCTTAGAGTTTATAGGGTAGGCATCCTCATTAAAAGTGAAAAAAAAAAAAGAATGATGAGGGAGGCTAAAGGAGATCACAACACTGATAAGGGCCACCTGACACCATAGCCCACTCGGGATCTCACACTTGTAACTGCTTGCTCTCTACCATGTAACACTAAATGTATTCTTTTGCCTACTGCTTGAATCAATACTTCAATTTTTAAAGCACATCTACCTACGAAAGCAGAGACATAATCTATTTGAAATATCATCCCTAGAATTCATGGAGAATTTGAGCACTAATAAGACAGCTTGATTCTGGAAATCCGTATTTTAAGTTTCATAATTCAAAGTGAATTTCATGTATTTTTTTTTTTTTTTTTACAAATAAGGCTTTTGTTGACTCTGCCACATAAAAGTAAATCTGTTTTTATACAGCCATCAAGACAATTTTCTCCTGACACTTGCCCAACAACTCCACTCGGAGCTTTATGTGGGGCCTCTACATTGAACAAGTTAAAACTGAATTCATTCTCTTTTCCTTCTCAATCTTACCTTCTGCCGTTGGTCCCTGTCTCACTCACTAAGTGGCACCACCATCCTCCCAATTGTGCAAGTTAGACACTAGAGAGTTATTTTTTACTACTTTTCTCCCTGGCCCCCATATCCAATGAGCTACTGAACCCTACTAATTGTACCTCCTATACATCTCTTGAATCTATCCACTCCTGCGTCCTCACCAATCCAATCCTGGTGGAAGTTACTGTATCTCCTGTTTCTGAGTCTGCAGTGGCCAATTATCTGGCCTTCTGTACTCTGATATTGTGTAGCTATTTACATTTAATTAATTAAAATAAAATAAACACAATTCAGTTCCTTGGCCATACTAATGCTCAGGAGCTACAAGTGGCCCTTGGTTACTGCACTGACAGGGAAGATCTAGAACATTTCCATCATCACACAAAGTTCTAATGGCAATGCCACTGCAATCTATTCCCTCATTTATGCCAGAGCAACTCTTTTAACATGTGAACTGGATCCTCTGGAATTGGAAGCCTTTAATGGCAGAGACTCAAATCTTGGGTCTTTGGAGAGTGGGAGGCCCTGCGTGGTCTCCACCTTCCCTGTATCACTATCGGTTCTGATCTATTTGCTCTCTGTTCCCTTGTCATATGGCTCTTCTTTTGGTCCCTCAAAACCAGTAGGCTCCTTTCCACCACAGGAATTCTAAAGGCCTTGTTCTCTCTGCATGATATACATTCCCTGCCTCCTTTCCCTTTCATTTAGTAATTCTTACTCATACTTTATATCTAGGATTAAATGTTGCTTCCTCAAAGATGCTTTTCCTGACCCCCACTCACTGGGTTCCCTCATTATACACTTTGGGATAGCCCATGTCTACTATACTCTGCAATTTCCTAAAATGATAGAATTTTTTCTCTGTCTTCTCCAGAGGATTTGTCTGATCCTCTCCAGAGGATCACAATCTGGAAGGATCACAATCCAGGAGACCCATCATGTTTCCTGGTCCACATCAGCTCTTCCAAGTAGCCTGCATATAAGTAGGTACTCAGCAAATAATTGATGAACAAAGAAAAATCTCGTAAGTCAACCTTAAAAAGGACTATTCCCATTCAAGCGAGAAGGGCTATATTTTTAAGTAGTGAAATATGTGACTTTTATTATTGCAGAAAGTCCAGATGTACGGTTTTAATTTTAATGTAAAATTAGTGTTTTATAATTTTGATTCTTAAAACAGCAGTGCTTGAAGTGACCTTTGCAATTTCCTCAAGAAATTACCACAGAAACCTCTGACATTTACAAACTAAATACACTAAGTACTATCTCATCAATAACAAGCCCTGTTGTTATAAACATGATTGCAGGAGACAAATGCAAGTGAGCATGGTAAAGCAAATCACTGTCCGGTTACTGTCAAAACAACAAGGACTAAATGAAGTAATAGGAAATGATGGCCGTGATCCAGACATGCCCTTCAGAGTTAAGCAATGAGAATTGAACGCTAACAGCCAGAAGCAGCTTCATTTTCTTTCCCCTTGGGTTATGATTCTATAATGGATGGAAGAAGCAAGTTTGGGCATTTCCTTTAAAAAAGGAAAAGGGTTACATAATAATACATTTGGTTTAATTTATTTTGGTGAATGCAGGTTAATATTCTACATTTTTATTTCTTGCCTATAATTTTTCATATTTGGAAAGAATCAAAATAAAGGAACATGGAGGAGGAACAGGAGCAAGCCTTTTTGATAACTTAGCATATCACTCACTATGCTTCCTTATGGCTGAAGGACTATTTGTGTTGGCAACAGAATCCTGTGTAAATATTTAGTGGGTGTGGGAGAGAACATGCCTGATTTTATCAGCAGGAAGGGACCTCCTACTTCTACAAAGAACATATATGGTATTTTTATTCCCAAAGGTTCCAAAGGTAATGTGTATTGCAGTCACTCAAATATTATGCTCTTCTTTATAGAAGGCAGTTTACTCTTTCCTTCCCGAGAGGAATTCCTAATACTTAAGAGAGAAAACAAATAGCAAAAGAATCAAGACAAAAAGGATTAAAAACTCAGTATCTTTATTTTTTATTATTTTGTATATTTCATCTGAACCTAAACCTCTCAAAGCATTCCCCCAATGATGCTAGTGACACTATATGTATATTAATGTTGTTATATTAATCAAGGAAGAATGATAATTGTTCTGTCTATAGACACGGAGTCCCACATCTGGCTTCCACAGTTGCAAGATCTCTTTATATCATCAGTTACCAGGATCTGATGCTGCCTCTCAGCCACAACTGAGGAGCAGAGAATAAACAGAACCATTATTAAAAGCAGAGGAGGAAAGATAGATTGGATACAGAGTGCATGAATACTCACAAAATTCAAGTAAGTAAACACCTACTAGTGCAAGATACAGTGAGTAAGGTTAACAAATGTCACTAAGACAAATTCACTGGCCTCAAACATTCTGGATCCCTAGAAGATGGGGATGTATATGAATCATTTTGAAAAAGGTAAGGATAGGAAAGCACCCAAAGTATTGGGGCAAGGGAGGACGAGGGTGAGGAGAGGATGAATGGGTGCCAACCACCGTCTTGAAGAAGAGAGTCTTCCTAGAAGAAAGAGCAATTCAGCTGGACCTTGGCAGAGTCAGAAGAGAGGTAAAAGGGCTGAGGAAACAGCACAAACTAAGACCTAGATATGATCAATGGGCCTTAACTAAAGAATGAAAAAATAAGTGTCTCCCTTGTGGCTGGAACATAGGGTGGTGGTGGGGTTGAGGGTGGAGGAGCAGACATCATGATGAGAGTCATCAACCCTATTTGTTGGCCATCATAAAATTGGCCCATGTGCAATCCAAATAGAAAGGGCCCTCTGCACCAGGAAACATGGCCAAATACACAACATATTGGTAATCCAGAAGGCGAAACTGGATTTCCAGTTCCAGTATAATTGATACTTTTTTGTCCCTCTTCACAGTGACTTCTAAATCCTAAGTCACAAGAAGAAAACAGTCAATCACAGAGAATATTTTTCAATTTTTAAAGTCATTCATGAGAAGGAAAATGCTAAAAATGCCTGTCCTTTCAGAGAATCTTATCTGGTCCTTGTACTCAGAAAGCTACTATTTTCTCTCAAATACCCTAATAGTTCTCAAACTTTTAGTCTGAGCACCTTCTACACTCTTAAAAATGAATAAATGCCCCCAAATAACTTGTTTATGTAATATCTATAAGTATTTACCATATTGAAAATTAAATTTAAAATATTTAAATTGAATTAAAATATCTTATTAATTAAAAAAATAATACAAGCATTACGTTAACACATTTTTCATATAAACATGTTATATTTTATAAACTAAAAAGATTAGCTAAAAGACTGACACTGATTTACAGTTTTGCAAATCTTACATTTTTGCTGTACTCGAAGATACCTGGGTTTTCATATCTGTATATTCAATCCATTGATATATATCATTTTGGTGGAAATACATGAAGAAAATTCAGCCTCACACTGTTACACAGTTGGAAAGGCAAGTATTTAAAGAGCCTTTTCAGATAATTGTGGATGTTTTTTTCTGATACTAAAACAAAACTTGACAAATAGTTTTTTAAAGGTTACAATTTCTTAAAGGTTGGTTGTAATGTGGAATTAGAAATCACATCAATGAATTTGTTGTTACATTAGAATGAATACTGTTACATTAGAATCCATTGGTCCATCTTGCACTTTGCATGGATCTTTTTCCTCACATGATTTTGTAATAGCATGAAGTGGTCATTTGGAAAATACTGGTTCACTGAATTATACAGATCTTCCAAACGGTGACATAGTTCAGTACATAATATAAAAAACTGCATTTTTAAAAAGATTTTTATTTATTCATGAGAGAGAGAGAGAGAGAGAGAGAGGCAGAGAATAGATAGGAGGAGAAGCAGGCTCCCTGCAGAGAGCTCGATGTGGGACTCGATCCCGGGACTCCAGATCACGCCCTGAGCCGAAGGCAGACGCTCAACTGCTGAGCCACCCAGGGGTTCCTATAAATTGCATTTGTTAATATCACACTAATCTCAACAGAAAAGTTTTTCTAGAGAGGGTGGGAAGGGCAGAGGAAGAAGGAGAGAGACAGAGAAAGAGAAAGAGAGAGAGAGAGAGAGAGAGTCTTGAGTAGGCTCCATGACCAGTGTGGAGCTCGACATGGGACTCCACCTCATGCCCCAGAGATCATGACCTGAGCTGAAATCAAGAGTCAGATGCTTTAACCAACTGAGCTACTCAGGTGCCCTAGAAAAGTCTTTAAGTATTAGTTAAAGGCATTAAGGTCATGGTAGCATATATACATTTCTCAAAATTCTAATTTTCATTTAGAAATTAAAATTCTATCATTGGCAAAGATACTGTCAGTTTTCTTTGAATTGGCAGGCTTGTTTTTGAGAACATGTACCAATTACCCAAGTCTGAATCACCAAAGATGGTGTTCAGTTGTTCTTTCAAGCAAAAATGCTAATCCATGAAGCAGTATGTGAGTGGCTCAGCTTTTGACTCAATCACACAAGTGCTTTTCTATGAGGTAGACACTATTTCCTATTATACAGCAAAGAAGCATAATCAATGGTTGAGATCTACTAGACTCAATAAGTTTTTTCATTAAAAATATTCATAAGTGAAACTGGCATCTTTTTATTTCTTATTGTCAACGAAGAATACAATTATTAGTACTATCTGGCTCCCCTGCCACGGTTCTCACTGTGGCTTCAGTAGTTTTACCCACCACTGCTTTTGCAACAGAAGTGCAAACATCAACACAGCAAAAAGGCAGAAGTAAAAATAGCTTTGACCTTGTGGACTCCCTGAATGGTCTCAGGGTTATCCAGCGACCTGTAGACCACACTTGGCTAAATGGCAACAAACATAGATTTTAGCACAATTTTTTTCTATTAAATTATTCTTTACGAAAAGTACTTCTTCTAAAGCAACAGGGAGGCATGTTCATCTAAGAATGTAATGTTACATATAAAGAAAATACTCAAATTAGAATAAAATTGCAAGGCATTGCTAATATCCCCAGCACAGACAGGCACCTCACTTAATATTCTGGACTTGACTCTCCGTTGCTGGGTTAATCTACCACTGTTTTTCCAATCAACTTGAGAACATTTATTTCAACTACTCTGGATCTTCATATCCCTAAGGTCCCTAAGGGATCTGAAGTGAGGGCTCCTTGTATAATACTTTCTCCTAATCTGAAGATAATTCTCCTGGGAGGCAACCTTTATCTGGTGGCTTAAAATTAAGTCAAGAAAACATCCTGTTTGCTCTTTCAATTTCCTAACCCTTAAAGATTCAGGTTCCTCTCTCATCTTGGAGCCAAGAAGAGAAAATGCTATGAAGTAGAATGATCTAGTTACTCCGTGCAAAACTATGATAGCCAATAGCATAAAGGAACAATTTTCCCTTCTATCCACATGACCAGCTTGTTATGGGCTAACATCCCCAAACAACCTGACCAGATCTTCCCCTCTTGATTAAAAATTTAAATGTGCTTACATGTCATCATGCTCACAGTTATGCACGAAAAATAAACAATCAAGACCCATGGTAACATTTATAGTCTCTCTCACGACAGGCCTGTTTATTAAAGGAACCATGCCCACTTTCCTCTTCCTGAAACATTCCCCAAAACAATTTGTGCTTTTTTTGTGTTCCTTCTCTCTGTTACTAGAACAGTGCTGGGTACCATAAAGAGCTAAAACCATACTAATCTTTTGACTTACATTGACCCCACTGTCCACTACTGGGATTCAGATAGTTAGGATAAAGGCCTTGTGGTTTTTCCAGGTTGTTCAGTACTGTTCGAATATTCATTACCTACAACAGAAAATGAAATGTTACTATGAAAATCTACAAAACAATTTTGGTGCCATTCTCCACTCTTTCTCCATTACATTTCTCCATGTTAGGGAAGAAGATTGATTTAAAAGAATTAGAACTACGAGGGTTGCCACCAGCTTACAAGAATATTCGCAGTAAGTGAATATAGGTCACACGGATCTGCCACATGCTGCAGAAGGAAGTGGGGATCTATCAGTGGATAAACAAAGTCATTATCCTCTTGGAATTTACTTTCTAGTGGGAGGAGACAGATAATAAGCACATAAATATATCAGATGGTGATAAATGCTATGAAAAGGTTATAGAGAACAGTGGGACAAGTGATGTGAGGTTGTGAGGTTACATTCTTAGGGAGGTCAGGGGAGCCTGATGGGAGAGGTTTGAGCAGAAACTTAAAGAGGCAAAGGAATAACCATGTGGAAAGCTGGAGGAAGAGCAACCGGGGCAGAGGGAGGTGCAAGCAGAGGTGCCCTGAGAGAAGGTTTTGGCAAGACTGCTGCTGAGGCTAGAGGTAAGGAAGAAAAGGAGAAAATGTCAGAGAGGAGACAGATAGCCAGGGCCCACATCATGAAAGCCTCATGGGCCAAAATGAGGGCTTATTTTATTCCATATGTGATGGGAAGTCACTGAAGTTTTGTGTTTTTGCGGGATCGGTGTGACTTAAGGGGACAGGAGAGGAAGCAGGATTCAGGTGGGTACAGCAGAGTCCAGGCAAGAGACGGTGGGTCCCGGGAAAGGGTGGCAGCAGGGTAACAGGATAGAGCCAAAGCATTTCCTGATGGAGTCAACCTCAGGTTTACCAAAAAGAGAGGAACCAGGATGACCTCAAGATCTGTGGTCTGAGCTACTGGGTAAACTGAGGTGGAATTTATCAATATAGTGAAGACTACAGTAGAAAAAGGTCTGGGGGTTGAGTCTGAGGCATTTTGAGCAGCAGCTGTCATCAGACCTCTTAGTGGAAAGGTTGGATACAGAATGGGGGACAGGTTGGGACTGGAACGATAAATTTGGAGTCAACAGCACATAAATAGTATGTGGAACCATGACACTGAATGAAATCATGTCGAGACTGACCACAAAAAGAAGAGGCTCAAGTTTGAGTCCTGAGGCTTTGTGATATTTAGAGCTTGGGGCACTGGGGAAGAACCAACAAAGAAGGCTGCGAAGGAGCACTCCACTGAGGAAGGAGGCAAACCAGGGTAGTACCGTACGCCTGCAGCCCTGTGCAGCATCTCATGGAGAAGGAAGTGACCACATGCTTCAGATGCTGAGAGGGTGAGGACAATGAGAGCTGAGAATGATCACCGGACCTGGCAACACAAAGCTCACTGGTCACCGAGACAGGTGTGGTGGGCAGAAAAGCCTGGCTGGAAAGTGTTCAAGAGTGGGGGACACAAGAAGAGGGGGTAACAGAGACAATTCTCTCAGGGAATTTTGCTATGAAGAGGAACTGCAAGTGGGACAAAAGCTGAGAGCAGAGTGGTGGGCGGAATATAGATTTACTCACATATCTATGGGTTGTTTCTTGAAAATTAGAAACAGATTCAATTTGTATTATACTCGAATTTGTATGATACTTTGAGTTTAAAAAGTCTTTCACATGGTCCATACAACACTATATATTTTTAGATCAGGAAAAAAAATATCAGAGAGGGAAAGTGACTTGCTCGAGGTCTAGAGAATCAGATGTGTACGCCACACTGTCTCATGCTGAGTTAGACGGAGCCATGGAAAGACTGTGGGGTTACAGTTTGGTAAAATGAAATGCATGTAACAAAACTTCCTGAAGAACTCTATTAAACTTGGTTATTCTTTTCCATATCTAATATTACTAAATCTTCCAGGAGAGGATATTGTTTCTCATTAAGTACAGCATTGCAGTGCAAGGTGTATTGGGGGATCTCACCTTTTCGGCAAAGATGGGGTTTCCTGATAAGTGGCTCAGGTGGAGAAACTCCAAATGCAGAGTTCCAAATTCTGCCAAAATACTGCTGCCTCCTGAGGCCCAGGGCCAGTTCCTTCCAATTCCACTAAAGAAGAGAAGAGAGTGAAGAGTTATGGGTCAGAACAATTCCGATTTTTGCAGGTTTAAATAGAAGTGAAAGAGACCGGTTCCAAATAATGGCATCTCAGCTAATAGTCTACTCTGGTTATTAAAAAATGTCCAGCATTGTTGTCTTTGGCTACCGGTTTCAGGCTTTGACTCTTACCTATAAACTGAAAATCAGTGTTGACATAAGTCAGAAAAAAGTTTCTATGTGCTTGATGTTGATGAACAAATACTTTGGAAAGTACAGGTGCCATATAGAGAGGCACACCCATTCTAAATAGAATATAAAACACACATCTCCCCTGCCCCAAATCCCCCATAAAGCCCTCCAATATTTTAATTAATTTCAGCCTGAGAGTCCATGCACTGTTATAGACATTCATATTATATTTACAATTTTTCTTTGATATAAGATAAATTTCAAAGATTCCTTGGTTATATACTCATTCTCTCTGTCAAGCCTTCTCTCCACTTACTAGGCTTTCTTTTGTTTTCCTTCACACAATTTTCTAAGTATATTATCCAGGGCACTCACTTATCCTGTGACCCATTTAATCTATGTTCAAGAATTTTAACAGAACTATATGATTCAAATATGAAAGGGATCAAAAGGCATGAGTTGCAAAAATTATTGCCTCATCACAGAGAAATGGTTTTTAAAGAGTTGGTCTTACACGTCCACACACACAACTACACATAAAGTGGCTTTTGAGCCACGGTCATACTCTTGGGTTCAGTTTACTTTTGGAGAGCCATTTAAAACGTCAGGAATTAACGTGATAACTGAAATAAAGAATAAAGTCAAGGATCTGACTGGTAAGTTCCCTTGCAGAAAGCTGAAAACCAACATTTTGGTTTTATTTCAGATGCACATTTATTGCATTCCTCTCATTTGCCAGGGACCCTGCATGGCTCTGGGTTCCAAGGATGATTACAATGAACAAATCACTCTTTTCTTAAAGACTTATAGTGCAGTGTGAGAGAGTACCCTAAGCAGCGATAATTCCAATTAAATATGGTTAAGTGCCAAGATAAGTAAACATGTGAAAGGGTCTCTGAGCACCTAGGGCCAGGACATGTAATCCTACACGGTGGAGGGCACAGAAGGCTTCTGCAAGGAGCAGACTCCTGAGTTGATTGTTGAAGAATGAATATGAATTAGTGAGGGAAGAATGATGAGAGGGAGCATCTGGATATTGAGAGTACACAGAAGGGACAGCCAGGATCTAGAAGAACCTCCTGATACTGCTGAGTGGAGGGAAGCAGGGTGGCTGGAGAGAAGACTCTAAGGATCAATTGGGGGCAGGTCTTGGAGGCTTGTGGATTTCTCACTTTCTTCCCTTTCCAAGTTGGCTCTCTTTGAACACTGCTCTTGGTGTCCCTAGATTTTCTTCCCTGTTTGTTTTTTGCATTAGATCATTCACATCTCTTTTTAGCTGTCCTAACTTCTGCTCAGGAATGTGTAAGAAAAGGAAAACAACGAGGACAACTGGTCTCTAAAAATCTAGATTGGCCTCACTCTTCTTCTGTTGCTTTTGAGAGTAAAACCTAGATGTTTATCTTCAAACATAGATTTGTAGTAAATATAATAAAAAAGTAAACAGAAATAAAGGAGATTTGAAAATCACATATTCATTTGTCTTTAAAAATGTCTTATATTTCTTCCATTCTGGGAAGGTTAATCAGGATTTATTTTCATGGTTGGCTTAGATGAAAGGAATAGCCAATCATCCAAATAGGATGAACAACTACTTTCAAATTTTATTAACATATGGCAAGTGCACATGGTAATTGGTCATCAATTTGTTGTCAAGACACATTTCTTTTTGTTCCAACCATTCTCTCACTGACCAAAGTCAATAAACCTAATTAGGCAAAACTAAAAATTTCTATGTTCTAGAGAAGCTACTAAAATCAAAGTCACAATACCAAAGTAAGAGGGAATGACTTTGTCCTGGAAAAGGAAGAGGATGGTGTGCTAAGAACCCACCTAGTTTCCAGATCTTCAAAGACCAGTTCTTTTCAATTCAGGGTATGAGAGTGTGGTGGTACACTGAGATGAGAAACTCAAGTAATATAATGTACCAAAATAAAATTCAAATTACTTTTGTATTCATGCATTTGTTCCTTGCTATTAATGTGGTTAATTAAGAGAAAACCAGAGATACACTGGAAAAAATTTCAATATATTAAAAAATTAAGATTTAAAAGGGTTATATATGTATTCTTTCTTTCTCCTTTGGACCCATTCATATCAGAAGGAAAACAGCATACTTTTCTATCACTGTTTAATTACATAGGGAGCAAGAACAGTAAATGCACTAGCAAAGGATATATCCTGCTAACAGAAAGCTGAGTTGAGAATGCATGGTATGTTTATATGAAAGAACGGCTTTGGTTACCATTTTTGCAACCTACAGAATTAATGTATTTCAGTAAAAGTGTAAGATCGATAGTTGTGCTAGCTCTCAAACAGAAATGAGAGAAGGGTTCCAAGAAGTCAGAGAGGCCACTGTTATATCTAGATATTTAATAAGGTCATTATCCTTTTCTTAGGCAAAGCTGCAATGACTAGAGGTTAGTCTGGGGGAGGGCTTGGGGCACACGCCATAGGCCATGCCAGCTAAATTACGTGTGTATTAGGGGGAAATGGCTACCTGTTTGCATGGCACATGTGCAGTGAATCAGAACCAGTTTTGGACACTCATAGAATGATTCCTACAGTCTTTTTGTCTCTAAATTCTAAAAGTCTATTGAGGAACCCATATATTTGTGTCGCTCTAATTTCTAAACTGATACATTCAGACACTGGGCATCTGACATCAAAATGATGGTAAGTGAGTACAGAACAGAGTTCTGTTCCTTTGGTCTGGGGGTCAGGATGCCCTTGGCATCCCATGATACCAAATGCTAAAGGTTTCTAGACCTCTGGGTCAAGATCAATCTCATTTGAGAGAGTAGGGGATTTAAATCGTTTTCAACTTCAGTTCTGTTATCATGATATTTTAAAGGTAGTCATGGTGTTCTTTATTTTTTCTTTACCTATTTTACAAACACTAATACTTTAGAAAAATATTTTAAAAATAACAGTTCGTGTTCAGAAACCATTAGTTCCATCAGGCAGGCATAAAAGGGAAGAATATTTAAATATTCCCAATCTTGTTACAATGATTGCTTTTTAAGCCAAAATGATGAGTCAGCATATGGAAATGTATACACAAAAAGGCAATTAACGTGATTTGGGAAACTGCCAAGTGTGTGGTTCAAAGGATCCTGAAGCAGAACTTCAAACTTTTGTATCACTCTAATTTCACTTATTTCTGTTTCCTCCAATCCTCAGTTCTTCCATTTTAAATTGGAGTATTATTTAATACATATCTTTCAACTTTTAATTTAAATTTTCAGTATTCTACAAAGGTAATAATTCTTTGAAGATAAAACATCACAACAAAAAATAACTGATTTTGGCAAGTGCAACTAGAAACATGTCTTTAAAAGACTGAGTCACTATGATTCTTTTGAAAATGAAAAATACTATTTGGTTGCTTTAGAGAATATAACTTGAACGTAGTTCTTTAGCAGTAGTAATATACTTTCACATCCTACTACACTCAAAAACAAGAAGATATAATTATTTACTGACCTCATAGCTCTGATTAGCAATGGGCATTATGCTTTTTTTTTTTTTTTTTTTTTAAATTTATTTATGATAGTCACAGAGAGAGAGAGAGAGAGAGAGGCAGAGACACAGGCGGAGGGAGAAGCAGGCTCCATGCACGGGGAGCCTGATGTGGGATTCGATCCCGGGTCTCCAGGATCGCGCCCTGAGCCAAAGGCAGGCGCCAAACCGCTGCGCCACCCAGGGATCCCTGCTTTTTTTTTTCTTTTCCTAGGAATGGTTAGTAACACCAGAGAAAGGAATTACCTTACTAACATTGCTATTCTACTCATGTTTAAATCTCATGGGAGAGCTGCTACCTCCTCCTAGAGCTTCTAATAATCAAGTAGCTGGAAAGTTATTCAGGATTGATGGTATATTCCTTCAAAATAATCTTAAACCAAGGTACCCACAATGAAAGGTTATAGACGCTGTCCAGATACAATTTGGATCATTAAGAAATACGTCTGGCCAGTTAGCATAATCAAACACAACAAATAAAGAATTTACAGAACTGAAACAATTCTAAAAAATTGTCAGATGAATATATAAACAAAGCATTAAACAGTTATATAGTCTTGATTCGCTATGATTTTCAGTTTATTCTTTTTTGCTGCTTGCTTCTTTATGCAAAATGGGAAATGGGCCAATAAACAATTTTCTTGAGGATTCTTGTCTGAGTAATTTCTGAAGAGCTGATCAGTAAACAAACGCCTTTCAAGTTCAAAGTTCAAAACACAGGCTACTCCTTGGGGCTATGGAATTAACAAGTTTTGGGAGAAAAAAATTCCCCACATCCTGTATATTATGGTAAAACCTTACTGACATATGCAAATTAGGGGGCGCATAGGGATATTTAATTCAAAAGAGCAGATAATCCAATATTATTCCTTTTGGATTTTAGCACAAATTAGGAAAGAATAATTACAAAGTTCATGAACGACTGTTTCATTTTAACTGTATTTCCCAAGTGAGTTGATTTTGAGATTAAGCAATTTCAGCTTCACTTACTACCAATGCCTCCTTCCTGAACAGATTCACACAATGCTGATCTTTCAAGTTTGTAGTCTGAGACTTCAGTGAGAGTGGGACTAATAATTTCAGGGGCTGGCATTCTAGGACGAGTCAAGATTCTATTATAGCTCAACTATAGAAGATTCCATTGGGGAGGACTACTTCCCCAAGAGCCATCTACAGGGAAATGGTACTGAGGGGAGCCATTTGACTAATTCACAACCCATGGTTTACTGCTTCTGAACAGCAGCATGTGGGTTAAATCTCTAAAGAATTTCCACACTTAATTTTTTGAACCAATGGCTAAAATAATATTTTAAAATTAGCTACCTTGCTTCGCCTTATGGGTAGTTATTTTAGACAGAATTGAAACTAAATACTCATTATTTTAGTTATTCTGACAATACTGCAGTCCCTGTACTTAACTATCTACTAGGATTAGAGGAGAAGTTGGGGTTTGCAAAAATATAAATGGTGAGAAGCCCTCTCTAATTCCATAAATAATCTGCTCCACAGGTCCAAAGATGCTAAAATTCTGTTTTCCATCTGTCCTTTGGGTAAGATTTCCTTGCTAGCCATTATCAACAGACTGCAAATAAGTTGAGTGCAGTTTCTGCCTAGTTATTGGGCAAACTGGGATATCCTATTATTAAGTTTGGGGAACACTCTGAAGAGGCTAGTAGTACTGATTAGAAAGCATTAGAATGCATTTAAAATTTGTGGGCATGCACACACATTTACTCTATTGTATTAAGAAAAAAAAAAGGAATTATATTCTACATCTTCTTTTAAGCGTATATCATATTTTTCATGGACATTTCCCATACTGATCAATGTACATTGTTGTTGAGTGAAGATACTTGACTGAATGGATATTGAGGTGACCCTTGAACAATATAGGGGTTAAGGGTGTTGACTATGCTGTTGAAAATCCATGTATAACTTTTGATTCCTGTAACTTAAATACTAATAGTGTACTATTGACTGGAAGCCTTATCAATAACATAAACAACTAATACATATTTTGTGTGTTATATGTATTATATACTGTATTCTTATGATAAAGTAAGCTAGAGAAAAGAAAATGTCAAGAAAACCATTAGGAGGAGAAAATACATTTATAGTACTATACTGTATATACTGGAAAAAGCTCCACACATAATAGACCCACACAGTTCAAACCTATGTTGTTCAAGAGTCAACTGTATTCTATTTATTTAAATGTACATTTATTGATAGACATTGAAACCAATTTATTTTTCATTTACTCTTTGCCACTGTAAACAATTTGGGGGTAAGTCTACCTTTTTTTTTTTTTAAAGCTAACTAATTTTCATGCAAACATGTCTATATAGATTTCAACTGGAAGATGTTAATTTAATTGTCTAAACTGATAATGAGGATGGATTTGGGAATGTGTATTGGAGGCATAAATGTCTACTGTTTATAGAGCTATTTCTTAATGGTGTGGACCTATTATATCTTGCCACATTTGGTAGCCTCTAGAATCTTAGGATATCTGCATTTCATCTGCTATAAATCATTGCATTAAGTCCTTTAAAACTGAGGAAGGAGGAACCACAAACAAGCATTTATATCCAGACACTTTTCTAATAAACCTTAGGATGGAATAGGAGCATACTGTATTCCATCTTCAGAAATGGTAACTCATTGATATTAATTTGTCAGACATTTTAGACACAATTGTTTCATTACTTTAACATATATCATCACTCTAAGACATGACTTTAGACCTGAGATTACAGTGAAATTTGGCTATGTTTATCCATCTGACTTTCATTCTATGGGTCTATGGGTCCATGGGTCATCTATGGATCAAGATAAATGAAATCAGCACAGATTCCAGGCTTTTAATTCTTCAAATTCTGTTCTTCAGTCTCTTTCTGTAACCAGAATGGCCAGGATTGTTCCCTTCTAGATTCTAAGATCCTCACGGACAAAGATTCTGCTTTATACACTAAAAGTCTAATCCCAAAGTCTAAGTTGGTACTAAGAAACAAAAAGTGTTTAACACATGCTTCACTTAATAAAATTAAAAAAATAATGAAAGGTCTATGTCATTGGCTCCTACCCTTAAATTTATAGCTCAATAATATAATCCTTATATTTAGCATTACCATACACAAGCCTTTTTATAGCCAATCTAAGAAAAACTTCCTTTCTAGGCTGATAGTTTTCTATCACAAACTTGAATTATTCTGAAGTTGTGATTTCTAGTTGAGATATGGTGAAATGAGGAAAAGAAGAACAGGGTGGTTAACAATTACGAAGGCTAAATTTTATTCTATTTAAATGATCATCTTTGATTCCAATTTACTTCCTTCCTAGTTTTGTGATGTTAAGGTTTTCCTTTTTAAATAAAGTAATGATGCTAATAGGTAGGGTACTGTTTTGTTTTGCTTTTTTGATAAAATGAAAACATTGGTAATCTAAAGCCAGCCTCATAATAATTAGGGCAATTTTATGTGGCCCGTGAAAGCTAAAAGCCTGGCACCATTGGTCTTAAGACACAGCTGAAGCTATACAACAATTACTATTGGAAAGAGCAGTTCACTATCAATTATGCCAAAACTAATGTTAGTTTTTGGCAGAAATTCTGCGATATAAGAGGATAATATTAAATGATTTTGTTCAACAGGTTAAAACATAAGTACTCTGGGGGTACAACTTGCCAAAGTCCAGTAAGATTGAGCCAGTTAACCATAATTTATTCAGCGCTTTCCATGTGCCAGATACTGTGCAATGCAAACATCAAACACTATAGGAAACACACTAAAGTTTTTTTAGATGTCAAATATTTTATTGAACTCAATTAAGAAAGGAACTAGTAAGATAATAAAACAAAGAGCATTTGAGAAATTAGTTGTTTTAGGCAATGCTAGGAATACCTTTCTAGCCAGCTATAACACTAAATCATGTCCAACAGCATCACAAATTGTAACTTTTGGATTATCTTTTCCACCAGACAAATTATTCGCAACTCTATAAAATCTATATTTCATCAAAATTCCACAATTTAACATGTAACCTCACTAGTTCTAGGACCTTTAATCAACAGTATATAAGGATTTGAATTAAATCCAATTCCCTAGATAATCTTTTACTGTAACATGACTTGATAGCATACCCACCTTTTTGCCTTATTATCAAATTTCAGATAACTTTTCTCTGAAGGCATAGTATATATAAATAAGAGTTCTGGGGGTGATAATGATTTCATCTGGAATACAGGTTTAGAAAAGGAACATTGAAATAAAAATTCTGGGGCAGCCTGGGTGGCTCAGCGGTTTAGCGCCGCCTTCAGCCCAGGGCCTGATCCTGGAAACTGGGATCTAGTCCCACGTCGGGCTCCCTGCATGGAGCTGCTTCTCCCTCTGCCTGTGTCTCTGCCTCTCTCTCTCTCTCTCTCTCTCTCTCTCTCTGTCTCTCTCTCTGTATGTGTCTCTCATGAATAAATAAATAAAATAAAAAAAAAGAAACAAAAATCCTCAACTTACTAAAGAACCACCTGACTTTGGAGTTGAAATAATCAACGGGATTTTTCAGTGAGTATGTGTGGAGTACCTAGAGATTGCTGAAATCTTATCCTTGCAGCATCATACTGGTCAGGATGGCTTGCTCTGAAATTTTGGAGGGTTGGGATATCAACTGCAACTCAGTTAAATTTTTGTTTACACACCTGAGTAGAAGCAAAACAATTTTTGGAGAACCATTTCTGTTTTTCCTTTGGGCATTATTCAGAAGTCTTCAGCAAAGAAATCAAGTGGGTCTAATTAAATTTTTATGAAAGAATGTGGATTCATTCTGACTGGTATATGAAGTACATTGATATTTCATTACCAAGCTCCACAGATCCTCACTGTAGGTCTTTTCCAGATATTAAATTACTGGGGAGTAACTGGGAAAGATTCATTCCCTGATGCTTACTTCATAAATTAGTTATCACTACAGAGTGGGCAATAGATTGTTTTTAAAGTAAAAAAAAAAATTGCTTAATTAAGGAACCTGCAGTGGGAAAATGCAGCTAAATGCTGCAAATGCTATTCAAATTCCCAATGATGAATTAACAGGGAGAAAGTTCAAGAAAATAGATGATGTTCAGGTGATCAGGGCCAATAATTAGTGTGTTCTTTTAGGCTCCATTATGTAAATTCAGATGTTTCTTTGAACATGTAATGCAACTCTAACCAACCAAAAGAAATTCTGGTTGAGTAAACCACCTTATAATTTAAAATGGTAGTTTTTCTTGGTTTTGAATTTTTACGTAAGAAGTATCACACAAACAAAGATATGTGCATAGCTTGTAAGAACAAATAGATTCAGGGATTACTCTGAATGGATGCTGGAGAATAAAGCTATCCAACTACTTCATTCTCATTTTCCTGCCTTCTGCCTGCAACTTATGGTTTAGAGGCTGTGGAATACGGTGTTATGAAACAGTTTGGCAACTAAAGTCTTAAGAATATAAAGAAGAAAAAGTCATGACAAGGGAATGAAGAGGTCAGTGAGAATAGAGAGGAAGAGTACCAATGTTGAGGAAGACCCAGCAGTAGAGATAGGTATCCTTCTCAACAGAGCATGGGCCACTGCAGTTGAAATCAGCAACTCTTCTGTTTGGTCTTCGGTGACATCTTTACATAAATATAGTCAATGCTAAAGGATTGTCTGTGTATAATTAGCTATCTGTTGCCTTGTGACATCTTCTCTGTTATTTAACTTTTTATATGCTTTAGCTTATTTCCTTAACTGGAGAATAAGATGTAAAGGCAGAGATATAATTCTGTTTCTTTATTGCCACCCCCACTCCCAAGATAGTTACACAGGTATTATAATTTGATGATTGTTGCATTTATATGGCTCAGCAACAAATCCATTTCTAACATTACTGTAATCCATATGTTTTCTATAAAATTTGGTTATTACTCTAAGCAAGGTTTATAACTCATAAATTATTTTATATGTAGTCATACTTTTATGTTTAACTTTAACTTGCATGTTTATATGTTTGAGCAATTAAGATTCTTTATACTATAGAAAAAAGATACTGAAAAATATAACTGAACTAATTTTTATGAAGTGAGAATAATCAAAATGGACAGTTTACATAATCTGAACTTTGGGGTAGCCTTCTATTGTTGATATTAACATTTAGCAACGTTTTAAAATATTAAGTAAATGGTTCGAGGAACTTCAGTAGTAAAACTACCTATTATCTGGAAGAAATATTCAAAATGTAGGAGTATTGGCAGATATTAACTATAGCTTTTTAAAAATCTTTATTTAATGTGTTAGCTAGGTAAAATGCAAAAATGAAAATGTCAAAATAGTACTTTGAAATTGGAAGTGATAATCATCCATTTTACCTGTAAGAAAAAGGAAGAGAAAAAAAAAAAAAAAACCCTTTCTTTACCTCTGGCTAATGGACTCTGGTTTTACACTGCAGTGGGTCTGGTGCTGGCCCAGAAAATTTTGTGTAGTAATTCGGCCCCAAACACTGGTGTTCTTAAACTTATTGAAGATGGGGTTTGGTGATGTCATTAAAAGAATCTCTGAGAGCAGAGGAATCTGGGATGGAAAGGGAGAGGCTTCACTTAGGACAAATTAGTCTAAGCCTAAGCACGACCAAGTAAGACCAGACTTTCCAGATAGATCTGGTCTGAAATGAATTGTTGTGAAATAAAGCAATGAACTAGAAAGAGGATTCCAAGGTTTTATGGACTGAGGCCACTCTTGGTGCAAAATAAATCTCACAGCTTTGATCAGTGCTGTCTTGTTCCTTGAATGCCAATATAAGAACAATAACAACGTTCCTGGGCTCTGCCCACCCTCCATTCAAAATGAAAATGTTCCCTTGGGGAAAATGAACATTCTTGGAATTTAAGATTACCTACTTCAGTTAATAGTAGAATGCCAGTGTGAAAAATGGCATGATTATCCTGTAATGTGAAGCGCTAAGAAGAAAATAAAACAGTATGATGTGATGAATCTGACACAGAATTTCTTAAGATGGGCTCATTGGAAAGGCTAAGAGAAGATTTTCAAGCTGACAACAGCAAGATAAAATGAGCCCATCCATAAAGACCTGGGAGTGGCCCCTGAAAGTGCCCTAAGTTAGGCAGGACTCTGCAAGATATGCACACAGGAGGCTGGCTGTGTGGCTGAGGGACAGTCAGTGAGGGGACTCTAGTCGGGGACACTAGCAAGCTGATAAAGGCATCTGTAAGGCCAGGGCAAACGTTTGGATTTAAGTACAATGGAAAGTTCTCTAGGGTTTTACAGTAGAAGATGATGATATCTGATTTGCATTTTTAGAGTTCACACTGGACACCATGGGAAGAACAAATATGAGATGAGATCAAGACTGGAAGTAAGCAAGCAAACAGGTATTCAGACAAGAAACAGATGATTGTGGCCTGGACTAGGTGCTAATAGACGGGCAGATGAGGAGGGATTTGGGCTCTGTCTGGAGGTAAGAATTATCAGAAGAACTGATTTGGGGATGAGGGAAGACAGGAATCAAGGATGATTTTTAGTTTTCTTGGCTTTCGCAGCTGGGTGGGTACTGGTGCCATTTAAGAAGATGGGAAAGAGGCAGGAAAAGGCATGACAAAGAAAAGCAGGGGTTCTGTTTTTCTGATTTGGCTAGAGTAGCCATCGTTCATGATTACAAGGAAAAAGACAGATCTGATCATTTTAATTTTCCTTTTCCATAGCTTTTTAGAAAGATCAGTTTATTCTCTATGAGAAACTTTTCTTTTGCAATGGCTTTTCTGAAATTATTTTAAGGTTATGAAAATAACGCGAATTGCAAAAATGTGAAAAAAATACAAAAGATCATGCGATGTAAATGAATCTCTCTTCCTCCAGATCCTACTATTATTTCTGAATAAACATCATCAATAATTTACTGGACTCTCTCCTGAAACTTCCTAGTGCATGATTGCTAGATGAAATTTTTAAAAACATAAGCAGAAGTATACTCTACATGGTACTGTATCCTGTGTTTCATGAAAAAAGTAAAGTATTTAGTTGTTTTGCCTCATTCTAGTTGCACAGTATCCCAGTGTGTGTGTGGGGTACAGTGACTTAATCATTTTTTGGGTTTCAAGTTTTACTATTAAAAACAATGGTGCACATTCATGAGTTGGTTTCCAGAGTAAATCCTACAAGAGGAATTTCCAGGTGATAAAGTATGCATTTAAATTGAATAAACATCTCTCAATTACCTTCTAAAGGGTTTGCCTCAATTCATATTCCTTCCAATTATGTGTGAGAATATCCTAGCTGCTAACTCTGGGTATTTATCAAATTTTAAAACTTGGGGGCAGGGTGATGAGTGAAATAACTGAAGGGGATTAAGAGATACAAAGTCCCACTTACAAAATAAATAAGTCATAGAGACGAGAAGTACAGCCTAGGGAATGCAGTCAATAGGACTGTAAAAACATCGTTTGGTGACAGATAACTACATAGGCCAAGATGAGCACTGAGAAATGTATAGAATTGTTGAGTCATTATATTATACACCTAAAAGTAATATAACATTGCATGTTAGTTATACTTCAATAAACAAATAATATGTAACACATAAGTTTTTTAAAAACTTGGTAATCTGCTAGGTAAAAAATAACATCTCAATGCTATTTTAATTTGCATTTTTCTTTGTGAGCTTCTGATGTTCAATGGCCAATGCAGATCTTTTCTGGGAAGCATGTTTATGAACTTGTCTCATTTATGTATTGGTGTTATTGTCTCTCCCACTCTATTATTTTTCTATAAATTAAAAAAATACATGAAATTTGTACAAATTTAAAAATGAATTTTAAAAAGTGCATACTATTATGAGGGAAAATGAGTGGGAAAAATTAGAGAGGGTGACAAAACACGAGACTCCTAACTCTGGGAAACGAACAAGGGGTAGTGGAAGGGGAGGTGGGCGGGGTTTGGGGTGACTGGGTGACGGGTACTGAGGAGGGCACTTGATGGGATGAGCTCTGGGTGTTATACTATATGCTGGCAAACAGAACTTCAATAAAAAAAAAAGAAACAATGGAAACAGGCAGTGAGAAAAAGCTAATTTTATATTCCTACTCCCCTATAAGGTCTCCCACTTGCCAATCCTAGTTAGCCACTGTTCTCAATTACATGCATACAAACAAACATATAGGTATGTGCATATATCGAGGATTTGTTCTTTTCAGTAAGACAGGATTGCATTATGTACCTTACTTTGCAAGGCACTTGCCTCAATTAGTAGCTCATCACAGACATCTTTCTAGGATAATAATTTTTAACAGCTGCATAATAATATTCCATAAAATGGATAATCACATTTAATTAAATCAGTCCTCTATTGACAAACAGGTAGACCTCTCTAATTTTTAAATACTATAATCATGCTACATTAACCATACTTATAAGTAAAGCTCTTAGAAAGAGGTTTTTATACATTAAGAAAACTTGCCACCTTTTATCTATCATGTGTTTTGCAATTTTTTCCAAGTTACTGTCTTTTAATTTTAGCCATTTTTTTCTTTTTTTTTTCTTCTTTTTTTTTTTTGTGTGTGTGTCTACTAATTTTTATTTGGTAGGAATTTCCATTTTTTCCCCTATATATGTCCTGGGTTTCGTGCTCTATTTGGAAAGTATTCTCCCTTTACCCAAGAGTATGTTTTAAAAATTGTGAAAATCTGAGCAGTATCTTCTTTAAATGGATTTAACAGTGAAAATCACAGTATTATTTTATTTTAGTATTTTGTATTTCTAAACTATAAATATTTTTGTTTCAAATATCATTTATCACTTTAAAAAATTATATAGGCTCTCCTATTTAGTAGCTCAGTTCATTACAGCTAATGAATACCTGAGTATTCTAAACTTAAGTTCTCTCTTAGTATTTCTTTTTCTTTTTTTTTTTAAAGCTCTTATTTTCAAGTAACCTCTACACCCAGTATGGGAATTGAACTCTTAACCCTGAGATCTAGAGTTGCACGTTACTGACTCAGCCAGCCAGGCATTCCATTAGGATTTCTCTCTCTCTCTCTCTCTCTGTCTCTTTTTGATCTTACTGCAAAACTTTACTGATTTATTTCTTCCCTATAGAGATTTAGTAGTTTCATTAACATCTCCTAATTAAAAGAGGAGAAAAAAGATTGCATTTAGTCAACAATTGACAACACTTTGAAGAATTCTGACAACAGAGAGGCTATAGGTAAATGAAAGAATGGGCAAGATCATCTTTAAACATTATTTACGCATTTAGAGAATTTTGAGGTGTGACCTTGGGCAAGTCCCTTAAACTCTCTAAGGCAGCAATCTTTTGATCTTTAAAACAAAGTAATACTTGTACAACGAACCTCATGGGATTTTCACAGGATCAAATGGGATAATACACATGAAAATGCTTTGAAACTATAAAGAGGTTAGCCGAAGAAAGTATTTTTATCTTTGCATTAAGCAACTGACATTTAGCTAACCAAAAGAAATCTGGTTTGGGGTTTTTCTCTTCAATTTTAGAGATGTCTATTCAATAAAAATAAATTCACCAAATGTTCACTTGGAGATAGAAATTATAACACAAGTAATAATGAAACAACGTAAGGCTTTCCCAAGAGTTAAAAATATAACAAATTGCTACTGTTAACAGCCAACTTTCTTATAGCAATTTAATTGCTGTTCAACTATCAAATATGTAGCACTTCAAGAATCTCTTACATGTCTTACAAGTAGTCTAGAAAAAGGTAGTTTAAAAAATATTTCTAGTAGTAAGAGACAGCTGCACAGACCAATGACATTTAATATGCATTAATTAGGAAGAGTATAAAAATCCTGTCCAGTGACTTTTTTTTCCTGTCCACAGGTACAAAATCTTAATCTGTTCTGGACAGGTGCAGTATACCCTTTCTGCAAGGTAGCTAAATAATTAATTATGAGTCCTTAATGAATCATCATTTAAAAAATCCATCTACTTATGAATATTCATATGCATAGGAAATTAGCAAAGATTATTCTCTCAAATTATCTTCTTCCAAAACAGGACTTTTGCCACAAAACTCATTTAGGATGATTTTTAAAAGCCTACTACAGGAATCTTTCTTGGGCCAGACTTGCTCATAATGCAATTACCTTACTATAGATAATATGTAATGCTTATAAAGGATATTGTGATTTCCTTAGCTGCTGATCCAATCAACTGTGCATCAATGGGTTGTTAAACCCAAAGAAAGTTTAAAGCTTTATTCTAAAGGGTAAAGATTTGATAACTCAGGAAGTTTGAAGAGATGTGTAATATACATTTTAAAAAATTAATCTAAACTTTGGGTGCCTGGGTGGTTCAGTTGGTTAAGTGATTAATTGACTCTTGGTTTGGGCTCAGGTCATGATTTCTCAGTCATGAGATCCAGCCTGTGATGGGTTCCATCTCCCTGAGCATGAAGCCTATTTAAGATTCTCTCCTCTCCCACCACCCCGAGTACACTTGTGCAAAGACACATGTGTGTGCTCTCTCTCTCAGAAAAAAAACAAAAACAAAAACAAAAACTAATCTGAACTTTAATTAAAATTAGTTTCACATAATGTCTTGTTTGCAGGCAAAAAGGTTTAAATTTCATTTTTGTTAGAATTACCTATAAATAAATGAAGCAATGTAACCAATGTCAAAAATAATAGTTCTTCATAGACTTATTAGTATTTCATACTTTAAAAATACTCATGAGGGGGTGCCTGGGTGGCTCAGTCAGTTGGGTAACCAATTCTTGGTTTCAGCTCAGGTTGTGGTCTCATAGGTTATGAGCCCCACGTCAGGCTCTTGCTCAGTGAGGAGTCTGCTTGAGATTCTCTTTCTCTGCCCCTCTCCCTGTACATTCTGTCATAAACCAATCAATCAATCAATAATCAATCAATCATTAAAAAAATACCCTTTTGGTACCTCCTTTAAATGAGGCATGGCAGATAGGCAGTGTTTATATATAATGCACTTAATCCTTACAATAACCATGTGGGTAGTATTATCTGTTTACCAAAAGAAACTGAGATTCAGCAAGGGTCAGTGACTTGCCTAAGGTTTTCAGTTAAGGGACAGGGACAGGATAATTCCATAGGGTCTGATTATTTTTATAGTGTATGGGTCACTCATTTCATATACTATATCACGTTATTTTTCATGCTCCTATATATGTTAGGGGTTAACTAATTTCTGGATTCTAGGAGGCTAGGAGAGCAAAAAGAATTTATTAGCAGTGCACCTGAGATATTACCAGTCTTATTTGAAACAACATATTTTTTAAAAGAATAATATATATAGAATAAATTCAAAATATACTTTTTTCTTTAAGATAAAAATCCCCAGGGCAAACATGATACAAAGGGATAAAAAGAAAAATAATTCTGATATGTTGTAACTAAAACAAGTTCTGTTTTTTAATGCCCCAACAATAAACTCTAAATGTCCAGGTCAGTAGTAGTTACTAGAGCCACAAGCCCAACACTTTATCAAAATCAGAGTCTTCTGAACATAAAAAAAATTTCTAATTTTTAAGGATCAAATTCTTAAAGGCCATATTTTCTCTTTCTCAACATATATATTTTTATTGTACATAAAATATCTCAAAATATTAAAAAGCATAAAAATCAAGTTTACTCCAATTCCTGTCCTATCCTTTTTTTTCCTATTCTTTCTTTTTCACAGGTAACCACTATCATTTGTTTATTCTCATTCCAAAGATAATTTTTTATGTATACTACAAATATGAATAAATATCAAATAAACTCTTTTTACATAAATAGCAGACTAAACAGTGTTAAAACTATATTCTTGTTTCAGGTCTAGAATGTTCAGACTCATCTTTTAAAACCTTATTTCTAATAGAAAAATTAAAACATGTAAGATACAGCAAAAGTTCAGTAAGCATCTAGATTTACTCATATATTCACCACCTAGATTTAACTACTATTAATATTTATATTGCCATATTTACTTCACCTCTCTACTTGTAAGCATATTAGTATTCTTTTGGGGAATTATTATAATAAAATCATAGACATTAAGCTATTAAATATTTCAGCATTCATTTCTAAAAAGTAGAGATACTTTCTTATATGACCATAATATCCTATGATGCCAAAGGAAATTAATAATTTCTTCAAATCATCTACTGTCTACTGCTCAAGTTTCGCCAACTAACCTCAAAATGTGAAGAACCATTACTTTTTACAGAGCTCTTTTGGCTACAGTACTGCCAGCATAAGAGAAATATTATAGCTTTTATCTAATATGGAAAGTTTACAGTATTTATTTTTAAATTGTGGTGGTGTTGTCATCTTATTTGTATTAGTGCCTTTCACCTCTATCCAAAAGCAAAAACAAAGAAGAAATAACAACTGCCTAAATAAGCTTCATTTTGACATTTGCCTAGGAACCCCCCCCCTTTTTTTTTTTTTACCATGACTTGCCCTCCACAGTTTTACATGCACAGAATCGCCAGGATTCTCCCCTCATCTTATTATTCAAAAGGAAGGGAAATCAGTTGTGGTGATGGTTGCACAACTCTGTGAATACACTAAAACCACTGAGTTTTACACTGTAAGTGGGTAAATGGTATGGTATGTGAATTATATCTTAATAAAGCAGTTTTTTAAAAAAGAGGAGGGAGGGAACAAAAACTCATTCTAAAATGTGATCTAACGAAATTAGTTTCCTAAAGTAGAATTTAAAAGTTTTCTTTGTATTCTTGCTAATAAAATAAAAGCCCAATAATTAAATTAAATAAATGAAAGCTCCTACTCATTCTACTCTTTTGATTATGTAACCATACTACAATTCTGACTTTTGCTAATACAAGCACAGTATATGGAGACAAAAGGATAAATCAGAAATAACCTCTTTCTGCTTTATAAAAACCAGATAACTCTTTTAAGAAGCAAAAAGAAAAGTTACGTGACTTGAAGGGAAGTAAGTAATCTCATTTTACAGGTAGCACTGACAGCTAGTACAAGCATTCTGTAGGGAAGTTTGGCAAAATGGATCAAAAATATTAATAATAGTCACATAAGGTAATTTAAAAATTCCAATTCCAGAAATTCATCCTAAAGAAGTAATTATAAGTTTATCCCCAAGTATAAATATTTACATCCCCAAGTAAATACCTGGCTTGTGCATTCAAGTCCTATATATACTAGTCTAAGACTATAAAAACTACTTGGCTCTCTCTCTCTCTCTCTTTTTTTTTTAAAGATTTATTTATTTATGAGAGATACAGAGAGAGAGAGAGGCAGAGAAAGAAGCAGAGGGAGAAGCAGGCTCCCTGCAAGGAGCCCGATGTGGGACTCGATCCTGGATCCTAGAGGTAGATGTCCTGAGCCGAAGTAGATGTTCAACCGCTGAGCCACCTAGGCATCCCATTACTTGGCTCTCTAATAAGAGAAAGGGTGAAACCTTATGCCCACTTAGAAGATCCAATAGTATGCGGCCATTAAAAATCATATTGTAAGAAAGTGCTTAATAACATGAATAATTCTTTATAATATTTTTGTAAAAGTGGAGGGATTTGTGGCTTCCAGGAACGATGAAGGGTCTTGGTTGGCAAGCACTCCAGTAAGTTACATTTATAAAATCTGACTGCTCCCCACTTCTCTGTGATATGTATATTTAATGCAAGTGTTTTAAAGGCACTAGAGAGTGACCAAGAGCATGCACAAATTAAGCAGTGTTAAGCCCTGAAAGGCAGCAGTTGCAATGGGTTAGATTTGAGTTAGTCTCCGTTTTTCCTGATCTCACAAAATTGCAGGCTTACTTCAGACAGTTAAAGATTGGCAGAGCAGCTGACAATTTAGTGAGGGGAGGGAGATGGAGTGGGAGGAGTGGGAGAGGTCCTGGAAACTTCTGAGCCATAGAGGGATAGGACCAAAAATCTGGGTATAAGCTCTGTCCAAATCCTGGAGGATCACTAAATAAGGTACCGGTGGATCACCAGGAAACCAGCTGGCAGAAACCAGAAGAACCCTATGGGTGTACTGCTTTTTCTGATTCAGGTAGTCCTATATCCACGCCTAACTCATGAGGCAGAAAGCAAAAACCTAAATGATTTCATGTTGGAGAACAGAGCCCGATGATGGTTTACCATAAACTTTGCCTTGACTGAATGCTAAATTGCACAGGTATAGGGAAGGTCCCCAGAAGGCCAGATTAAAAAGCCAGCAACAGCTGGAAACTGAAAAACTGAACAGAAATCTCAGCTGTTGCACACTGCAGGGGAGACAGTTTATGGTTTGAATTAAGAGAGCTCATAGCTTGCTAAGCAACAACAAAATAATTTTCAGAACATAACACATCAAGGTTGCTAAACATATCCACAGTATCTAGTTTTTAGTAAAAAATTACTAGATATGCAAAGAAACAGGAAAATGTGACCCTTACTCAGGAAGGGCAGTTAAAAGAAACTGACTCTAAGTGGGTCTAGATGCTGGATTTAGTAATGTCTTCAAAGCAACTATTCAAATACATTCAAAAAATTAAAGGGAAACTTGCCAAAGAAATGGGCTGAAGGAACAGCACATTTGAAGATACCAATAAAATGATCATATCTGAAGAACAGAGCAAAAATGGACTGAATATAAAAGAACAGAGCTTTGGAGACCAGTAGAGTAACATTTGGAAGTCAAAAATAATGTAACTGTAGTCCTAGAAAGAGAGAAGGAGAAAGGCAGAAAAAAATCTGAAGAAATAATAGCTGAAAACTTCCCAAATTTTGTGAAAAAATAGGAAGGTACTAGTCTTAAAAACTCAGTTAACCCAAGGAGGATAAATACAAGGAAAACTATTCCTCACTAGGTACATCAGAGTGAAACTTCTGCTAGCCAAAGACAATGAGAAAATTTTGAAAGCAGGCAGGAAATAAACAGCAAATTACATGCAAGGAAACAATGATAACACAAGGGCTGACTTCCTACAGAAACAATCAAGGCCACAATTTACAGGAATTACATATTCAAAATGCTGATAAAAAAAATCTGAAAATTAAAAATTCCACATCTGATTAAACCTTCCTCCAAAGATGAAAGGGAAACATATTTTTGGATGAGCAAAAAACTGACTTCAGTTGCTGTCAGAAGACCTGCAGTAAAAGAAATACTAGAAGAATCTACTCAGGTTGAAGGGAATGACTGTGGGTGGAAACTCAGATCTAGAGGAAAGAATTAAGGGCACTAGAAATGGCAAACTATGGGGGTAAATATAAAGCCTGTCTATGTCTGTCTATTTAGCTGTTTGCCTATTTATCTGAATTTTTTCTTTTCCAAAGGATAGGGAGGTCAAAGGAATGATACTTTTGAAAAGTACCTGTATTTTATCTGAAATGCAATATAAATTCTAAGTAGACTATAATCCCTAGAGCAAATCTATATGCATATCTAAATACATAAAATATATAGATATATATGTAACACCGTGTTGTATGCACACCTGAATCTAATATAACACTTCATGTTAACTAGATTAAAATTAAAAAGAAAATTCTGTAATAATACAGAAAAGGAGAAAAAGAGGACAGTAGGCAACATCAGCTCCGTATTTGCATCAGTTCCCCTTATCCTGATATCACACAGGGGTGAGGTACAGTGGCCTATGTAGACACTGCACAGGTAGCTGGTTTGCATTATAGTTGAGGAAACCTTAATCTTTTAAAGGAACTGCTGACAAAGTTGCCCAACTATTGCTCCAGAAGGGGATATTATCTTTATTACCCTGAACAGCAACAAGACAAAACAAAATACAAAACAAAGACATGTTAGATACTTTACCTTCTGATACTGTATAAAACATCTTTGAAAAGATAGGAAAAAAGTTGGTGAGTTTCAACAATTCTACCTCTAAGTATTAATCTAAGAGAAAGGAATACATAAGATGTTCACAGAAAGACTTGAACATGAACTTTCATAAGCAGCTTTATTCATGATCACCAAAAATCGAAAATAACACAAATGTTCATAAACAAGAGAATGGAAAAGTGATGGTACATCCATATGATGAAATACTACTCAGCAATAAAAAGAATAAACTAGGGATGCCTGGGTGGCTCAGCAGTTGAACATCTGCCTTTGGCTCAGGTGGTGATCCTGGAGTCCTGGGATCGAGACCTGCATCAGGGTCCCTGCATGGAGCCTGCTTGTCCCTCTGCCTATGTCTCTGCCTCTCTCACTCTCTCTCTCTGTGTCTCTTATGAATAAATAAATAAATATTTTTTAAAAGAATGAACTATTATACACAGGATAACATTAATGAGCCTCAAGCACCATGCTGTACAAAAGAAACCAGTCAGATAAAACCACATACTGTATGATTCCCTTTGAATAAAATTCTAGTAAGGGCCAAACTCACTTATAGTGACAGCAACATATCAGTGATTGCCTGGGGTCAGATGAAGGGGGGTGAATGATTGCAAGGGTCACATGGAAGTTTTGTGAGTGATGAAATGTTGCAGATCTTGATTATTTAACCACTGCTAAAATAATAGGTCTATGGTTAAATGGTCTATGTTTGTCAAAATTCGCTGAAATTTAACTTGAAAATTGATATATTTTTGCATGTAAATTATACCTCAATAAACTCAATGAAAGTAAAAAATGGCACAAAAGTGTATTTCATTGGTGTCTCTTTAAAAATGAGAATTAAGTCTTTACACTAGATTAAAATTCTATAATCAGAAAAAACTAAAACTTGTTTAAAATAATATTTACTAAAATGTATTCATTAAAATTATAAGAAAATTTGTCCTTATAGAGAAATACACCTGTAGTATTCATTGCTGTACACTTTTAAATCCTTAGAAAACCAAAATTTTTCTAGATATTGAAAATATGTATTGGAGTGAAAAAGGAGACTAGAAAAAGTGCTTGATTTTCTAGCGCTTCATTTAACATATTCAATAGAAATTTAGAAATTTAAGCAATGTTGGAATATCAAACTTATCAGACTTGTGAAAGTGACATAGTTTAGAGAGACCCTTGCAATACAGCTTTCTGGTAATTACTGATTCTTTCCCAGCATATTTCCTCCTTGATAACTTCATTGAAGAAAGTTTTATCTTTAGTTCAAGAGTGAAGAATTTGATTAATTTCATTTTAACCCTATAGCTGTTTCATGTGTTTACAATGAATACAAAGCTTTGGTCAAAAAAAAAAAGGTCACACTCCAAAAATATGATATTGTGATATTGACTTATGGTTTTCTTTATTATATAGCTGACCCTTGAACAACGTAGTGGTTAGGCATGCCAACCTCTCGTCACAGTTGAAAATCCTCATATAACTTTTGACTCCTCAAAAACTTAAACTGCTGACTGGAAGCCTTACTGATAACACAAAGAATTGGTTAACACATATTTTGTATATTTTTGTATTATATACTGTATTCTTACAATAAGGCAAAGCTAGAGAAAATGTTATAAAGAAACTCATAGAAAACATACTTACAGTACTGTATTTATCAAAAAAAGTCTACATAGAAGTGGACTTGCACAATTCTAATCTGTGT
This sequence comes from Vulpes lagopus, assembly GCF_018345385.1. Classification (NCBI taxonomy): domain Eukaryota; kingdom Metazoa; phylum Chordata; class Mammalia; order Carnivora; family Canidae; genus Vulpes; species Vulpes lagopus. Next base: position 116,413,506 of record NC_054825.1, read on the forward strand.
TGTTCAAGGGTCAACTGTATATTAATAGTTCTTAAACATTTTTAAATGATTCCTAGAACATATTTTTTTAATGAGAAAAGCCAACTAGTCTTGACATTCCAATATGCATCTTTGCCTTACCCTCACCCTTCTCTTTTCGGACACAGAATTTCCCATATGCCCTACTGCTTGGATGGGCCACTCTCTCCTCTAGATCTCATCTATACATCTGCTTGGTCTCAGTCTGAAATCCCTTTTTCAGGAGAGTTTTCTCTGACTCCCCTGAAATTTGGTATATTTTTGTGATCAATTAATGTCTGTTCCCATAGACTATAAATTCCACGAGAGTAAAATATTTGTTGATTTGTCTGTTTTTTACCAGTTTATCCTTTGCCCCTGGCACAGGGAGGTGTTTAGGAGGACGGTGGCTATCTGATGTTTGCTGACTAAATGAACAGGTTCCTTTAATAAATGAGCCGGTTTCCTCAGCTTCTCCTAATCAGAGCACTGGTCTAGCTTACCAACTAACCAACTACTTTCCCTGAACAGCTTCTCTGTGCCAGGGCTCATCTCAGTTTAATATAACTGTAGCAACTACAGTTATAGACATAAAATGTAAAACTGGACCTCAGGTAATAATTGCAAGAATGTATCTTGGACTACATGGTCTTTCCACTGATTATACCATCCCATGCTTGCTCTATACCTGAGCATGCTGTTTTTTTGTCTTGCCAAAGAATTACTGAAACTTTTTTCACCCTGTCATTAACCCTTGAAATTGCTTATCAAAATGCTAAGGAAAATATATTATGATTGGATAAAGTTCCCCAAGTGTTAGAACCATAATCCTGAATCTTTAAAAATCTTCACACAAAGGTATTTACCTAGATTTTAAAAGGCAAAGAGAAGAGCACTGCCCTGCTGGGCCACTGTCTGGGCAGCAGGTCAGGGATTAATGGCACATTAAGATTTGCCACATGGCACTGTGATAGTCCACTTTCAACATTCCAGAAACACTGGACTATAAAGATCATGTGTATATACTCTTAATCGGACTTACTTTCCCCCTCATCCTCTAATTACAATGCTTTCATATGAGAAAATTATGAAGAATGTTTCCCCAAATGCTATCTCTACTTTGAAAATCAGCCTACCTGAACAGAACATCCTCTTCCATCCCTTAGAGTATTGAAATGTAATTTAAATCTTTCTTACGATTCATATGTTTATAAGTCTTGTTTTCTTATCATGCCAGAATAAGAGACTCTAGACAGTATTTAGATAAATCACAGGACTTGGAACATCAGATTTTAAGGTTTAGGTTATGGGGAAGCCTTAGTCTCTTATCTAGCTATGTAAAACAGAAAAGAAAGCAAATAGTGAAATACCGATTTATAAAAAGACACATTATTTTCACTAAATAATTAACACATATTTACAGAATAGAGATTTACCAACAAAGTACTTTTTCCAGTTATACTGCAATGCACAGTTTTTTTTTGTTGTAGGGGAAAATAATTGATATACTTTTTTTTTTTTTAATATTTTCTTTATTCATTTGAGAGAGAGAGAGAGAGAGAGAGAGAGCACGCGCACAAGCAGGGGAAAGGGCAGAGGCAGAGGGAGAAGCAGACTCCCTGCTGAGCAGTGAGCCCGATTCAGGGCTCGATCCCAGGACCCTGTGATCATGACCTGAGCTGAAGGCAGATGCTTAGCCAACTGAGCCACCCAGGTGCCCTGATCATATTACTTTTTAATTCACTCAGAAGTTTTTATCTCCATGGATTCAACACTCAGTTACACAGAACTTTTTGAAATCCCACAACTTAATGGAATAGGTCTTATCTGTAGGAGTAAACAAAGTGCCAGAAGAACAAGGAAAGGAAGATGATTAAACTTGTCCAGGGTGGGGAAGGAACAAGGTAGAGTGAAAGAGATTGAAGAAATCTTTGAGAATAAGTAGTATAATTGGACCTTCAAAAGTAGCAGGTATTTTTTGGCAGTTAAAGGGTCTGCCTAGGCCAAGGGGCTCTATATACCTGAACACGGGGGTTTGAATGCACAGAGCCGATTTGAAGAAAACCACTAGAGCTTTGGTAAAGCTATTAAAGATTTGAGACTGGGGCACCTGGGTGACTCAGGCAGTTAAGTGTCTGCCTTCGGCTCACGTCATGATCCCAGAGTCCTGGGATCGAGTCCCACATCAGGCCTGCTCAGTAGGGAGTCTGCTTTTCTCTCTGACCCACCCCCCCCGCCCCACCATTCTCTTTCTCAAAAATAAATAAATGAAATCTTAAAAAAAAAAAAAAAGATTCTAGACTAAAGGGAGAATGTGTGGAGAGCAGAAGGATGATATGTTTTGAGATAACTCTCTCTATAAATCTCACAACTATATATCTATATAAATATAGTGGAATTGGAGGGGAGAGAAATTGGCAGCAGGGAGACTATTTCCAAAGCTACTGTTCTAGCTCAGAACAGAACCAAAGGGGGATCTAGGACTGGGTGATAAATGAGAATGGGAAAGAAGCTTGGCTGTGAGAGGTGTCAAAAATACTATGGAGATGAAATAGATAGGATCTGATGACAGACTAGCTGTCAGGGAGAAGTATTTAAAGACCTCAGGATGTTTGAATTGAGGTTACTGGTATAACAAAAGGTCTGGAAGGGAAACTCAATTGGGGATTAAAAATACTGCACATGACTTTTGACAAATGAAGTTGAGGAGCTATCTGGCACTCAGTAGGATTTTGGGATTAAATTCTGTAGTGAGGGCTGGGCTGGAGATCTGGATTAAAGGGTGGCTACTGCCTTTTAAAGTCTAGGAGGATTTTGGATGTGCTTGCATGTAAAGGGTTTGAAAGAGAGCCTCAGTTGTTGATTCACTCATATAGACCTACGCCTACCTTTGTGCAGACAGTGAAGACTAGAAGGCAGAAATGAAACAGCTCCTCCTTGTATAACTCTGTCATGGCGTCAGGATCACACCAAAATGTGTGCCTAGCACCCTTGCCTTGCTTTGTAGCCACAGCCTTTACAGATGGCTAAAGGTAACTATGTTTTTCAGCATTTTGGGGAGGCCTCTTCATCTATGCCCTAAAGAAGGACCTGGACACTTGCCGCTCATTTGTCCCTGCAAGAGCATTCCCAGCCTGGGAGGATTGAGATAAGGGAGGCCCCTCGATGAGCAACCAGGGAAGGACCGCAGATGCAGGGGAAGTAGGAAAGTTTCCTGGGAGTGGTGCTGGCTATGCCATGTCTTGAAGGGGATGGGAGAGAGGGGATCTTGTTCCAGCCAGAAATAATATAAATGCAAGGAGGAAAGAGAAACCATGACATAACTGAGAAATTATACAGCTTTGTACAACAGAAATACAGAGCATCTTTTTGCCTAAGTTTGATTTTTTTTTTTAAAGGTAATGAGTCACCATGAAAGAAGAAGACACAAGGAAGTGAGATGATAAAGTTTCCATGTAAAAAACACTTCCACAGTGCAGAACTTTGAAAGATGTCTTGGGAAACTGGCAGTAGGAAGATCCATTAAAGGTTATTGCAATGGTTGAAATGAGTGATGATAAGGGCCTGAGTGGAAGAGAAGGAAGACAGGACCAGAAATAAATTGAGAACAGAATTGAAGCGAAACATTATAGATGAAGAATTGGCAAGAAAGAAAAATGATGGAGGGGCCAGGGAGGAGAAGGGGCCCCAAAAGCAGCTCCTAGAAGAAGGACAGGGGGTACATTCAGGAGTATAAGTGATGTATGAAGGGGTGGGTATTGCCTTTTAAAATCTAGGGGGACTCTGGACCTGCCTGCATGAAAAGGGTTTCAAAGAGAGCCTCATATAGACCTACTAAGACTCTTATTGGGTCCAGTCTCCAATTTCGGCCATGTTATCACAAAGATGGGGAGAAAGGACAGAAGTAGAAGAAGAATCACTAAGGTGGCAGGAAGGAAGAAAAATTGGTTCTATCAAAAAAGGTTTTAAAGAATTCAGGTTCTTTATTCTAGAAGAGAAGATGAAGGGGAGATTTCCATAATCCCACCTTTTATACCCAGATAACAAAGATGCTATGCATATAATTTCCCATTGTTCACTCTTTAGAAAGGATTCTATTTCCTTATATTTCTTTTTATCTTTAGTGGAAGCGAGCTTAACATAAAATTCTTGTAGATATATCAAACCCTAGAATTACTGGTGAAATTCAGTTCTGGAAGGTATGGAGAATTCAATCAGACTCACTGAAAACTTTTTTAATAACCTGGAGGTGCTCGATGTTTATAGCAGCGATGTCCACAATAGCCAAACTGTGGAAGGAGCCTCGGTGTCCATCGAAAGATGAATTGATAAAGAAGATGTGGTCTATGTACATAATGGAATATTACTCAGCCATTAGAAATGACAAATTACCCGCCCCCATTTGCTTCGACATGTATGGAACTGGAGGGTATTATGCTGAGTGAAGTAAGTCAATCGGAGAAGGACAAACTCTATATGGTCTCATTCATTTGGGGAATATAAAAATTAGTGAAAGGGAATAAAGGAAAAGGAGAGAAAATGAGTGAAAATATCAGTGAGGGTGACAAAACATGAGAGACACCTAACTCTGGGAAATGAACAAGGGGTAGTAGAACAGGAGGTGGGTGGGGGGTTGGGGTGACTGGGTGACGGGCACTGAGGGGGGCACTTGGCAGGATAAGCACTGGGTGTTATGCTAAATGTTGGCAAATTGGACTCCAATAAAAAAATTAATCCCTTAAAAAAAAAACAACTTGGAGTTGTTTCATCATCATCAATAGAGTACAAACAGACAAGCACCATACTAGCCTATAGGGGCAGTAAAATACCTAGACATCTCCCTCTGTCTTTCTAGCAGGTACAAAGTAGATATATATGCTTTTTTTTTGATATATATGCTTTTAAATAAAAAAATATATATATATAGTTCAAATAGTTCCAAATGATTTCAAAAGGGAATTCAAATTACAGAATTGGATATTTATGTCTGCGCCAGATTAGATTCAATCAAATTAATGAAACTTTAAAAATACACATATATTTGGAACTTCATAGACTACAGAGAATGGCAGACACATAAGGCATTAATATGAGCTGTCTGGCTGCCTATAGCTTATACACTCATAATTCCTCTTGCTTCCCATCTCCTTCCCTTTACACCCTTTTCCTTTAGGATAAACATAAGAATAAATACATTTTGCAGCACCTTTTGTTTGAAAAGAGACCTAGGTTTTACTGTCTTTAGAAAAACTCAAAAAGTAAATCTATTATCTTTATAAATTCTATATAGAGCCAACACTTACTCTACAAATTCCAGTTTTTGAAATCTCATTTTCAAATATGAATATGAAATAATTACTCTTAGTCATAGGCCTCAGAAACTCAGATTAGCCAATTCTGTAACTTGAAACCCTTCGAATCTAGCAAAAACTTTGCATACTTGCACGAAATATGCTGTTCATTTAAAAAAATATCACACTTCCAGGATAGATGGATACCTGCAGCCATTTTAGTGTTTACCCAATCAATATTAAATATTAATGTCTTCAAGCACTTTCTGATATATTTCATATTAAAACCAATAATTCACCTTAGAAAATTTCTTGATCTAATTGATGATCTTTTCAGGCATGCCTCCGCAGCTGACCCATTTTAAAGTGGAGAAAATTAATACAAATAACAGAGAGTGTGCCACAAGATTATTTAGTCTTATAATATTTAGAGCTGGTTAAAAGTAATTTAGAACTTCCCTTGAAACCAATTTAAAAAATATTCTCAAGAGTAATCTAAACAGGATCAAAGTCCACTTAATATAACGAGACAATATGCCCATTATAAACTGCCAAGTGATAAGACATTGGTCTGGGCTTGACAAAGGTAAATGACATTTGGATATTTATTGTTTATGGCAGCAGCCTTTGAAGCAGAATGCAAGACTCTTAATTAGAGTGCAGGAAGAAACTATCAAAGCTGCTATTCCTAAATTTTTTATCTGGAAGGAAAAAAAGAAAGCTTTATCAAATTAAATATTCAGATATTCACGCTCCCCTCCCCTGGTGCTTATGTAAAAGGCTTCATACAAGATACTCCCACGATGCTCCTGTAGAGATTACACAGTGAGCAGAGGTCAGCAGGGGACCTCACATGTTCTACAGCTGTCAGTGACTTTTGATATGTTGTGGTTTATGAGCTATAGAATGTCATTGATACAGTTAATTTTAAAACCCAAGACCTTTCTCAGTAGAGTAATTGTGGTATTACAGTATTTTGTAAAGAGATGGACAGTGACCATGAAAATATTTTGCAACAGAGATTTTCTCATTGTCTTGAGGCAAAGTATTTAGTCAAGAGTTGCTATTTCAGAAAAAGAAAAGTGTCTTTATTTGCTGAATTTTTCTGGGACAAGTGGTTGTCTGTAGTATGCTACCCTACAAGTTAGGAGGAGAGAGAGGAGGAAGAGAAGAAACAGGAAGAAAACAACACACTTAATCTACAACTTGAAAAAAAATGTAACAGTTTAACATGGAAAAAGAATCTGAATTTGTAAAGAACTCTAAGGAAAGATCATTTAGAAACTGGACATTTATAAAAATATTTATGAAAGTGGATCATATTACAACTCATATCTGTATCGTGAGAATGAAAGTTTCTATTCTGCTTTAAAATCTAAAGGAAGAGTTCCAGAGGTTTTTCTATCTTTCTATTCGTTTGCAAGAACAAAGGATGGTATCAGGAAAGACTGACATTTTCTGATAGAATTACAAGAATATTCTTTGCATAATCAAAGGATGGGATTTAAAACAAACATCATGTTTAGGAAGGTCAGCCAGTACCACTCTTCTCTCACTAACACAACTTCGTAATCTTTTCTGGGCAGCATCAGAATCAAATTTTGAAATACGTAGTAACGCAGAATAAGACCTTTGACTACTACTTATTGTATCACAAGCCTTACACTAAAAAAAAAAAAAAAAAAAAAAAAGACCATACTGCTCTGATTAAAATTATTATTTATTCCTAATAAAATATTTCCTTTCCTCATCTGTTTCTTGTCCTTTACAAATATACTTTTGAGTGTTTTTAAATGCATAGCACGTATTAATACAGTGGTATATGTATATATAATTTACAAATAAAAGTGCATGTTCTAGAGTAAGTCCTCAAAAATACTTTACTGATAAGAGGGCAAAAAAACTTAAAAACCATGAGCTTATGGTCCTGATAGAATAGTGGGGTGCAAATTCCTTCGTGTGGCTAGCTACAGTAATTACATGTAAATCAGTGGCTAAAAGTGCTGCCTTTGTACAGTGTTAACATAAAATTTTCAAGACCCACAATTTTAATGCCTCACAATTAATGAAATCACCACAATTTTAGTCCTTATTGCATTTAGTTTATTCCAATAGTTTAAAAATAACCCTTCTTCAGCTGGGCAGTTCAATTGTGTACTTTTTTTCCCTTTGTCTTTCCAGATAAGGAAAATTGTTATGAAGATCCGACAATGCTTCCCTTGAGGAAGCCTATGAGTTATAAACTGAGCACATGGGAGGCTTGTTAGAATCACAGGTGTGTGTATACCTATCACACACATATACACATACATGCGTGCGTGTGTGCACACTTCTTTACATGAAAATCCCCTCTTTTGTGAAGTCTAATTTTAACACAGGTGGTAGGGATGGACGGTATGGAGAGCTGCCATGATGATTTCAGGATCCTGAAATTCCAGTGTCTTTTGGATCTAAAAGACCGCAGGCTTTTTGAATTTCAGGGTTCTGTCACAGACATTACCCCAATAAAATGGATACAATTTATTAGTCCCACTTCAACAAATGAGAAAACCAAAGAAGAGAAAGAAGAGATGTGATCATGTTAATTTTTAATAGAATTATATCTGTAAAACACAGCATCTTAAACGCATGGTTTGATGTGTTTTGAGAAATATTTATGTTTGTCATACTGTTTTTAAGGTAGTGAAAGCAGGACTTATATTCTTGTTCTTCCTGCTGCCATTTTCTTTAACATAATCAGCAAAGTGATAGAAATTGGCACTGTCAGATATTAAAAAATTATGGCAAATCTGTAATTCATAATTCATTTATTTCCCAAAGCCCATTTGCAGAGTGTCTATGAGGTATAAAAAGGCACTATGCTGACAGCTCTTTGGGACCAAGAGTGGGACAGGACATTCTGTAGTCTGAGGAGAGAGGGCACCAACCTCCAGGTCACAGGCATAGAAAAACAGAGATGAGAGAACCCAAAATGTGTTTGAATCATTTTGTCCATGGCATACAGAAGATCTCTTATAAAATATGTTTTAAGAGTTTAGCAAGTAGATTCACTGACCTTTGAAATAAATGTAGTCATACTTAAAAAGAAAGAAACACACAACAAATCCAAGGGATTTGTACGATGTACTCACACACAGTTATTAAGAATGATACCCACCTTTAAAATGGTTTATGTAACTTTTATTGTACTTCCAGAGGGTAGGATAGATTTATGTTCAAATTTTGCAAAAGTTTTCACTGATAGGACCATTATAGTAATTGCACTGGATCTGTTTATTAATTTGTCACAATTAAGTCAATAAGAGCTTTACTAATGTCCTATTACTTGATTAGTTTTGAAAGTGATTATCTTAAGAACTCGACTTAATTGGAAGCCTCTCAATTTACAAGGTACATTAAACTCTCAGTAGCATCTTAAGATTATTCAACATATGCAGGTCAATTACCAGTAATCACTGTTTTGTACAAATGTTCCATAAAAACTATAGCATGACATGACAAAGAGGGGAGGTAAGATCTAATTAATAATGCTAAACTTCAATTGACATTTCCAGGATAAAAGGGCAACATGAGCATTCATATAAAGTCTTCCCAAAACTAGGTCTGTTACTAAAAATCAAATGAAGGAAAGCCAGCAGATCTCTACCTTAGAGATGAAGATAGTTTGTCATGATTGCTAAATCACCAAATTGCATTGCCTGTACTCATGCCCAGCTGCACATTAATTTCCAAATTAGTAAATTACAATTAATTCTTATTATTGCTCCATCACTTTTCTTTTTCTAGTTAATAAAAGACTGTAATCAATTATTGTTCATCCCATTTTTAGAACAGATCAACTACAACTATTACTGCATGAGCAGGAAACATGGAGTGGTTAATGTACTCACAGAGATTATAAAGCCTTTAAAAACTATTGGCTGTAGTATAAATACTTTATATTGATCTTCCAATTCCCAAAGATTCAAAGTAGTTCATTGAATATTTATAGTGATTAACAATAATAAGGGCTGAGAAAGTGCTTTGATACCTAGGCTGATTTCCAAACATCTAATCAAACGATTTCATAAACTTTTAGATTAAACTTTATTAATCAGATATTTGAAAGGTTTGCCCCACACTAAAAACATGAGCCTGGTCTTGAGATTAATCACAGGAAAAATTGATTGCTGCTTCATTAAAAACCCAGGATAGCAAGCTCCTTGAAAAGATTATTCCACTGCTGACCTGTAAAGTCATTGTATGAATTATGTGTTCTGACTTGTTCCTAATTTAAGTCCTGGACACCGAATACATTTCAAATTGCCAAGTCTGATTTGCCACCGATTGTGTGAATATAGCAAACAAAGCCGAATCTGTAAAATACTAGTTCTGCGCCTTTGAAAAACTTGAGATGAAAGCCACTGAGTTTGTTGCATTCAAATAACTATAATTGTCCTTAAAATTGCCCTGGTGAGTTAACTGCTTAAACAGTGGGAATGCTGTGGGGAAAGCAGTGGTCATATTTAACAACTAGTCTCATGGATTTTGTATTAAGGATCTATCTGCCAAAAACTGAAAAGTGAGGAAGGCCTCTTAACAGACTTCCCACATACCACAAGTCATTTTTAAAGAGATTTAAGGAGCCCTCTTGGGATAGATTGTCTTTCAATTGCCTACACATCACCTTTGATAAATTTCTGCACTTTAATTACTCATATGCTGTAATTTAACCTTAACTGTAGGTCCTTAAGGAAATACAGAAAAAAAAATTTTCAGCATCTAATCCATGGTTGAATAGAACATTAGCCGCTTTACTCCATTCACATGTCAATTTTCTCCCATTCCCTACCAGAAGCACAACTGAAGTGATCTGTGGCAGATGGGCATTCATGAAGCAAGAGGGTGGGGTGGTGTAGAGAAGTAATGAGGACTGTGAAAGCCTGTGTTCAAAGACAGATGTAGATGTGGTCTGCTTCCTCCTCCAGGGAATAAAAGACATGGAAAATCTCATTTACCTGGGTATTAACTTCAATTACAGCCAGGGGAGTGGGAAGAAATGGAACAGTTCAGGCACCTTTAGGTTCTTCAAATTCTTACTGCCTCACAATGACTAAGAAATAGCAAAGCATCCTTTGTTCAGAACTGCTTGTCTCTTAAGTCTCAAAAAAGGAGGATATACACAAAGGACATTTAAATTAAGCACTGCTACCTTTATTGTCCACTTGGAATAAATAAAAGCCTTTAGTTTGGTCAAGCTACTGAGTGCCTGGTATAGATGTAGTGATATGAAGCTTGGTGAGAGAATTAAATGATTCAGAAGAAGCCTAGGTTCCCGCCCCCCCCCCCCCCCCCTCCTCTGGGAAGATGATCACAGCCTCTTTGGCTCTGGAACGCCCTCAGGTACAGGGGCAGGTCACCAGCTGCTTAAAATAAAGTTGCTTTGCCTGAGCCATGGCATGACTTTACAGAAATGATTCTCCTTTCTAAATTACCCCGAAGTCCTTAATTAAAAATGCCTTTTTTCCTCCCTCTATGCTAAAATGCACCAACATTTGCTTTCTAGTCTTATAGGTTTAAAAAAAAATTAAGAGTACATGGGAAAAAGGAACATGTAAATTCTTTTTGGGTAATTGTCTGGAATTAGCGGCTTTTCAGAAGCAGCAACAAACTGCTTAGAGTTAAGTGAAAGTGTTGGGTAATAACAAAAGTAAACTAGTCATAGAAACAGAAACCCCCACACTCCTCACCGCCCCCCCCAAAAGATGTTTGGAATTGGGGGCTTCACTGAGCAGCTCTGAGATTTAAGAATCTAAATAGCTCTGATGGCTCATTTCTTATATTATAATGGTTCTTAAAGTGTGGTTGAAGCATTCGCTTCTGCATTGGCTGGGATCCCATGAGGAATGCAAATTATTGAGCCTTTACCAAAAACCTGTCCACAGAAACTCTGTGGGTGGAGTCCAGCTATATGTGTTTTTAAGAAACCCTCTAGGCAATTCTTACATACTCTAAAATTTGAGAACTATTGTTCTATTAACGCTGGATATTTTCAAACCAATTTTCTAATATTTCTATATTTCAATGTTAAATTGACCATCAATGGACAGAGAAGTGTTTTCAAAGTTAAGTGAGAAGAGGAATGAAGCTGGAATCCTCAGGATATACATACACACTAGACTTAAAGCAGTGATTCTCAACCCCAGCGGAATATTGGAATGGCTGAGGAAGGCTTGAAAAATGCCAGGACCTCATTCCAAGCCAAATGAAACAGACTGGTAGAGAGGGAGGCAGCAATAATATATACTTTTAAATGCCCTAGTTATTCTCAAGCACTGGAAAGGCTGAGAATCATTGATAGAAGGTAACCACAGCAGTTGGGCTCTCAACACAAGTTGGGCAGCTTAAGAATTAGGAAAGAGGGCTGTGTGGATGTTTACAGCCAGAATACATATATATATTTTCACAGACAAGGTTTGTGCCATATTAATAGAATACTAATTAATATGTGGGACTTGTGAAAAGAACATTGCATTTTATTGCCTCACACTCTTCTTAAATCTTATGGATGGAGCAGTTCTTATTTCTAGAGGAGATAATTCACCAATAAGTACAATTTTAGAAAAATGAGTTTTGGTCCTACAGGCGAATTCCAAAATTATCTAAAAAAATAGTAAGTCCTTAAGGAAATACAGTATGGAGCTACCAGAATCCTGTATGTACTACATGGAGACATTCTCTCCATACTCCCAGCTGGTTCTACCAATACCATCTCTCTTCCTGACCTGGAAAATGGGACTTGAGAATGGGTTAGAAAGATTGAATGGCTATCATACTGTCTTAAAGAGGCATCAAAACCAAATTAGTTTTAGCTATATATTATCATATGTGTGTGTGTGTGAGTGTGTATATAATGATATATAATTTTATAATGAAATAATTTTATAATGAAAACTGAGAACAAGACCATAAATTAATAATAATTTCAATTTACCTTTATTTCTTATCACTTTAAAATGATAAATCTCTTCTTGCAATTAATTCATTAGATTTTCACGAAAGCTTTATGAGGTCATCAGAATAAGTATGATTATTGCCATTATTTTAATTTAATTTATGAGAAGACAAACTCAGTTTAATGAATAATCCAAGACCAAGAGCTATATCGACAATATTAATAAATAGCAGCTTTGACTATGGTACTAATATTCTAATGTCTCCTATTAATAACTTTGTACATGTCAGTATTAAAACCTTAAGATATGGTTACTACTATTTCCAAAAAAGTACAAATGGCCAAAAGAATTAAAATAGATAAAAGAGGGAAGTCCAATTTAATAAAACATTCATTCAGAAAAAATAAAGACACAGAGGAGGTTAGCTTAAGATGCTTAGAAAGACCAGAATTCTTTCTTTCCTAAAGTTGGCTGGACTCCTCTTTGAATTCTTAACAGATCCGTAAAACATATAAATAAAAGAGAATAAGACACAACTCTGATTTTACACTCAGGCTGTATCACTTCTGCAGAACCTTTTTTAGCATAATTGCTATTTTGCTTCAGAATATTAGCAAATCCTTAAATATAAGTTTGTCATACTCATGCTAAAAATGTGTTTCTTGATTTTTTAAAAAATATTATTCTTATGATGTTAAAGTATGAAACCGTATTCTGCTTTTATAAATTTAGTAATGTGGACATCCATGTTTCAACTGTCCAAAATAAAACACAGGGAGATGTATAGAAAATATTTTAAAAGATATTTGGTCTAGTTAGACCGTCTTTCATAGTCTGTGTCGATTAAAACCAACTACAATCAATATTTAAGCACTTTACACCACCAAAATAGAATGCAATAAAGGGGCTACCACCTTTTGTTACAATATACATGGTACACGTGCATCACACAGGATAATCTCTTTCACTATTAGAAAACATTAAGCTATGTACTATTCTTAATTAAGGTCCCATTTCAGTTAAAGTAAAGCAATTTGCAATTTAATTATAATAATAATACAAATTGCAATGTAACTAATGATAGAGTATGCATTTGTGTTGGTAATTAGAGTAGTCAGTAAATAAGGCTTTACAAAGCAGGAAATAAAAACAGGTGAGAGACTTCTGTTCATTCATCACCTTGCTGCCTAATGAGAGCTGGAAAGGAGATCAGTCATTTCCCAGCACATTCCTTGATGTGCGCCACAAAAGCGCACACTGTAGACATTCCACCAACCTAATATAACCACCAGGCAAGTGTTGCGAGTGTCAGTTTTTAGAAAAATCCACCAAGAGAGAAACAAGTGATAAAATAGTATATAGCTAAAACTAACTCATTTATCAAGAAAGACAGAATAATTATTAGGAATGCCTAGACTGCATGCCCTGTGATAGAAATGAATAATGGGAACATTAGCTATATTATTTTAAATTAAGAACACACTGGAGAAAACCCCCAAATTTAATAAGTTTACTCTACCTACACTTGACTTACACCTAGGAATATGGAAATGGTGGAATGCCTGATTTCACAAACCACAGAGGCGATTTTTCTTCTGTAGGGTAGAGGAAAAGAATGCAGAGGGCCTCCTGTTCACAGTAATAATAAAATCAGACGTCAAATTTTGACATTTTTCACATTAGAGAAATTGAGTTCTACCAAAAATCTAATCTACTGAAAAGGCAACGCTTTCCTTTTAGCAGAGGTGCGATATAACTCCTGTATCTTCATTCTACTATCGTACTGGTAAAGCCAGTATGTTGGTCCAAACAGGTCCTGTGTATAATAACACTAGGTATCTGTTCAAATTACCACTAAGTCACAATTCCGATTAACTTTACAACTTAAATATAGCAGCTCTGAAACTAAGAATTATTACAGATGTAGCAAAAGAGATAATTACTTTTTTTTTTTTTCTGAACAGATTTTGGGACAGAATTCCTAAGGTAGAATATGAGTAAATAATTTAGAAGTTCTGCTCTTCTCAGTTTGTACAAATGCTGAAATTCAATTTGGCTTATTGGTGTTTTGGCTCCAAATGCATCAACCTCCCCAATTCAAACTAACTGCTTGCTTTAAATTCAACTCAGTGAGGACTTAGTATCTCTCCTTGGCACAATCTTACGTTTGTCAATTACATGAGTGTATAATATAGTAACATATAAAATATATATTGTGCTTTACCAACCAGGCTCTGAATACCCTGAGGGAAAGACTATGTCTGTTATCTTTTTAAATAAAGCGAAGAGAAACAGGAAAATCTTCCCAGGACCTAGCATGGAAACTTCATCACAGCAGCGACTAAAATAAATGTTTATTTCTTACAAAGAGAAGGTAAAGACACCAATTATCTTCAGGCAATGATGTGAATACTAGAGGGATGAGAATGGATAACACCAACATGTTCACATTTTTTTTGTTAACATATAGGTGTTGGCAAAGGGCAGCATCTGTATTTTCAGAATTGAGAGGGAAGACGACTATGATATTACAGACAGTATATTCTATACCTCTCCCATTTTAATTATTGCCCAAATTCTCAAAGCCAGTCAACAGTGAGTATGTAGCTCTTCTAAAAAGCATCCTCAAGCACTTTTTTCTTGTGGGCATCATTCCACAGACACTCCCTTATTCTGAGAAGATAATTAAGAAAATCTGCTTTTGCCAGACATATTTTTTTCTCCTCTCTTTTGAAAATTCTACTGGTGACAGTCTTTAAAAAACTAGAAAAGAAGTTCCCTGCCAGCTGTCCTTTATCCTCTAGCCCATACTGTAAAAATATAGATATTCAGAGGAAACAGCATATATGTACAGGCTGACAGGAACAGCACATCCTGAAATGTAGTTATTGCAGATAAATATGAAACTCTGTCTTCTTCTCCTAGAGGATATTCTCTAAGATGATAAATAAACCTCACAGCTGGAAGGAGAATGGATTCAATGAGTACACTTGATTGGGCAAAGGGATACAAGGCATTTTAGTGTATTAATCGTACTATTAATTTTGCCATGGCTTATTCTCTGCATTTGGGTAAGTTACCGCTATTTCATAAATGGGATTGAGAATAGATAAAATGTATGATCAAAAAATTCATACAGATCGCCAGGAGAATTTAAGTGTTCCCATCAACTGTCAAAGGGTCACCTAATTTCCTCTTGTTTGACATGAAAATATTAGAGAATACATAAATAAAATGGCACATTCATTTTTACCATATATAATTATCCTGTAATCTCCGAAATTAAAAAAATCTAATGTAAGATACTGTAAATTCAAAATAACCTTTTATTAAAAAAGCATAATGCCCCAGTTAATGAATTTCTAAGAGGTATAGATATGAAAGTCAACAGAGGATTAATAGTTTTTAGAAGTATTTCTTCATGTACTGAAAAATGTCTCCATATTTTTCTACACTGAGGATAGATTTAACTGAAGTAAAATCATCTTGGCTATTAGAAATAAACACTAAGTAAAATTAAATAGGCTTTAAAATAATCTAATTTCTTATGCTTTTTTTTAAAAGAGGCTAGAACTAACTGAATGATATCAGCACCCTACAATAATTGGCTGAACTTCTGCAAAGATGTAGATGCACACCTCTCTCTGCTAGTTTTAGTTGGGACTTACTTAATTTCAATACTTTCCAGGAAGCATTATGAACTAGCTCCACAGAATCTTAGAGTAGAAGGTTGGAGTGATCATTCACTCCAGAATTTTAAGCTTGGGGTTCTTAGGTTCTAGGTGGGCTCCAATGGTACTGTTTGCTTTTGGAAATTATGTAAAAATATGTGTACTCAGGAATGTGCATTTTATGAGGAGAGAGCCATGTTTCATCTGAATTTCAAAGGGGCCTATAAGCCTGTAAAGGTTCACAAAACAACTACCGAAGTAGGCCTAACTTCCGTTTACAAATAATCCTGGAGGGTTGAAATGACTGCTCAAAAGACACCTGGACCTAGAACCAGGTCTCCTGATAACCATTGAAATCAACGTATTATT
The DNA here is from genome assembly GCF_018345385.1 of Vulpes lagopus. NCBI lineage: Eukaryota > Metazoa > Chordata > Mammalia > Carnivora > Canidae > Vulpes > Vulpes lagopus. Next base: position 116,429,769 of record NC_054825.1, read on the forward strand.
ATTCTCATATCATTTTTTTCAGAGGGTAAATAGGACAAAAAAAGTGTTAAATGTGCAGTGTTTTTGTAACCAGGTCTTATTTCAGGGAGCAGATTAGTTTCTAGGTCAGAATACTATCTATAAATACAAAGTCCAAAGATATGGAAGGTTATTATAGGTGATCTATATGAGCTAAATAAAAAACTCATGGTCCTCCAAACAAACACCATCCTGCCTCCAGGCCAAGCATATACCCCTTCTTGCTTTAAGTCCCTGTAGCAGATGCTATGATCTTAAGGTGACAGAGAAAACCGTAAGACCCCTAAAGGGATAAATGGATCCTGAGACATCACAATATATAATAGAGTACATGGCCTAGCTGTGTGTTCTCTCCCTGTCTCACTGCTCTACAATACCCCAGCCCCAAACACACACACACTTACACACACAGGCGAGAGCACACACACACTTATACACAGGTACAGGGTGATTTCAAGGCACAGATACATAACACACAAATGAAAACAAAGCATGACATTTAACTGATTTATTAACCAAATAATTAATTTCATGATTTTTTAAGATTAATTTTAGGAAAGTCACTAAAAGAAATAATTAAGAATAAACGTGCATTAATCCTGCCAAACCACCCTGTATATCCTCTTGGTGTTTCTAAACCAAGGAAGCCCTTTCGTTTGTGCCTATGCATCAATGTGTGTATAAACGTCTAAGCACATATTTTATCTCTACCATTAACAGACAGTATGATGTTGGGCAAGTTACTTAATTTCTCTGCAACACAAGTTCCTTATTAGTTTCCGTTAGTAAAATGGAGATAACAACAGTATGGACCTTATTGGGTTATTGTGGGATTGAATGTCGCAATACATGCCCAGAGCCTAAAACAAAGCTTCATATTTCATGATGATAAAATAGCTATAGTTATCATCATTATCACCATCACCACAAAGAGTTACATAAGCAATTAATTACTTATGGGGAAGAAGGAGTTAAGAAGGAAGTTTAAGATAAAACTGTTGATTGTCAAAATGTTGAAGCTATTGTGAAAATTCAAACTACTCCTTGGGAAAGTACCAGAAAGTCCGTTTAATCCCGGTTTTCTCAGAGCAAAATTCCCATGGACTTAGCATAACAAGATTCTCCACCCAAGCATGAGCAGGTCTGGCTAATCTGGGTCGGCAGGGCAGTTCCCTTCTCTCCTTTACAGATGTGGGCAGGGTAGCCCCAGGTGCTCCCCTTTTGTCACCCCTTACAGGGGAGATCTGATCAGTCCAAGGCTCTAAGCTCTGCAATTACTCTGCCAGAGGCCTAACTGAAGTAAGTGCTCTTAGGAACTGGATGGACTCTTTGGAAGTGAAATGCTTTGGTGACAATTTTAAAGATAAAGGGATGCTCTTCATATCTATAGAGAAACGAAATGTACTATCACCATGAAATAACGAAGATCTCAAATCATGTTTGGCTTGGATGACCCTGTTAGGGTCATGCCATCTCGTGACAGGGACCCCCGTAAGGCCAAGGAGCACTGGAAAACTAATAGCTTCCACTCACAGATGGATGCCAAGACTGCCAGTGGTATCAGTCATTGACATCATACAAGTAATTATCCATTCAGTTAAATCACGGTATTGCATGTTCCAAATTAAAAAAATATATGTTGTTAAAATGAAGAGTTTTACCTTTTTATATTCAGCAATGCCCAAGGTATTCCAGATGGAGTATGAAATGCAGGTAACAATTTCACCCCAAGTTCCACTGCTTTCTTTCGAAATATCTGAAAAGTTAAACAATTACATAAGCTACTGTTGTAAGCAAAACAAAAAGTGCTCTACTATCACCGCACATTTAGCACTTTTCTACTTTAAAATTTTCTTTATGTGAAAAAATACAAGTTTCTCAAATTAACAGAATTACCTAGCAAAGCAAGAATGGTCCAAGGGCCATCATGCTGTGGGGAATTTATTACTAATCTTGGTTGTACAATTAGAATCATGTTGGGAGACCTGAATAATGCTGATGTCTGGGCTGCACTCCTGAGGTTCTAAATTCTATAGTTTGAGGCTTCCAGATCAGAATTATTTCTAAAAGCACCATGGGTGATGTCCCGTGATTCTAAAACACAAGCCAGGGGGAGAACCACTGCTGTTGGAGGGTAAGTCCTGGGCTGAAAATTGGGAGACCTGGACCTGTTCTAGCTTCACTTATTTACCAGGGCACGGAGAAAGGAGAAGTTTTTTAAAAAAGACATATTATTGCAAGTGACCTTTATGTTTTAACTTCCTCTGATGTTAAGAGTAGGTGAAATGGATGATACAAAGTTAAATTAGGTACAAATTCTGCCCAGAATGTATAAGGAAGATAATATATGCACACAAATATCTAGAATATAGATAAAATGAGAACTGGTGATAAAATAATCTGGGAGTTCAGATGAGCTCAGTAAGGCTGCACGGTGGAGATAGTATTTGGATGAACACTGTCTGCAGCACGTAAGGGGGGGCAGTGATACTAGAGATTAGAAAGTGGAGGAGGCACCCCCGTAGGCATCAGGATAAACATAGCCACAGGCAAGTGGGGGCATGGAGTAGAAATGGAATAGGTCAGCTTGCCCAACCCAAAAAGGGAGCATACAGGTAACAAGGTTGGACATACACTGCATGGGCCCAAATCATGGAGGGTCCTAAATACAAGGCTAAGAATTTTACTCTGTTAAAATGGGAAAATATTGAAAGTTTTTAAGCAGCCACTTCACTTGAGCAGATTGTGCTTCAAGAAGAGTAATTAGATGACATCCATTCACAGTCTCATTAAAGGAAGACCTGCTCCAGCTTTCCCCAGGACAGCTGAGGCAGCTAGCAGGTGCCTTACCCTTCTTATACTGGAGGGCTGGGAACTATTTTCTTCTGCCTTTTCCTTAAACAATGGAGATGTCAGAAAGGCTGGGGGAACCCGGAAAAGCATGGAAAATGGGAACAAAGTCCTCTCCCAGGCAATGGGAAAGCATTCTTTAAACCCAGTGTCAAAGAAGTCTTGTGTATCTTCTCCAGAGGGAAGGGTTCCAGTCCATAACTCCTGCTCTAAGACCTGAATCTCTCCAGAGAGAAATGCAGGCCCTTGGGCTCCCGGACTGAATATACTCTAGTAATGCCCATGTTGATGCTATTTCAGAAACCCTACTCTTTTGCAATCTCTCATTTATTAATGAAAATTAAGAAAGCAATGATTTTTAATACAAATTTTTGATTGACAATTCGGATAAACTATCTTTCCTGGTATAAAAATAAGGACACAGACATTTACAGTATAGAGAAAGCACTAGAAAATTCCCCCACTCTCTTTAAAGTGGACAATTTTCCCATTTCAACAGCTAACAGTATATGGAGAGAGAGGAGAAAGAAAAAATAGACCAGAAGCTCTATTCTTCCTTTTCTCTGCCTTACCCTAGAGAATTCCATGTTCTTGTGTGCTGAAAGGGATTATCCAATCACTGTCCAGCCATCTGTTGACTTCCTAGTTTCCACTTTTTAAACTGTTAATTAATTAACTCCTTTTCAAGAAACTTACATAAGATGGAAGTCAAACGATGCAATTAAAACACCATCGTGGATATTATAACCATATGGCGTGGGAGGTTAAGGATGCAGGCTTTGAAAACACAATGCTTGTGTTTGAATTTCAGTTCCAACTTCTTCAAATTGTGTAATCTTGGATAAATTGCTTAACCCTCCGTGCCAAGCTTTCTCATCTATAAAGTAGGGATAACAATAGCGTTTGCTATTTTAAAGGTTCTGGGGAGGAACGTGTTTTTATGTTGAAAGACCTTAGGACACGCAGTAATCACATTAAAAGGTTCCTTATATCATTATCGCGATAATGATAATGGCATTTCCCTAAGAACTTTCCCTATTTTGCTGCCTGAAATTCTTGCGTTGGCTTTTATCCCACTGCTGTTTGGTACCTTCTACTCAGGCTGTTTGTGTACTGTGACCCCATAACGCATACCCTTATCATAAGCACTCATTCTCAAGAGTTAAGTCCTCAGTTCTCATCACCTGTTTGCATTTCTTAATTTGACTTTCCACATTAGCTCTAGTTCTGTACTTCTACTTGTGATGTGTGCTCACATCACAATCTGGGTATCTTGCTGTCTTCTGAAACTTAACATGTCCAAAGTGACACTTAACATTCCAGGCAAACTTCTCCAGTTCCATCAATGACACTGGTCAGCCAGTCCCTGGGGCTCAGGAGAGCAGGCATATTGACTATTGATTTATCGCTCTTTAGGCATCATGTGTCAGTGTTCATTTCCCCAAAAAGTCTCATATATAGCTCATTCCCTTTCTATGATATGAGCATGGTCCACATTTTCATCACTGGGTACCATGAAATGGCAGGATAAAAAAAGAAGGTCCTCTTCCTACCTAGTCTCCCATCCTCCAGGATTTTCCCTCCTGTCCCTATTAACCTGTATCTATATCACCAAATTTCTCTTTTTATGATTTTTTTTGTTCAAGAAACAATCATTATTATTCCCTCTTGTCTAAAACATCAGGATAAAATAGGTTCACTAACTTTTCAATGACTTCTATGAATCAGACCAATCTATTATCTTTTATTCTCTCAACTACCACTCTGGCTCCAGCTTGAGTCTTCATGGTCTCAAGCTCATTGAAGTTCAGTCCTGTTTAGTTATCTTTTTTGAAAAAAAATGATTTTCCTCCCAGCTTTATTGGGATATAACTGACATGTAACATTATGATCTGATTCATGTATATACTATGAAATGATTACCACATTAAGCTTAGTTAACATCTCTTTCTGGGGATCCCTGGGTGGCGCAGCGGTTTGGTGCCTGCCTTTGGCCCAGGGCGCGATCCTGGAGACCCGGGATCGAATCCCACATCGGGCTCCCGGTGCATGGAGCCTGCTTCTCCCTCTGCCTGTGTCTCTGCCTCTCTCTCTCTCTCTCTGTGACTATCATGAATAAATAAATTTAAAAAAAAACACAAACAAAAAAAAACACATCTCTTTCTGCATACTTTTTAAAAAAATTTTTGGTGGCGCCACCTTAGTACACTTATATGTATAGTTCTCAGCCTGAAACACCCTCTTCTGCCTCCTGTTGGCCAATCCAAATTCACCCATACCTCAAGGCCCAGGCCAACTCCCAACTCCAGGCCAAAATCTTTGCCTTCTGTGATCTCCTTACATTGACAACTGGCATCACACAATGTAGCCTCTAATTACAGAAAGCAAGATACAGATCTCTAAATGCTTGTGTGACTGCCTGTACACCCAGGTAATTTTCTTTTCTTTCTAGAAGTAGAGAAAAAGACTTCCATTTCTCCTTCATTGCCTATTATACATATCCAACTCAGGTTAGGCCTCCCCTCCACACCCCATGAGGCCATTTTGTATTTAAATTTATTGCTGTCACCACAGTATTCCGAGTAGTGTATAGTAGGATCTTTATATTTTCAGTTAATAGATAGGGAACAGTGACCCTTCTATCTTGAGGCTCCCTAGACTGCCTTTGCAGGTTCCCTAGCTCTCTGAATGCCTAGTTCAATCTTAGCCTCAGGAATCTGCTTTTGTGTCCCCTTTTATGAGAGGTCTTCTTAACCCCACATAAAATTAGCCATTCTCATTGCCTATTCATCATACCATCTTATATATTTCTGTTCCTCTATTTATCATATCCCTAATTAGCTTACTGTTTATTGTTTGGCAATCCCACTAGATGTAAGCTTCACGAGGGCATTGACTGTCTTCTTTGTTGCTATATACATATATCGAGTATCTAGGAAAGTAGCTGGTACTCATTAAATGTTCATTTAATAAATGAATGAATCAATCCAATATTAATAAATATACAGGGCACTGTAATGAGAAACCACTGATATTTTAGTGCTTGCAAAAGACTGCATCCTATTCTATTAGTTTCTAATGCAGGCAAGTAATTAATTATGTCAAATACTGTGGAGTCGCAACCTTGGGCACAACAGCAAAAGAGTTTTGGGTGAAATCATTAACATGATGATACTTTAAATGAAATCATATGTGAGCCTGAGTCGATCCCAATTCTTAATGTTTGATATCTCCTCCTGAGACATGAAGAGAGGAGACAGGAATCTAGATTCTCAAAGAGAACATCCTTCTACGTAATAAAATTCCTAATTAGCTTGTAAAGTTAATCCTGTTAAAAGAAAAGGAGGAGAGTCACAAATCATTCTAAAGAACAGTGAAGTTTTAACTAGCACATTCTAGACAATGTGCTGAAAGGCAAATCATCACAAAAAGCACACTTCAATGGTACTTCAGTGCTCCTTCCAATGGCACCGGCAAGATGAAGGTAATACTAGACCTGAGTAATACTTGGATACTAGGATTGGATCTGCTATTGTTTCAAAGTGAGACCTGGGGGCATCACTTAACTTTTCTGGTTCTCAGTTTCCCCAGTGAAATGGAAGATGGGGGCTGGTAATTTTTATTTTTGATTTATAGACAAACTAGTACGCAGAAGTCACAAAGCTAGTACTAAAATGGAACTGGCAAAACCCCCAAAACTATTATCCTTTTTATAAAGATAGGAAATGTTAATTTGCAACTAAATTCTTTTTTTTTAATTTTTATTTATTTATTTATGATAGTCACACAGAGAGAGAGAGAGGCAGAGACACAGGCAGAGGGAGAAGCAGGCTCCATGCACCGGGAGCCCGACGTGGGGTTCGATCCTGGGTCTCCAGGATCGCGCCCTGGGCCAAAGGCAGGCGCTAAACCGCTGTGCCACCCAGGGATCCCTGCCACTAAATTCTTAGTCAATCTTGGTTTCCAGGGTTTACTAGTGTTTATGTTTGGTGGGGAGGATTTTATAATGAGAGCAAGAAGAAAAATGACAGTTAATAAAATGCAATCCATGCTGATAACAGAAGATATTTTTTTTAAATGACCATTAAAATTAAAGTTTTCATGCAACTTGCACCAATCAATTTGATATGAGCAGACATCTTATGACCCAAAAGAAATCTTCAAAAAGATCCTGCATCATAGAGATTCTGATTATATCCATAGCAAAAAAATCAAAAATAATATGATTTGCTGAAAGAAGGGTGGTAAAATATGAGGTGGTAAAATATGATGACATAGCTTCTAAAATAATCTCTCAAGCACGTAGCTAACAAATAGGTTTAAATAATAATAAAAAAAAACTTTTATGGTCTCAACTTAAGAATTTCAAGATAACAGCACCAAAACTATATCTTTTCATTATATTTAAGGAACATCATCACAGCCTTATTGCTGTTTTTGATCAATGTTTAAAAAACTTCAGCTTTTAGAATCTATCAAATAAGAACATTTCTCTTTTTTCTTTACCCTCACAGATAGGATTAGACAAGGCTGTAAACAAGATGTATGGCTTTTTTTTTTTTTTTTTTTTGCCTTTCTAGTTTGCAGATCCCTGAAGAACTGTACAGAAATATTTACATGCCAAAGAGTAAGGAAAGAGGAAATGGATAAGAACAGACGGCTCTGGCTCTGGAAGAACTCGTTTCAGTTCAGACATGCTTCAGTTTGAAGCACACAATCAATATCAAAGCCTTTCTTCAAATGCTTATGCTGAAAACTTCACTGTTAAAAGATCAAATAATAATTCCCCATTAGTATAAGCAGCATTTACCTATTACTCATTTTCACTACATAAAGCTTTCAGCACAAGATGCCATAGATATGATAAAATATCTTTGGCTGAAAATAACTGAAATAACCTATATTGTTAGCTGAGTTGATTAACACACATTATATGGGCCAGATTTAATCATTCAACCAATAAGTACTTATTGAGCTACTACTCTGGCTTTTTAATTTAGAGTGGAACTACTAAAGGTTTAAATATTTGAATAAAGATACATAAGAATGGTTAATTCAGCAGAAATTTAGAGCTGGCAGGGAAATCAGAAGTCATCTAGTTCGATAATCTTGAACTGACGCTTACAGAGGCCCTAGTCCCCTAATTAAATGCTCTGATGTGGGATACTTCCATAATAGCTGTAGACAAGGGAATGTCAGCTTCATGCTACCCCAGAGACGAGTAATTCTTCTGATCCAGAAAAACTCTCCTCTGTGAGTCTCTTGTATGTATGTGTGCACGCCTCTTTCACTGCCTTTTTCTAATCTTTGCATTCTCACTGTAACGAATGAAAACCCCAAACTGAAGTTTTTCTAAATAATAAGAATTTTGTTTTATTTGTTGAATTGAATTATGAACTTCATTTTTTGAATTTATAAATTAGATGAATGCTTTTGTCAATTGTTTTGTTTTTCTTCTCTATGACTCAGTATAATTCAATTTTTAGTCTTTAGGCAATTAGATGAAGAGAGTAATCTTCATTTTCCTGAAAAATAAAGCACCAAGAGCTCTCAACTGGATTATTCAAAATAAAAAGGTTATGCATGCTAATCTGCTAGTAACCATGAGTTACAATGAAGAAGCATCAATGTAACTGTACCTTAGACTGGATTTTCTACTGTATGGAAGCACAGAGTTTAAGTGAAAGGAAAAAAAACTTCCAGTAAGTATAATTTTAAAATATGGATATAGAATACCCTTGTGAAGAGGCATTTTTGGCTTAGCCAGCTTGTCAAAAATATTTATTCTTATGAAAAAATTAACAGTGAATTTTTTTTTAAAGTTTGCTTTTATAGTATCCCCTAGTCAAAATGAATAAATGTTGATAAATGAATTAATAAAATCGCATCTTGTTACTGATTTTTTTCCTGAGGGCTCCAATTTCATTCCCTAGCTCCTGAAGAGGAAAGATATTATAAAGTTCAGACAGCAAGAGGAAAACTGAGGAGGAATACAAGGGAGAATTTTAGGCTGTTGTTTAAAGTAGACATTGCCAGTATCCATGTGGGCAGAAACCACTGCCACCTACCTACTCCTGGAATTGGTTCTGTGTTTTCCCTGAACATATGGCAGAGTCAAGTGGCCCGGTAAGAGGTAAGAGGCCCACTGAAGAGGCAATCAGGAGACCTGGGTTTTAGTTCAGGATCTGCTACTTTTCAGTTTTGTCACAGTGAAGATGAATCATTTCACTTCTCTAATTTTCTGTTATGCACAACGAGGGCAGTAGACAAGATACTCTCTGAGGTACTTTTCTGCTCCACAGAAACGGATTTTAAGACTTAAGAAGCACTTACTACATGTTTCCCAATGTAATAAAGGCTATAAGAGAGACACACAAGAAAAGAAAAGATTCTTGGTCTCAAGGAACTTACAACCAGGAAGGCAAGCCAGGTGTATGAAACTATAGACACATAAAATGCACACCATAAAACAATAATATGAACATCTAGGTAGAGGCTACACTGATACAGGCTGTAACTATGGGAATAAAACATAGCAAGAAATTGAGTTAGGTCCCGCAGGTGAGGTAAGATTGGAGACGTGGCACTTATGTGGGTGCAGGTGGGTGTGTATTGGGGGTAGGTAAGTACCTGTTTGTACACAGCCTGTGTCATTGTGGTGGACAGATCAAGCAGAAGGGGAGAGGAAGGAACCTGACAGAGAACAGGGTAGAGAGCTAGATGAAGGGGACCTAGAAAATGGTGGATGAAGTCACAGAGGTTCATTACTCTTGCAGGGACAAGAAGTTAAAGTGTTGGTTAGAAGAGCATATCACTGGGTCAAGGAAGTCCCAACGCTCATCACTTCAGTGCCTCCCATTTACAAGTGGAAGAATTTCTGAATCAGGGTCCTGAGGAATGCGGCAGGGAGAAAGGCAGGAATTCTCACTGGTTATGGAAAAAAATTTTCTGAGTTGTAAGGGGCAAAGATACATAAATGACAACACCAAGAAACATTATGCTGGCAGTGTGATAGAGGAAAGATCCTGAGAAATAATTCAGGTCCTTTACAAAACTGTTTTTCAAAAACAAAACAAAACCAAACAAAAACAAAACACAAACACAAAACAAACCCAACCCAAAACCCCCAAAAAACCTGCTTCTCAAGAAGAAAGTATATTTAGTGTGCAGGTAAGGGGGACAGTACAGGGGCTGGAGAAAGTAAACAGGATGACGACAGAAAGTGTCCCTCTCATAACATTCATTCAACATGGAAGTTCTAACAACTGTGGCACGTAAGTATACCAGCACCCTGTTACCTTAGATGTTCTAACTTATGAAACATCGATGAATAATAAGTGACAGCATAATAGTTCAAGCCTTGACAGTGCTCAAAGATGGGCTGTTGAGCTGCTCGTTCTATCTCAATTTAGGTTTAAAAAATGGGCAATTCACCAACATGAAGTGTTGAAAAACGTGCAGTATATTGCTAATAATATTTCATATTAGTTAAGTGTGCCACATACTGCCTGAACACACATTTCACATCAAAAAGAAAATACTCTTTTTGAGAAAACATAGTGCCTGCTAAGGAGACAGGAAATGAGAAAAGTATTGTACCCTATCTAGCTGTGATTTCTAACAGAATTTGTGGAATCCATAACGGGTGTTAATATGTGCTACCATAGTGTTCAAACAGGGACTGTTCTTTCCCAAACCATTTGAATATCACAAACCATTAGAAATATACAAAATCTCGGTTTGGTAACCTTTGCCCAATAGAAAGATAAGAAAATGACAGCCTTGTCTCTCCAAATATATTGTAATTCCTTGGCATTTTTTAGTTCTGAGACATTCTACGATAGGAATTTTTCCAGATACCAAATCTCACTTCTAAAACACATCAAAATATTTATAGTTTATAACCTTTGTATTTGTACTGGTTTTAAACACATGTTTATCTGTTCTTTTGATTTAGCGAAATGTGCAGGGAGATCCTGTCTTGCTGACTCAGCATCTGCATCACATGCAGACACGGGGTTGGGATGAAGAGATCCAGGTCCCTGCCATCTGCTGACAGAGCAGTAGATCTTGAGCACTCACTTAACCCACTCTGTGCCTCAGTTTCTAAATATGTGAACAGGGAATAATTTTCCCAAATCACAAGATGATTAAGTGTGATTAAATGCACACATGCTTCTTAAAAAGCAATGATAGTTACTATCATCATTGCTCTTTGCGATAAGACGGTGGTTCCCTTAGGAATAATTGAAGGATATTAGGCTTCTTTTGTCCATACACTAAATGGTCCAAAAACTGCTGAGCTTTTATGTCTGCTTTCTATAGCCATACTGCTTCCTTCTGTGATTGGCTATCCGTGCATTACAGTGAACACTCCTCAACGTTGCAGTATATTTGTTCTCCTTCTAAACTGCCGACTAATTTTGTAAACAGTTGTCTGTACCAGAGCCCGAGGATAAGTCAAATGTCTCTTCCATGCTTATCTTACGGTGAAGGGTATGAGCTTCAGGAAATGTGCCCTTTTTTGTGTCAGGTGATTGAATTTGTACTATTATCTCTATAGGTATGAAAAAGCAGTGATTTAGGACATTATTTAGTAGTAATAGTTTACAAATTTGCAAAGTGAACTAAATACCTACATCTACAAAGGTTTTGTTTGCTTATTATTATTTTTTTTTTAATGCAGAGTGTAAGCTACTCCTTTTTCCTTCTAAGTAAATGTAAACCCATCTGGTTCTACATCTAATCCCATTAATCTGGTGGTTTTGATTTCTGTATAACCCTCTTTTATCCTATAAAGGACACTTCTAAATTGCTTTCGGGCACATAGTTCAAAATTAACTATGTCAGCTGATGGATGAACATTTTAAGTTACCAAATGGTGATGGTGAACAAAAAATTCAGCAGCAGTGCTACTTTTGTTTTACGTTTGTGCCTCCCTGAGCAAGTGGATTTAACTTCTGAGCCTCAGCTGCCTCATCTGCAAAATGGGAAACTGTATCTTTGCATCTGAGAAGTTCCTGCTCATCTCCCATTCTTTTAAACCAAACATCCAAATTAAATTTTTCTTTTTTATTATACAGTGAATATATTCTCATTATTGAAAAATCATAGACAAACAGAAAAAAGAGAGTCCCATTAATCCTACCTACCTACGTATAATGATGGTTAACATCTTAAGTGTCTATCCTTCTAAATGGGATTGTTTTTGAAAACTGGCATTTTTCCATATATAATATTTTGTAATGTTTTAAATCCATCCACAGCAGCTTAATCTACATCAAACACTGCATCAGAAGTCAGCAAACATTTTCTGTAGAGGGTCAGATAGTTAAGTGTCAGATATATATTCTCTTGCTCTCTCTCTTGGGTTTTGATTTTTCTTCTTTTCTAATCCTTTAAAATGTAAAAACCATTCTTAGCTCTGGTAGTAAAAAAAAGGTCTCAGATGAATTTGGCCAGAGTGCTGTAATTTGCTGATCCCTGTTTTATATAAATGCATACATTCTTGTAACATTTTTCTTTAAAAAAGCTACATAGTATTCCAGTGTATAGATACACGAGAACTTAGCCAGACTCCTGTTACTTGACACTTAGGTTTCCATTGTCTTGATATTATAAACAGCAGTAGCATGAACATCTCTGTACATGTTTATTTGTATAAATAACAACTTTGTTTATTTGTATAAATAACTGTACATGTCTAGTTCCTCAGGGTTTAAGTGACTGAAAGCAGTATTTCTGCTCAGAAGGCATTCACTTATTCATTCACTCACTAACAAGAGAGGTAGAATCAGATCAGCCACAGACAAAACATAAATGAATGGGTGTGTCTGCAGTTTGCCATCCCTGTATTATGTTCACTTTACATATTTTTCATTTACAGTAAGACGTCTTAAAATATTTTCGTATCTCCTATTTCATGACAACACTACATATTTTAATAGACCAGTGTTCTATTCTTATACTACCATCAATAATTCAATTCTTGTATTAATAACAATCATTATCAGGATATCAAAATGTTATACTATTCATTATTTTCCTACTAGAAGAGCTTAAAAAATAACAAACTGAAATGATCTTGGAAGCATTTCCTCTTTACAACACAAACATAATAACTAATAGGAAACATAATTTATCTTGTCCATTGTGGCCACTCTTGTACTATCCAAAGCTATTTAAAAGCTATTACATACACACACGCAAACACACACACACACACACACTTCAACACAGTGGAAACTTTCCAAGTTAGGAACGTTCAGAAAGAGACCTCTTCTATAATTCTGACCTTTAAAAAATGTCAATTCATTTATTCAACAAATATTTATTGAGTACCTATGTAGTACACGCGGAGTTGCACGAGGCACTTGGAATACATAAGTAAATAAGACAGCTGTGGTCAATGACTCATAATAACACTTGTTTTTGAAGTGTGACTCTGGAAAAATGTCCAGAGTAGAGTGATATTTGGTGATACAGAGTAGTATTTGATGAAGGATCAAGTAATAACTTCCATTTCTTCTCCAAAAAGAAAATAAAGAAGAAACAAATATTGCTGTGAGTACTGCACAAGACAGTAGACAAATTCTTGCCATCAGCCTAACCACATAAAATCAGTAAAAGCATCAGAGTTATGTAGAAAGACAACTGTATACTTTCTGCTGAGAAAGTTCTCATTTACGTGTTTTTGAAGACTTTTAATTCAGGTGGTTTTTTTTTTTTTATATCTATGTACATATATACATCTTTTCTTCTGTGCCTGGTCAACATCTTGAAGGTTATCATTCAAATGGGAATCACCCTTAGTAAGCTAAGGAACTGATTAGATCTGTTCAGAAGAACTAGCTTTAATGGAAAGATTGAGATAGTAGCACTGTGTGTTTAAAAAAATAAAACCCACAAGGAAAGACAAGTTCTATATGATACCATTGTATGTGGAATCTATAAAGGCTGAACTCATAGAAACAGCAGAATGGAGGTTGATCTGGGGGCTACGAGGGAAAAGGGGTGCGGAAAATGAGATGCTGGTCAAAGGGTACATGCATACTTTCAGTTATAAGATGAATAAGTTCTGGCTACCTAACATACAGCACGGTGACTCTAGTTAACAACAGTGTATTATATACTTGAAAGCTGCTAAGAGTAGATCTCAAATGTTCTCCCCACAACAAAGAAATGGAAACTATGTGAGGTGATGGAGGTGCTAACTAATGCTACTGCAGTACTCATTTCACAATAAATAGGTACATTGAATCATCATGCTGTAAATCTTACTTACACACTATTGTAAGTCAGTTATACCTCAGTAAAGCTGAGGGGGAGGCAGACAGTAGGACTCACAGTTCTGAGGTGAAGCAAAGTGGAGAAAACATGGCATTTAAGGATAAAAAAGGAGTCCAACAGAAGTGATAGAAGATGCCTGGCAGTCCTAAGTCCAGTCTAAGGACCAAGCAGCAGACCCACAGAATCAAGGTGAAAAAGAAATGGAGTCAAGCTCTTCTAATATAAAACAAGGGTGATGCCCTGGATAAAAACTTGGTACGAATGCTGAAAATTTCATCTGTTAACAAAATAGAGAGTGGAGTACTGTAACTTTGACCCTAATTTAAAGGACTACAAGGCACTACTGTTGAGGATAAATAACAGAGATCCATGGGAAGTAGCAACTATCTTGTTTTTAGGGACTGTGACAGAAGAATAAAAACAAAAATTCTGACAAATTCCAACCTGGATCTTGGACTTCTGATGAAATAAGATTTCAAAAGGCTTTAAAAATCTTCATTAAATATTAGAGAGTAATGACAGAAATTCGTGCACACATTCTTCTGGGATTATGAGAGGGCTCTTCTATTTGCTTTATTTAACTATAGAGTTTTACTTCATATAAATGAAACCCCAAATAACTTATGCTCCATTTGATACGTTTGTTAGATTTTAGGAAAGGAGCTTCATCAGGATTCCCAAAAGAGGAAATGTTTCCCTCAATATACTTGATGTCATAAATTAGGACAGGCTTTCCTAAACAATGGTGACAGCCAAATCTGGATGTCTATTTTCTTAGTTATTTTATTACTTTATTTTTTTAAAGAATCCTCTTGATTGCAAGCGATTTCATGGTATGAGGTCAGTGGTTCTCAAAGTGTGGATGGATTTCAGGCAAGCAGCATCAGCATCACTTGGGGACTTGCAGGAAGTGCAAATACCAGATTCCCATCCAGAATACAGAATCAGAAACACTCAGAGGGGGGTCCATAAATCTGTATTTAATAAGCCTTCCTGGGGCTTTGGATATACGCTAGTTTGAAAAGCACTGAATGTAAGTGGACTCAGGTAATTCAATAAGAATGAGAAATAAATTGATTGGAAACAAAACTTTCATCCAAATATTTATATAACACCACAGGTATTACACGGTTTCTGCAATGAACCAAGCGAAAATCTTTAATAATCTTTAAGTTTAGCAAATTGCACAAGAGATATTAAGCCACATGACCCTGAATTCACAGTTTAACAGCTAACTCTCCATTTGCTGTTTGCCTGATATTAAGAGCAAATGGGACAGCCAATTCCTAAATGAATGGCAGTCATCACTGCATAATTTCAGTATATGCACTTGCCGCAGTGGTTTAGGAGCTTACTTTAGTGTTAGTCATGTCTCTAAGTCACTTAATAGCATTAGAATGGAAAGATATGGTCAAATTTATGAGGCTGAGAACAAACCTCCTGTGAGTACTTTATACCACATTGAGAATCTAATTACTGGTTCACAACACAGCATTTATCAGTTTTTCTCCCTTCATACAGACTCGGTTGCAAATCAGCACACAATAGTATTCAGTTTTGAAGGGACATTTATATGTAAAGTAGCTCTTGTATCTATTTGTGGTAGTTCACAGGTAAAATAACCCTGTTTTAGCAGAGGACTGATCACACAAGGTTGAAAACCTAAAAGAACCACAATTATTTTTGACAGTGAGAGCTATGGCAATGTTAGATCAGGAATAATGTAATTGAGAAACATTTGTAAAATGAGGCGTGTCTTATGTTAATGGTGGGAAGAAGATGTATGTACAGCTTTCTTAAGATGTATTTTGGACTTCTTTTCATTAAAGTTCTTAACAAGGAAATCAGCAGGAAAGAAGTGGAAACTAGTGGATGTTTGTAAATATTTCTTGATGTCTAGATCCCTCAGGAAACTTGAAAAATTTAAATACATAAACCTTTAAAAAAGTTTCCCGGGCCTTTCCAAACTCTTTGGGCAGGATAACCTTCATTTATCAATGACTGATTAGAATTCCAAATTGGGAGGGGAGGTGGTAAAATTAACATATTAGTTTTGTGCTCATTGAATAAGTTTTACACTTAAAAAAATCCCGAAGAAGACTTTCCACTAAGGAATGCAAATGTATTTAAATAAAGTAATCACACAACTAATTACAATCACAGTACATATATGCATTTCCGGAAAGTGAACCACAAATCAAGTATTTTGAGGCAACTCCTTTTCTCCCCGTGAGTTTCCTTTTTTCCTTCCCTCCTTTCTTTTCTTTTTTTTTTTTTTTTTTTCCAGAAGACCAATTTTACTTTTACCCATTTATAGTAATATTTGCAGTGTTAGAATGTACTTAATATATAATTAAGTAAATCAAACAAGGAACCCAAAAGAAACTGGTCTTGAGTTATTCACAGCACACATTAGAAAATTTGAGAACACACATTAACAAAAAAAAAACCACTGGCAAGCTCAAACGCAAGTTTATATGCTGAGTATTTTTAAAGGGTTTAAAAAGCATGCTCAGTTAGCATACAGCCTTTTCTCACTTATGTAACAGATGCATTTCTATCTGCTTGTGTACAGCAAAAGGTTAGAACCTTAATCAACTTACTTTTGATATTAGAAATGTGCTATTTCAGAAATGTATTCCTTGGAATTTTCTTCACTGCTCCTACCACTGACTCTTCAAATAGGCAAAGTACAGAGGGTCTCATCCCTTGAAACCGTTTTTAAACATGGTTAAAATGAAAGATAGGTAGAAACCCAGCAATTCCTGTACAGCGCCTGGACTTAGTCTTAAATGTAGGAGTTGAATGTACAACGGAAAACTATTTCTTCCTTCTTTGCTTTCTTGCCTTCCTCCCTCTTTACTCAACATCTTTCTCTTTTATAGGTCTTGCAATAATGCACCCTTTTACCGTGAACTGATAAAATTTCAAGACATAAAGAATATAAAGAGATTTCACTCCAAGTTATCTCTAACATGCTAACTATGCTAAACGTGAATAATCATACATAAACCATAAGATCTGAACATCCTTTGTTTCTATTACTGTCCACACTAGGATGATGACCTCTGTGAAAACTGCATAAATGATTTGAGCCAACTAGTAATAGCTGATGCTTATATAGGATTCAATATATTCCAGTGACTTTTCTGCATGTCTACATCTAAGTCATTTAAACCTTTAAACAAACGTCTTAGGTAGGAAAGGTTATCATCCCTCAATACGTTCACACAAAGCTAGAAAAAGGTAGAGCTGGGATTTGAATGCCCAAATCTGGTGCCAGAGTCCATGGTCTTGACCATCATTACTAGATGTTACTGAAACCAAGTTTCAGAATAACTGACCAAATGTAACATGTGTTATGACAATGAATTAATGAAAAGACTGCTTAGTGTTCTCTATACATGTTAGTCATAGTGCATACTATTGAGTAGACAGTTGCTTGAAATGACTTGGACATTTACTACTATCACACCCAAAAGTGGTAAATAAAAAACTGTTTCAAGTTCCTTGGGTGACTCGTTTTAAAGAGTAAAAAAATGAATGCTGTTTATCAAAACACTGCTTCAACCAGCACTTTAAGACATGTAGAATATTTACATACACTTTATCTTTGAACTCTGCTTGTTTTATGTCTGAAATATAACCTATAATTTATATGGGTCAAGTTAATTCAAATATATTAAACATTCTTTTAGAGAGAGAAAGAGACCCAAAATAGATCTCAAGATCTCAAATTGATTCCACCAAGCATAAATATCTTTCTGGGCAATTGTTTGTTATTAATTTATTTAAAAACTTAAATTCTAGAGACACACAGAGATTCAGACACCCCCTACATACATACAAACATACAAAATGTATAGTCTAGTGTAATATCCTAAGACATATATCCTAGTAATTACCATCCAGGTCAAGAGACAGGATTTTTCCAGCCCTACTAGAGGCCTTCCATGTGTTCTATCTCAGTCACTGCTCCTTCCTTCTCTCCAAAAATAACCACATCCTGGTATGTACTCTCTTCTATTTCTTTATCAACCAAGTGGTTCATCCTTAGACTTAAAAAAACTACAATTTTTAAACCTTAACTTTTATTTTTATTTATACATTTTTAAAGATTTATTTATTTGAGGGAGGGAGGGAGGGAGGGAGGAGAGAGAGAGAGAGAGAGAGAGAGAGAGAGAGAAAGAGAGCATGCAAGTGAGAGCAAGCATGATGGGAATGGTACAGAGGGAGAGAGAATCCCCAAGCAGATGCCCCACGGAACATGGAGGGCTCAAACCCAGGACCCCAAGATCATGACCTGAGCCAAAATCCAGAGCTGGCAGCCCAACCAACTGAGCTACCCAGGTGTTCCTTAAGCCTCTTTTAAAGCACAGACTCTCCCTTTTCCCCTTTCTTTTCCTTCAAATTTATCTGGACAAATTTGAGTTATTTGAACAATAGGAACCACATTATGCACACACATGTGTAGTATAGTTCAACATTCTTTTCTTCATATTTTTGACAAATTAAAAGCTGGATCCAGAGACCTGATCCCTTTGGTAAGACTCAAGGTGATATATTCTTTTATCAGGAGGCACATATGTGGTTTGCTCTCCTTTTGAGAACTTAGAAGCTATTGATCATCATGGCCTACATCCATTAATCCTCAGGGGTTGTAAAAAAATGGGTGATTTTCTACTTTGATCATTTTATTTTCATTTAACAGAAATAATTTTATTAAGAGACACTGTTTATCTACTACTTGGTTACCAGTAACACAGTTCATACAGAAAGGGGAAGATAAACGCTTTCTTTTCCTTTATCGATTTTCAAGGTCAAAAGTTGTCTCTGTCATTGTTTTGAAGGTGACCAGCTATTTTTGTTTTTTAATATCATTATGAACTTATCCATTTAAACATACTAAATGGGTTTTAATCTGTTACATTTCTAATTTTTACTAAAATAAAATTCTCATATTTGCTGGTGGAAGCCTCTTTTAAGTTGGCTGCTGAGTCCTTTTGACATTACTTTGTAGTCCTCGCTATCTGGTTTAATGAGATGTTTCAAGCTAGTCTTGCACATTTTCTATTTTAGCCATTTCTGCAAGAAGCACTGGCTAGTAAGAAATAGGAATTTAAGACCTAGTCTGGGTGCTGGGAATGCTCATGACCACTGAATTCATCATTGTTTTTAGGCTTCTTCATGCCTAAAAGATGTGGTTATACAGATAGACATATACCCACATAAATGCATATTTATGTATGCTTAAGACAAAATAGCTCATAGGTTCATACTAATATTTCCAATTAAAATTCAGAACTACAATGTTTTTAACACTTTTATCATACAATCTGCCCATTTAGAGTGTACGTTTCAGTGGTTTTAGTATAGTCACACTAAATTGATTCCCCACAATAAATTTTAGAACATTTTTATCACCCCTAATAAAGAAACACCATATCCATTAGCAGTCACTCCCCATTTCCCCCCAGCCTCTTCAGTCCTAGGCAATCTCTAATCTACTTTCTGTCTCTACAGATTTGCCTATTTAGGACATTTCATAAAAATGGAATCATACGATGTGGTATTTTGGTTGACTCAAGCTTGTTCTTCAGTGAATTTATTAGGAAAGACTCCTGGAAACAATATTCTCTAATTTCTTGCATGCTGATAAGAGTTTGCCTGTATCCTCTGCACCTGAAAGTCCGTTTTACAAAATATAAAAGCCTCGTTTCTCATTTTTGTTACAGCTGCCAGAGTTCCCTTTGAGTTTCTATCTGTTAATAATGGAAAGCAATCTGCATTCAAATTTCGGGTTGGGAAGGAGTTAAGACTGTAACTATTCCATAAGAATCTGTGCGTGCTCCTAATTGTCTGTGTTGATAGCAGTTTATTGTTTTCTTTGTAGTGCTTCTCTGCTTTTTAGCATTTCTTTTCCACAGAACACAAGGTTTTTCCAGGGCATGAAGATGTCCAACTTTGCTGCTGCTTTTTCATTCCCAGGGATTTACATACTTGGGCTGCCTAAGCATTGTACAACACAAAGCCTAAGTACATTACACCAGAAGCAGTCACTGTACACTCGAGAATGAGTTAAGAAGATCTGAGATATGGGGAGAAAATTTCTCCCACCACAGCCCTCTTTCAACTTACAACATTCTGTAAACTTGAAAATAAATGTATCATAGTTTTAGAACACTGGATTTACAGGATGCTTAAAAGACATTATACATTTATTTGAAATCAATGAAAAAATTTGAAAGTCATAAAAGGGCTTGCTCAAGGTAAAGTCAACATGCAAACAAGATTCCAGATTCTAAAAACAAGGTTCTTTCCATTCCTAAGAGCTACTTCTTAAGTTTATTAGATGGACAACTCCATACAATGAATATTTCAAGTAGCCCATTTACAAATTGTTTAATCAAAATTTGGCAATTTCTCTTACAAATACACTTTTAAGTAGTGAGAGGCTCAGGATCGCTATAGAAAAGTCTACTTCCATTATAGCATCTTAGACAAGTAAATAGCCCATAACTGGAAGGAAAGGCAGAGTTTTCAGGTGAGTAGAGAATCCAGAAAGAAAAGACATTGTTGGCTTTTTATCACATCTATAGATACCTCAAATATTTTTAAAAGTCATATTTCAAAAATTTAGAAACTTCTAATACTTGTACGCCCATAATTAAGCTCTATCAATTCATATCATATAGTCATAAAATCACAATTGTTTTAGACTTTAAAAAATAAAGCAAAATAGTTCAAGTCTTAAAAATATGGTTGCTAATTACCTTGGGTTTCCATCATAAAGTGAATCTAGATTTTGATTTGAGAAGCCTCTGAGTGTCTGGTAGACTGCTCCCCTCTTTATAGTCACCTCCTTTATCTCTCAGACAAGGTTTTCTTTTTTTCCCTGGCTTATTACTCAACAGCTTTTCTCTTTCTTCTTCCTCAAACAAGCATGCACTGCTTTTGAAGTTTCTTAAGGGATATTTACTGCTATAACAACAGGAGAAAGGCTTTCTGCTATGTCTTCCCTAATACCTTTTTGCAATTAGATCCTGTAGAGAAAAAGTCACAGACTGTGCCAAGTGCCTCAGTGTTTCTAGATTTCTATGTTAGTAATGAATATAAACTTTATTACTCTATACACTTAACAAAAATAATTCTACTCTTTTGCTTTTTAAATGGTTGATGGAAAATGCAGAGAAATTTCTCATTCACATATATTTTTTTAGAATATGAGATACTCTATATAGTATTTTGTATCACACATTAGGTTGATTTATGTGTGTGTGTATGTAACAAAAAAGTCTTGTTACTGTAATTAGCCCTTGTCTTTTTAAACTGCTCTTGGTAATTCAAAGATGAGGGAGCTGGATCTGAGACTGCAAGAGTTTATGACCAATCTGTTTACTTAAGCTTTGTGTCACCTCTATCTCTGTGTGAACTGAGGACAATATTAACATTGAATTGATGTTGTTGTAAATAAACCACCATCTGAAATGGAAATCTATAAATTGACTATAAAGAGCGAAATTCAATTATCACTGAGTAAAGTCATTTTCTTTATGAAACAGATGTCAGAAAGAGAAAAAGGTGACTTTCAAGACTCTACAGGCTAGATTCTTGTAAAAAAAAAAGTCAAAAAAATTTAAATTTTAAAAGAGTCTAGAACAACTGAATCCTGAGTATGTTTAGGAGCAAAAATTTGGTAATGAGTTTATTTTCCCAACTCTATTGTAATTTTTCTTTAATGCTTTTCTGATTGTAAGATTATTACTAACTAGTTTCTCATCAGAAATCTGATAAGTATAGAAAAACAAAAGGGCAGAGGAAAAATCATATACCAATCAGAAGAAAATCCTATTTATATTTAAGAAGTTTCTTACGTAATTATTGTTTTCCATAGCTGAAATCATATTATACATTAAATTTTATATTTTGCTTTATTGATATCAATAACTGTCCATGTCACTAAAAAAGTGAGCAAGAATAAATCTTAATGGCTGCACAGTATGCAGTTGTGTGGGCATTTCACGATCTATTCCATCATTCTCTTTTTAAAGATGTCTCCTCCTATTCAATGAGTACATAAAACATATCTCTTAGCTGCTTTAGACATAATAAGATTATGTTTTGGATTATTTCCTTTGGATAGATTCCCCAATGTGGAATAACTGAAGCTAAATAAATATCTTTATTAAGGATCTCCTTATATGCATATACTTGATAGCTTTTCAGAGCAATTATATCAAATTACATTCGTTTCAGCCTGAGTGAATTGTTGCTCTACTCTCACCAAACTGGGTATTAACAGAGTCTTTCGTTTTTTGTTAATCTGATAGTAAGGGGTGGGGGCAGGGGAGTTGATGTGTTGGTATTTTACATTGAGTATTTATAAATTAAGTTATTATTCTGTATCTGTCTGAACATGGAAGAAAAACCTGAAGTAAAACTAGCGGGAAGGGCAACACCAGACAGCAGAGAAGTGAGACTGGCATTACCTAGAAGTGTGAGGACTGCTCATTTATCTGCATGCTAATTAAACTCTATTATTTGAGAGGTGGCACCAGGAAATCCCTAAACACCTAGGAAAAACTAGCAGAATGCTAGGTCATGGGATGTAAACTTAGTTAATCCTTAGGGGCCTCCAGTTTTGAGTCCTGTCTTTTGATCATAGTTAATAGAATTAAAGGAAAACATTCCATTAAATGCTGGTTCACTGCAAATCTTTAACGATTATGATAAGTAGGTATGTTAATCATTTTTGGCAGTCACTTTTCTGATATATGACAATAAATCTGAGTTTTCCTTCCTCTCTTTGTTTAGTGAATACAATAGAAAAAGCAAATAGGCAATAGAATTCCAAATTTTTATTCATAGTCAGGAGAAATTTATTCAAGTGCTGTCAACATATGGCAGATTTACCAGCTATTTTTAAATCCTTTTTGGAATTCTCTAATTACATAAAAGCATTCCAATTGTATTGGTAAACCTTCACAATTTATGTCTGTTAATAAAACCAAAATATTTTAGTTTCATTTGAAAAGATAAGGTACTATTTTTCTCCTTTTTCAGAAAGGTTTTTTCAGAAAATAGGATTCAAACATTGAAAATACTATTCCTTTTTCTAAATTATGTATATCTACATTATTCAGTGTTCTCAAATAAATACTAACATCCTCAGTATGTGCCTTACTTATAAAGAAAAAGTGAATGTATACCTTACTCATTACAGTGTCACAATGAAATATAAATTTTATCATCATTCTGAATTGTATCTGATACTAATTCAGAGTAAAAAGAGATTGATGCTAAAATCACATAGATATTTTTTATATATTAAGATATATATATTTTTATATATTATAAATTTTACTTAAAAATATGTTTTTATATATTACATATTTTATATTTATATATTAAGGTATATATAATAATATATATTATTATATATTATATATGAAGGTTTCTGCTTCATGTATTCACTGGACAATGAGAAGCATTTTACTCTACTAATGAGGAAGGTGAGGGAATGTAAACATGGAGATGGAAAATAAGAATGTGATTAAAGAACTATTTGGAAAAAAATTCAAGAACGTTGTCTCTAGGAAAATGACATGAATGCAATGAATAAATCATTTCAAACACAATTTGAATAAAAATCTGTTATAGTCTCACAGGTGTTATGAATGTAACAAGTGCTATAAATCTATCACATGATTTAGTTTTCATACTTCAATTTTTTTTTGTTGTTCAGGAAGTGAAAGATTTCACAGGTAATAGAAGATGGTTGCTAGCTCATTATATGAAGTTTAGATGTTGAGAAGATGAGCCAAGTGAATAAGGAAAAAAGATTGTGGTACTAACTCTGGTAACTCTGGTTTGGGAATACTATGTGGGCAGAATCATGGAGCAGACAGTAGGATCTAATCCCAGTTCCAACAGCTCCTGTGGGACTCAGGAATCAGGTGCTCACAGCTTCAGTGTATCCGCAACACAGAGATTATGTAATTTCTCCGGTATTGATACTGGCACATGATAATCAGTCAAAAAACAGTCTTATTACCACCATTATCATCACCACCACTGCCGCCCTCCTCCTCTTCCTCTTCATCCCAAAGTTAAGAGAAGAATCTATTATCACTCAACTCTCATGTTCCTCTGGAATGTTCTTTTCTCCAAATCTTCAGTGGTGTCACTTAGGTCCTGGTTCTAATTCAACCTAAGGGACATCTCATCTTCCCACTCCTCTATCACTTTTTACCCCACAATTGTCTTGTATTTTCTTCATAGTACTTATTGCTATCTGAAATTATCCTGTGAACTGACTTATCATATTATCTCACTATCATGTACATTTCATGCAAGCTGAGACTCTGTTGAATTTGCTCATTGCTGAATCCTCCAGAGACAGGAACATGACCTGGCACATAAAAGATGCTCAAAATAATCATAGATGGCATGTAATATTTGCTGAATAAAGGTGTGAATCATAAATGTGTCAATAGTTGCGTGCCTGATGAGATGATAGAGCTTTAAGGTCCACTACAACCCAGGTAATTCTGGGTTAGTATTCTTCTAAGCCTAGTCAGAAAGCATTAGATGGTCATAAAGTTTAGATAGCAGAAATGCAAAATGAATGCTACAGTTATCTGAAATAGTTAAACCTAAACTGAGTAATAAGCATACTTTCTAGTTAAACAAAGGAAGTCTGTGATAGAAGACTAAAGTAAGAAGTCCCTATTTAATAATTAATACAACATGTTAGCTGTAAGAATTGAGACACAGAAGTTAACAGTGATTACAAATTAGAACTGTGACTATCAAAAACTTAAAAAAAATCTATTAAAATAAGATCAAACAAGTAAATGCCTCAACCATATGGAACTTAAGAGACAAACGTGACAATCCACTGTGCTTATCTGGTCTAGCCCTAACCTTCCACCTAATTGTTGACAAATCGAATTTAAATAAAAAATAAATAAATAAAATTAAAAAAAAGAAAAAAAGTGCTTAGAATAGTGAGCTGTGAAAAAATTCTTGTGGTCTATTCCTTTACCATTAAAGCTCTTGGATTTCCACATTTTGCAGGACCCTGGAATTAACCACTATTTGTACTGCTTTAGAGGAATTGTATACCTCAAATTAAAATAAAGATCAATTATTAAGTTAAATACATTACCCTCAAGCCTTACATTTATTTTATCATCAATGTAAAATAATTTACATTATTTTATAAGATGTACTTTTTTTTTTTTTTTTTTTTATGATAGTCACAGAGAGAGAGAGAGAGAGGCAGAGACACAGGCTGAGGAAGAAGCAGGCTCCATGCACTGGGAGCCTGATGTGGGATTCGATCCCGGGTCTCCAGGATCGCGCCCTGGGCCAAAGGCAGGCGCCAAACCGTTGCGCCACCCAGGGATCCCTATAAGATGTACTTATAAGATGAACTGTTTGCTTTCAAACGTACAATTAATGGTAGCATATTCAGGTATATCAGCAAATCTCTTAGAAGCACTTCATAATGTATTAGAAATGGATTCAGTTACTACAATGGTTAACCCTAGGATTTGCCAACATTTCTAAACTGTTTTAAAGGGAAAAATTAAAAAAAAATATGTAAACTGTAAATCTACATCATAAGAAGGTAACATAAGAAAGCTTTATACATGAAATCTTTAGAGGACTTAAAGGTGGCACATGGAAAATATGGCCATCCACGAACCTGAAAATTGGTTCTAACCAGACAGTAAATATTCTAGGACCTTGGCCTGGACTTTCCAGTCTCCAGAATTTGGAGAAATAAATGTTTGTTGTTTGTAAGCCATCTGTCTATGCTATTCAGTTGTAGCAGCCCAAATGGACTAGAATAATAATACCTAAATCCTAAAGCATAACAATTTTGCCAAAGCAAATTTTTGGAAATCAAACAGTTTCATACAGTAGGTAAGACATAATTCTTAAAGAAAATCCAAAATAAATTCACATCAGCATGATCAAATTTACTACATTTATCACAGATAAAATCTAGTTGTAGTTTAAAAGAAACTGCTCTGCCATAGGTATAGAGATGCATTAAATCTAATTAGCTAATATGTGTTGTTGACATGTCTAATGTCAACTGTAATCATCTGTACTAACTTCTAGAGTCATGAATGTTTGTCCAACAATCTTATATGTAAATTTCATATTATGTGAATAATTCCTTTTTGTTTAAACAGCAACCTGTGTTCAGTACATATTTTCACACACATTTATGAATAGAATGTAAACATTATACCTAATCAAATTTAAAAATAAGTTCACTGATACTTGGCACTTTTCTTAAAAAGACTAATTTTTACATTGTAGTTTTTTTTCAATTAAAATATATTACACAGTCAGCCATGCAGACAGATTCTGGTAAATCCCTCCTTAACTACTTAGTCGCCTGATGTTATCCTGATCATGACATCATTCAAAGCTCTTGTTTTTAAAATATCTTATCCATGAATAGACATTCTCCAAAGACCTACACATGGCCAACAGACACATGAAAAAATGCTCAACATCACTCAGCATCAGGGAAACACAAATCAAAACCACAATGAGATACCACCTCACACCAGTCAGAATGGCTAAAATTAATAACTCAGCACATGACAGATGTTGGCAAGGATTCAGAGAAAGGGGAACCCCCTTACACTGTTGGTGGGAATGCAGACAGGTACAGCTACTCTGGAAAACAGTACGGAGGATCCTCACAAAGTTAAAAATAGAGCTACCTTACAACTCACCAATTGCACTACTAGGTATTTACCCAAAGGATACAAACACAGTGATCCAAAGGGGCACCTGCAACCCCAATGTTTGCAGCAGCAATGTCCACAAGAGCCAAACTATGGAAAAAGCCCAGATGTCCTTTGACAGATGGATGGATAAAGAAGATGTGGTGCATATATACAATGGGATATTATTCAGCCATCAAAAAAATGAAATCTTACCTTTTTCCATGACATGGATGGAACTATTGTGCTAAGTGAAATAAGCCCATTAGAGAAAGACAATTATCATATGATTTCACTCATATGTAGAAGAAACAAGACAGAGGATCATAGGGGAAGGGAGGGAAGAATAAAATCAGACAAAATCAGAGAGGGAGCCAAACCACAAGACTCTTCACTATGGAAAACAAACTGAGGGTCACTGGAGGGGAGGTAGGCAGGGGGATGGGGTAGTTAGTTGGGTGATGAGCATTAGAGAGGGCACTTGATGTAACGAGCATGGGGCGTTATATACAACTGATGAATCACTAAACTCTATCTCTGAAACTAATAATACACTATATGTTAATCAAATTTAAATAATTAAAAAAATCAGAAAGTCCAACCTTTTATTCATATATCCCACTGTACAGCCTTTATTTCCAGAGTTTTCAGCCACCTGTAAATGAATGCTACCACTCTTGTGCTACTTTAACTAAACTTTAGGCCATTTAACCAGTCCCATTTTCTCTCCATACTCATCTGCTGTTCTTCACACTTACACTCGTTTTGGACATCATGGCCTGTAATTCCAACAATATTTTTGCCAGTATCTCCAATTCCATGCATTCCTTTGTCTCTGTCACATCTAGCTAGCAAAACACAACTACCACCAACCACCTACCTTCTCCATACTTGCATATGAACTCCTGAGCAATATACACCTAGGAGGACCGATACCACCATATCACGGTCACCAACCTAGATCTGGCCAGAAACTCTACCATGTTTCTCCAGTCAACCTTTTCTAGAATGATAATTCTATATTATACACACTCATCTCAATGTCTGTTTGCTCTCTGAGTCCTGGCAGATGTCCTTGTCTTCTACTTCTTCATACAGCTAACAGGGGTCATCAGATGATAATTATTTCACATCTCCACCACCAAATCTACCAAGTCAGTGACGTGCCAATTTTCTCCTCCACTCTCATTCTGCAATGGAGGAAGGATCCCTTCCTGAGGCCATCTGTCTTCTGAATCCCATCTTCCTCCACCTTTTATTTTTTTTATTTTTTTATTTTTTATGATAGACACAGACAGAGAGGCAGAGACACAGGAGGAGGGAGAAGCAGGCTCCATGCCGGGAGCCTGATGTGGGACTCGATCCCGGGTCTCCAGGATTGCACCCTGGGCCAAAGGCAGGCGCCAAACCGCTGAGCCACCCAGGGATCCCCCTTTCTCCACCTTCTTAAAGACCTTCTTGTCAATCAAAAACAATTTACATTCTCTGCTATTACTCAAATCAAAAGTATTCTTGGTAAAGTCACCTGACCTCTGTTTTGCAATGTCCCGAAGATACTTTTCAGTCTTTCTAACAACTTGCCTTAGCAGAAGCCCTTGACACAGCTGAATACTTCTTAGTTTTTCAAAATGTTGTTTTCTTTCGGCTAATCACATTCTATTGGTTTTCCTCTAACTTCTGGGACCACCACATCTCGGTCTTCTTTTCTAGTCCCCTCTTCTCCCTAATGCTGACATGTTAAGGCTCTCTTTTCTCTGTATGTTATATACTCTGGGGAACCCCTTTCCCTTCCACTCCTTCAATTATCATTTAGCTATTGATGACTCATGAGTTCAGGCTATAGCCTACTACATCTATGTTGTATGTCTGACATCCCTAATTTCTAGCTGTTTAGCCAGAATGCCTGAATTTGAAGCCCAGCTCCGCCACTCTGCATGCCCTTGGTGAAGTTCCCTAATAATCTGCTGTTTCTTCCTCCATCAAATAAGGATAAAAATACCTATTCTTATTTTATAGGGTTGTTGTGAAATCTAAATGAATTATGGTTTGTCAGCGGAGACTGTCTTCCTTTTGTTTGTTGTTTCTGCAGCATCAAGTGCAGTGGCTCAAAGCAGGTATTCCATAAACATCTGCTGATTCACTAAATAAGTGAACTTAGCAGATGGCAAATTATCACAATTCTGAGGAATTTTCTACTAGCCCTATCAAATTTTAAATTCCTTGCGATAGCTACCGCTTGGTATCCTTCTGGTGGACACCACAATTTCAAAGAAAAAGAACACATAGGAATATTCCTGGAAAAATACAGCTTGTTTAAAACAGACACACCTAGCATTAGAAATCCATGTCAATAGGATTCAGGCAGTAAAAAATGATTTTGGAGTATTGGTTTTAACAGACATTGTAAATTATGAAATGATTCAACGTAAATCTAAATCTATTACCTCATCTCTTTCATTAGACTTTTGTAAAATGAGAAATGACTGGCCTGGGGAAGCACTTAAATCAAAGAGAAAGTGGTTGAAAGAGAAGCACTAGGTCCTCAATATCTGATCAACACAATTGGGTGCTGCCAAGAAAGCAGCGATTAACTCCCACATCAGACAACAGCAATGGTGGTAACAGTCATTACTTTTGTACAGGGTAGTTTATGTCTGTCAACTTTACTGTTTAAAATTTGGAAAGTTATGGGAGAAGTCTAGA
The DNA here is from genome assembly GCF_018345385.1 of Vulpes lagopus. Lineage (NCBI taxonomy): Eukaryota > Metazoa > Chordata > Mammalia > Carnivora > Canidae > Vulpes > Vulpes lagopus. Next base: position 116,459,384 of record NC_054825.1, read on the forward strand.
ATAGAAAGTATTTCTTGTCTATTTTTTTAAAATTGTATTATTTATTCATGAGAGACACAGAAAAAGAGGCAGAGACACAGGGAGAGGGAGAAGCAGGTTCCTCACACAGAGTCTGATGTGGGATTTGTTCCCAGGACCCCGGGATCACTCCCTGAGCCAAAGGCAGATGCTCAACCACTCAGCCATCTAGGTGTCCCTAGAATAGAAGGTATTTCTTGGAGAAGCAGATGTTAGCAGACAAGTGCTAGAGGAGTAGCCTTTTACTTGAAAAGTTACTGAAAACGATTATACCAAGGCACAACACTCCACTTACTATCTTGGTGCCATAGGAAGAAAGTCTTTTCCTAATGCTATAGATGGATTCCAGTTTGGAGATCCTTGGAAAATTTTGTCTCGTTTCACAAATTCCTATCTACTGCAATTCCTGGTGGTTGGGAAGGCTATACATTTTAATCCAAGTCAGTGGCCACGGTGGCAGTCATTAACATTGTCCACTAAATTTTTCTCTCAGGGATAGGGTGGTACAATGAATCCCCTCCCCCAACTTTTAAATTATAGCAGCCATGTGTCTTGCTCTAGCCAGTGAGATGTGGGTTCAAGTAATAGGTGTCTTTGTGACATAGGCATTATAAGCCAGTGTGCATTTTCTAGATTCTCTTTTACTACCTCCACCCTCCAACTCTCTGACTCCCATCTTGACAAATGGAAATGGTTCAGATGGCAGCCACTCCATCAGTCTGGGCCCTGGATGGACGATCATGAGAAGCAGTCATGGGCAGAGCACATAGAATGTACAGAGCATATTGTCCTAAATCACCGAGATTTTGAAGTTGTCACTTCATCACCTAGGTCAACACTTACCGATGTGAATCTGTTGTTTGCTTACTATGTGCAAGGCACTGTGCTAAACTAAAAGGGACACAAATATTTCATTAGGAAACAAGTTAGGGGTGCCTGGCTGGCTCAGTTGGTAGAACATGCAACTTTTGATCGCGGGGTTGTGAGTTCAAGCCCCCCACTGGAGGTAGAGTTTACTTAAAAAAAAAAAAAGAAAGAAATGAAAAAGTTACTTTTCTGACTTTCCTTTTCTTTTGCGTGCCAAGCACTCTTATTTGGTTTATAATCAGATAGAAATCAGAACAGCTTCTGCTATTATACATTAGCATGAAAAAGTTTTAGAAATAGAATTATTAGCAAACTGTAGAACTGCTTTTGTGAATTGTAGAGATAAAGTTCTTACAGCTGATAAAACTTCCGTGTCTTTGAAAACAATTATAAATACAGGATAGATTTTTATAAACAGAGAAACACATATTGCAAACTTGGATTAAGGAGCAGATACGATTTAGTAATTCACTCTAGGACAAAAAAATGTAGTCATTTCATTTGACTAAAATATATATTATTTATAATCAATTCCATATATTCCTAGATCTTTTAAAGTACAAATTAAACTTCTAATGGCACATTCAATGAGAGGCAGTTGGAACTCATTAACCATGGAAATCTAATAAGCAAAATTACTATAATCTAGTATCACTTTGAACCTTTCAAATGAAAATATTTATTCTGTATATCATATTTCTTTCTTTTATAAAAATTTAAATGATAAATGCTAAATAGTAAATTTAATACCTAAGGTATACGGAAGGATCAATCTAAATTTCTAAGAAATCAGGGTCAAACACATTAGTAGAAAACAACATAAGGAGACAATCAATACCAGTTAGTAAATATGATTAAAATTGCTCTGTATGGCATAAGTGTATCATTAAATGGCTAATAAAGTTTTAGCTGAATAGTTTCCTCATATTGAAGCAAATATACATTGAATATTCCCTTTCCCATTTACCTTTTATAATTTCATCTTAGGTTTACAATTTCACAAAGTGCTCTAATGTCAATTCTATTTAAAAGTCCACTACAGGGGCACCTCGGTGGCTCAGTCTGTTGAGCAGCCAACTCTTGATTTTGGCTCAGGTCATGATCTTAGGGTCCTGAGATCAGAGCCCAGTACTGGATGTGGAGCCTGAATAAGATTCTCTCTCTCCCTCTCCCTTGGGCCCTCCTATCCTCTAAAAAAACAAAACAAAACAAAACAAAACCCTCCCCAAACATCAACAAAAAACCACTATAAATGACCAATAATATTTGGTAATTAATTAAATTTTGATGTAGTCTCTAGCTCACTGGCTTTCAAAACTTTCACAGAACCAGCATTTTTAGAATAGATTCTAAAAAGTAAGATGTGGGGCACCTGGTGGCTCAGTGGTTAAGCGTCTGCCTTTGCCTCAGATTATGATCCTGGGGTCCTGGGATCGAGTCCTACATCAGTTTTCCTTCAGGGAGCCTGCTTCCCCCTCTGCCTGTGTCTCTGCCCACCCCCTCTGTCTCATGAATAAATAAATAAAATCTTAAAAAAAATAAAAAGGAAGAAGTTTTGCCAGTTAGTGGGAGGGGTTAAGGCAGGGAGTGGGGTGGAGGTTTAAAAAGTTTACACAGGATCTTCCAGGCCATTTGCTTGTTTGTGTTATCAATGTTACAGATTTTGCTTTAAAGGAAGAATTTTCTGTTGGGGTCTTAAAAAACTAAGGTCACAGAAAGCCTAATAAAGGTTTAGTCACAAACACTAAATATTTCTAGTGTTAGGCATACAGTGCTAACTAAGCAAAGGGCTCTAAAAACAGTAGAGGCTGAATCCTTATTTTTGAGTTGTACAGATTCTACTGGGGAAAGAAGTATGAAGAAGGCCGTCAACAATGCAGAGTGACAGCATATGCAGAGAATGCAGGGAAGGAAGTCCCTGACTGCCTCCTCATAGGACTGGAGCCAGGCTTAGCTCTGGAAGGCCTCACTGCAGGGTGCTACCTAGGTGGGGGCAGGGAGGAGCAGCATGAAAGCCACTCTAGGGGAAGTGAATGTGGCTATAGAATCCACACATATGTGCTTGCAGTATTTTAGGGGAAAAAAGGCACACTGTAGTTAGAGAGGAAGGTGTGTGAGAGGCACGGTGAACAAATCCAGAAAGAAGAAGCAAGAGTCTGGACTAAAATGGCCTTCTCCATGGGTCAAATCCAGAAGACTCAATCTAGAAAGGCACAGGGACCAGTGGCGGTTTGCAAGAAGGGCTGTGTGGCCCAATTACAAGCTTCCTTTGTGTTCAGGTGCTGAACTCGCTGAAGGGCTGAGACACTGGAGATAGGGTTGGGTCAGCTGTGCTCTGAGCCAGTTTGCTGCCCTATTATCCTATTGCAGCAAAAGCAAAACTTACAAACCAAAACGCAAACCAAACCTTTTTTTCTTATGGGTCCCTTCACGTTTCCCAGTTTGGGTTGATGAGAATTACCTTTCCTCACTAGAAGCTAAAATCCACAGGGCAGGGATTTGAGGGGCTCTGGTTCTCAGGTATGTCTCAAGGCAAAGAACGGTGTCCAGCATGTGGCAGGAGTGTAACCAGCATCACTGAAGAGCTCTGTGACTTCTCTGAGGTTGTGACTCACTGTTGTGTGTGCACGGCTGCCCAATCTCACCTCCAGGACAACGTGCTGCTCTGCCCGAGGGCACACCCCCCCGAGGGGGTTTCCTGCTCACTGAGCCCCTCTAACTCACTTCAGCTGATACATTCTTCCCGTTACCATGTCCTTTCCCAGACAAATATCAGTAAGAATATTGATGAGGGGCGCCTGGACGGCCCAGTTGGTGAAGCATTAGACTCTTGATCTTGGATCAGTGGGAAGTCTGTTTGAGGTTCCCTCTCTCCTTCTCCCTTTTCTCCTCCCCTTCCCTCTCTCTCTCTCTTAAAAAAAATGAGAGAGAGAGAGAATATTGATGAAAAGGAGGGACAAAAAGCTTTGTAAACCTAGCCCTTTCCTCATTTTACAATGTATTTAATGCTTATTTTTATTATTTCCCTTTCTTCTTGAATCTTTTCTTCTAATTAATATAGATTTAGTTAACCATATAGTATTTTCATAATATAGACATTTAAAATGATGTATTTCTCTAATAACTTTGGCTACTTTCTATAGAGTTTTTTAAAAGATTTATTTATTTATTCATGGAGGGGGGGCGCACAGACATAGGCAGAGGAAGAAGCAGGCTCCATGCAGGGAGCTTGATGTGGGACTTGATCCTAGCACCCCAGGATCACGACCTGAGCCAAATGCAGATGCTCAATCCCTGAGCCACCCAGGTGCCCCTTTCCACAGATTTTAAATATAAATAAATGCTTATATTTTAGTTGTTTGTTGAATATCCTATTTTAATATTATAGATTCACTCCCTGATACAATTATTTAAGAGGTTATTTTAAAAATTTCATGTGGTCTCACCATTTAAAATATGTGTATCTTTTATATCCAATGTTATATTTTGATTGTGGCATTATACATAAATTTTACTAAAAAAAATTTCATTGTCTGTAACATATAATAAATATTGGTCAAGAATTTGGTTACCTAATTTTTCTATTATGCCATTATTTCAAGCCTCCATTTTAACTGCATTACTCAAAAAAAAAAAAAAAAATGAGTGGGGGCATGGGTGTATGGACAGAGAGAGAATCTTAAGCAGATTCCATGCTGAGCTTGACATGGGGCTTGATTCCATGACCCTGAGATCATGACCGGAGCTGAAATCAGGAGTTAGCTGCTTAGCCAGATGAGCCACCCAGATGCCCCAAATGTTTTTGTTGTTGTTTTTTTTTCTGAGACAGTACTTGCACACCACAGTGAGGGGGTTTGGGGGAAGAGTAAAAGGAGAGGGAGGGAAAGAATCTTAAGCAGGTTCCATGCCCAGCGTGGAACCAGAAGAGGGCTCAATCTCACAACCCTGAGATCATGACCTGAGCTGAAGTCAAGAGTCCTACGCTTAACCAACTGAGCCACTCAGGTGCCCCTGGGCTTAATAATATATTGCTCTTAGGGTATTATGATCACACTTTTTTTCAATTTTTTTTTCTTGTGTGTTTTGCAATTATGCCCTCTATTGATATCTTTGCTTCCTAGACTCAAATCAACTTTATTAGAGACCATAATTAAACTACTATCCAGAGAAGAGGAGAAATCTAAGCCTGATTTTTACAATTTAGGCAGGATTTGGGGACAGGGGTATTAATCTATTTCTGGTGGATCTTTTTTTTTTCCTATTTATAATAGTTATACATTTTATGGAAAATTTAGTATGTATAGAGTGGTATTATATGTGGGTCATTTTATGTTATTCACTTTTTAGCGTTTGTAAAAAAGGAAAACCAAATTACCATTAATTCTCTACCCTTTTTTGGTCTGGCTGCTAGGAAACCCATAGACAAATTTCTGCCCAGAGCCTAGTATACCAGCTGTTTGTTAATTTTACCTGTGATTTTAATATTCTCTATCAATCAGAGAAAGACAAATACCATATGATTTCACTCATATGTGGAATTTAAAAAAAAAAAAGAAAAGGAAAAAAATAAGAGAGAGACAAAGCAAGAAACAGACTCTAAATTCTAAGGAACAAAGTGATAGTTATCAGAGGAGAGATGGTGTTTCATCCATGATGAAGTAGGTGATGGGGAATTAAGGAGTGCACTTATGATGAGCACTGAGGGATGCTATATTGTACACCTGAAACTAATATAACGCTGTATGTTAACTACATGGAATTAAAAATTAAAAACATATAGTCTGACTTTATTCTCTGTTTTTAACAGCTCTGTGTATATTATGCACATTTCTTGTAAGAAACCCCAAATATCTGGATCCTATTATGAGAAAATGGTAGATCTTTCCACCAGTAAACTCATATTTCTAATCTTATTTCTCTCTTCCCTACTCCACAATCCTATCCCCTCCCTATACATTTTCTTCCTTGACGTTCCTAAACTTAGTGGCATTAGCTACTTCTCTTTGCAGGAAGTCCTTTAGCGATCTTTTGTATTGGTGTTTGGAGCAGTGGATTTCTTTTGGTGAATTTGGGGAGAAATATTTTTTGCTCCCTTTGCAATGAAGGATGTCCTGGTGGAGTAAACTGATCTAATATAAGAATCCACTATGTGTGTTTCCCCAGTGTTAGATCAGATGTCTTGATACCTTTTTTCATTGAAAGCTAGTTCTTCCATCATTTTAGCATTCAGGAGTTGATGTTTTGTTTTTCTAGTTCACATACATAAAACACACTAAGTCAAATATCTCCTCTGAGGAGTAAATATCTTAGTAGTTCCAAATGTTCTCTCTTAATTTACAGAATAAAGTAGTTTTGCAAATCAGGAAAAGTTTTGTCAAGCATATCATTAAATTATCAATTTCCATATGGCTTGTCTATTTCCTCTGATACCTTTACTCACCATAGTGACATTGTATTGTTGGTTTTGTTTGTTTTTTGGCTTCCAAACATTTATTCTTCTCACCCTTCTAATAAGGCCTCAATTTCCTGTTCAGGAATTATCTATACTTGGTCCTCAAAGGATACTGAATTCAAATCCTATAGAAGACTTCTATCATATCCTCTCTTTCATTCCTCACATGTAAATAAAACTGCCAACTGATCTCTATCTTCTGGGCCTTTGTGTCCTGACAAGGGTAGGAAAAAAATAGGGCATGTTTATTAATTCTAGGATGTCCCAGTGTGACTGTTGAGCCACCTCTGTGGCCACTCAAAACTTACTTCCAACTTGTTTTTCAGCTCTCACTATGAGTCTGTGGCACCATTAAATCCTGTTCAATTCACTTTCTGCTCAATAAAGCCATTGGTTACTACTGTACAACAAATAATATGTAGTATATTCATACATGCTCCTTTCCACATATATCTTCCCTTGCAATGTCTTGTTTTTCATTTGCCAATTTTTTTTCTTTTTTTTTTCATTTGCCAATTTTCAATATCATTTTTGCTTAGGTTACTCCCATTGTACAGTGAGGTTTCTCAAAATTTGTTCTAGGAAACAGTATTGTAACTCAAAGTTAGCAAATGTTATATTAAGGAAAAGGAAGGAAGGTTACAGTTAAGGAAATATGGAAAACCCAGGGATAAATAAAATTCAATTAGTTTCTTTTTCTGTACATTGTGAATTTCTAAGAATATAAGATGTAGCTTTTTCTGAACTTATTTTTAGTATGCATACAGAACCAGACTTATCCTGACATATCTAAAGAAACTAGTGCTCTGTAGAACATATTTTGGGTAATAATATCCTAGATGCTGCTATTTACTGTCTCCAATGAGGACTTTAGTTTCCCTTGAGTTTATAATAGAGCAATACTATCTCTTTTATCTATATTTAATACTAATTCCTATTTAGTATGCATCTTATCTCTATCCTAAACGTTTGTAATTCTTGTGATTGTTTGCATTTCTTATACGAACTGAAAATCTTGTAGTTTGACTGTTTTTAATGGCACTACAAAACGTTTTAAGTGAGCTAGGGTGTGTTAGAATTTTTTGAATATGTCCCTATAGTCAAAGTACTTATCAATGGGTATGCCATGTTCCCATCATAATTTTGGTAGGTTTTAGAGTTCTGCTGGCATTCTTGATTACTATCTAATTGTAATTTAGAAGCATGTAACATAAGCCAGTGGTACTTCCTCTTCTGTTTTTGCAATATAAATTTAAGAATTTTGAGCTTATATCAATGTGGGGCTATATGGTTCTGATGGTGATTTATATGATGTTCTCAAATTACTCCTGAGCCTCAGCAATGAAATGAGCATCTCAAATTATGGTGATTTAGTAGGCCCTCTATGAGATACTTTAGGAAGACAAACTTGCCTAGACTATCTTAGTAAATACCTTGATTTACATAAAAATGTATGATATAGAACTTTACCAACAATCTGAAACCAACTAACTCATAATTTGGCCATGTTGATTTCTTTCTATTAAGAAATAACATGTTCAATTTTTTTCATTTAGATATGGAGACAAGTAGCTCAAGTACAGACTTAGGGGTAAAATGTTTTTTCTTGACCACATTCCTGATAGCCAACTCCCCCAAGTACATAGGTCAAATGAAATTGTCAGTGATGAGGTGGCTAAGAAAGGAAATGATGTTAAAGCAGTCATCTACTAATCACTTCTCAGCCAGCAATCCCACTTTAGAGAATAAATATTTATCAGCTGATTATGGCTACATTATCCAAAATACAGGAACACTGGAAATAACTACTCAACATTTAGGGACTGGCTATACAAATATTATGCTGAGATGATGAACCCTTATGAACCAAAAGTGTATTTTACAGAAACAGAAAAGTATGTAAGAAGGGAACTACCATAAGTAATTTTTATAAAATTACAATATAGAAAATCTAGATGTAATAAAAACAATGTTTTGAATGGGGGTGAGGACAAAGCAAATACACGAAAAGAAAACTTTCAGTGGAGGTTTTCTTTGTAGTACTTTGTTTACTAAAGTTAGCTAAGTATGGAGTAAAAAAGTACCTTTACAAGATCTGTGGCAAATGATTTTATCTGTGGGCAAAATATCTATGGATATCATATTTATATAACATATTTAACTATAGATTTATAATAAGCATGCACACACATAAAACACATGTGTATATAAATAAGACATTACTACAAGTGAAAAAAATCCTAATTAAATATGATGCATATTTAAAAGAAATGTGTTGTTTATCTTTGTATATTTGACTATCCTAATTGAGCCCAGATATAAAAGGATGAAGATTTTTTTTTTAAAGATTTTATTTATTTATTCATGAGAGACACAGAGAGAGGCAGAGACACAGGCAGAGGGAGGAGCAGGCTCCCTCTGGGGAGCTTGATGTGGGACTCGATCCCAGGACCTCAGGATCAACACCTGAACCAAAGGCAGACGCTCAACTACTGAGCCACTCAGGTGCCCAAAAGGATGCAGTTCTTATTTTCTTCAAATTGTCTCACCTTCATATAAATGATGAAAAAAGTTAAAAACCAAGTTCATCCTAAGTATTCACGTCAAAAACAATGAGAACACCAGGCACTGGATACTCCAAGACAAATATTCTAAAAGCAGGAACTTGCTAACTAAAACAACATTAATTTTCCGTAAGACTTTTTCAAAATATGTATGCCCTGGCTTAAAGCTTGGAACATCCTAAAGCAAACTGAACAAATGAAGTTATGCGGGCCTGGAGAAAGGGAAGAAGAGGACTGATGCTGAGAAGGTGACAGAGTCCATAATGAGGAAAAGAATTTAACACTTAAGCAGGACGGATAGAGGGGAATACAGAGCCATTTATATACTTTAAAAATATCTATGGTGGAATAAAATCTAAAGACAGAACGTGAAGATTGTGCAGGCTGTTTTGTTATGGCTCAGATAGTGCCCGGGAGACAGCAACCAAGTAAAGCAGCTTTTCTCATTAAACATTTATTGCTCTGCTTAAATCTGTTTTGAAGGAGCATAGAAATACATGAAATACTACCCTAGGTAAGATCCGCTCCTCCCCAGCCAGAATGCTGAGGCTCACACAAATCTGACTGACATGCAATTGAAATATGTGACTGTTTTTCCTTGACGTCAGCTTTTAATACTGTCAACATTAAAGGCAAAGTCCATTCCAACAACTCTTAGTGGACACTTAGGATATTTATAAAGTTGTCCAAAACCTTTCAAGAAAATAGCATCTGTGCTCTTTAGAAGCATGATACAAAAATCTTTTCTTAATCTATCAATAAAAGGCAGCTGAATTAAAAATTCCTGCTTTCCTCAGAGCAGATAATGAACTAAGCCTCACTCTAGGAAGAGCTCCAAAGTACTTTACACAGGGACACCGGCCTATAGGACTTCTCACTGGAAGGCTGAGTACCTCAGTTACCCCTTCAATTTCTTAAATATTGTAATTTTTAGATCTTACCTGTCAGGTAAGGTCACATCTTACCTGTCAAACTTTCTTCACCTTCAAAAAAGTTTTTGTTAAGCTAACATTATGCAAACGTTAACATAATTTTTAAAGAAAAACAATTCATCCACAAGCCTGCCACTGCACTAAACCTCTTTAATTTGTCCACAGGCATATCCCATTTATAGGTATAGTCACATCACACCTAACAGAATGGAGCCAGGCTTTTTAAAACACATTGCTTACCATATCCTCAGAACATGTTGTGCCCACCTTTCCCAGCATGCTCGTTTAATTAGTATATATTAAATGAGATTCAGTGTATGCTAGAGGACCATCAAAATATGAAAACAGATACCACAAAAAGCACATTTTACCCCCAAAATGTAATTTTATAGTTTCACCTTACCTCTTCTCCAGATAGATAGTAGGCTGAGAGTAGTCCACCCACAAAGCGTATGTTTACTTCAAAGACAGAAACTTCAGCATTCTGTGGAAACAAAGGAGATTCATACATAAATGATAGTACACAATTGAGAAAAATGCCATCACGATGAAGTCCAATAAATATTTAAATTTTGCTCTATCTTATATGCTTGCCCAGAGCAATTTATATACAAGAGGAAAAAGTTCTGTCTTTTAACAGTGTCAAAATATATGTAAACAGATGAAATAATTTTGACTTTCTTAAAGTAACAATTATAAAATATTTATAAAATTATTTCCTCCCTCTGTACAACAACAGATCCTGGATTTAGCATTCTCTATTTGTGCAGACACCAACAAGGCTAGGACATTTTATTTTTCTATTCTGTGTTTTGCTTTTATTTTATTCTTTTGCCTGCTTTTCCTTCCTGAAAGGCCATGCAGACTCTTTGTACTTTGGTTGGTAGTTGAACATTCTAGCATTCTTCTCACATCATGTTAAAGTAGCATACAGCTAGAATGCAAATATAATTTGAAGTTAGAGAGACCTGGGTTCCAGGTGCTGGCTCCCACATTCCTGCCTGTGGCCTAAGATGGTCACATCTTTCTGAGAAGAAATTTCATCTTCATAAAGGAGTTTGCTTTTATTATTCACCGTGTGCCAGATCCTGTACTAATGTTTACATGGACTATGTCCTTCAATCCTCACATCAACTCTGTGAAATAATTCCTGGTTTAATGTCTATTGTACAAATAGAGACACTGAGACTTATGGTAGTTACTGTGAGTAGTTGAATCAGAATTTGACCAGAGTGCTCTGATTCCTGACCCATGGCTCTGTTATCCTGACTCCTATATCACCTCACAGAAAAATGCATCATCTCTTTATTAATGGTCATATCATTGTGGCATATAATTAGTAGTTACTACCAGTACTTGTGTCATCTTATACTTGACTACTAAATGGATCTGTCTGTCCCACGTGCTGTTACTAGACAATTTAACAGAGCCAACCTACAATAGGTGTAAGATACAAGTTAGTGTCTTTTCATGTTGAATAGCCTCCTGAGTAGATGTTCACTTTTGCATAAGGTCATATCATTCACAGATAACCATGGGCACTAACAGCAAACTATACTCTATGGAGTCAATATCTGGCAGATGAGCTTAGTTAAAATTACTCATGATATTATTTCCTTTACCAAATATTTAACACATAACTACTATGTGCCAGGCACTGGCGTAGGCTCTAGGCTGATGGTAATGAAGACTGACATGGTCCTCAAACTCATGGAATCTATACTTCAGTGAGAGGAAATAATTCCAGAGAATTATTCCTTCCATATATTTTCATTAATTCCCACTCTCTCTAAACAAGTTATAAGGATCTAACAAAGCTAGGCAACTGCTTAAGTTAAAAATTTTTTCAAAAGCTTTCCTGCAAGGGAAGATTATAAAACAACTTAGAAGAGAGAATTACAGGGTGGCTGGGTGGCTCAGTTGGTTAAAGTGGGCAGTTCATTTTCAGCTTAGGTCATGATCTTAGGATCTTTGGATTGAGCCCCATGTAAGGCTATGTGCTTAGCAGGGAGTCTGCTTGAGGATTCTCTCCCTCTCCCTCCCCCTCTGTCTCTCTGCACTCTGCTCATACACATCCTCTCTTCTCAAGTAAATAAATCTGTTTTTTAATTTAATTTAATTTAATTTTTTTAAGGAGAGAATTACTGAGCCAGAGCTACACAAAAGCATAATATAAGACTCCTTGGTGAGTTTAACAGTATTTTATAATCTGCAATATGCATCTGATATAATTTGACTAAAATCACTCTATATAGGTGGAATTTATCAATGAGGTGTACCATTCTGAATGAGCACTGTATAAATATTGGTAAAAGCTTTTTTATTCCACAAAATTGCTCATAAGGAAAAGGAAAAAGGAAGGTAATTCATTAATTTATTTTGGTTCACATAGCTGTATTTCTTATGTCTAAAGGTAGCAATGTCTTATAATAAAATCTAATGGATTTAAACCCTCAAATCATATCACTCTATTTTTACTTGTATTTTTCAGTTTTAAAAACTGAGAACAGTCCTCTATATTTCTGCCTACTAAAGCCTGTTAAGGTGATTTTTATATTCTTATTCTGGCCATGGGCACACTAGATATGCATTCTCTTCCTCCTATGAAAATTTTTGATAATCAGGACCTTTATATAGACATCTGATAAAAATTATTGCAAGGCAGAAGACTGAGTCATGTCAGATATCATCAGAACTGTATCTTCAGCTAGATATCAATCACCTATTGGGTACAGCTGTTCAATCAGCTGTCGATCTAACAATGTATTCTAGAACCTAAATTCTGTTTATCCTTCTCTGTCTGTAAAATATTGAGAGATGACCTTGCCAAGTACCATGCTCCAGGTCAGTTGCTTTGCTTTTTGAATTTCATGGATGTAGCAGTCTGGTGAGCCTGTCCACGAAGCAAATCTGGCTTGCTGGTGAACTCATACAGCTATCCAGTGTTTGCTATGTCCTTGTCTTCTAAAATCTTGCTCTGGAATGTCATATCACCATTAGTAATACTCAAGAGTCATCACATTTTCCTCCTTTTGAAAACTGGAATGATATTAGAATTCTCAACATATTATTTTTTCTATGTCTTTTTATCAAAGTTAAATCTAAATTATTTATAAACCTTAGCTTGAGAGATCTTTCAACATTCCTGGCTGTTTTATGTTATAGGGCAGAAGACTGAGGTTTAGACACTTTTGGTCACTCTTTACAGATCCTTAAATGAAAAGGACCAAAAAAATGAAAATTATCCCACCGGAGCAAATTGGTATTCTACATTGGCAACAGACCATAAAAACACTACCCTAGAGTCAGAAAGACCTGGGATTGAAGGCTGCTTCTGGAACTAGCTGAGTGTGAGATCCCAGACAAGTCACTTACTCTCTTCGAGTCTCTGTTTTCTCATTTGTAAAAAGGGACAAGGCATTCTTTACAAGGCACTATGAGTCTGCGAATGTAAAGCACTGCGCATGGCACTCGGCACAGTATGCTCAGTTGACAGCAGCCACCATTACCCACTGCACAGTAACTCAGCTTAGTTACTTTATTTCCTCAGGGGTTACTGGAAAATCAGAAACTCTAGAATCCTAATATTCTAAATTTCAGAATGCAAACTGACACATCTTCTCTAACCCTCATGGGAGTACTATTTCTCAATGGCTAAAACTCTTCTTTTGAAATATAACCAAACTTCCTTTTGGGTTTGATATACTTTATAGGATACCTGGATTTTCAAAAGGGAATTTCTATAATCATGGTCTTAGGCTATTTTTATAAATTTCTGATTATGATTTCCATTAAAATAATTTTGTTAAATTTAAGTGAATATATTCATGTCATTAATATTCATGCAGTGGCTTTTAAGATTTTCAACAACTTTTCCTGTGACTTAACCTAAAGACAGAGGGGTTAGGGCAGGGAAAGGATAGTATGTCATGAAGGGGAGCCCCAAACAGCCTTTAACACTAAAATATTTTGTGATTTTTTTCTAACAATTAATGTGAATTTTGAAGTTTTCTTAATCTGTGTTTATTTTAAAACAAAATTTAATTCCTTAAATCTTTAAGTAAGTTTATATTACAAGAATATGCTCCATGTATTCTATAGCTGCTAGTGCACTGTCAATATGTGAGTCCCAGTTTGAGAAGATTCAGGCTTCTGGCTAAATTGCATACACCTATTAGTTAAAATCACAAGTGATAAACAAGTGGAAGCTGAAAATTTGCCTGAAGGCCTAACCACAAAAAATCTGGACTGGAGAAACTGTTCTTTCATTTTGACTTTCCACCACCAACAGCCTTGAATCAAAGGATACACTTAACCGCATTCATGTGTAAATTTAATAAAATATATGGTATAAATAAGGACACATCTAGACTCAAGGAGTAACAAATCATGGAAAAATTAGGCCTCAGTACTCTAATCTCTTATATTGTCTTGGGTGTCTTAGACTTATAATAATAACTTTATTCTTGAATATTTCTGGCCTTTGGTTCACTACATATATATGAACTGTGAGATGAACTGTCAGCCTGTCTTCTTTCTTTCTCTCTCTCTCTCTTTTTCTTTTTTAAAGATTTGAGAGAGTGACAGACTGCGAGAAGGAGGGAGGGGAGAGAGAATCTGAAGCAGACTCCAAGCTGAGCCCAGAGCCCAATGCAGGGCTTGATCCCACGACTCTGAGATCATGACCTGAGTAGAAACCAGGAGTCATCAGATGCTTAACTGACTAAGCCACCCAGGCACCCCAGGGTAAGACTTTTCAAAGCCATTGATTGATTAAAGATCAGTTAGCTGCCTATACAACTTGTCTATTTTCAAGCTTAGAAGGTATCTTTATAAATAGTATTTCAAAGTACATGCTGTATTAATATTTTGGGGATTAAAAGTATAAACTCCTGCGAGGAGGGGCAAGATGGCGGAAGAGTAGGGTCCCCAAATCACCTGTCCCCACCAAATTACCTAGAAAACCTTCAAATTATCCTGAAAATCTATGAATTCGGCCTGAGATTTAAAGAGAGACCAGCTGGAACGCTACAGTGAGAAGAGTTCGCGCTTCTATCAAGGTAGGAAGACGGGGAAAAAGAAATAAAGAAACAGAAGGCCTCCAAGGGGGAGGGGCCCCCGAGGAGCCGGGCTGAGGCCGGGGCGAGTGTCCCCAGGACAGGAGAGCCCCGTCCCGGAGGAGCAGGAGCTGCACCAATCTTCCCGGGCGGAAAGGCCTTGCAGGGAGTTGGAGCAGGTCCCAGGAGGGCGGGGAGGCCCTCGGGCTCCCTGGGACACTAACAGGCACCTGCGCCCCGGGGAGAGCGCGCCGAGCTCCCTAAGGGCTGCAGCGCGCAAGGCGGGACCGGGAGCAGCTCAGAGGGGCTCGGGCAGAGGAAGAGGCTCCGTGCGGAGGGGGCTGCGTGGCCGGGAGCGGATCGGAGGTGGCTCCGGCAGAGGAAGAGGCTCCGGGAGCGTGAATCCAACAGCGCAGGCCCGGGAGGGCCCAGGAGAGCAAAGATGCTCCTACCCCAAGCTAAGCAGATCAGCGGCCCCGCCCCGGAGCCTCCAGGCCCTGCAGACTGAGAGCTCCGGAGTTACTGCTGGGGCTGACTCCAGGGCTCCAGAGCTGGCCCCGCAACTGGGGTTGTTCCTCCTGGGGCCTCACAGGGGTAAACAACCCCCACTGAGCCCTGTACCAGGCAGGAGGCAGAGCAGCTCCCCCAAGTGCTAACACCTGAAAATCAGCACAGCAGGCCCCTCCCCCAGAAGACCAGCTAGACGGACAAGTTCCAGAGGAAGTCAAGGGACTTAAAGTATACAGAATCAGAAGATACTCCCCCGTGTTTTTGTTTTGTTTTGTTTTGCTTTTTGATTTCTGCTTGCTTCCCCCACCCTTTTTGTTCCTTTCTTTCTTTTTCTTTCTTTTTCTCTTCCTCTTTTCTTTTTTCTTTTTCTCTTTTCTTTCTTTCACTCTCTCCTCTCTTTTTCTCCTTATCCCAATACAACTTGCTTTTGGCCACTCTGCACTGAGCAAAATGACTAGAAGGAAAACCTCACTCAAAAGAAAGAATCAGAAACAGTCCTCTCTCCCACAGAGTTACAAAATCTGGATTACAATTCAATGTCAGAAAGCCAATTCAGAAGCACTATTATACAGCTACTGGTGGCTCTAGAAAAAAGCATAAAGGACTCAAGAAACTTCATGACTGCAGAATTTAGAACTAATCAGGCAGAAATTAAAAATCAATCGAATGAGATGCAATCCAAAACTAGAAGTCCTAACGAGGGTTAACGAGGTGGAAGAACGAGTGAGTGACACAGAAGACAAATTGATGGCAAAGAGGGAAACTGAGGAAAAAAGAGACAAACAATTAAAAGACCATGAAGATAGATTAAGGGAAATAAACGACAGCCTGAGGAAGAAAAACCTACGTTTAATTGGGGTTCCTGAGGGCGCCAAAAGGGACAGAGGGCCAGAATATGTATTTGAACAAATCCTAGCTGAAAACTTTCCTAATATGGGAAGGGAACAGGCATTCAGATTCAGGAAATGGAGAGATCCACCCCCCCTCTAAAATCAATAAAAACCATTCAACACCTCGACATTTAATACTGAAGCTTGCAAATTCCAAAGACAAAAAGGATCCAAAGATCCTTAGAGCAGCAAGAGACAAGAAATCCCTGACTTCTATGGGGAGGAGTATTAGGGTAACAGCAGACCTCTCCACAGAGACCTGGCAGGCCAGAAAGGGCTGGCAGGATATATTCAGGGTCCTAAATGAGAAGAACATGCAACCAAGAATACTTTATCCAGCAAGGCTCTCATTCAAAATGGAAGGAGAGATAAAGAGCTTCCAAGACAGGCATGAACTGAAAGAATACGTGACCTCCAAACCGGCTCTGCAAGAATTTTAAGGGGGACTCCTTTTTTTTTTTTGGTTAGCATAATTTTTTATTAATGCAGGAGGATGACAGAGATCTATATTAGTAGCCAACTGTGTTTAAGGAGTATGGGTCTATTATAATTTATTGTAGAATCATCATTGTTTTCAAATTAAAGGATATCAGAATTTTATTTTATTTTAACTTCTTTTATTTCTTTTTTTTTGACCAAAATTCCTAACTTCAAATAGCCCCTTTATTTTTTTTTTAATTAATTTTTATTGGTGTTCAATTTACCAACATACAGAAAAACACCCAGTGCTCATCCCGTCAAGTGTCCACCTCAGTGCCCGTCACCCATTCCCCTCCAACACCCGCCCTCCTCCCCTTCCACCACCCCTAGTCTGTTTCCCCGAGTTAGGAGTCTTTATGTTCTGTCTCCCTTCCTGATATTTCCCAACATTTCTTTTCCCTTCCTTTATATTCTAAGGGGGACTCTTAAAATTCCCCTTTAAGAAGAAGTCAGTGGAACCATCCACAAAAACAAGGACTGAATAGATATCATGATGACACTAAACTCATACCTTTCAATAGTAACTCTGAACGTGAACGGGCTTAATGACCCCATCAAAAGGCGCACGTTGTCAGACTGGATAAAAAAGCAGGACCCATCTATTTGCTGTCTTCAAGAGACTCATTTTAGACAGAAGGACACCTACAGCCTGAAAATAAAAGGTTGGAGAACCATTTACCATTCGAATGGTCCTCAAAAGAAAGCAGGGGTAGCCATCCTTATATCAGATAAACTAAAATTTACCCCGAAGACTGTAGTGAGAGATGAAGAGGGACACTATCTCATACTTAAAGGATCTATCCAACAAGAGGACTTAACAATCCTCAATATATATGCCCCGAATGTGGGAGCTGCCAAATATTTAAACCAATTAATAACCAAACTGAAGAAATACTTAGATAATAATACACTTATACTTTGTGACTTCAATCTAGCTCTTTCTATACTCGATGGGTCTTCTAAGCACAACATTTCCAAAGAAACAAGAGCTTTAAATGATATACTGGACCAGATGGATTTCACCGATATCTACAGAACTTTACATCCAAACTCAACTGAATACACATTCGTCTTCGAATGGAACTTTCTCCAGAATAGACCACATACTGGGTCACAAATCGGGTCTGAACCAATACCAAAAGATTGGGATTGTCCCCTGCATATTCTCAGACCATAATGCCTTGAAATTAGAACTAAATCATAACAAGAAGTTTGGAAGGACCTGAAACACGTGGAGGTTAAGGACCATCCTGCTAAAAGATGAAGGAGTCAACAAGGAAATTAAGGAAGAATTAAAAAGATTCACGGAAACTAATGAGAATGAAGATACAACCGTTCAAAATCTTTGGGATGCAGCAAAAGCAGTCCTGAGGGGGAAATACATCGCAACACAAGCATCCATTCAAAAACTGGAAAGAACTCAAATACAAAAGCTAACCTTACACATAAAGGAGCTAGAGAAAAAACAGCAAATAGATCCGACACCCAGCAGAAGAAGAGAGTTAATAAAGATTTTAGCAGAACTCAACGAAATCGAGACCAGAAGAACTGTGGAACAGATCAACAGAACCAGGAGTTGGTTCTTTGAAAGAATTAATAAGATAGATAAACCATGAGCTAGCCTTATTAAAAAGAAGAGAGAGAAGACTCAAATTAATAAAATCATGAATGAGAAAGGAGAGATCACTACCAACACCAAGGAAATACAAACGATTTTAAATTTTTTTTTTTTTTTTTTTTTTTTTTTATTTATGATAGTCACAGAGAAAGAGAGAGAGAGAGGCAGAGACACAGGCTGAGGAAGAAGCAGGCTCCATGCACCGGGAGCCTGATGTGGGATTCGATCCCGGGTCTCCAGGATCGCGCCCTGGGCCAAAGGCAGGCGCCAAACCGTTGCGCCACCCAGGGATCCCACAAACGATTTTAAAAACATATTATGAACGCCAATAAATTAGGCGATCTAGAAGAAATGGACACGTTCTTGGAAAGCCACAAACTACCAAACCTGGAACAGGAAGAAATAGAAAACCTGAACAGGCCAATAACCAGGGAGGAGATTGAAGCAGTCATCAAAAACCTCCCAAGACACAAAAGTCCAGGGCCAGATGGCTTCCCAGGGGAATTCTATCAAACGTTTAAAGAAGAAACCATACCTATTCTACTAAAGCTGTTTGGAAAGATAGAAAGAGATGGAGTACTTCCAAATTCGTTCTATGAGGCCAGCATCACCTTAATTCCGAAACCAGACAAAGACCCCACCAAAAAGGAGAATTACAGACCAATATCCCTGATGAACATGGATGCAAAAATTCTCAACAAGATACTAGCCAATAGGATCCAACAACACATTAAGAAAATTATTTTCCACGACCAAGTAGGATTTATCCCCGGGACACAAGGCTGGTTCAACATTCGTAAAACAATCAATGTGATTCATAATATGAGCAAGAGAAAAACCAAGAACCATATGATCCTCTCATTAGATGCAGAGAAAGCATTTGACAAAATACAGCATCCATTCCTGATCAAAACTCTTCAGAGTGTAGGGATAGAGGGAACATTCCTCAACATCTTAAAAGCCATCTACGAAAAGCCCATAGCAAATATCATTCTCAATGGGAAAGCACTGGGAGCCTTTCCCCCAAGATCAGGAACAAGACAGGGATGTCCACTCTTACCACTGCTATTCAACATAATACTGGAAGTCCTAGCCTCAGCAATCAGACAACAAAAAGACATTAAAGGCATTCAAATGGGCAAAGAAGAAGTCAAACTCTCCCTCTTCGCTGATGACATGATACTCTACATAGAAAACCCAAAAGCCTCCACCCCAAGATTGCTACAGCTCATATAGCAATTTGGTAGCGTGGCAGGATACAAAATCAATGCCCAGAAATCAATGGCATTTCTATACACTAACAATGAGACTGAAGAAAGAGAAATTAAGGAGTCAATCCCATTTACAATTGCACCCAAAAGCATAAGATAACTAGGAATAAACCTAACCAAAGAGGTAAAGGATCTATACCCTAAAAACTATAGAACACTTCTGAAAGAAATTGAGGAAGACACAAAGAGATGGAAAAATATTCCATGCTCATGGATTGGCAGAATTAATATTGTGAAAAGGTCAATGTTACCCAGGGCAATTTACACATTTAATGCAATCCCTATCAAAATACCATGGACTTTCTTCAGAGAGTTAGAAAAAATTATGTTAAGATTTGTGTGGAATCAGAAAAGACCCCGAATAGCCAGGGGAATTTTACAAAAGAAAACCATATCTGGGGGCATCACAATGCCAGATTTCAGGTTGTACTACAAAGCTGTGGTCATCAAGACAGTGTGGTACTGGCACTAAAACAGACACATAGATCAATGGAACAGAATAGAGAACCCAGAAGTGGACCCTCAACTTTATGGTCAACTAATATTCAATAAAGGAGGAAAGACTATCCACTGGAAGAAAGACGGTCTCTTCAATAAATGGTGCTCGAAAAATTGGACATCCACATGCAGAAGAATGAAACTAGACCACTCTCTTTCACCATACACAGAGATAAACTCAAAATGGATGAAAGATCTAAATGTGAGACAAGATTCCATCAAAATCCTAGAGGAGAACACAGGCAACACCCTTTTTGAATTCAGCCACAGTAACTTCTTGCAAGATACATCCACGAAGCCAAAAGAAACAAAAGCAAAAATGAACTATTGGGACTTCATCAAGATAAGAAGCTTTTGCACAGCAAAGGATACAGTCAACAAAACTCAAAGACAACCTACAGAATGGGAGAAGATATTTGCAAATGACATATCAGATAAAGGGCTAGTTTCCAAGATGTATAAAGAACTTCTTAAACTCAACACCGAAGAAACAAACAATCCAATCATGAAATGGGCAAAAGACATGAAGAGAAACCTCAGAGGAAGACGTAGATGTGGCCAACATGCACATGAGAAAATGCTCTGCATCACTTGCCATCAGGGAAATACACATCAAAACCACAATGAGATACCACTTCACACCAGTGAGAATGGGCAAAATTAACAAGGCAGGAAACCACAAATGTTGGAGAGGATGCAGAGAAAAGGGAACCCTCTTACACTGTTGGTGGGAACGTGAACTGGTGCAGCCACTCTGGAAAACTGTGTGGAGGTTCCTCAAAGAGTTAAAAATAGACCTGCCCTACGACCCAGCAATTGCACTGTTGGGGATTTACCCCAAAGATACAGACGCAATGAAACGCCGGGACACCTGCATCCCGATGTTTATAGCAGCAATGGCCACAATAGCCAAACTGTGGAAGGAGCCTCGGTGTCCATCGAAAGATGAATGGATAAAGAAGATGTGGTTTATGTATACAATGAAATATTACTCAGCCATTAGAAATGAGAAATACCCACCATTTGCTTCAACGTGGATGGAACTGGAGGGTATTATGCTGAGTGAAATAAGTCAATCGGAGAAGGACAAACATTATATGTTCTCATTCATTTGGGGAATATAAATAATAGTGAAAGGGAATACAAGGGAAGGGAGAAGAAATGTGCGGGAAATATCAGAAAGGGAGACAGAACATAAAGACTCCTAACTCTGGGAAACGAACTAGGGGTGGTAGAAGGGGAGGAGGGCAGGGGGTGGGAGTGAATGGCTGACAAGCACTGGGGGTTATTCTGTATGTTGGTAAATTGAACACCAATAAAAATAAATTTAAAAAAAATAAAGAAAAGTATAAACTCCTTTTAACAGATTAAATTGCGGTATTAAACAATGTAAACTAGTGTAACATATGTCCTAGAAACTTTTAGTTTCATATTTAAGTAATATGATATACATGTGAAAGTGAACAAAGTGCAAGTTCTTTAGGCCACAAAGATAGGCAAACAACCATCTTCTCTATGTGAATAGATTGGTTTTACTATGCAGACCCAGAAGAGCCCTCAAATAGCAGTCCAATCTATCACTAATTACTGTCAGAGAGAACAACTCAGTATCCTTTTAAAGTCAAAACCCAAATCATCATCCTTGGCAGGCTCTGATTAGCATTCAGATAGAAAATACTGAATAACTCTATTCAACAAGATAATTAACTTATCTGTACCCATGAGGATATAATGCTGCTCTAAAACAGACTAAGGTAAATGCTAAGGCAAAAGTCACTTCTTTCATGGTCTATGGCATAGAACTCTGGACCTTAGTCAAGTACTCATTCATGCATTTGAGAAGATACAAAATTGTTTTTTGAGGTCAATTTATTTACATCTTTCTAACAGGGAACCTTATAGCTTATTTTCTGGAAAGTAGGATGACATTCTGTCTGGATAAAAGAACAACCTGGAAAAAAAAAAAAAGAACAATCTGGGTCATTAAACTGTTGGTGGGAATATAAACTGGTGCAGCCACCATGGAAAACAGTATGGGTGTGCCTCAAAAAACCAAAATACCATATGAGCTAGTAATTCCACTTTTGGGTATTTACTTAAAGAAAAATGAAAACACTAATTCAAAAAGATATATGGTATGCGTGCATACACACACACAAATACTACTCAGCAAGGAAAAAGGATAAAGTCTTGCCATTTGTGACAAGATGGATGGACCTAGAGGTTATTATACTAAGTAAAACAAGTCAGATGAATACCATAAATCTTTACAAATATCATATGATTTCATTTATATGTGGAATCTAAAAGACAAAACAAATGAACAAAAACAAACATATTCATAAATACAGATAACCGTCCGGTCATTGCTACAGGTGAGGAGGTGGGGATAATAGATGAAGATGATTAAGAAGTACAAACTTCCAGCTATAAAATAAGTCACAGGAATGAAAAGTACAGAATAGGAAATATTCAATTAGTCAATACTATTGTAAGAACACTGTATGGTGACAGAGGGCGACTATACTTATTGTCATCAGCATTACATAGTGAATAGAATTGTGAAATCACTATGTTGTACACTTGAAACTAATATAACATTGTATGTCAACTGTATCTGATATCTTTTTTAATATTTTATTTATTATTCGAGAGAGAGAGAGAGAGAGAGAGAGAGAGAGGCAGAGACACAGGCAGAGGGAGAAGCAGGCTCCATGCAGGGAGCCTGATGTGGGACTTGATCCCGGGACTCCAGGATCACATCCTGGGCCAAAGGCAGGTGCTAAACCCCTGGGCCACCCAGGGATCCCCTTGTATCTGATTTCTAAAGCATACAGTATTCATTACAATCAAAAGTACAATCCAGGTGCTTGCTCAAGACCACCATTCTCAATGTGTTCCTAGGTAAGTGTCTGGAACAGGCTAATCATTCTCAAAGCTCGGCCTCTCAGACAAAGGTCTCACTTGACCTCAATGAAGAAAAGTGCTTTTTAATAGTAATTTTAACATAAATTTGGCTTTCACTGAGGTTTTATACAAGAAATTATCCTCTGGAGAAAATTTCTACATATTCTATAAAATTCATACTGAAGACAGTTTTCAACATTTCCCATGTGAGGGTGTAGGGGATCAATACTTCTTTGAGGTGACAGTAAAGAATAGGAAGCTCAGAACTGAATTTAAAAATGCCCAGAGATGAAACTCTTGAGCATTTGTCCTTGCTTTAATGATTTTCCTGTACCAGGAGCTATCACAAATCCCTTCTGAAAGAAGGCTAGGTAAAAACAGGTAGATCAACTGTACTTGAACTCCAGATTATTTCTAACTATTTCAAATATGGCACAGTACAGTTACCTGTACACCCTGTCAGCCTGTCTTCTAGCTGAGTCTAGCACAGTCTATTGGGAAGTGGGGCAAGAGAGCTTAACTTCTCATTCATTTAATTAGAATTTATTGAATACCTATGGAAAAATGCACTTTAATGAGTGCTGTGATATTAAGAATATATGCCTAACCTTGGAGGACTCATTCTCTGGCTGCCTATATATTTCTCAATTCTTCGTATTTCCTCTCCAATAAAAAAGGGTCACTGAGTTGGGCAGCCCTTGTTCACTCACGGCTTTTACTTGCTGCATGATTTGGGGCAGGTTAATTAATCGCCTCTTCATCTATAAAAACAGGGAAAATACCACTTACTCTGTATGGTTGTCACAAACACTAAATGAGATAACCTATTGGAAAAAATCACCTAGCATAATACTTGGCATGTCTCACACTCTTTAGATGGTATTTTCCTTTTTCCGTCACTTCTTCCTAAGAAAACCTGGTTCTAGCTAAGTATTCTATTTTTCCTTCTAGACTATAAGCTCCATGAGGGTAAGTAACTGATCCTCCTTAAAGGGTATTTGGTGAATAGTAGATGAATGAAGTAATGAATAATAACGAGCAATCAAGAATCTGTTTTACATTCTTTGTTTTAGGATTACTTTGAATTAAAACCAGAAAACTCATCCATTGGAGTCTACCCTTAGAGGTCTGCCCAGACCTATGTGCCTCCAGATACTTGAATGGAATACAAAGCTCCACCTAGGAGGCCCATGCTCCTACATATTATCCCAGTGATTTATTTTAAGTCTGTTATTAAAGCCATTTGAACTTTGTGCTACCAAGTATGCAAATTGAATCAACTTGCTATGCCTTAATTAAATGAATTTTAATGACTGTATAAACCAATAAAAAACATTTACTTTATACCTTTAAGTGATACAAATTGAATATTTCACATACAAACAAATTTATTCTTGACTGAAAGATTGGTTTATACTCAGGAGCACCACAGGATACACCAATGCTCAATATCAGTGTTTCTGTTTCCTTCTTCTTTTTTTCCCTTGTAATAAATTTGGATACATTAACTTTTTTGCAATACCCTCACATTGTCAATTATAATGCTTTCTCAGGAAAAAGTGTGAATTTAAAAACAAGCAATAATTTATCTATGCTGGAATAACATTACATTTTATCCATAAAAATAAAACACATTTTCTCTCTTTGCTTAAGCTTTTCCAGTTTCTTTACCCTTCAGATAAATGGGAAAAGTTTGTTTTCAGAAAGAAAAGCGTGTAATTGTTGATAGTCACCCGAATGTCTGGGTAACCTGAGTCATTAGAAAGCACATTCTCATATAAGACATTAAAACCAACTACAAAACTGTAAGCTGAAGAAGATTATAAAATAATGATTCAGAGAGTAAAACAGTATAAGTTCCCTAAATTTTATTTACTAATTTTATTTTATTTTTATTTTTTATTTTTATTTATTATTATTATTTTTTAAATCATGTGCCCCTGCAATGCCCTGCCCTTGATCTGGTGGGCCTGTTTGCATCTTCTAGAAATCAACATCGTGTGTGTGTGTGTGTGTGTGTGTGTGTGTGTGTGTGTGTCTGTGTGTGTATGTGTGTATAGTTTGCCATTTCAACCATTTTTCATTTTTATTTTTTTTAATTTTTATTTATTTATGATAGTCACAGAGAGAGAGAGAAAGGCAGAGACACAGGCAGAGGGAGAAGCAGGCTCCATGCACCGGGAGCCTGATGTGGGATTCAATCCCGGGTCTCCAGGATCGCGCCCTGGGCCAAAGGCAGGCGCTAAACCGCTGCGCCACCCAGGGTTCCCTATTTACTAATTTTAATGTAAGAAGTACTATCACTTGGCTGCTATTGACAAACTTTTTTTTGATAAACTGTCTTTTAAAGGAAAATATGACAATGCCCAAAGAGAGAACTATAATAAACGTTTGAAAACCTCTCACATTCGCAATAGTATAAACAACAGAAATTTGAGACCCATGGCTATGATTTTTAAAGTATATTTTGAAAGATACAGACCAAGATTATCAATAACAGTTCTAACATGGTACTTACTTTTCACAAGTCTGTCAATTAATAGGATAAAATCTTATTAAAAAACAAAAATATAATTTTAAAAAAAATATTAAAGGTCAGTAGCTTAGCAATCACTTAACAATAGTCCAATTGCTTTATGTTACAAGTAAGGAAACAAAAAATTTGGCTCTTCTCCACAGTCTGATGCCCCCTATTAGATTCCTTCCCTTTGCTTCCGCACAGTCCCCACGGTCCATAGAACACATTCATGTCACCTGGTAGTGGTCTGAGGTCAGCCAACTGCTTTCTGTTATCTTGTCTGTTAGCTTGAGAGGCCTTTGTACTTAGTTCTTTTAAATAAATGATTCTTAGGTTTCTCAGACTACTGCCAGTCATGAAAGCAAAGAATTGTGGCATTATTTGGGAAGGTCTAGGGAAGCAATTCTTTAATTATCAGATACTATTCAGGTCTAGTAGCACTAACATCTACTTTCCTGTCTTCAATCATTCAATTTTAGATAAATGAGTTCAGTAAAGATGTAGGATACAAATTAATATACAGAAATCTGTTGTAATTCTATACATTAACAAAGCAGCAGCAGAAAGAGAAATTAAGAAAACAATCCCACTTACAACAGCACCAAAAATAATAAAATGCCTAGGAATAAACCTAACCAAGGAGGAGTACTCTGAAAACTAAAACAATGATGAAAGAAACTAAAGGTGACACAAATGGAACAATATTCCATGATCATGGATTAGAAGAGCCAATACTGCTAAAATATCCATACTACCCAAAACAATCTATAGATTTAATACAATCTCTATCAAAATATCATCATTTTTCACAGAACTAGCACAAATAATCCTAAAATTTGTATGAAAACACAAAGGCCCCCAAATAGCCAAAGTAATCTTGAAAAACAACAAAGCTGGTGGCATAACAATTCCAGATTTCAAGATATACTACACAAAGCTGTAGTAATCAAAACAGTCCGGTACTGACACAGAAACAGACATGTAGATCAATAGAACAGAATGGAGAATCCAGAAATAAACACACATTTATTTGGGCAATTAATCTATGACAAGGCAAGAATATACAATGGGGAAAAGACAGCCTCTTCAACACGTGGTGTTGGGAAAAGTGGACAGGCACATCCAAAAGAATCAAACTAGACCACGTTCTTGAACCATACACAAAAATAAACTTAAACTGGATTAAAGACCTAAATGTGAGATCTGAAACCAAAAAATTCCTAGAAGAAAACACAGGGAGTAATTCCCTTGACACGGTAGAAACATTCCCTCAGGAGAAGGAAACAAAAGCAAAGTGAAAGGATTGGGACTATACAAAGTAAAAAGCTTTTGCACAGCAAAGGAACCATCAACAAAACAAAAAAGCAATCTACTGAATGGGAAAAGACATTTGCAATTGATATTTCTGATAAGGGGTTACCATCCAAAATATACAAAAAATTTTAGCATTTAAGACCAAAAAAGAAATCTGATTAAAAAATGGGCAGAGGACCTGAATAGACATTTTTCCAAAAAAAAAAAACATACAGCTGACCAACAGACACATGAAAAGATGTTCAACATCACTGATCATCAGGGAAATGCAAATTAAAATCACGTGGGATATCACCTTACACCTGTCAGAATGTCACAACACACAAGAAATAACAAGTGGTGGCAAAGATGTGGAGAATAGGGAAGACTTGTGGGAATCCAAATTGATGCAGCTACAGTGGAAAATAGTAGGAAGCTTCCTCTAAAACTCAAAAAGAGAAATACCATTTGATCCAATAATTCCACTCCTGGGTATTTATCCAAAGAAAATGGTAACACTGATTTGAAAAGATACATGTACCCTTATGTTTATTGTAGCATGATTTACAATATCCAAGATATGGAAACAACCCAAGTGTCCATCAACAGATGAATGGATGAAGATGTGAGATATATATTTGGAATATGACTCAGCCATGAAAAAATGAAATCTCGCCATTTGCAACAATATGGATGGACCTAGAGAGTAAAATGCTAAGTGAAATAAATTAGTCAGAGGAGGACAAATACCATATGATCTCACTCATATATGGAAATTTTAGAAACAAAACAAAAAAGAAACTGAGAGGAAAAATCCCCCTAAACTAGATTCTTAAATACAGGGAACTGGTGTTAACACAAGGGTCTGTGTGTGTGTGTGTATGTGTGGTGTGTGTGTGTGTGTGTGTGTGTGTGTGAAATAGTAAAGGGGATTAAGAGTATTTTTACCTTGATGAGCACTGAATAATATATAGAATTGTTGAATCACTATGTTGTATACCCAAAACTAACTATGTTAATTGTACTTGAATTAGAGAAATAAACAAAGAAAAAAATACTGGGTAACAGCAGGAAAAAACAATACTTGATTTTGGAAGGATTCAGTTCCTATTCTCCAAACCTTTCTTGAGAGGGTTGCAGGAAGGGAACACACTATCCATTTTCTCTCCCATAGATAGCTCAAGACAAGCCCTATTAAAAGGTGGGTAGCTGAATTTATAAATAACAAGGTGGGACAGTAATGCTAGTAAGAGACAACAAACCCTCAAAAAGAAACAGAATTTCCTTTTTCACTGCTTTAATTTTTCATACTCCATTAATAATATTAGAGCTACCACAAGTCATTCCAATCAAATAGCTGTAGAACCTTGAGCAAATCACCAGCTCCCTGGGTCTGTTTTCTCATTTTTAAAATGAAAGAGCTGAACACATTGATCTCCAAGGTCCCTTTATATTGGCATATGTCTTCTTTATATTCTCAATTCAATTATAAGGCAGATTAAACATAGACTTATCTAATTGTTCTTTAAGGCAGTGATCTCCAAAATGGGGCATATAAGGCAATTAATAAGAGGGTTGGGACAAAATATTTGAAGTTTTAATTTACATAGGTTTTTAATGCAGAGTTAGGAAAAAGATTTAGTTTTACTAATCTTTAACACTCTGCCATTGGTATCCTCACTGGGTCTGTGGGAGAATAAGAGCTCCACAAAGTGGAGATGTTGACAGGGAAACAATCTTTCTTTGCCCATTGTCAACACAGAGCATGTCGCTTGGGCCTGGTTATGGGGATTTACAGATAATTATTGCATGAATACCAGATGGACAAGAGGTCTGCTATGCTTTCTGCAGAACAATCTCAGATTAAAAATAATACCAATAATGCCAAATGAGTGAATGACTAAAAAAAGCTGGGCCAACACTCCTCTTAAAACAAATGCTTTGTCAACCTCATCATGTGAGGTAAAATAGTGACTATGGAATGAAATTAGCTCTGACATGGTGGTGTCCTCCCAAATAAAAATTATCAAGAAGGACTGGAAGTGTCCATTCTCCTTAATTCTGAACTTTTTCCTTGGTGTATAATAATGGGTTTCGAAGAATTTGTTAAGAATGAGAGTATGCATACAAGATTTTTTAAAGGACTTCAAATTCATATTGACAAAACTTTATTCAGATAAGGGCATACAACGAACAAAGCTGGAAACTGTACTTGTGCAAGAGGAGACAGAGCTGCTGTTGGATGTACGTTGAGAGTTTAGCCGAGCATCTCTATGGTATTGCTGCCTCAGCGTTCAGGCGGCCTGTGGGGGACCTCAAGCAATGCCAGCCTCTCATGCAAGCGCATGCCCTGGATAACAGCCCGCAGAGGCACAAGCAAATGCAAGTTATTGATATGACTCCCCCAGTCGTCCTTGTGATCAACAGTCTCCCTCAGTTCCCAGGGCTTGTGCACTCCTCAGAAAAGACCCCTTTTTTTTGTTTGTGGAGCTTACCAAACCCTAGCTCTTTTTTGGTTTGCATTGACCAAATTGGCTTTAGCCTAGGACCCCAAAGGACTATATACACTCTAATAAAGGCATGTGCCCCAGGTCCTGTCTATCTGTCCTCTGCCTTGACCTCCCCGTTGTGGCCCCTAGAGGCCTGCTGTGCAACTCCTCAGGACCTGTGAGTAATAAATTTCTCTGTTTTAATTTCTCTTGTGGTCTTTGTTGAACTGCAGAGCTCACTCATCTGGCACCCTGTGCTCTGATTAACAAAAGTTAATTTAACAAAATCAAAACAATGTGCCAGGGCCTTTGAGATGGTGATGTGCGCCAAGGACAATGTTTACCACCTGGACTGCTTTGCATGTCAGCTTTGTAATCAAAGATTTTGTGTTGGAGACAAATTTTTCCCAAAGAATAACATGATCCTCTGCCAGACGGACTATGAAGGTTTAATGAAAGAAGGTTATGCATCCCAGGTCCGCTGATGTATCAACATCACCCAATTAAGAATACAAAGCAGTACATTCTTTTATCTTTTTTGCTCCACATGTATGTAAGAATTGACTCAGGATCCGACTGAATAGCGTAGAAATAGGAAAGCAGGATGGTTATATGGAATAAAAGGCATACAGACTGCATCTGTATGTAGTGAAATTGCCCCAGTGCCAACAAGCACGGAGCCACACAGATCTGTGTTGGCCTCACTGAGGCTCTGACACGCAACTAGCTGTGATCTGGATGAGTCTCTAAAGTTCTAATTTCTAAACTGTACAGGTATGAAAATAATGCCCATCTCACAGGATGGTTGTGAGACTTGAACATGAATGTTTGACACATGTAGGTCTCCATAAATTTTCATTTCCTTTTCTTTACATTTTAATTTGCCAAAAAACAAAGACATGTACTTGTGTAGTAACGGAGGGCAAGAATATAGTATGGTACTATTTAAAATTGCATTGTTTCTGCTAGGTCATGTAACACCATCATTTGCCCCACAACAGAATTTGTCCATGTTAAGCTGAGATTTAAGAACTGAATTGACAACTTTTGTTTAACTCACCACATTAAAATCTAGATTTTCTTCAACCCATGATTTTGCCTCTTCAAATTCATCTTTCATTTCCATTATAAAAAGAGTATCCAGGGCATCTACTATTGTTGCTCCTTTAATACTACCTGAAAATATCAGAAAAATAACTATTAAAATATTTGACAGATACATACAAGCAAATTGACCAAACCTGGAGAGAGAGAGGGAGAGGGAGAGGATAATACTGAATTTATTAATAAAAGGTAATATTGAACACAATCTAAAATTCCTATCACGAAAGAAAATTTTAAAGCTGCATTAAAACCCAACTAATCATTATCACAGGGTATGGATTGATACACTAATCTTTAAAGTTTCTTCTGAGTTGTAGAAAATAATCTCTCAGAGTTTCATTTGTGACTGCATTCTCTAGCAAGAAAAAAGTAGATCCGAAACAGAGGAGCAACACACATATTAATTTTAATGTAATCACATAAAAGTACACCTGTGCAAAACTTTTAAATATAATTAAATCTAAAATTATGATAGCTCTAATAAGTGATTATTGAAAAATGGAATTTCACCCCCTCTTTGAAGGCCTGACTGATCCTAACCTCCCCTCCCACCCACCCAGCCCATCTCGACTCGATGATTCATTTCCTCTGAACTCCCTTGACATGAAGGCTTTATGTTGGTCTTGCACTCATCACTTTCTGCCTTCCATTTATAATTATTTGTGTACATCTCTTTTAGTCTATAAACTTCCTCAGAATGGAGAAGTCATGTCTTTTTTTTTTTTTAATTGGAGTTCAATTTGCCAACATATAGCACGACACCCAGTCAGTGCTCATCCCAAGTGCCCCCCTCAGTGCCCATCACCCAGTCACCCCAACCCCCCGCCCACCTCCCCTTCCACTACCCCCTTGTTCATTTCCCAGAGTTAGGTCTCTCATGTTTTGTCACCCTCACTGATATTTTCACTCATTGAGAAGTCCTGTCTTCTTCATCTGCACATTCCATATTAAGAGACTTATTAGGTTTCAATGCTTCATAATAATTTAAAATAAATCATCACTGTATTAACAGAGAACCAAATAATCTCTTCGATAAACATTATGACAAATTTACACAAAACTGATTTATCGATGTGAGCAACTTTCATAGGGATAAAAACAAAAACAGAACTAGATGTTAAAAGTCATAGTAAACAATGAAAAAAATAAAGTCCTCTGAGTCAGCATGAAGTTTCTGAATTTGTCTTCAATTCCTGCAATTCATCATCCCTGCTGATAACTGTGTCGTGAAAGCACGACTTTATAAAAACACCTGAAATCGCTTCTACTGCCACTACTCCAAGTTTGTTAGGCTCTCTTCATCTCTAAACTGTTTCACTGTAATAGGCCAACCAGCCTTTCTGCCCCTCTTCCAGCTCTCCCTCACTGCTCTCACAATTCCTTTCTCCCTACCTGAGTTCCTGCTTCATATGAGTATCTGAACTTCAGATGAATATCTCCTGAGCCCTCTAATGATTTGACAACTATTTACACACAAGTCTTCTGTACGAGGCCAGGAACTCTGCAAAGACTTGTACTGCGGTGATTAAACCAGTGCTAGAAGGAGAGCCCACCACATGGAAGATCCTGAATAAATGGAGAGAAGCATAGTGTGGTGATTAGGACCATGGACTCTGACCTTAACCACATCTGGGT
The DNA here is from genome assembly GCF_018345385.1 of Vulpes lagopus. NCBI lineage: Eukaryota > Metazoa > Chordata > Mammalia > Carnivora > Canidae > Vulpes > Vulpes lagopus. The sequence continues at coordinate 116,491,487 of NC_054825.1, forward strand.
CTGGCCCCAGCATGGCTAGTTAGTACGTGGCTAATACGTGGCAAGCTGTTCTGAGCTGCCTTTTTCTCATCTATAAAATGCCTATGATAATGAGGTTAAGTGAGATGTCGGAAAAATGGCACTTGGCATGTCATGAGTGTCAGCTGACACTGTTGCTTGTATGATTTGATACTATTTAACACCTTCAGTTACAGTATAAAAAGTCACATTTTCTATGGGGAATTAAGAAGTGTCAGAATAAGACTCTATTCCCTTAATCCTGGGACTTATGGGCAAAATTGTGTAGGTTAAAGAAGAATCCAGTGAAATGAGAAGGGCACTCACTGGGTACCTCTGTGACCCAAGGAATCCAACTTTTCTGTTACCTAGCTTCCTCACCTCCACAGTGAGAATGTTATTAACATCCACAGTACCAATCACCAAGGGATGCTGGGAGGACCAAAAACAATAAAGCATGCCAAAGTAGACAAATGAAAGTTCAAATAACTGACGTAATCTATTTGCACTTTCTCTTCCATGGTACAAACAGGAGAAACCTAGAGCTACTGTTGGGAGTCACCAAGATACAGTGAAGATCACCATGGCAGGCTGCCTTGGCCAGCTAATCAATAAAGACACAACTTTTACCTGATAGGAAGCAGTTAATGCAGTGAACCAAATGCTCCTCTGCTGGGTATCACCCCAGGAGCTAACAATCATGATGCTGAACCTATGTCCATTAAATGAGAATCTTTGGAAGTGTGCCTCAGGCATCACTTTTTCAAGGTAGGTAAGTGATTCTAACATACGGTGCTCAGTCTGAAGGACATACTATGCACAGTCCTCGCAGATAACTTCCATCAGGTATGCAAGTTTCCTACATGGACTGGAGGGGCACTCAAATGTCACCTCCCACAGGTTCTGTCAACTGGAGAAAAATTACTGTCACTAAGAAACCAAAGCACATTCTACTCACCAAACAAACTGCTAGAATGGCCTTCTTTTGATATAGGTTTCAGTTCATTTAATCCCCAGGCATAACGTTTATAATTATTCCAAGCATGTTTCATCATCTGAGAAAAGAAATGAAAACAGGATTATAATTTGAATTTAAGAGGTTTTTGCTACAAAACAGATCATATATTGAAGACCTAAAGGTTAAAGCCTTAAAATTCACTGCTTAGTTAAAAGGATGATTAATTAAAAGGGTGACAATGATATGAATAAACTGGCACACACATGTGCCCCCCCCACACACACACGTTGCCCCTTTATATTTACAAATTGAGATTTCTTGTTTAAAAGAGCACATACTATTTTCAAGTCAGTTCCCAGTAACAGATATTTGGATTATTCTAAAAAGGATGAACCATTCTTACATTTATCTATTTCAATCTCATGAAAGATTTATCTGCAAAGAGTCTATATTTAAGGTACTGGTTTTTTCACAAGGTTCTTTGTATTTTGTCAACCTCATAATATACAGACAAATATTCAGGGTTATCACTTTAAACACTTTGATGTATTTTGACCAAGTCTACGTGGAGAAGCGTAGAGGACTTAAGTAAAACTCTATGATTATATCTAAATTTGGGGAAACTTCAGCTTGTTTTAATATAATCAATCCTGAATTATATACATGTGTATATATGTGAAGCTGATCCCGTATACTTCCATTCTAGGCAACTTGTACCAGGAAGGTTTTTAAAGACCAAACTTCTCTGCCATTAATTGTATAAATTATTTTCAATTAATTTTAACAAAATTTATATATAATGAAAACCAAATTAATTTCTCTTGGCTTACAGATAAAGTTCTGACTTATTGTGCTAAAACATTAACTCTAGTAGTAAGTGAATGATTTTTAAGGGGAGAAATTGTTCTAAGAGCCTGTCAAAATAGTTGTATAATCACTGTATAACAGTTGTTGAATTTTTTTTATGACTCAAAGAATATAATTATTTTTGTATCCCTTTTTTAAAGAGGGCAGGAGACTCTTCACATGTCTCATTCATGCTGCTATTCCCAATCTATTAGCAACATCACCAAAATATGAACATAATCTGAAAATGTCCTAATCTGGCTCCATATTTTAAAATACCTTAAAAAAGCATCAGCTAAAGTTACAAATACAAGGGTTGTTTATTTCTAAAAATCTTCAGTGAGATCAATATAATTTTCTTAAATCTTCATATTTCCCTGAACACAATAATAAACATCTTTCTTTAGCCAATTTGAATATTATCTTCACTATTACTATGAATAATAACTACAAAAATCTGTACAATTTGCTGTATACTCTGCTACATGCTCTACATTCAGTATCATACTCAATTCTTATTACAACTCTATGAAATGTTGTATTACTATTGTTTGGTAGATAAACTGAGGCTTGGAAGTTAAAACCCGAGGAACTTTAGTCAGGGTCCTGCTATTTCTTCACAGCTGAAGAGCCAGGGTTCATCCCTGTGTTGGCCTAACTCCAAAGCCATGGCATTAACCAACATGTTGCATCATCTTCCTTTAATGAGTCAGCAACAGAATCTTCCTTTGATGAATCAGATGTTTGATCTTCCCCCCAGTCCACAGAACATGGACAAGATAGCATTTTCAAGATTTTCTCTTTATAATTTTATTGGAAAGTATAATAGATTTAAGGATAAAATAACCTGACTTATAACTCCTATAATACCCCTGATTAGTCACATATCACGGATGAGTCATAGTTTTTACGGGATTTTCTTTATCTGAAAAAAAGTGGGGTAATTCCTCATGGGGTGTATGTAAGGATTATATGAACATAGACTATGACTGCACTTAGTGTACTGCTTCCACATGGTGGGTAATCACATGTTTATTGAATTTGAACCTATGCTGAAACCAATTAAATTCACATCACAGAAAAAGAAACTGATGAGCTTGTGAAAAGACTAGGGATAGGAAATCCACAAAAACACCTTGAGATTACATCTGAGTTTGATTTGGTTTTCCTGTTAATGGACTACATTTGGTAAACTTCATTCCTGTAAATTTCCAAAGACACTTTATAAATTCAAAAGCTTTTGAAATATACCTGACACAAGAACAATAACAATAAAATTTTATGATGATGTGTTTTAGCCCTAAGTCTGAGTGGAAACCAGTGTCATATACTATTAATGACTCAAAGATGGCATAAATCTCTCCCACAGAAGACTGCTGCTTTATCAAACATTATCATTTATACCATGTACTACTAGTACAGAACTTCCTTGAGTTGCCTCTGTAGTATATATTAACTTTTTTCATCTTTTTTTTCCCCAAGGGAAAATCTGGCACTAATTGCTTGGCTTCCTACATTTTAAAAGTTGCTGTGGCACATTTCACAAAATGGGTTCCTCATCCCATGATATTTCTAGGGGTTAGAGAGAGAAAAGAAAAAGAAAACCATGTGGTCAAAATACCTTGAATGGAGCATAAAGAGTGGTTTCTCCAGGAACTTGTCAAAAGAACAGCCATGTTGTTAACTGATTCCAGTGGTCGATGACCTCCGGAAATGATTTACCAAGTTAAAGCCAAACAGAAGACGTAATGTGTATGTGTGTGTAGAGTAACAGTGAGAATGAACTCACAAGTTATATGTAAGCTCAGCTTTGTAACTAAGATTTATGACTTTACAAATATCTGAAAACACTGAAATGATACTAGCTTCTGATTTTACAGTATTAAGCCACTAGCCAGCTATGGGACCATAGGGATGGAGGTATTTAATGTCTTTAGACTCAGTGTGCTTATGAGGTGACAGGCTACAAAGGTCACTTTCAAAGTTCAACTACTAACAAAGAAGTCCATGGATAGGATTAATCTCCATCTTCACACGCTCCTTAATTTTGTTTTGTAGTATTTCATCAATTTAATTAGAGTTGTAGAGCCTGACATCCCAAGTAGAAGAATTAAAATAGCCCTAAACAACCAGAGGTTGATTAGGACTTCAAACACAGTTGTGAAACCCTCGTGTGAAAAAAGCAAAAAACAAAAAAACTCTGAAAGCATAAGAAAGATTTGTATTTTCCTGAATGCCTATGTTTGTATCAGTGAGAGGTATAGCTAACACAGTGTGAATGGAAACAAAGAGAAGAAAATGATACAAAACTCTAAAATAGCAATCCATTATATTCACCCAGAGAAACTTAAATTAAAACACAAAATATCCCCAAAATAGCATTATTTCTCCTTGACTCTATACTCAAAGATTCCTCCACTAGCACTTTCTTTTCAATTGGCATCAAGCTAAGTAATTAGGCAGTCATTTATTGAGTGTCTGCTACACTATGAATAAGATACCGAAGGATTAAAAAGAAAGTGTACATGACTCTATCATGCTTATAAACTCATAGTGTATGGAAGCTTAACATTGTCTGTTCTTACATACTCATAAATATTTATATATATAGCAGAATAAAAAAACTAATGTTGTGCCCAACTCTACTATTGTACCTAATGATTTGCTTTCAATTTTATGTCCTGACCTGATCAAGGATGGGAGAAGCCACAAATAAACAAAATATGCTTGAATTTCCCCAGGTATGTATAGAGTTCATAACCTACATTTTTGTTGCCTTAGAGAGTTTTTTTTTTTTTTTTAAGATTTTACTTATTTATTTTAGAGAGAGAGAGACACCATGAGCAGGAGGGGCAGAGGGTGAAGGGGGGAGGGAAGGAGGGGGGAAAAGAGAGAGAGAAAGAGAAGAGAATCTCAAGCAGATTCCATGATGAACATGGAACCTGATGTGAGGCTTGATTCCAAGACCTTGAAATCATGACTTAAGCTGAAACCAAGAGTCGGATGCCTAACCGACTGTGCCACCCAGATACCTCCCCCTTACAAATATTTTTATTTGCTGATGCTTTAATTATATGATCTTAGGTTATTCACGATACATTAAAAAGCTTTTTGAAAATCTGTTTTTGCCAGACAGATCTTATGAAGGCTTGAACTTTCTTTGCCCCTTTAAAAAAAGGCTACAAGCTCAAGTCCCACTTGTAGCCCCATTCTGTGTGGACTTACACAAGATTTTCATCATTTTATACAGTCTGATCAGAGCAAGTCCCTGGCACCTGTGGACTGATCTAGGGCCTGGTGTCTGACCCAAAGGTAGACAACTAAGAGCCAGCCAGTAGCCCTGAAGATGAGGTGTCTGGATGTGAAGCTCTGTCTACTGGATGGACCAACCCAATCCTCTACCTATGGAAGTGTAACAGAGATATTCGCAAAGGATCCAGAGGCCAGAGTGAGGTAGAAGCAGAGAAGTACAAACACACAAAGAGAACTCCAGAAGGCGGTAGCAGCCTGGGATATTAAAACCACAGGGTCTTATCTTATCAATGGTCAACAGATGCTGGGTAAGGTTTCACAGAGTATGTAAAGCAGGCAGGCTCTAAATGGCTAAAATGCTGATTTAAAAAAAATAATTGGATGTGTAAAAATTTGAATTTAGTATCAGTGGGCTATTGATACTAATATCAATACTAATATAACAATATATAACAACATTCTGGCCTATGACACTAGCAACTCAAGGGCCAAAAGACAGAGGCCACTTTTGGCTTGTCAATAGCTTGACAGCTGGCACTAAGAGGAAGAAACTATAGTTCAGTGACATTCACACTCCCCCCTGTTCTAGAGATGAAGGGCTGTGTGTGTGTCTGGTTCAGGTGAGATCTAGGGTGTGAGGTCAATCCACCTCCCCATTCAAGAAGAAACAGATAGCCTTAGCTCTTAGAACTATACTTAGTTGATGCTTTGAAAAAATATGAATTTTAAAAGCCAGACAGTAGATTCTATCAAACTTTGCCTGAAATGATTTGTTTGTCCCATGAAAGTACCTCCCAGAACTTTCAGATAAAATCTCAAGAACACTTTTAGGATCACTATATCCATCTTCCGTTTTTTTAATCTTTGGTGAACTGGGAAGTGGCAGACAGGAAAAATAAAAAGTGATTTCAGGGAATCAGGTTGCAGCTTCTCCAAAACCTCAATTATGCACAGGAGAAGAATTTCTAGATGTGTGAACACAAGGCGACAATCTAGGCACGCCGCCTTCTTATCTGAAGCTGCACCACTTTGGAAGGAAGGCTGAGAGAAGTGGAAGGAGTGTCAGGCCAGGGAGAGACCCGGGGCTGGGGACAGCTGTCGGAGGGAGCAAAGCCAGCAGCTTCCCTGGGGATGACCGAGCCCTGCGGCCTGGCTCTCCTCTCCTACACTCTTAGTTTTCTCATCTTTAAAAAACAACAATCAACTGTAACAAAGGTGCACGATGTTAACAGTGGGTTGTGTAGGTGCTGGGCTGTGTAGGCGCCGGGGTAAATGGGAACGCTCTGTACTTTCCCCTCTATTTTGCTATGAACTTAAAACTGCTCTAAACAAACAAAAGTATATATTTAAAGAAGAGTAACATCACCGTCCTCACGGGATGGTCATGCGATCCAATCAGAGTACGCGCCTGGCCAGGGAAGACATCCAATGAATACTGCGGGCCTCCATGCACCCTACCTCCTCACTGCCCTCCTGGGCCCAAGGATTAAGCAGCAGAGATAAGAGAGAAGAGCCTGAGAAAAAGGAGGACACTTAGCTACACTCAGAGCAGGCAAGGCAATTCAGGGAGAAGTGAATTAGCAGGAGAGAAAAGGAAAGAGGCCAATGTCACCCAAAGGTGACAACGCAGAGCTTGGTGTGACCGCATCCACCGAGACTGCAGGCCCGGAGTCTACCCCGATTACAGCGTCTAGCATCCTCTCACTAATAGGGATCAAGACAGACCTGGGGACGATGCTCCTCCTGACGCAGTTCCTCGTGGAGCAAGGCCCCGAGCCCAGCACCCTGCTCTTTCTCAGGGCCGAGAACCAAGGAAAACCTGCCCAGCAGTGACAGTTCCCAATTTTACCCCAGATCGAATTAAAACATTCATTCAGGAGCCTTGCTCAATTTATCTCCTTCAAATGCTGAAATAGATGAGTTCTCTGTCCCTTCCTCCAAGGCTGCTAAGGTGTTCTGTTTCCAAGATCCTTTTTCCTAATGTTACAATGCCAACTGCTACTTTTTGAGCACCTACTGGTGGCACGATGTGAATTATAAATGAGGACAGAGTAGGATGCCAGATTTGGGGAATAAAAAGACTCCGTGTGACATGTGTAAAATATGTTTATCTGACGTGCAAATTCTAACACAGTCCTGTATTTCAGCTAGCCCCCCTAGGACACAAGGACAGAACACGTTCAGTGCCTGCTTCCCTGTCCAGGGCCAGCTCCCTGGCTTGTGTCCTGCTCTGCCTTGGGCCTGAAAGAGGGATGAAAACTCCAGAGCCAGACAGAAACAGAATGGCCAGGTCCAGAGCAACTGGAAATGACAGGGCATATGGTAAAACAAGAGTGGAGGTTCTGACTAATGCCATTTATGAAAAATACTAAGCTTGTGTTTAAGGTTTTTGAGCCAGGTTTTCCAGAGTGCTGGGGGAAAAAAAAAAGTCTGCTAGCTAAGGAAAAAAAAATAGATCTGTGAGCCACAGATAGCCCACAGACCAGCAGTCTGCAACGCAATCCCCGGTTTATAGGTACATGTCTAGACCTGACCACTCTGTGTTTAGATCTGTGGGCACATCGCTTACCCACATGCACTCAGCAGGCAGGGCTTGGCCCACCTCTGCCACAGGCTGCCCTCACTGCCTGCTCTTGGGCTGTCCTGGCCCTACCATCAGTGCTGTCTCTTGGCCAAGAATTAGTGGAATCAGCAAGGTCCTCCAGACCGGAAATGTAAAAAGCATTGTGCACACACTTCTCAGTAATTCTCTTCTGTTGGATTTCACATTTTAGGATGCATTTAGAATTTTCAATGCTCTGTTTTATAAATCAAACTGCAGGCGTTGAAAAGGAGAAAGTGACTGAACGGTGTCAATCATCTACCACAAGTCACCGTAAGGGGAACTTGATAACAATTTACCACATACTGATGCCTCACAACACCTCTATGAGGTATTATTACTCCATTTTACAGATGAGAAAGCTGAGGCCAGGCATAGTGCAGAGGAAGAGCAAGGCTGCAAACTCACTGGTTCTGATTCTTGCCACTATAAGAGAGCCCCCACTTTTCTTTTCTTTTTTTTTTTTTTTTTTTTGCTGCTAGTCACTTTTTAAAAGATTTTATTTATTTATGCATGGGGAGGGGAGAGGGTGGGAGAGAATCTCAAGCAGATTCCTTGGAGCCAGATGTGGGCTCCATCTCACAGCCCTGAGATCATGACCTGAGCTGAAACCAGGAGGCGCATGCTTAACCATGGAGCCACTTAGGTGCCCTCGCTTCTTGTCAACCTTAAGATAGTCAACCCCAGTCTCCGAGCCTTCCCACCATTCTGTGTACACAGGGCGGCCCTATCATGGGCTCCAAGGAGACAGCCAGGCCTGGCACCACATCATGGCACTCACCACACAAGCTTGTGAGACAGCTCAAGGGAAACAGCTTGCAGCACTGCCTCCCCCTGCCTGCTTTGCATCCTTCATGGCCTTCCTTCCCCTCCACTTCAGCGCTCCCACCAGCTCTAGCTCCAGCTCCTCACCTCCTGGCCCTGGAGGCTACCTGTGCAGGGAAGATGGTGGCCCTGCTCATCCCTGGATTTATTGAGAACCGTGGGTCCCCCTCCTTCACCCCCAGCTGCTGTCTTCAGCTGTGCCAGGTCCTGAGCTTTATCACCCCCACATGGGCCACCTTTGGCCAGTTTTTCTTTCCTCCTCACCACTACTCTTTTTTTCTTGTCCCTGTGTGAGCAATTTGTTTGTTACCAGGTACTTGAAGCTGCCTCTTAACCACTGAGTGGCCACGTATGTGTGCATGACTTCTTCAGTCAGATGTCCTGAATTCTTCCACAGTCAATTTTAGTATACCTTTTTTTTTTTTTTAAGAAGTAGGAAATACACAAAGGAGTAATTATTTAAGGTTATTGTATGAACCCAATGGGCCACTAAGCATTAATTCCCCAGTGAATTGAAAGAGTGGTTAGCAGTAGCAATATCTTTGGAAAAAGCATGAGAATGCCTGATCAAGCCAGTTTTAAAAAATGAGGATTCTAGTTAATATCCACTTGTGAGGACAGACTGTCCTGTTTTTAAGAAGTATCTTATTCCCTAAGAGGGAGCCAGTTTTTCTAGATCCAGCTCAAGGAACTGGATCATATGCTATTTAATGCTTCTCTTTCCTTTGTGTCCAAATTCTGACATTACTTCTAAAACTTCTGTGCTGTTACCAAGTGGAAGAGGGTACAGGGCAAAAAACAAACATACAAACAAAAACCTCCAAACCAAGACAACCACCCCCAAACTTGACTAAAATGTTCAAATACATATCTCTAAAATAATTCTAAAGAACAGTAACTTAGCATCTCAAAAGTGAGAGGTTAAAAAAAGGTCTGTTGATGTGTGAGTGCCTAGCACATCCTTTTTGGGGAAGAAGTACTATTACTGAGAATGTTTTATACATTGACAAGCTCTGCAGTAGCTGAGAATCTATCACTTGCAGTTATTTCCTCATCAAAAGAGCCTTGTAGTTAATAACTATGGTTCTTTTTATATAGAAACTGTCACTCGAGTTCAAAGGTTCAATCTCCAGGTTTTGAGTCTTTCTGATGGTTTTTAATTGACCTAAAACTGCATTCATTAGATTATCCTGCTAAGATCTCTGTGGTCCCCAGGCAATGGGCTGGTAAGGCTTTTCCAAACTGGGAAGCATCAGCATCTACAGATCTTTGCTAGCAATTCAGACAAACTGGTATCCCTTGTTGGGATATCATGAAACTCTCTTTATTCTAAGAAGGAGATCTAAAACTATTTTTCTATAGAAAACAAATTCTATTCTTATGGAGGGTCTCATCTGAAAAGATTTCTTTAATGTTTAATATTTGTAATAAAAAAGTAAGTCCAAACATTCTTTTAACTCATGCATGTCATTCCACAGCCTCAAATTTTCACTACATTTATCTTTCTGCACTGGTGACACAATGGTTTTTTTTAGAACTGAAATATGCTCTCTTGAAGGGATTTGTTTACAGATTTGTCAAGTTGGTAAAGACAGATAACTTTTTAAATATTCCTTTTTAAAACTTTACAAATACTGTGAGTTAGGAAATGAGAAATGAAAAAAAAATTAGCTTGAAATGTATGTATAAAAATGGGCCAAAAATCAGATATTTAAAAAACTATATTATTTTATCACTGTTTTTTTAAGTAAACAAACTAGCCCTAGATAATCAAACCCTATTCTGCTGCAGTTAGCCAAAGGGTCCCAGGGCACAAGTGTTTCTTTTTTTCTCTCTCTTTTGTGTGTATATTCTTTAAAGTAGGCTTTATTTTTTAGAGCAGTTTTAGGTTCACAGTGAGACTGAGCAGAAGTACAGAGATTTCCCATATACCCCCTGCCTGAACACCATACGACCACTTCCACTATCAATATCATGTGCCAGCAGGGTACATTTGTTAGATCAACGAACCTATATGATGCATCATAATCACCCAAGTCCACAATTTACATTAGGGTTCACTGTTGCTGTACATTTTCCATGGGTTTTGACAAAGATATAATGACCTGTTTTCACCACTGTAGTATAATATAGAAGAGTTTCACTGATGTAAAAGCCATCTGTGCTCCAGCTATTCATTCCTAGCCCCACCGCACTCCTGAAACCAATGGTCTTTTTACTGTCTCCCCAGTTTTGCCTTGTCTAGAATTTTCATATAGTTAGAAGTATATACTACATAGCCTTTTCATATTGGTTTCTTTTACTTAGTAAATATGCATTTGAGGCTCCTCTGTGTCTGAATTTGCATGGCTTCATAACTCATTTCATTTTAGAGTGAATAATATTCCATTGTCTGGATGTACCACAGTTTATTTACCCATTCACCTTCTGAAGGATATCTTGATTGCTTCCAAGTTTTGGTAATTATGAATAAAGTTGCTAACAAAAAGGAAGTGGCAGGACACAACTGCTTTCTTTTCAAATTAAAACCAGTTAAGGGGGGGGGGCACCTGGGTGGTTCAGTGGTTGAGCTTCTTTCTGCCTTTGGCTCAGGGAGTGACCCAAGCGTTTGGAGATCAAGATCCACATCAGGCTCCCCTGCAGGGACCTGCTTCTCCCTCTGCCTATGTCTTTGCCTATCTCTCTGATTCTCTCATGAACAAATAAATAAAATAAATTAAATTAAAACAAACAAACAACCAGTTAAGGGTACCTGGGTGGCTCAGTAGGTTAACCGTCTGCCTTCAGCTTGGGTCATGATCTCAGGGTCCTGGAATCAAGCCTTGCATCGGGCTCCCTAATTAGCAGGCAGTCTGCTCCTCTCTCTGCCCCTTTCCCTGGCTTGTGTGCTCTCTCTCTCTCTCAAATAAATAGATGAAATATTTTTAAAAAATTAAACCAGTTAAAGGATTATAAATTGTAATTTTATAAGTTATTATTTGAAGGTAGAATGTATTAGTTATAAATGTCACACAGTATAGGAAAATAATTTTTAAACCTTCTGAAATGATTACCCTTAAAATTGCCCATTATTAGTGAGTAGTTGGGATGCCCATGATCATTCTAGAATCTATGATTTTATATGATTCTTAAAGTAATCCTTTTGTATACCAGAGGTAACAGTTTTAGACATTATCTGGGCATAGCAATAATCAAAATGTTGCATTAAAAGGTGGTATTCTAAAAATTACTTGTGAAAAGCAATATTTATGTATACTGAATACCAGAAATGATGGTTCCTGAGTATAATCTTGGAGTAACAGCCAGTAATTCTACAAGGCTTACAGTCCATAATTGGTGTATCATATAAGGCACTTTCTTATCATCTTTAATAATAGAGCCAGCATTTACTGAACATTCACGTGCCAGGAATATGTAAAGCATTTACATATTCTCAGTCCCTCACAACAACCCTGCAAAGGAAGGCAGTCTTCCCCACTGAGATTCCCATTGCACAGATGAAGAAATCAAGAGGTTATGCAATTTTCTTAGGGTCAGACCTCTAGGCAAGCAGTGGAGGTTGGCTCTAAATTCAGGTGGACTCTGAAGCCTATGACACACTGTCTTGTACACTGTCCTGAAGTTAACATATGACCTCTGCAATCTGGGGGGATTTGCCTTCCAAATAAGCTTCCCAAAAAACTATTAACTCATGTGTTACTGATACATATCTTTGTATGTTTTCCATTACCTATTTAAATATTCTAGGGAAAATAAACTTTTTAATAGCAAGACTTTCAGAAACATGACATGCAAAACCACCTTCTAATTTTTCTTTTTTGAAAACCTTCCGGGGACAGAGGAGAAACATTATGTTGGTAGATTAAGGAATTGAAATGAAAATGAGATCATTTCTTGCTTCTAGTGCCCTATAGGATAAAGATATCTAATATATACTGAGAAAGAATTTTGCTTTACATTAATTTTAACCTAAAAGTTCCTTCCTTTAAAAGATGTTAGTTCATCTCTACTTGGATATCCTACAGTGTTAGCTCATAATTTTATTCTTAGTTTCACAGTTGATAACATTTTATCACCAATAAAACACCCTAATAATTTTGTTTTGTGAGCACTGAAAAAAGACATATTACTCAATATGAGTTTAAATGTCAATAGCACACTATAAATTGCCCCTAAATTGGCAGCATCAGATTTCTCACTAAACACCTGCATTAAAAAAAAGTACAGGGATATTGATCATTTTTCAATGCTCTTTCTACTACACATTCATTTACACTTTCACTATGTTACTAAGGTTATCACTAAAGATGGAAAACAATTACCTTGGACTATATGTGATATGATTTTTAAGGTAAGCATTAACATTTAATATGCTTGTATCATTACCACCCTATAAACTAAGATTCTCTATGGACTGAAGATCACCTGAGATGTTTTATATGTGACAAGTATTTCCTAGACTTGAAAACGCATTACTCTAACCACTCTGTTAGAGCTTTGAAAATCTGATAAAGCCTGATTTTTTTTTTCAAATGGTAGAAAAAGATAATCATCATTCATTCTGTTGCTGGATGGCAAGTGCCCAGCATTAAATATATGCCAAATTCAGTGACCTGTTAAAGCAGACTGCATTACGTAGTATTAGCTTTGGGTACAAATGACTTCCAATTTTCTTCAGATATTTTACAGCTTAAAAATCAGGCAAAATGCCTTCATAAATTTAAGGAGAAGGAAAAAAAAGATGCCAAGTTTGTCAGCAGAAGTCAAATTATTTTACTACTCAAAAAGATGACACAAAACAATAAAAATGGGAAAAATGATTATCTATTCAATCTACTTCTGATAATATAGGTTGATTTAACCCATACCCAAATCTCCTCTCATTTGTCTCCAGAACATGAGATATAAAAGCCAAATGTATGCTTTCCTAGCTTCTCTGCAGCCAGAGGTGGCTATGTGACAAAGTTCTGGCCAATGAGACATTTGCCAACATATGCTGGTAGCTCTGCTTACCCTCTCCTTTCTGCCTTGAATGGGGCATGATGTGGGTTAGATGAGCTGTCAGAGTGGGTATTCTGCTACGATAAATGAGGGTAAACTCAGGGAGCACTGCAGAGGCATCATCCTGATGGAGTGGACAACCACAATTGGGCCTGCCCCCCAATTATATTTTAAGTTCAAACTCAGGTTATTTTGCTAAGCATGGAAAGGAGGATCATCTTCATCAGGGAAAGGAGAGGTGACACTGAGTCTGTCAGTCACCTTGCCTAAGCACCCTGGGGCTCTGCCGATGTGAGGGAGGGGAAATGAGCCTATCACCTTTGAGAAGATGGCCAAAAACTTTTTTTTTTTCTGTCTAGACAGAAAAAATGGACCCAATGATGAACTGAGGAAAGGAGCAGAGTTTGGGAACACAAACTCATATTAACTGGATAACTGAATTAATTTTTACTTTGGGACTTGAGTGTGTGTGTATGTGAGTGCATGTGCATTTAATGTTTGGTCAAAAAAGATGTGCCCCAAACCATAATAACACAGACTCTTAACTATATAGAACAAAGTGAGGATCCTGGAGGAGAGGTGGGCAGGGGGATGGGCTAAGCTGGTGATGGGTACTAGGGAGGGTGCTTGCTGTGATGACTATTTGGTGTTATATGTAAGTGATGAATCACTAAATTCTACCCCTGAAACTAATATTACACTGTATGTTAACTAATTGAAATTTAAATAAAAACTTGAAATTAAAAAGGAAATACTAAGATTATTGTTGCTTAACTCATAGACTATCAACCACCAATGAATTTAACATTTGTCCCTATCTAAAGGTGTTTTTTTGAGTGTTCAAATCAAAATTGGACTTATACCATACTCCCAATGAAGGGAAATAGGAAGTTTTTCTTTGGATTACTTATTTTCATAGTATTGTTTGGTAGCTAATATTGCTCTAAATTGCTGCATAATAATAAATTGTAGGACTTATCACAGAAATTATGGTAGCTGACTCCTCTGTCCAAGCTTTAAATGGCTGATGTGTTGCAGGGATTATGGGGAGGGACATGAATGGTTAACAAAAGAAGAGGTATGTAATCAGGGTTCCTAGATTCACCTAGAACACAGTAACTTTATGGAAGAATTTAAGTTTCCTTCCTCCACCTTGCTTGAAAAAAGTAAAATACTTCTTCAGAGTGGGTTAAAGTATTCAAGAAAACATTGTTATTGAAGAAGAGGACTATGTTATATTTTTGGGTGAAAATCTCAAATGTTAGTTAAGATATCCTCTATAATATAATTTATCCACAGCACTGCTAAAAACTGAACTACTCTAATATGTGCATCCCATTCTTATGAGCTATATTACATAGCTTAAGCTATCTGAAAAGGCCTCTGGTTAAAAGAATATGCAGAAAGCTATTTTTATTTAATACTATGCTTCAAGTTAGTTAAACTAATAACACTAGTTGAAAAGTTTGTTATAAGCTTTTATGGAGCTACATAGCTGAGTTACAATTTTTTTTCTCAAATGTAAAATTTCTCTCCTTTAAATATGCGTATATATATATTTATATGTAAAAGAATATATTTCCTCCTATGTCTTATTACAACTACCTCAAATCTTGTTTTAAAA
The DNA here is from genome assembly GCF_018345385.1 of Vulpes lagopus. Lineage (NCBI taxonomy): Eukaryota > Metazoa > Chordata > Mammalia > Carnivora > Canidae > Vulpes > Vulpes lagopus. Next base: position 116,506,592 of record NC_054825.1, read on the forward strand.
GGTCAGTATACTTGTGATCTTCAACTATCAATTTCCATATGAAACTGACCCTCTTATACTATGTATTTTCTTCTCATTTGTTTGAACAATATTAGAATTCCATATCCTTCGTTTATGGAAACGAGACTGTTGTTCCAAATAGAGAAGTATGCCCTTCTACACTTGACAGAAAATACCTTCCAAGTACTGAATATAAAATACTGTCCTTGGCTTAGGACTCTTTAACTTGATTTAAAATATCCTTGTTTGGGGATCCCTGGGTGGCGCAGCGGTTTGGCGCCTGCCTTTGGCCCAGGGCGTGATCCTGGAGACCCGGGATCGAGTCCCACGTCGGGCTCCTGGTGCATGGAGTCTGCCTGTGTCTCTGGCTCTGTCTCTGGCTCTGTCTCTCCTTCTATCTCTCAAGAATAAATAAATAAATAAAAAATCTTTTAAAAAAAAATAAATAAAATAAAATAAAATAAAATATCCTTGTTTAAAATGCTCCTCAGAACTAGGAGGATAGTTTGCCTGCTCCCAGGATGCCCTGTCAGGATTTACGAGGAATCTGTCCATCCTACCCACTTCCTTAGTCCTGTCTTAGAAAAAGGATGCCCTTCCAGCAAGTAATTACTCACCTTTGAATTTTCTGACAAAGATCTGAGGTCCTGGAATCTAGTGGATCAAATGCATAGCCTGCAAATATTTATACATGTTTGCCCAGGAAACAGGCTGGGCAAAGGTGAGGGTGTTAGAGTAGCCTCAGCCCTCCGTCACACTGGCCCGCTCCTGTAGAACATGCTCTCACAACAGGAAGCAGACCAAACGTTTGCCAGGCAGGTAGAGAGAAAATTCCAGAACAAATTCAATTAGCAGTGGGGTGCAACTGCCTGCCTGTTCCATATTGGACTCTACGGGCCCCAATTCCAACTCCATTCCCACATGTTCCTTGGTGCCTCGCTGAACCATTCATTCCTTCCCCAAACAGCTGAGCATCTACAGCTACATGACCCACACTACCTTCAATTCCTGTACACCAGGGGCTAACCTTTGCACAGCTGTATATCTCTAAGTCTTCATGAGTGCTTCCAAGTACTTCAGTTCTGGTTCTACTTTTGCTTCTTCTCTCTCTGACTTGGATCTCTGGGTACCAGGCTTTGTTCAGCTTCTACCCATGACTACCATGATACACCATGTTGGTATTCTGTGAAACCCAAACTCACACCTCAACTCTATTCTCAGGATTACTGGTAACTTAGCTCTTGAAGAAGAGCTGCCTTTCTAGCATGGTCTCTAGCCTTTGGTTAGCTACTGGCCTAGTACATCAAACAAATTGCTAGTATACATGCTTACATGTACGTATACTTCCACAAGGCAAGAAACGCAGTGCTGTGATGTTTGATACTGAGCTAATCCCACTTACAAGCTTTTTTTTTTTTTTTTACACCATAACCTATATAGATGCTGATTCCTTAGAATTCAAGGTACCCTCTCCTAAATCAAGTAATTCTTGGCTAGAGAAACTTAGGCATTCCTCCATGTTTTTCTGAGAGTTTTCCCAAAATGTCTTCAACACAAGGCTCTAAACATTGAAGTGGCAATATAAGATTTGGATAACGGTCATTTCAAAATTGAAGGAAAGCATTAACTACTTTTCAACTATATTAGCTTGATCTTTAGCATGGTGCTCAAGGGCATAACCAAGTCCAGAGCGAGGTGGCTGCTGACAGATAAGGTTCTCTATTCTAACAGCCTGAGATCAGAGGAAACAAGCTGGACTTTGTCCAAAGCCTTGAAGGATGCCAATTACACTTAATCCCTCTTAATCATGAAGTCTGTGAAGAAGTAGTTATCACTGTTGCACCACTTCTAGAAAGTGTCACAAAACAAACCATGAAGTTTAACAGAAGACCACATTTAAAAAAATGTAATTCTGTTGTAAACCGCTTTTCCCAGTTTCTGGCCAGGATGACAAAGTATGGCAGATACATAGTATGTATGGAAAATGTTTTGTTTGCTCCTTTTAAGTGAAGTGCCTGGGGGTTTCTCTTCGTAGATTCGAAGTTGTAATATAACGACCCAAAGGATAGAGCGATTGTCATCCTCACTTCGGTAAAAACTTTCCTTTTGCTGACATTTATATAAACCAAGAATTTGTTAGCTACTACAAGAAAAATGTATTTCTATTATAATATGATCACAATTATATATTTTGCCAATACTTAGCAACTGTATCATGTAACATGAAATCAGTTATCAAGTATTTTTGAGCACCTAATTGATGCCCAGCATGTCAGTTTCCTCCTGCTTTAATCCATAATAATTCACATTTGCAGGCTGTTGCTGGGTTTGTGTCTTGTGGTTATGTTTCTCCAGGTAGACAACAGAGTGGAAAGCGTGGGAATGCACCCGGATTCTTTCCTTTCCTTCCCAGGATGTCAGGCTAACCAGCTCTCTGTACCCAGTGGTAATGTAGGTGTTGATGACTGACCCAATCATCAGGAGAAATTGTGGGATAGTGAGGAAAGACAACTCAAATAGCTCAACTTGGAGACCCGGTATCGAGTCCCACATCGGGCTCCCTGCAGCCTGCTTCTCCCTCTGCCTGTGTCTCTGCCTCTCTTTCTCTCTGTGTCTCTCTTGAGTAAATAAATAAAATCTTAAAAAAAAAAAAAAAAGAAATAGCTCAACTTGAGGTGGAGGTGACGGGGTGGTGAAAGGAAAAGATTAGTTGGAGAATATTCTAAGTTGGTAGTTACATATAAGAAGGGGATGGGAGGGGGGAATCCCTGGGTGGCTCAGCAGTTTGGCGCCTGCCTTTGACCCAGGGTGCGATCCTGGAGTCCCAGGATCTAGTCCCACGTCGGGCTCCCTGCATGGAGTCTGCTTCTCCCTCTGCCTGTGTCTCTGCCTCTCTCTCTCTTTCTCTCTCTCTATATATATATATATACATATATATATATATATATCATGAATAAATAAATAAAATCTTTGAAAAAAAAAGAAGGGGATGGGAGGGATTGAAAACAGCACGCACACAAACCTTACATAAGAGAAATAAAAATGACACGGGCAAAAACATTTCAGGGCTTCCAAACCCTACACTATAATGTAGGTAAATTCAAAACAGGTAACTACAATGGGTACTTATCTCGACTATTACTGTGTTTCAATGTACACAGCAACAGGAAGTCCCCAGATTCAAGTAATTTCTTTCCTATGATCTCCAGAAGAAAGCTCACTGGAAAACTAGGAAATTAAGAAAATTAAAAATTCCACTCAATTTTTCACAGTAACAGAGTATTTCTAATCCCTAATTATGTATTCTATAATTGTGTTACATACGAACATAAACAAATAGATACACAAAAGTTTGTTCAACATCAGAAAATGTTTTTTCTTTTTATTTTATGGTAAAACTCAAGAGCCCCATGGCTGTCAGGCATGAGTATCTTTGGTGTTAAAAGTCACTAAGGAAACATGATTATCTTATTAAGTTGTTCCTAAAAGTAGAAAAGGCCACTGGTTTAAAACACAATTTCTCAACCTCAGCACTACTGACATTTTAGGTGGATAATTCTTTGTTGTAGGGGCTATCCTGTCTGCTGAGGGATGTTTACCAGTATCCCTAGTTTCTACCCATTAGATGCCCTGTAGCACACATCCTCAGATGTGATAGCCAATGTCTCCAGACATTGCCAAATGTCCAGGGGTGGGGGGCGGTGGGGGCAAAATAGCCCCAGGAGAGAAACAAACAGTTCCATTAGAATAATAATCCTAATACTTTTATAGCATTATGTACTAGGCACAATTCAATTTAAGCCTCAATGATAACCCTTATGATAACTCTATTTTAGACCCCATTTTACAGATGAGGAAATGGAGGTACAGAGGTTCAATTACTTGCCCAAGGCCAATGGACACATAAACGGCAGAGAGGGAAGTCAAACACAAGGGATCTGTCTCCAGAGTATATGCTCCTAACTTCTACATGATACTTGCTATGACAAAGGCAGAATAAATACATAACAGAATTCTTTTTTATTCAAGATTTTCAGTAGTCTTATAACACTGGTCATCTGATATATCCCTAGTGAATTCAGAAGAGTCCTTGGTAAGGCAGGAACCATAATGAGATTAAAATACAATACTTTATCAAAAGTACTTAGTAAGGCCTCAAAAAAAAAAAAGTTCTAAGAATAATGAATAGAATATTCTTATTTATCCCTACTCTTTACATGTGGATATGTCTTTGGCTTCTCTTCCCTATTTACCAGCATATAGCAATTAGAACCGGTCATACAAAGAAACTACTATAAAACCTGGCTGCTTCTGCTTTGGGTTACCCCTCCCGGTAACCTCAAGCAGAGAGCACTGCCTGGGGTACAGCTTGGCTGACTGCAAACCACAGCAACAGGCCACACAATCTGCCAATGGCTGCTGAGTAGTCTAGTAGATGGGCTGTGTGGGGGCCTCACAGATGGCACCACACATGGTATCCACATAGAGTAAGTAGAAACCCCCACTCCCCACCCCCCCAAGATGTCCACTTCCTAATCTCTGGACCTGTGAAATGTAATTTTGCAAAGCAAAAGGAGAGTTTGCAGATGTAATGAAAGTCACACCTAATTATCTAAGGATAATTAAAGTAACCTTAAAACACAAAGGTAAACCTGGATTATCTAGGTGGAGCCAATCTATAGGCATCTGAGGCCTTGGAAACAGAGGATGTTCTTTAGCTGGAGGCAGACTCAAGATGCAGGAGAAGAGAAAGTCAGAGATTTGGCTAAGTGGCCCTCAGTGTGCCACTGTCAGTCTGAAAATGAAGAGGCGATGGGAACATGAACACAGGCAGCCTTGAGGAGCTGAGAGGCTCCTAGCTGACAGCCAGCAAGGAGATCAGGACCTCAGCCCTGAATTTTGCCACCAACCTCAATGAACCTCTAAGTGGATTCTTCTCCAGAGCCTTCGGAGAAGAGCCCAGGCCACCTTCATGTTGGCCTTATGAAACCCAGAGCAGAGAAAGCAAACAAGCCCACTCAATCTGACCTACAGAGTGCTGAGACATTAATTTCTATTGTTTTAAGCTTAGGGTTTGTGATAATTTGTTCCAGCAGCTACAGAAAACCAACACAGCACACAACACGCACGAACAAGGAGGAACAGTAACTCACCCACTGCCACACCATGAATCACCAAGTGGTAGACAAGGGTTTAGAAACCCAGTCTTTCAACCTCCAAACTATTTCTTTAAGTAATAAATATCTGCACCATCCTGGAAGCAGATGGTTTTACATCCGTTTACTCACTGGCTCCTCACAACAGCCATGAAAGCAGTTTACAGATGAGGAAGGCATTGTGTACTTACATTGGGTTGCATTGTTAATGAGTGACAAAGCCATAAGCTCTTTTATCTCTTTGCCTTTGCATGTTCTGCCTTTAACAGTAAAAATGTAATAAATATAGAGAATTACACAAAGCAAGGCACAGAAGTACAGAAAGACAAATGATTGTCTGCTGAAGGGAAACAGGTAAGAATTTGTGGGACTAATAAGATTTGTTGGGTCTGGATGAACAGGTAGGATTTCCAAAGATGAATGCTAAGATGTGATTTTTGGTGGGGGACCATGGAATCAAATTCTGGTGTGCCTGTTTCTGTGTTTTAATTAGTGACCATTAAGGTAAAAGTGTTTGAGCATTATCTCATTATGAAGCAACAGGGAGAGGTTGTTAAATAGAGAACATTCTGGGTAGGAACATTTGATTAATGGACTAGATTTTTGCAGGTAAGTTTTTGTCATAGTTAACAGAACAACATGAAAGTGCTGGTGAATTGTCATCTCAAGGACACAGAATTTTCTGTAGTGAATATATAGCAGAGCCCCAGACAATCTGCCTCTAACATGGGGTCCTATGACAAAAACACTTCCAAGAAGATAAATGCAGCTAGATGCAGCAGAGATGGAGGGAGACCTCTGTGCAGCCAGGCAACCCTGTCTTCTCCAACATTCAGGAGGCTCCATGTCATGGCTATATTGGTACTAAAAATCAATACTCTACCCCTTGGCCACAGCTGATTAGACACCTAACTACAGCCAGGTCAGAGTCTCCATTCTGGGAATTTGGAATTGAGTCTCTGAGACACTTTTTGGAATATTAATACTTAAACTCATTGGCCATGTAAACTAAAGGACTGAGCCATAAAGAGCTTGTTTGTAGAGGACAGAATAAAACAGATATGTCTATAGATCAAAGATCAAGTTGCCCAAGATAAAACCTGGAGGAATAGCAGTCTTGGTTCCAGGTGGCTTCCAGATGCCTCCTCATTCTGGGCCCTGTGATGTCTTGCTGCATTTTTTGAATTGGGTCCATGAGATATCTTCTCTTTATAATAAATATCCCTCTCCACTTATTTTAACCTGAATTGACTGGATTTATAGTCTTACAAATGATCCTTTCATCAAATTCTCAAAAAAAAAAAAAAAAAAAAAAAAAAAGGACTTGGGGCCATAGGTCTTTTCTTTGTTCCAAACACTTGGGAAAACCCCAAGACTAGGTCATTCTACTTGTCTGCCTTCTTCAACTATGTTGGAGTGGCTGCATCCTGCTAAAGAAGATCAAACAACCGAGCAGATGGGGCCATCAGAGCTCCTCAGCTGCCAGCCCCAACTGTGTGTTGGGCAGTGCCCAGCAAGCTGTCTCTTTCTCTATTCAACCCTCTCATTGCCTCTAGTCATCTTGCACCTACCACCCCATCCTCTGGTCCCAACCACAGTGGCCTTCTTGAAAGAACTGTCTCTGTACCTCCTTACCTCCCCTGCCATACAGATTCCTCTACAAACATGCCACTGAACCTGCTCCAGTCAGGGGTTGATTTCTGCCTGCTTGTTACCAAATCCAAAGGCCAATTCTTGGTCCTTACTTTGTTTCTCAGTATCATTTGACACTGCTGAGACATACAACTTAAATTGTTAAATATCTAGAAAAGCCCCAGGGTGCTGCCATGCTCTGCTAGTTTTTTCTGTCTGTGCTTCTGATATCTTTGCCTGTTATCTCTTACTCTGTCCATCCCTTAAATGTTGATGCTTCTCAGGCTTTAGGGCCTGGACTCTTATAATAGGATATTCCATCCCTGAGGGAGCTTATCTACTTCCCTGGCCTAATGGTCTTTTTTTTTTTTTTTTTTTTTTTAAGATTTTACTTATTTATTCATGAGAGATAGAGAGAGAGGTAGAGACATAGGCAGAGGGAGAAGCAGGCTCCATGCAGGGAGCCTGATGTGGGACTCAATCCTAGGACTCTGAGATCATGGCCCGGGCAGAAGGCAGGCGCTAAACCACTGAGCCACCCAGGCATCCCAGGCCTAATGGTCTTAAGGTCAGTATCTCTAGTTCAGTCCTGTCTTTTCAGTTTTTAGCATGTATTTCCAACCGCCTGTGAGAGACCTTCTACACTTAGACATCTTTCTCATTTAATGCAAAACCCCCAAACCAAATCCATCACACCTTTCCCCTCTTCTACTTTGCCTGGGTAACCCCCCGCCCCAAACTTATCCCATCAAAACGGAGGAATCCAAGCACTAATTCCTCATCCCACCTCCTTATAGGTATTCACAAAGTTCTGTAATGTTATCTTTTAAATATCTCAAGGATCTGTTCACTTTGGCTCTCCCCACCACCCTTATGTTAAATAAGCCATCACTGCCTCTCACCTGGATTACTGCAAAGGCCAATATGTGCCTGATTTCAATCTTATCCAAAAATGCAAATTTGATATTATTTCCCCAATATTAACCCCTCTTATTGCTCCCAATGATCTCAAGATAAAATCCGAATACCCTGTGAGATCCATTCTTTGCTTTAATTCTCTGGTTCATTTCTTAACACTTGCTTCTCAACTGCATTTTGCTGGGTCAGATTTTGGCTTACCTTCAGGGCTTTCACACATGCCATTCCCTATTCCTACCCTTCTACTCATACTTTACCACTTTTAGAAAGAATTCTTGACACCCCTAAGTCTTAGCTAACTGTCCCTATCACATTCTCCCACTATACCCCACAGCTCCCCTACTAAAACTCATTACACTGCTTTTTTACTCCTTTCTTTCCTATCTCTTTGGATTCCACACTGGCAGTGGTTACACGTCTTGCTCATTATTTTCTCTCTAGTGCTTTGTACAGGGTGGTACTCCTAAATCTTTCTGGAAAGAGCACTGCTGGAAATGTTTTTTACTTTGGCTTTTTATAGAAAAATAATATTAAAGTTATTTTTTTTCAAAACATTTAGACATTGCTCCATTTGCATACACTTCAGAAAGAGTTACACTGTCCAGTATATCATCACTTAGGACCAAGTAAACTTGCTTTGTTGTTACTGCTACACAGAATCTGAGTGCCAGGTCAGTAACAACGCTTACTTTGACTCACAAATCTTTTCTGGTAATATACCTCATTAGGAATTTAAAGTTAATATTTCACTTGTGTTTACTATGGCCATACTTTATGAAATGTCTTCCTTAAGAATTAAATAACTGCAAGAATATTTATTCTAGGATAAATAAGATATGGTATGCATACACAATGGAATATTACTCAGCCATCAGAAAGGATGAATACCCACCATTTGCTTTGATGTGGATGGAACTGGAGGGTATTATGCTGAGTGAAATAAGTCAATCGGAGAAGGACAATTATCATATGGTTTCACTCATATGTGGAATATAAGAAATAGTGAAAGGGACTAAAAGGCAAGGAGGGAAACTGAGTGGGAGGAAAAATCAGAGAGGAAGACAAACCATGAGAGACTCCTAACTCTGGGCAACAAACAAAGGGTTGTGGAAGGGGAGGTGGGTGAGGGAATGGGGTGACTGGGTGATGGGCTCTGAGAAGAGCACTTGATGGGATGAGCACTTGGTGTTATACTATATTTTGGCAAGCAGAATTTAAATAAAAAATTTAAAAAGAATATTTATTCTAAAATTTAAGAGTCGTAGTTGCCCTAAGACTAAGGGGTGAAAAGCAAGCACATTTAGACTTTCTTTCAGAGACTGTCCTCTTTCTCTCCATCTTGACTTAAACAATTTTCCAGAACTTCCAATTATTTTCATTAATGCTTTAAGTATTATTTTAGATAATTATATACACACATACATAATCAGTGTATATTAAATATAAACATATCATTAAAGTGTATACACATACATTAATATAAACTAATAAACCTTAATAATAAACATGTGCTTAATGGTGAACACAGTATTATTAAGAGAAGCTTTTCCAAACAAACTTATCATGGATTTTACTTTCAGAGTAAGTAGAAAAACACACCAAAACAAGAACTAAAAACCAAAATGAAAACAAACAAAAACAAAAACCCAGCATGTTGTCTGCCACAAATTGAGATGGAATATCATCAGCCCTCATGCTCCTGACTCCCCTTTTCCTTCTCAGGCAAAGGAGAGGGGCTTTGTGACACCCAGTTCTTTAGTCAAAATAGGAAAGATCCTCCAGGATGCCAAGGCAAGGGGCAGTGGGTGCATTTGCTGGAAGTGAATGCAGTCGTGGGAGGAGGATGTGTGCCAGGGCTTGTCAGACCCAATGTCAAATCCCAGGTGAGGTACACAGGACCTTTAGAACCCCAGGCAACTTGGATGACCCTGCCTGGCCTCAATTTCCTATGTGTAAAATGGGGAAAATAATACCGAATTCACAGGCCTCTTCTGAGAATTAAGTGAGTTTATGTAAAGTGGTTAGCATAGTGCCTAACAAGAAACAAACACTCAACAGTGGTATGCGGTAATTACTTTCATATTTTTCACCACTCTAGAATTAAAATTACAGATAAAAGAGACAAAATCTATGCAAATATAAGATTGTAAAAATCTAGTTATTGGTTGTTTTAATTATATATAGATCAAGCTACACGGAAAATCACTTAAAGAGACTATTCTCAGAACAAGAAGAATAACATGTATTCCACTAGGAGAAAGAAAGAAGCATATTATAGAGTATACTGGATTCCCAGTATAACTGGGAAGCAGTATTTTTTATTAAATGTGTGGTCTTAACTGCTCCCGCTATTTTAAACCTAGGGTAGAAGATAAAATTATCAGGTATTGTTATTGTTGTTGTTCTCCAGCAAACTAACAGCTGAAGTTCAAGAGTCAATTAAAGAATAAATAAGTTTATTTTTTTTTAATATTCAAGCAAAAATCTGTTTCAGGGAGAGGTATTTAACTGGCCTCTTTTTTTTTTTTTAAGATTTTATTTATTTATTTATTTACTTATTTACTTATTTATTTATTTATGACACAGAGAGACAGAAAGAGAGGCAGAGACATAGGCAGGGGGAGAAGCTGGCTCCATGCAGGGAGCCCGATGTGGGACTCGATTCCGGGACTCCAGGACCATGCCCTGGGCTGAAGGTGGTGCTAAACTGCTGAGCCACCCGGGCTGCCCTAACTGGGCTCTTATATAAGGATGGAAAACTCTAGGAAGCATTATATACACACATTCTCTTTTATGACCACTCACGTGCTCCGTGCCCCTGGGATTTGTGAAGACAGCGTACTCCAGAGTGCCCTATGGGAGCAGTGTCTCACCTGGAGATGGAGGAAGAACCTTCCCTCCCTGCCAGTTTAGTTTACCACCTTCAGATCAGCTCTTGAAAGTGCTGTCGGCAAAAATCCCCCAGTGCCTTGGAAAGTCCCAACAGCTCTATGGTGATGCCTGAGATTTCAAATCAATCAAAGGCATTCCTTCCTGAGCTAGCCTTCCAGCAATTCTGCAGAGAGCCAAAGGCCCACAGATATGCTAACCAATCATGTAACCAGTTCTCTCCCTTAGGAATTCTAAAACCTAGCAGCAAGGGCCCCACAGGTCAGGGAAAAGGTGATCTGTCTGTGCACTGGTGCTAATGTCTGGAGTTCACTGCTCAAGCTACCAGGAAAGCCGAGAGTGTTCTTAGTTCCTGCTGATAAGCATGGTCACTTCTTGATGATTAAGGGGACTAGTGTAACATACAGTCCCACTCCTGCTCCTCTTCTGCTATCTACCTTTGGGTCATTCGCTCCACCTCTCTGTGAGAGAAAACACAAAAAGGATGGAAGACGATTAACAGCATGGGTAAAAAATATGAAAAAAAAAAGACAGTGAAATTAAGACAGCTAAAACTAATACTTGATCACCTGTGGCATGTTTGGCTACAAAAACCCTAAACCTCTATTTCCACATCAAAGCCAAAGTAGAAGAATTAAGTCAAAGCTTTTACTTATTGAGAACACATATATCCAGATTGGTTTTCCTCGTGAGAGATCTATAGTCAGTTAGCTCAAACCTGGTATTACAGTTTGTTGAACTTCTGGTCCTCAAAGTCCCTTTCGAAATGCCTAAATTTTAGTGACTTTTACGTTAGGAAAACCTGGAGTGTAATTCTCCAGATAACAGGTGGGTGGAGACCTACAGCCACAGAAGCAACTACACAGAATCCCAAATTTACAGGCATATTCTATTGGAACTCCATTAAAGAAGCATTAAGAAAGAAACAGATGAACAGCATCTCCCCCAAGGGCAACTGTTTTTAAACCTCTGTATTTTAGTTCGTCACACTATGCTATATCTTGGAATAGGATTCTTTCCTACTTATGAAATGACTGTCTAAAAAAAAAAAAAAAAAAAAAGAAATGACTGTCTATTCGATTTCAATTTTAGAAACATGGACAAGATTTGGAAAATACAGGTATCTTTTGATTTTAACTATTCGTATTTTCCTGACCACCAATGGCAAGCAGATTTAAAATTCTAAGACTAAAAAAATAGATTGGGAGGGGCAAAAAAGAAAGAGCTAGAAAAAAAGGAGACTAAAACATACTTGTGACCAGCAAAGGATACCTTTACTTCTCCACATCCATCAGTTTTTATTAAATAAATCCTATTCTGAAATCTCACATGAAAAAACTTAAAAATTAAAAATACCGTAGGTCAAAAGCTTTCTATTCTTTTAGGTTGAATCATAAGAACTTAAGACTAAATTCAGCCAAAATGTTCTTCAGAAAGTCTTTAGGAATATAATGTTCCAATAAAAAGAAGTAAACTTTTAGAACATTGGTTGATGTTCTGTTTCCAAATCTAATCCTCCAGGCATAAACTACAAAGTTAATAAAGAGCAGATTAAAACCAACCAAGAACAAATTATTAATTCCGTTTTCCATTTCACTCTTCAATTCTTGTTTTAAATGCACCAGGAATCTCTGCTGCAGACGTAGTTAAAGCTGCAGCAGCTCTAATAATCAACGGATCTTATCACAAAGGGTGTAGATACTTCCCAAATGAAAGCACCATATGCCTAATTATTGAGCTAAATTTATACACGTAGCTATCTCTGAATGAAACATGTTCAGCCTTTCGGCTCACAAAATATTTCTTTCCATGCCCTTAAGGTATTTCTCCAGATTTTATTCTTCTCCTTTTTTCCCTCTCCCTCAAGCTGAGCATTGTGTGACACACAGGCCAGGGAAGCCAGAGGCAAGCTGGACACTGATGAATGGTCACTCTCTCTATGATCTTCTCAAGGATGAGCATCACTTCTACGAGATAACAATTGAAACAAGGCAAAAGAATGCTTACTTTCCTGCCACAGGAAGTGGGAATTTTGGCAACAACAACTGAGTAGGAGGTAAGAGCAGAAAATACAAGCTAGTATTGGTTAATGCAACAATACTGCAGCCAAAGCTTCCTTTTCTTTCCTGGAAATGACTTCTCAAATGACTCAGTTACTTATCGACAACCCCTTTCTCAACAAAAGTTGAAGCTGGTTACTCCAACCAATCCCTAGTTACTGATAAATAAATACTACTTATCGAATAATGAATGCTATGTGCCAGGCATCGCGCTGAGAGATTCATACGTATTTTCTACTTCAATTCTCACAACGACTCTGCACAAAGAGAAATGTTAGCCCCACTTGACAGGCGAGGAAAGGGAGGCTCAGAGGGTTTATACTCTGCCAACGGTACTTCATAGTCTGACTACAATTCTGGTGAGGTACTTTTAAATCGTTTCTCAACTTGGTTACATTTAAAACAAATTGGGATGCCTGGGTGGCTCAGTGGTTGGGTGTCTGCCTTTGACTCAGGTCATCCGGGGGTCCTGGGATCGAGTCCCCACATCAGGCTTCTTATGGGAGCCTGCCTGTCTCTTTGGGTCTCTCATGAATAAATAAATAAAATCTTTAAAAAAAAAAAGACAAATTGCCTTTCATTGTTATATTCTGGGCTGTGAACCTATGGGATAGAAAAAGGTGTCTCCACACTTTGGGTGTCTAACATTTAGTTGGAAGATAACATACATGACCATGAAGTTAGCAACCGACAGGGCAAAGATGGACATAACAAATGCCATGGAAATTTGGAGAAGGGAGAGATCAGTAAATGCTGGGAATGTGAGAAAGGGCTCCATGGACATGGATACTGAGCAGGTAAGAGGACATTCCAAATGATAGGAATAAAATAAACAAGGCGAAGCCCTTAATTAGGTGTGTTTTCGAGATGGTAACTCTGAAAGTTTAGCAAAAGCAGTTTGGGTTTAGTATAACCAAATCTAAAGTCCCTCCTAATTTAAGAGCCATGACTCAAGAGGCAAACTGAGGCAGATTTATAGAAGACCATGAATGCCAGCCTAAGGAATGGAGACTTCATTCTGGAGCAATGTTTTTCACACTTCAGTCACTGGACCAGCCATATCAGTTACCGGGACTGTTAAAAATACAAATTCTGGGGCCCACTCAGATCTGCTGAATCAGAAACTGTGGGGGCGGAGCAATCCATGTGCGTTAACTTGTCCTCCAAGGGATTCTGAAACTGGCTGAAGTTTGAAACACTACTCCATAGGAAATGGAGGCCCACTAAAACCTCTGAGACAGGGGCTTTGAGAGAAGTGATATTTTTGAAAAATTAATCTAATAGTGATCTACAGAATGAATCGGAAAAGGCACCATTTACAAATTCATAAAATTCAGAGCTTCTACCAATTATTTATATGAGACAGCCCTTCTCAGGAGCTACAAGATATTTAATTGGGAAACAGAAGACCAAGATTCTTTCTCAATATATCACACTTACAGAAAAAATTTCTATTAAATTCTAATTTCTTGAGTAGAAAATAACCCTTAACCTATTACTTTTCATTTCCGTGTGGTACTGTAAACATTACTTATAAAAACAACATTGTCTCAAAAATATTTGCTGGGGGGTGGGGGTGGGGGAAGCCAAACTAACTTTAATTAGGTATCTCCCATATAAAATTGAAGCCTAAGAAAAATGACAACTCTTTTCAAATGTAGTCCACAACTCTACATAATAATAAACAGAAATGAATGAGAACTCTACCTGATTTCAAAATCAGATACCTAAGAAAGGAAATAGTGTAAATAAGAAGCAGGCTAACTTTTAAACAAAACAAACTTTCATATTCAATTAACTGTTGACTTTCAAAGGAATATTCAATTGTCTACATTTATTCCAGCAATGTTACAACTGCCTGAAAGATTCTCTTATGAACAACCTGTACAGCCAGTTTCTGAGTCACATTAGAAAATGAATAGTTTTTCATTTTATAAATCACCGTGAAAACAACTATAAAATGGGAAAAGATGCTTCCTACATTGATTAATCTCTATTCACTAGATCTGGTTCTGAATGACTTTTGACTGTTATGAAATATCAGGCTTTCCCTCAAAAGACAATGGCTTATAGCCTATGAGGATACATGGAAGGGGCTCCAAAGAGGAGTGGACACCATTTTTCGATTATGTGATTATACAAAGTGGGGATATGTTTGTCACACATAACCTGTGTAATAACTCCTCTTGGTATATTTGCTTAAATAAGCATATTCATTCATCAAATATTTACGGAGTCCTATTCTCGTTAAAGCCCAGGGTTAGCTGACCTGTTGGGTACATAAAGGGGAAGCTCTTTACCTGCTCTCAGCATGGTAATCCTGGAACAGATTCAGGACTATGAAGAGTCAATATCACAGAGATTCTACACTCTTGGAGGGAGAGAAAACAAGTATGTCTAACTTATGCTATGGCTTTATCTTATCACTGATAGAACACTTCATAATCATAATTTTTATTCACCCTAACTGCTAAAGCAGCTTAAAGTGGTAGTTAATAAATCAGCTTCATTTTTTATGCTTCTCAAATTGCCCAACCCAACCAGCTTTCTTTTTGTGGTGGTGTTTTTGAGCTACTGAGTTCTTCACCACACATTCTAATAACCCCTGGGAGGCATAAATAATGAGGGTTAAACAAAATGCTTAATGAGTAAATGTACACAATGTATTAAATAAACACCAATTACTACATAAAGTTCTTTTTACATTTAATAAGAATGTCTTAAAAATTGCTGACTCAGACTAATAACTCCTGAACACACAGTATGGACTGTTGAAGCATTTCTAATTATGAGATGAAAACCTGTAGTTGACTAGATGCATTATAACATTCAACACTGCTAGTTGACTCCAAAAATAACATGTCTCAGAGAACAGCATCCTAAATATTCTAAAATTACTATCATCTCAAGCCACAATTTATAAAAATAATATAGTACATTTATGTCAATCGTTATTCACCGTGTTAACACAGTCTCAAAGCCAAATTTAAACAGTTCTGGCATTTGGCAGACTTTTATGAATTAACCAAGGTCAGAATAAAAATACATTTTGAAACGTGTAGTTCCTCACTATCTTAATGCATGACTAAAAACACATTATTTGAAGGAGTAGGAAAAAAAAAGCCCATATCTCATAAACAAATTATGCTATTCTTTTATTCTCAAAATACCTTAAACAAAATGTATATTTATCATATTTAAAACACTAAAGGCCTCTAACATATGATATATAACATAATTTTTGTTCTGTAAGAATTCAGCTTTGTAAGACTTGCCATTTTCTGGCATCACTAAAATCACTTCTAAAATTCTATTTGGACCATTTCTCATCTTCAACTATGATCTTAAAATATTAGGAAACCATCCTAGTGAATTCTAAAAAAAAAAAAAGGAAGGATCCCATCCTCCTTCCCCAGATCTTCAGAGAGACCAATACTTTCCTCAGATATCTGATGCAAAAGCCCATCTATAACCTAACAATGAGGATGAGTTGATGGGAGCTGGGCTGGGTCTTAGCTGAGGAAAAGTGGACTGTTCGAAGTTGCTTTGTAAGTACTCCTATTAATAAAGGGTACTTTTTATCATAAGTGTCCAACCCAGGGAAGAAGCAAATTTTGTTGTTATAAGCTTTTTAAAAATAAAATGCTTAAAATAATATAAATAATAAATAAATAAATATAAATAAATAAATAAATAACCTTACAAGACCTTGCCTCCTTTGGGAGCCCATATCCGACTAACCTGATAATTGTTAGAGCCACCTTCTCCAATGGACACCCCACTCCTTAGGCTTCCACGCTTTGCCTTTTCCCCAAATCCTGCCCCTTTAATAACTTCCTTGTTGTATCCAACTCATAATAAGGAAGTCAACCAACACAGAAAAAATGTTGCTCAAAGAAAGGTAAATTAAATATACAAAATTCATCACCTATGAAATTTGCAAAGATTCAAAAGACTACATTCACTATATTCCAAGTGGAAGTATAAATTGGTTTTGGAAACCAATTATACTCAAAATACACTATGATCCTTTTACTCATTCATTTCCTCTTTTAGGAATTTAAGAGGACATCCTACTTACAGGGGTAGGGGCAATGAAAAATGAGACGGACACCTAATGGACCAAGGGTGTTTATCTCAGCATATTTTTATGAAAACAAAAAAACCCGGAAATTATCTAGATGTGCAGGTCAAAGGGAATGGTTAAATAAACTATGATGCATCTATTTCATATATTATCATAAAATGACACTTCAAAGAAAATGGAAAAAAAAACCCCACGTATATAAAGTGTGGTTATAACCGTAGGGGGAAAAAAGCCTTTTGGGGCAGAGTAGTGTTGGTATTACCTATGACTAACTGGTAGGAATGCGAAGGATATATTTTTCCTTTTTCTATTCCTGTGTACTTTCAAAATATTTTTTCCTAAGCCAGCATTGGTTTGTAATGAAATAAGGCAATGAAAGACACTTCCTCCTTCTAGAAACCTATTCTCACCCTTGCTATGACAAATTCCAAAGTATAATAATTTCTGCTGGGCAACTTGAATGATATACTTTTAACAGCAGCCTTTAAGAAGCAATACATCAACAAAAGGGAGGCACTGGTGGCGAAATTTCAGGCAGCTGGGAATGAGATTTTTGTGACTGGGAACACACCCCTGTGCTTCCTTAATCATTCTACAGGGCTGTCCTTTTGCATTAGGCCCGGAGAGAGATACAGTGAGGAAACCACCATTTTAGCAGTGCCAGCACATATTCTTGTGAAAGGGGAGCTAGGGTCAGACAATCATGCCCAAACATGAGCTCAGGAAAGCTGGACATGGCCACCCCCGCATGGACCACGAGCCCTCACCTCCTATCCATGGGCCATCTTGGTCCCTTAGAAGAATCAATTGCTCCTCACAGGACTTTTTTTTTTTTCTTTTTTTAAGATTTTATTTATTCATGGGAGACACAGAGAGAGAGAGAGAGAGAGAGAGGCAGAGACACAGGCAGAGGGAGAAGCAGGCTCCATGCAGGGAGCCCGATGTGGGACTCCATCCCGGTACCAGGGATCACGTCTGAGCCAAAGGCAGCCGCTCAACCACTGAGCCACCCAGGTGTCCCTCATAGGACTTTGAAAAGACCATTCAGTGAGAAAGGACTGGTAGATGGAGATTCCCGCAGGAGCGCATGGCCTTTGCACGGTCTGAGTTCACTCTCCACCACATTCACAGGCCTGTGAATGTGCCCCATGGCCACACCCTTCCTCATAACCCGTAGCCTCAGCAAACAGGCAGCAAAAACGCTGTGAGCGCACGCTGCGCCGTTCTTAGACTGCCCCTGTGCAGGCTGGCGTCCTTCCTCGGGTTCTCACCTCTCTCTTCCATGCTTCCTCTCACACCCAGCGCCCTCACAGTAAGGACTGAGGACGGGACAATACACACACAGGGGGGGCCGCCACACAAAAGCATGAAGAAGTGCAAATAAGAGTTACTATAATAAGGCCTGCACTTGCTAAAGCGAAGGCTACAGTGGGAGAGTGATGGGAAGGCAGGGGGGCAGTTTCGGGCCTGGCCCTTTGATGAGCTTAATAACCAGGGAGACAAATGGACTGACAGGAAAGAGGAAGTGAGCGAGGCGCTCTAGTTACAAAAGACAAGTGAATACAAAGGATGGCGAGCTTTTTAATTTTATTATCTCTGTTCTGGATTATCTGCAGGACTGCTGGGCTCTAATGTACCTAAAGCAACTGCCAGGCATTCAGGATGGAAAGGAGGGCTGTCTGCGCCTTTTAAATGCTCTTAAACCTTAATCTCATTTCGTTTCCTTTCAAGTACCTAATGATCACAGAAGTCTTGATCAGGGCCCCGTGGGGGAAGGGGGGTCACTGCTCTCTCAGGCAGTCCTCACCTAGAGGAGACATTCCTCTCTCTCTCGGATGGTTGGCCTGCCACTCAGGGCTGAGGAGGGAGGGAGGGCCAGGCCAGCCAGCCTCCAAAACATATGTTCTCATTAGAGTCAAAAAATCACAGGCGGAGTGCGGCCTTCAGGCTAAGAGGTAGTTCCCATTCTGACGTGGCCGGTGCACTGGGGGAAATCTCAGGAAGTCACAGCTCGCTGGGGCCCGTCTCTCACGTGGAAAATGAGTACTGGGCTTCAGGATCTCAGAGGTCTTTCTGGGCTGGAAACCCTAATAAATCTCCATTCACGGCTCTCAAAGATGGGCAACATCTTTGAGTTACAAAGTACAACTGACATACGTGACTTTTGATTCTTAGGTGATCGACTGAGCTCTGAGTACAGCATTGATCATAATTAAGTAAACTTCTGTCAAGTCTGAAATAATTTTCTTCTCACTTCTTAAAAACATTCCTCCAGGGATAAAACCGGTTAAAATGCACTTTACTCAACTTCTCTTTCTATTTCGGGGAGCGGTTTCAATGTCCAAGGAGGTAAGTCAAGAACTGGGATTAGTCTGAGAAGGTAGCACTTTAGGGACAAGAACCTCTGACTATCAGAGAGACAAATTATCAAATCCTTGAAGTGGAGAAGCTGAAGAGGTATATCTTTTTCAAGGTATCTACATTTTTTTTGGAATTGGGAAGGAATCCGAGAAAATCAGAGTTGACAGTGACACAATAAAATCATAGCTGTCTGGAAAGATCATCTTGATGAACTGGAAATGTATCCTTTTAAGCACCAAACGGAATTGGAACTGTTTTTGGTAACTTTTTGAAAATTCATTATCCACTTCCTGATTTACCAAAGGTTATAAAACAAAGTAATCTTAGGTTGATGGCTTTAGGTAGTGACTAATAACAGTAATAACAGCAAGTAGCATTTATCCTACATTCAGGGCCTGCCTGATACCATTCTAAGTGCTCCATTGTGGACGGATCACATTCAAGCCTTTGGATCCAACAAAAACGGGTGCCCATTACCGTATTTATTTTACAAATGAGAAAACTGAAGCTCTGAAAGATTCAATTGCAACTTGCCTAAGGTCACAAAGCTTGTAAATTGAAGAGATTCAGGTCCTGGTCACCTGCCTCCAGACCAGCCCTTCTCACACCACACTACACCACGGTGCTGCAAGCAAGTGGATGAGGCCCAAACAGTCAAGGGCATCCCAAGACTCTCTAGGACCTACTTGGGAGACCTGTGCTCCTACTATGAAGAGCCCATAGCTTGTTATAAATTTTAAACGTATGTCTACTTTTTAAAAAATATAGTCCTCCAGGCTAGCTGTCAATTCCTCTGTCATAAACACGCAATGTCAAAAGACTATGAACGTTTATGGTTTAGAAGAGCTCCCCACATGCTGTCACACTCCTCTTCCCTAAGCTCTCTTCTCTTCTTCCCTTTTGCTTCCCCACCTCTTTTTGTAAAGAATGTCCAACTGAATGATTGCAAATGCCTCTGCTTCTTGCCGAGATCTTTATAAACGAAAAAAAATGTCATATCAAACTTTTCCTGGGTGGCTTCAAAAAGAAGAGGTCTTCTAAATCATGCCACTAATGAGATTTTAAAATGAATGACTGGAGTTAATATAACTTAACTAATATAAGGTCAGATAATACTGCAGAGTTGTGTTCTGTACTCATTCTACATTGGAGTCTGCAAATAATGAATATGGCCAGTCCATTTATATACTTCTGTGGCATTTTATTTAGGAGGCAAGCCATGTTAAGATTGTGAGCAACAGGGATCCCTGGGTGGCGCAGCGGTTTGGCGCCTGCCTTTGGCCCAGGGCGCGATCCTGGAGACCCGGGATCGAATCCCACGTCAGGCTCCCGGTGCATGGAGCCTGCTTCTCCCTCTGCCTGTGTCTCTGCCTCTCTCTCTCTCTCTCTCTCTATCATGAATAAATAAATAAAATCTTTAAAAAAAAAAAAAGATTGTGAGCAACACTCACCAAGGATTGGGCTTCCATCCTCAACTCAACTCTAATGTGATTTCCAGAATAATCTCTGCCTCAGTTGCATCTCCTGTAAAATGAGCAAGCTGAACTATCTCTAAGGACGCATACAGTTACAATACTTTATGACTTAGAGTATACATTAACTCTTAAAATTCAGAGGGTTATAATTTTCATGGAATATGGTTGGTAACAGAAAAAATCTGTATAGATTGTGTAAAGGATTTTTAAACATGTTTGGGAGGGAGGGTTAAGGGGGTGTTGATTAAAGGTAGTTCAATTATGTAACACTAAACAAGACACTAGGCTAAGAACTGAAAAAAAAGTCATGACTTAATTTTGCCAAAGAAAGAATCTCTTCCTTAAACTACCAAATATTGATTACTCCCTTACCATTTTTGTTTACCATTTTGGTCTGCTTAGGGGAAAAGCATTTCGTAGTATCTCTGGAATCCATGGGGTAGATGATCCTGTTTTGACCAATCAGAACTTATCTTTGACAAACACATACATTTTTATGGTTTTGTAGGTTATAAAGAACTTAACAGGTCACGGGTTCTCTATTGGACTTTGGAGTAGAAGCAGGTTCCAGCATAGTTCTGACCTACCCACGTATATTTATTTCTCTCTCATCACTCACTGATCTGCTGATATTCCTCCCCTCTGACCCTGAGACACATACTTTAAACTCTATTGAAGAATTTGTGCTACTACAGCTTTATAGAATAATTCAATATAGATATTGAATATTTTCTACTGAATTCCAACAAACTCAGATTTCATACAAAGGCACTTACTCTACATGTGAAATACTAAGATAAATTTCTCAGGATGGTTTATTTATCAGCTCCCCTAAAAAATACAGAAGCATTGACTTGAAAATGTATTTTTTTTTTACCACTTTTCACACCTTAACTAGGTTCTAAGGCCTATGAATCTTAAGTTACCTGATAAGAGGGAGAGAGAATATTCCCCTCAAATTATCAATAGCTTAGAACAAATTAAGTTGAACGTAATTGATCATCCATTAACAATCTTTTCATGCTTTCATGTATTAAAGTTCAACAGTCAGCATCTATTCTAGCACTCACACTGTTGAAATCTTAACTTATTCCTTTACTCACTAAAGAGGAAAAATTTTTAGAAATACTCGACCTACATGCTCTGGGTAAAGACCTAAGAGCGGGGGAAATCTTGCATTTGCCTATTGTCAACGTCAGGTATGTTTCAGAGTAGGATGAGCAGAACAGGTAAGGTAACCCAGGGGTATTTAAGTTCCTCTGGAGCCAGATCTTCAAATTCTGGCTTTTATTATTTTGCAAATATGATTTTCCATGCCAGAACTACCCATACAAATAAATTGGAAAGTTTTCAAAATAAAAATGTGTGTCATGGTAGTTTATTCCTAACCTTAAATAAAAGGGTTAATCACCAATGGTTGACATAAATGACAGACTCAAGAACAACGTAAGGCTAGTGTAAGGCATAAAAATATATTTTAACCTTTAGCCATCGATACGAACAGAACATTTTCTTTAAACTTATGATCATATAAATAGGTCCGGAATAAGAAACTAAAGAATGCTTTGAGAAACCTAAAGACAACCATGACCTCCATGGCTGACCAAGTCTAAAGCCTTACCCGAGAGACCCAAAGCTGACTGTCAGCCCTTTCACTCCTACCCCATTTAGGTTGGTAAGAGATTCCAGCTTGAGGAGGGAGGAATCGCTTCTGACAACCTGTCTTCAGCCCCTATGACTCCCCATAATTCCAGGAGATGAAAACCAAAATTATTCACCCTCTAAATTAATATTATGGCTCTAAATGCTAAAGGACAGCGCCAAGTTCTTTGTACAGGCTCCAAACAAAACAAAACACAAAACACACACAAAAAAAGTAAAAAGCTTCCTGATTTTAAAAAAGGGTTAAGATAGAAGAGAAACTAGACTATTCTTTTAAAAGTTTCATCGTGCTATTTTAACTTCTGTCCTTCATTATTTTTAACACTGCTTTTTAATGCTAAAGATAACCTGAATACAGTTTTAAAAAGATTAAACTTGTGAAAACAAAAATTCAGGGAAATTCCGGAGTTGATTTATTTACAAGTTTTTATGGGGGCGGGGGATTCTTGATTTCAATTTTAAGTTTTACATCAAAGATTTACCATCCATCAAATTAGTACTGGAAAGCACGTAATACCTTTTTGTGAAAGGAGCTAGGTAATATCCTATTTGAAATTATGACTGTCTTCTCTAGGCACAAATTTATTAAAAATTTACCAAAGTACCAGTAACACAATTGTGTTGGCAATATAAAAATAGTATTAGCTGTCTTTAAACCAAATTTACAAAATAAATGTTTGGCTCAAATATCATAGTCTAAGCTCTCAACATGTTAGACTTGCCCATACTTTCTAAATTTTAGGTATAAAACTGTTAGTACATTCAAGTGTGATAGAGAACCTAAGTATATAGAGAGAAGTAGAAAATACAGGAATAATAAAGATCAAAAACAAGGCAAAGACCCACTGGTCCATGACAAAAAGTCCATGGTGGTACCAGAAACTAAATATAAAAGTGTGAAGTTAAAAGTGCTGTGCTCTAGTCACAATAGGTAACCACTCTTTCCTTTCTAAAACTGAGCATTTTCAGCACAGTTTAGAGTAGCAGGAGTTAGTTACTTTTTTTTTTTTTTTTGGTTTACAAAGGAACACATCTGCCTGAACTAATCTGATGAAAAACCATAATCCATTTCTTCCCATTAGCTTTTGACTAAATACTGAAGCTAATTAATGCTAGCTTTTTTGGGTTCTCACGGCAACATGGAATTTTAAAGAACACATTTAGTTCCACCACTTTATGCAAGACTGGGCAGTTTCAAAACATCTAAGTGCTAAGATGTTAGCACCACACAGATACAGAAGGCTACATAAATTTTCTTTACACGGCTAATTAAGACCTTTTGATTTACGGAGACAGATAACACGGATCTAATAGGGGCAGATAGGCATACTGTGAATGTGCTGTCCTGAATTCCCAATGCTTCTGCTCTAAATGCACTTTTAATCACTATTGGTTGGTACCGATAGCTTTTCAACATCCTTGCATCTTTAGTATTTAAAATAATTTCCTTGGACAACTGTAATCTGCCCTAACTGGCAGCTTCATAGGAATTTAGAGGCATGAAATGTGTCAATGACACTGTTTTAAACGTAAGGAAAACATGAACATAGAGATTTGGGGTTAATTTACCTATGGGTTCTGTTTGGATCTTTTTAAGGAGGATGGGAGATGAAGAGGTGAGGGAAACTGGTGAGAAACTGAGCTTTTTATCCACTTTCCTGGTTTGGTATCCCTGACAGGATTTCATGGAGAAGGGAATCTCCTAGACAGAGTTGTCTGAGGGCATAAAATCCACTCCTCCAAGTCTGGGCTTCTATGCCTTGAGGGAGGGTCTCAACGCAGAAAAGCTGATGGGCTGGAAGGAAGCTATCTGCACAGGAGGATGAAGGCACCTCTGTGGGTCTAGGGCAAACTGAAAGGGACCCAAATCCACTTTAAGTTGCTCAATTACAGCTTAACCAAATTCATCTGGTCTTATACTAGACTCACAAATCCTCTAACAATCAAGCTGCCTCCATTCTGCAGCTACTCAAGCTAAACACCTCTTCGCCAACTCAAAATTCTGTTTACTCTCTGAAAAAGGGAGGAGAACGCTTCCTCTTCTGATTACCTACCCAATGGCAAAACACAAAATGTATTTTCACGGAGACTCCGAATTTTTTTAAATGCCAAAATACTACTTCCACTTTATAATGCATTTCAGAAATCGGAAGCAAGAGGACTTGGGAAGAAGTGCTTCTTAAAACGTTTCCTACAGCTCTTGAATCGTGTTAAAAATCCAGGCTGGCAGAGTTTCACACAGGACACTAGCTGTGGAAGGAAGCTTGTCCACAAAGAGCCTTGGGGACTGGTGACAGGTGACAGGGAGGAAGTTCTGGCTTCAAGTCCTGACTTGGTCACTAACTGATTCTGGAGCTTTGGGCTCCTCAAATGTCATCTTTAAACTGACACTCTTAAATGACCTCCCAGGTCCCCCTCAGCTTTAAGCCGGGGAAGGTGCCCCTTGTAAATTACAAGGTGCTCCAGGTGCCACCTTGTAAATTACAAGCACTAAATGATGGAGGGCTTATCAAAGTCCACGTTTGTCTTGGATTAAAGTTCGTCATCTCTGTGCCGCGTGGAGGCCAACCTGTTGCATCCCATAAAATACTCTCTTTTTTTTTTTTTTTTTTCCTGACTACACGAGAAATGCAAGAGACAGGAGGTCTGGCTTTCTGAATTTTTCATTTTTTAAGAATGCCAACAACAGTGTGCCCCCTTCTGATAGGAAGTTCTCAAGTTTCACCTCTCTAATGTGTAAGCGCACACAGGATGTCACCTGGCAGGATGAGGCCACGTGACCCAAGGCCGGGGCGTGCTGGCTCGCTGTTAGCACCTTTCTATCCTGCGTGATTAATGCTTTGCCTTTGCGCTCAACCTTCCCTTTCCAGGCGCGTCCAAGCCTTCCGAGGGGGCGGTTTGGGACCGTCAGTGCCAACGTCCTCAGGGGCGATTCCGCGCGCAGCGGCCCGCGAAGGCGGAGGGAGGCAGCGCAGCGCCTCACCTGCCCACGTACTTACTACCTGCTCTCGCGGTTCACGCTTACCAGGGCACGCAGGTTAAAGCACGCGGGTCCGACCTCAGCTCGGAACTGGCCACATCTACTATGATAGTGGGCGGGGCGGGGCGGGGGGAGAGGAAGGAGCCTTCGCCGCTGCACCTGGAGGAAGCGCAACACCTACCTCCGCGTCCCCAGACACCGCAACGTTAGTCTTTGGAGTTGCAAGGGTTTGCCTTTCCCTCCGCAAAGGCGGGTTTGCGGCCCGCGGCACTCACCTCCCGGATCTTTGCCCTCTTGTCGCGGACGGCGGCGTCGGCCGGCTCCCGGGCCACCGCCCCGACCGGGGGCACGAAGTCCAGCGGCGGCAGCCGCCGCGCCAGCGCCTTGTCGCGCAGCTGGTCCTGGGCCACCTTCTCCTTCTCCAGCAGGATGTCCCTCTGGATCTCCTCGGGCAGCTTCTGCAGGGTCTCCTTGGCTTCCCGGAGAGCCCGCTCGTGGTTCTCGCGGATCCGGGCCAAGTTGTCCTCCAGGGCGGCCGCGGGGTCCCCGTCGCCGCGCCGGGCTCGCCCCTCCGCCCCCGCGTCCTCGGCGCGCGCCCCGGGCCCGGGCTTGCGGTCGGCGGCCGGCGGCAGGGCGGGGCTGGAGTGGAACAGGACCCCGCTCAGCAGCTTGGACGAGTCCGGCAGGAAGAAGATCGCCCCGAAGCAGAGCGTGATGAAGGCGCTGAACACCAGCAGCAGCACGAACTTCTCCGTCAGGCGGAAGGCGGCGGGGCCCGAGCCCTTCCTGCCGCCGCCGCCGCCGCCGAGCCCGCCGCCGAGCCCGCCGCCGAGCCCCCCGCCCAGGCCGCCGCCCGCGGGGCCGCTGAAGAGCGGCAGCAGCCCGCCCACCGGCATCCCCGCAGCCGCCGGGGCGCCCGCGCCGCTCAGCAGCCAAACTTCGGCGCCGCGCGGCGTCAGCGGCCGCGGGGCTGCGTCCTGCGCATCCAGGCCGCCCGAGCCCCCGGGCCGCGCCGCAGGTACGCCCCGGGGGAGCGGCTCTTCTCCGGGTCCGCGCCCAGGGGCAGCTCCTCCGGCGAGCAGGCAGGCGCGGCACACGGCCGGCCGCGGCCCCTGCGGGGACACAAACGGAGAAATGTCATCGCGAGCGGGGCCCGTAAAGTTTCCCGCGGGTCCCCGCCCTCCCGCGGCCGCGCCGGCCGCGCCGCCGGGACAGCTCCCCGGGGCACGGCTCTCCCGGCCCCGCCCCCCGAGCTCACTCTTGGACTTGGGGTGAAGTTTCCGCGCCCCGCGGCGCCCCGCGGCGCCCCGCGGCGCGGGGGTGTCCTGCGCGCACCTGGAGCCGCGCCTCCGCGGGAGAGCAGCGCGCCTCCGGGGCAGGAGGGGCGCACGCGGGGCCCGGGGAGGGGAGGCTGCTCAGCTCCGCCCGCCCCGCATGTCGGAGCTGGGGACCGGCTCGGCCGCGGCTTCCCGGGCAGCCCCGCCGGCCGCTGCGCCCGGGCTAGCGCGCCGACCCGCGGGCGAGTGGCAGCGAGCCGGGCCGCACGCCGCCCTCCGCCGCCGCCCCGCGCGCACTGGGAGCGCCGCCGGCCGCCGGGCGTCGGGAGACGGGGGCGGTGACGCGGCCGGAGAGTGACGGCGCGGCCCGGCCAATCGCGCGCCGCTCGGGGGCCCGCGGGGGCGGGGCCGAGGCGGGGAGGGGGCCGCGCGGGGGGGGCGGGGGCGGGGAGCTGACGGGAAGCGCAGCCCCCGCGGGGCCCCGGCGGGCGCGGGGGGGCGGGGAGGCCGTGCAGGCGCGCGGGGCCCGGCGAGGCTGGCGGTGCTGCAGCGTGTCCCGCGCGGCCCGCGACCCCGGGGCAAGGGGGGCTCGTTGGGCTTGGCTGGCCGCGGAGGCGCCCTCCCCGCACCCGCACCCGCACCCGCACCCCCTCCCACCCCTCCCCACCCCTCCCCACCCCCGGGGGCCCGCGGGAGCCTCCGGCGCCGGGTCGCTCCGAACGTGTGTCTTCTCCCGCGCCTTCCCGCCTGTTACCCAGGGCGGGGGTTCCCCGGGGGCCCGGCAGCGGTCCGAGCAAAAGTCCCCCGTCGAGAAGCTGCGAGGCGAGAGCATCTGAGCTCTCCGGGCTGACATCCTTTTATGCCCTAAGATACTCATCGTTCTGTGGTTGCTTAGGATGCTTCCTCTGCATCCTCTCCCCACCCACTTGAAGGAAAAAAAAAAAAGTTGTGTACCTCCCCCACCCACTCCCACTTTCAAAATTCACTTATCTCCTAGAGGTTGGTCAAATTTTCCATTTGAAGGAGGCAGCTTTATGCCCACAGCTTCGAGTGATACATTTGAACCCTGTGCTGAAATGAAGTCTTTGGGTGTGATTACTTCCAGGGAAGTAAGGACCCGGTCCAACAGAGATGGTTTTCAAGACAGCATTATTTTCCAAAATGTGTTTGTGATTTTTTTTTTTCCCCCGTTACTCTGCGAAAGAAGGGTTATCAGGAAAAAGTTGACTACTGACTTCTCGTTTCTGAAAGCTGGTCTGTTAGAAGTCTTCTATGCCTCCTCCTCCTCCTCCTCCTCCTCCTCCTCCTCCTCCTCCCCCCCCCCCCCCCCAACCTTCTCTGGAAACGTTGATTTTTAGCTCTGTGTCTGCTTGCCATTTTTAAAACAAAGGAAGCAGCTGGCAGTTTCCAGGACGGTGCCTCCGGTACAGTTGTTTCAGGTGTAGACTGTGCGAGAAGATGCAACATTAAATCAGAAGTCATTATTACAGTTTTCACTTAAATCGTCATTGTTTGCTGTGCATCTGTTTTGTGTAAGAGGACTTACACCTCCAACGTTTCTGGTAAAGGGAGATTGTTTGAGGAGACTGGTCTTAGGGCTCGGTTATTCTGATAACTGCTATGAAATTCTCTGCCCAGAAGAGTGCAGCATATCCAAGCAGGGTAACAAAGTTTAGAAGGACCAAAAAGGAAAACGATTTTTAAAAAATTAAATGGTAATTTTTTTTTTCCCCAAACTACATTTGCAAGTTGTGGATAGGCTGAAAAGTCTGAATCGGTGTGAAATAATAGTGTTAACTTTCAACAGCTTTAAAATTCAGTTACCTCATGGCTAGTTAGGTAATAATTAGGGTTAATGCCCTAAAAGGTAATCCCTTTATGATCATCTTTCCCCTAATGACTTATTACTTTAATTATTATGTTTTAGGAATGGAATTATTTCTTACACCCACAGAAATATTTTACAACTTTAATTTAAAAATAGTATACTAGTATTCCAGAAAGGCAATAAAAACTACTTTTAAGCCAATGTTAAAAGGGTGATGAAAGGGGCGGGGGGTATAGACCTAGCTCTACTTCCGGCACTCTTGAATTTTGATACCAGACCAGTGTGGACATTTAACCCAACATCTGTAGTGGAAATATTAAAAATCTAGCATATAGTCTTAAAGACAATTTTTTCCCCTAAAAACTTCAAATTGGATTTATCTATAGTTTTTACATCTTTTAAAGTAACTGCTGTTTCTTTCTGCTCCTATTTATGAAGGTTACTTTAAGATTACTTTATTAATACTTATGTTTCTTATAAAACAGAGATTTAATGTGAGTGAAGCCTGGCTTTAATGATTTGTTAAACAAGAGAATAGCATGGGTGGCTGATTATAGGATATATTTTACATGGGGACAGTCGTCTGTGTTAGGTAGGATGAGAAATATGTGGGAGTGCTCATATATGGACTACAGCAAATTAAAAATAATAATAATAATAATAATAATAAGAGAAAAGGTATTTAAAGAGACATACCAACTAAATTAACCATGTAAAAACTTTTAAAATAACCACACAAAATCCTGTATATTCATGGTAGAGGAGGAATACCGGATGGCCAATAAATTAGAAATTGCATTTTGTTGAAGTGAAATCTGACACTTTGCCCTGATTTTAATACCATAAGCTCTTCTCGTTCCACAGATGGGAAAATGATGTTTTATATCTTGAGATAAAGCAAAAGTACAGGTGACCATTCTGGTCCCCAAATAATAAACCTTGACTGTGTCCCATAAATCCATACTCACCCACCACATCTACTTGAAGATATGTCATGATCTTTGTGAATACGATGATGGTGACAGAGCTGCTGTTTTTTCATTACGAATAATCCAATGCAAATTTAGCAACTTTAGTAGTTCTGTGTGGTTTTTCTGTTTAAATACTTGCTGTGTCTTCTAAGTTGGCCAGCTAGTCCTGACATATGACTTCCTTGCACCTTTTGCAAGTTTGCCTGCAAACCTAATTCTTACTTTTTTCTTTTCCAATGCTTACATCTCTGTATCTTTTTTTCAGAATTTGTGAATTTTTGTGTTTCAAGATAAAATCTTTAGAGTCAACTAAGTTTTTTAAAGCTGGTTTTGGTTAGAGATATCCAACCAAAAATTCCCAAGTCATTTGGTTGCTTGGACTTCTGTGCTTTTAAAATAATATTTCATTTATCTTTTATATTAACATGCTGAAAATTAAATATATTAATAATTAGATGAGATCGGGTGCGTTCAGGGTGGTATGGCCATAGACTAAATACAATATTAATTATAAACAGAGTTACGGGGGCGGGGGAAGTGACAGTGTTTTTATAAAAAGTACGGTGAATGAATATTTTTATAAAGTTGTAAATTCCAAAAAATTAAAGTGCAAAAATATTTCTTAATAGGAAGTTTCTAGAAGGTCTTAGGTAGAAGTTTTCAGAAGAATACTTTTGAGAATTTTTCTTTTACTTTAAAATAAAGACTAGTATAACAAAAGAAACACACTTAACATACACGTGTAACTACTGAAATTGCCCGAAGCATCAGATTTCTGATAACATTTTCCTGTTGCTGATTTTCTAATTGTCTTCAAATTTCAGATCAGAATAGGTTTTGGCCTTTATTTTAAAAAAATGTAAAAAAAAAATTAAAAGAAATGTAATATGTAAAAAAAAAAAAATAGTTCTCCCCCCCCCCCCCATTGGGCAACTCTGAATTTTACATGAAGTTTATTAAGATAGGAATTAACCAAAGTTACTAAATAAACTATCAGTAATATTTGTGGTCCTTTCAGGAGCTACAGTTACATCTCTGGTTCTTTTCTCCCATTCCTCAATTTACTTTGGAACTGGCTGTATAATAGATTATTTTTATAGGACTCCAATCATCTTTGTGTATGTGTGGGAGGGGGCGGTAAGAGGCTGAATCAATGAGACCCCTCTGTCCCTACATGTCCCTGTTAAAACATTTGTTTTTGTTTTAAACACTCATTTCATAAATATGAGCAGTCCCCAACTTAAAAACATTGTGTTCCACTGAGTATTTGTACATTAGCTCTTTGGAACTTTCAGAGTGCTCCTCTCCATAGAAACAAAGTTATAAATGGTGCTTTTGGGTTGTAGTCTACTCTACAAAGATCTAATACTCTAGGGAATAAAAAAATGTTGGAAAAACACTGTTGCAATGCTAGTAGTAATCAAAGTAGCATTAAATTAGAAAGTGTTTTATTTATCTTGAATGTTGGAGCCTAAGGACAAACATTTATTTGAAAGAAAAGGAGATAGAATGATTATTTCAGAAAGATTCTAAACCTGCTTTCAAGGTCAGAAAGGTTCATGGAAATTCTTAGGTATAGTTTTCCTTCATTACATAAAGCTTTCTTTTGGTTTCAAGTCTATCACTAGAATTACTTTTAGGATGTTATTGCTTTGTTTTGCTTTGACTTGATTAACAAAAGGACTAAAAGAGAGAAGTACAAGGAGAGATTTTTCTGAGTGAAGTGGGCAAAAGTTTGAATGAGAGAGTGATTTATTATAGAGGACATGCATGTCCTTGGCTGTGTGACCATGGGTGATAAGTCACTGACCTTCTACATCTCCCATTCTTCATCTGTAGCATTGCTATGGCTCTTAGATTAAATGATATAACTGATGTGTCTGGCACAATAGGCATTCGAGAAATTTAATTCAATTTTTCTCCTTTCCTAAAAAGGGACTTAGTGTCTGGTGTAGTCAAAGAACCGTGTCTAGAGGATTCTTAAAAGGAAGAACCAGAAAAGTGTGGTAAGCAAGAAATTTAGGATTATGTGGTTCTTCACATGGTTGTCACTTACCAACTTCTTTACTCTGTTTAAGTAAAATCCATGAGAAAAGTCAGAGGAACAGCCTCAGATTTGGTAGGCAGAGAGTCCTACAAGTGTCTCCAATCTTTATATAAATAGGACCCAAAAGTTTGCCAACTAACCGACTTGATAGTCCTTTAAGCCTTTAGAAAATGTGAACGATGGCAAAGTCTCAAACTGAGAAGAATGATATTACTGCTCAGTGCTCGAAGAATCAGGAAACCAAGGATTCAGGGCAAAAAGAGCCCTTGTATATAAAAACCTTTGAATTTTATGACTTGAGGAGAGTATATTATTTCAACTGAGTGAAAGGAAAGGAAAAAGTTTTTCTTTCTATGGCCAGAGAAAAGTATAAAATGTTTCCGCAGTTTTAAATTCATTAGATACATTTTAAAAGAAATCTCTTTTTCTTAAAACAAAACCCCCTCTTCATTCATTCTCTGTCGCTTAAAAGATCATACAGTGTTCCAGAAAGACCAAGTAAACTCCAGAAGAGAA
Organism: Vulpes lagopus; assembly: GCF_018345385.1. Taxonomy (NCBI): domain Eukaryota; kingdom Metazoa; phylum Chordata; class Mammalia; order Carnivora; family Canidae; genus Vulpes; species Vulpes lagopus. The sequence goes on from NC_054825.1 coordinate 116,538,451, forward strand.
AAGTCACAACACATTATTCTGCCCAACTGAAATTTTTTTCATGAAATAAAATGAAATGAAACCACATGTGCTTGTTCCTGTTTTGGAGAAATGATCTACAACTATGACACAACAGCACTTGGCTTCCCAATCTCATTGCAAAATAATTGTGCTGTTTGCACTACATATTCGGACTTGCACATTGTCCTTCCAGGCAGAACTTTGTCTTAGGCCTGGGTTTCTGTAAATGGTTAGGAATTCAGCTATGGTTCTTTGTCCACTGAGCTTATTTTTCAAGTTCACTTGGAGCATTCTGCAATAGGTAAATTCACTGGGGGCTAAGGTTAAAGCAGATCTATGTTGCAGATTGTTCCTGAACAAATTGTATCTGCTGAATTTTTTAACCAGTAGTCTATTTGTTTAGTACAATGAATACTGGTCTGGACTGTGGGAAAGAGAGGGACATTTTGAAATTAACATAGGAAAAGTGAAGGGAAGAATTCCAAACTAATGACCCACAAATCTGGTGGATTTAATGGTCTGGAACTGGCAGGTAGGGTTTCTACAAATTACTAAACTTAAAATGTGTTGAGTTTGAGATACTTAATCTAGCTCTTAGATTATAAATAGTTTTTCAACATCCACTGAGATTGTTAGGTTTCCAGTTTCTCCTACATATGAAATGTGTATAATTTATTTCACTATTATGATGCTATCATAGCTTGAACAGTAATGAACAAGAAATGAAATATCAAGTGCCTAAACTTGTCATCCATTTTATATTCTTTATTTTTTCCAGTTTCAACAAATACCGATTTATAGGTAATCTGTTTCATTTAGAACCTCATCCAGTGCCTTCCCCAATCCCACTTCAAATATTTCAAAGCAAATGATAGTTGACCATTTTGCTCATATTTCTTAAAAATGTAACCATCATCATCAAACCAAAGATTAACTCCTTAAGGGATCCTTGGGTGGTGCAGCGGTTTAGCGCCTGCCTTTGGCCCAGGGCGCGATCCTGGAGACCTGGGATCGAGTCCCACGTCGGGCTCCCAGTGAATGGAGCCTGCTTCTCCCTTTGCCTGTGTGTCTGCCTCTCTCTCTCTCTCTGTGTGTGACTATCATAAATGAATTAAAAAAAAAAAAAAAGATTAACTCCTTAAAATAAAAAAAAAAAATCCAGTTGGTTCACTTTAAATCAAGTTCTCTCCATATATTCTAGGTGGTTGCTCTTTTTCTTAATTTCTTTAAATCTTTAAACACACCTTACTTTGAAGGCAAAGCCTGCACCTTATTGATGGATTGAATGTGTGGTGTGTAAAAGAAATCAAGGTTGAATGTTGTTATTTTGCCTGAGAAATTGGAAGGTTGGAGTTCCCATCAAGTGAGATGGGGAAAACTGCAGGAAGTGGGGTGGTGGGGGGGGGCGGGTGGAGAGGGGAACCACTGCTAAATTACTGTAGTATGGTAACATATTTTAAAAATGACACATGGAATTAGGAGATTATGGAAAGGGTGTCAGTTTCTAAAAATATCAAGGGCTAGCGTTTGGGAATAAATGGCTGAGGGAGGGTAGAGACTAAGATTGAGAGGATCTTGGACACAACAACCACGTTTATCATGAACATAAATTAACCTTACTAAGGCTTATCACTTTGTTCCACTCCTCAGCTGTTTTTCACAGAAAGCTACTGGTATATAGACAAGTGACCCAGGCACACTGACCTCACAAATATTCAAGTCCATGCCTCTGCAAAGTTAGATACCTTCAAAATCAGCCCCAAAAGCTCTACATCCAATGATGAACGGCCACATGGTATTGCCTGTTGCTGGTACCATATTTCTCTTGCTGAAATACCCTTAATATTCCATCAAAAAAAAAAAAAAACCCAAACAAATTAAAAGAATTTCTCTCATGAAGTTTTACTGGAAAAAAAAAACAAACAAAACAAAACTCCTGTTCTATTATTTCTGTTACTGTTCTTGGCACACTACAAATGACTTCTGAATGGCTGACTTTCCAAATTGGAAAGAATATTGGTTTAAGAAAAAGCCCCAAATCAATCCAGCTGTTATTGCATCTTTAAAATATCACAAATAAGTCTGAAAAATCATCTGGCATGTTGCTGTTTCTCTGGCTGGACAACTTAGATCTTATTCATCAGCCTGCTGAATTGTTCTTTTTTCAGAAACTTAGACACCATCCCCAAATTTTCTTATGTCCTTGTTTTTAACTATTGGCTTGCTGAATCAAGGCAACTGAATTTGAATTTTTTTTTAAATTTTTATTTATTTATGATAGTCACAGAGAGAGAGAGAGAGGCAGAGACACAGGCAGAGGGAGAAGCAGGCTCCATGCACTGGGAGCCCGATGTGGGATTCGATCCCGGGTCTCCAGGATCGCGCCCTGGGCCAAAGGCAGGCGCCAAACCGCTGCGCCACCCAGGGATCCCAAGGCAACTGAATTTGATACAAGTTCAGTGTCATTTCCTTCAAGCATTAACTCATCTTTCTGGGCTTAAGATATTGAACAAGCAACACCTGGCCTCATCCGAACCCTGTGGATGTATTTTTCATGCAAGAAATTTTGGATTTCAACAAGAGAACCACTCTCCTGAATAACAGTGTTGATGGGGAAGTGAGTGCACACAGACCTCATCTTATAATGGAAGGCCAGTGTAACACCCTTGACCATATTTTGCATATGACTACAGATAGTGGGAACAGCATCTAGTTCTTTTGTATTTCCCACCATTGGTCAACTTAGTCTCTTCTTTATCTTTCCAAGGAGACTGAGTCTACATTGATGTGATTGAAGTCCTCTTGCAGAGTTCTTCTGGGGCCCTTCACAATAACAGTGCGTCCCTTCAGAGTGATGTCAACATCTTCTGGAATGTCAACAGTCTAATTGCTGAGAATGGACTTTATTCTTGCAGTAGATGTGGCAAAGAGAGCCCATTTTATATTCTTAAAATCGAAATTCACATATATCCCTATCAAGAAATTAATTTCAATATTCTTAAAAGTAAGTAGCCATTATAAGGAATTTAGTTTACTTAAGTAATCCTAGAGCTAATTTCTTTTATTCCATGGGAGTTCATAAGGTAGAATAAATGACTATAAGAAGAAAGTTAGGAAATAAATGTAAATTTGTGAAACTTTTCAATTAACTAATAGGCTATATATAATGTTCCCTTAAGTACCTTTTATTAAGTGTGTGTAGCATCATCATTTCCCTCTCCTTGCAAAAGTGTTTTAAGTTCACATACACAGCTGGTGGGAATGTAAAATGGTGCGGCTGCTTTGGAAAATAGTCTGGCAGTTTTTTAAAAGGGTAAATATAGAGTTACCAAATGAACCAGCAATTCAGTGCTAAGTATATACCCAAGAGAAATGAAAATATCTGTGTACATAAAAATCTGTCCATGACTGTTCATAATAGCACTATTCATCACACAAAGCAGCATTATTTATAACAGCCTATGGTGCAAACGACATAAATGTCTATCAACTGATAAAATATGGTACATCCATACAATGAAATATGATTTAGCAATAAAAAGGCATGAACTACTGACCCAAACCGCAACATGGAAGAACCTTGAAAACTTTATGCTAAGTTAAAGATTGCAGTCACAAAAGACCACATATGCTATGGTCCCATTTAAAGAAATGTCTAGAATAGCTAATCCATAGGAACAGAAAGTAAATTAGTGATTGTCTTGAACTGGGGTCCTACGGGAAATCTCTCACCCACTAAAGGGTGAAAGAAATCTCTCACTAATGGGAGATGAAAAAAATGTTCTAAGATTAATTGTCATGACAGTTGCATGGCTCTGTGAATATGTTAAAAAATACTGAATTGTACACTCCCAATGAGTGATTTTTATGGTATGGATTTTATAGTATGTGAATTATATTTGAATAAAACAACTAAAAAAATAATGTTTTCCTTTCAGAGCAAGTTTATAAGAAATCTTTTTTTCAAGAGCCACGGAATACCTTAAGCAAAAATAAATAAAAATAACAAAGTTGACATCATATTAAATAGTACTATTAAATATTTAAGCTTAAAAATTAGCAAGTAGAGTGTATAAAGTCAGGAAACATTTTCAAGACCACAAGGAAAATGCTACAATTCCTCAGCTTTAGAAATACATACTTTTATTGAGTAGTCAAACCAAGGGAATGTTTTTAACTTATGAATCACTTCTATACTCCACACTCTTTCCTATTAAGTAAAACATAGACAAGTAATAGTTTTCATATTTTTTGATGTGTGGAAAATTACTATTAAGTTAACTGTACCTCACAGCACTGTAGTGACCAAAATGTTTCCAGGAGAATTGAGAATTTAAGCTGCTCAGAGTAGGCAGCTTAAACTAAGCAAAATGATGCAGGGGCACAGGAGTTAGATTAAGAATCAGAAGACCTATTTTTAAAACTAGCTCTCATTTCTGTGGATTATTCAAACATTTAGCCTCAATTTCTTCTGTAAAATCATGGGGACTCCTAATTGAAAGGGTTGTTGTGAAGATCAAATTATATATCATATGCATATCAGAAAATGTTCTACAACTATAACATATTATAACAACTATTAATAATCAATAGTATTAATCATTATATCATATATTTAAATATTTTTCATGATTAATTCAATATTAACTTATATTAAATTCAATAAAATACTATGTGTGTATTAAAATAATATTGAGTATTAATATAATAGTATTATTTACTAATATTAATTATTATTAAGTACTTGGAGATCCTATGATCAGAATTCTAATACAAGAATCACTGGGAAGATGAGAGACATAGAATTTGTATTTATTCTATCTATTAACAGTCAGATCTGTCATCAGCAATATCTTTGGCTGAAAAATATTTTGAAGAACTGACTATTCTATTTTGTAAAGAAATTATGGATATTTAATAGACCTAGTATCAAATTCATAGTAGAATCAATATATGGCTCTTCTGTGTTCAGTTAATCCTACCAAAATAAAAACCAGTATGCTGTATGCCTTCAAGAAATAGTAAATATCAGGACATCCTGAGAAATTTTAAATTTTTCTGCTTTCTTATAGTATTCATACTCCCATTAAACTTAAATTATTTCCCTCTTAAATTGATTCTGCCTTTAATATTTTTACAATTTTATATTCTTATCACAAATATAAAACATTTACTATAGAAAACTTAGGAGATATGGACCAACAAAAGAAGAAAAACCAAAAATTTTTACTTAACAGTGTGCTCATGTCTCATAAAGCAGCAGAGTGTGCCCTTTCAGTATGTTCCAATAAACTTTTTTTTTTCTTCTGGTTTTCTTCCCTTCTCCTCCGTCTTGCCCTTAAAAACTATTTGTAGTGAGTAATACCCCTCTTTCCCACTTGACCTTGAAAGCAGATGTGTAATGCATTTGCTAAAGCTCTAAATTTTCTTACTTAACATGAAAACAATGGAAGAGGTTTTATCACTGATTCTCTCTTTCTATTCACTACAGTTTTCTGTTTATGCTGACCACCTATTTCTCTACTTCCTCTTGATGCCAAATCATTAAAATGTGGTAACTTCTATTTTAGTGCAGAGACATGTTTTTTGCAAAAATTTGGGGAGAAATTAAGGAAAAAGGAAACCAATTCTTCCCTCCTCACAATCATATTTAATATATCTTATATCTTCCTTGTCATTAGAAAACATACATCTAAAGGCAAAAGAAAAAAGAAAAAAAATAAAGGCAAAAGAATTTTTAACACATCAATGTAAAACAGTTAAACAATTTCTTTTTCAAGCTACAGAAATATGGCATGTAGAAAGAATTATCTGAACTGGTCAAAGAGCACTTTTCTTAGCATTAGCTGTTCTCCATACTGCTTCAGCTCTTTTTCTGCAGGTTCAGGTTACCCAAACCCGGTTTGATTGATTAAAAGATGTAGCTACTTTTCAGTTTTGGTTATGAATTGCTTTCCTCTTTGGGAGTTTTTAGTTCAATTTAAAATAGGATTGTTGGCTTTTTTTTTTTTTTTTGGCTATTGTTGTTTTGTTTTGCCTTACCCCTCACATGGTATGTACAGTTAAAAGAAATTGGCTTATTGGTTCTCTCTACCTCTCAAAATAGACTTTGTTGTGGTTAATTTCCTTCTTCAGTGTTACTGGTCTTTCTAAAAAACAAAGGTTTAATTCTGGGCACTGCTCTACAACAGCCTTTCAAGACATTTTAGTGACCAATCTTAAGTAAAAACAGAGTCCTTTGTCATTTCATGAGTGCCATGCTGTTTATGCATTACCTGTAGCAAAATAAGGGACTTGAAAATTTGAAATGCAAATGTAAAATTGCAGCAGCTTTCAGATCAAGTTCAGGAGAAACTGAACACAGAAACAATGTGTTGAAATTGGGATACAAAGTAAATGGAACTCATTATTTTTATTTATTCTCATGTCCTTAATTTAACACAGGAAGAAGTGATGATGTAAAACTGTTTTTGAAATAAATGTGTATGTGTGTGTGTGTGTGTGTGTGTGCGCGCGCGCACGCGCGTGTGTGTGCAGGCACACATGTCTGTCTATCTATGGATGTCAGAGGTGTTTAGGCCAAAATCATTTCTAGCTTTTAAACTTATTACAACATTCTTCTTTTTTTAAAGATTTTATTTATTTGAGAGAGAAAGAGAATGAGTGGAAGGAAGGGCAGAGGGAGAGAGAGAAGCAGACTCCCACTGAGCAGGGAGCCCACAAATGTGGGGCTCCATCCCAGGACCCTGAGATCATTACCTCAGCCAAAGGCAGATGCTTAACTAACTGAGCGACCTGGGCCCCCCTACAACATTCTTCTTTAAAAAGATAATTTCTTCATTTGCCCTTTGCCCCCCCAACCTGCTTCGATTCTGTAATTCATAATTTCAATAAATATTTTGCCAATATCCTATAAACCTTTTGTCCTTCTGTCTTTTTGTCACATTTCTCTGGCAAAAACCTCAATCCCTGGGAAACACAAATCTCTACCTTTTCAGTGCCTGTGCCCCAGCTGCCAGGCCTTGGTAGAAAAAGTACAATATGGTGGACTGATTGCACCGATCCGTATACAACTTCAACTGGGCCTGGAGACTGCCCTTTGAGCCTCCTGAATCTACTTGGTCAATTTACTATCCCACCCAACACAACACTTTCAGACCTTTTCCATTTTCTTCTACTCTCTCTAGCCCAGTAATTCCCAACTGGGAGTGATTTTGTCCCCCAACCCCAGCCCCTAGGGGATATTTGTCAATATCTGAAGACAGTTTTGATTGTCATAGCTGGAAGGACAGGGGTGGGGTAGTGCTGCTCAACATCTAATAACACACAGGAAAGACCCACATAATACAGAATTATCTGGTCCAAAATGTCAATAATGTTGAGGCTAAAAAACTCAACTCTAGCACCTTCATGCTCAGCAGATGCTATTCTTCCTTTACAGAGAAAATAGCAGCCAACTTTTGAGCACTCTCTCATCTTTTCTATTTCAAACACAAAATATACATTTCTGCACAGGGTCTCCCATCTCCTTCCAACAGAGGGACTATCTCCTCCTGGCTGAGACTAACCCACCCCCTGTGCTTTGGACTTGAAAGCCTCTTACTTTCTCCATAACATTATACTACGTATTATTCATTTTCTCTTGTGTATATTCAATCTTGCTTTCTACATGCTTCCTTTTTGATTTTTTTTTAAATTTTTATTTATTTATGATGGTCACACACACACACACACACACAGAGGCAGAGACATAGGCAGAGGGAGAAGCAGGCTCCATGCACTGGGAGCCCGACGTGGGATTTGATCCCGGGTCTCCAGGATCGCGCCCTGGGCCAAAGGCAGGCGCCAAACTGCTGCGCCACCCAGGGATCCCCTCCTTTTTGATTTTAAATGCAATAAAGTTTCTTCAACTATAAAGACCAAAAAAAAAAAAAAAAATCCACAAAAACCCTCCCTCCCCTCCCTTCAGGTATTACTCTGTCCTTCTCTCTCTTTGCAGCCACATTTCTTCAAGTAGTTGTTAATGACACCAGCTGTCTACAGTTCCTCACCTCCCACTCATTGCTCAACCTACTCCAGTCTGGCTTCTAGGCTCCTCACTCCATGAAAACAAGCTCTAATGAAGGTCACCAGTGTCCTCCACATCCTAAAGTCCTGAGATCATTTAAAATTTTCATTTGAATTCACATCTCAGGAGCATTCAACAATGCTTTTTGAAACATCCTTCCCTTGATTTCTGTGACACAACAATCTCTTGGTTTTCAACACCTCTGATCAATTCTTTTGTTTCTTGCTTATTCATCCTTTTCTTGACCTTTAAATGTAGGCATCTCCTTAAGGCTCAGTGCTGGAATTCCACATCTTCTTTATCTTCACTCTCTTTCTACCTACTGTCATTCAGAACCATTGCTTCATTTAACATACATATGCAAGATACATAGTTTTAAAGATTTTACTTATTTACTTGAGAGAGAGAGAAAGAGAAAGAGAGAGAGAGAGCATGCGCAGGGGTGGGGGTTAGGGCAGAGGAAGAGGGAGAAGCAGGCTGAGCAGGGAGCCTGACACAGGGCTCAATCCCAGGACACTGAGACCATTACCTGAGCCAAAGGCAGACACTGAGCTGAGCCACTCGGGCAACCCAATGTATAAGATATTTTTAAATTAATACGTCTGGTCTGGGCCTCTTACAGTTTTAGATCTGTCGATCTAGTTACCTGCTTCTTTTTTTCATATGTCTCAAACATTTCAATCTCAACATATCTCTAATTGACATCTGCCTCTTTTCTTAGACTCTTCTCCTTCCAACATTGCCTTTCCAGGTCCTGGGAAGAGGAAATTTTCTACCTTCCATAATTGAACCTAAAAGAGTTTGATCCTCATCCTCTTCCATGTCGAGACAGCCAGTTCATAGCATATAGCCTTTCCTATTGCCTCTTTGCCTCTCAAGTAACTGATTCTGGCCAAATTATTCCTCCTAAAAGATGTTTATGATCCTCTGTGGTACTAGGAGTTCCAGAATGACAAGGTTCTTGTTGGTTTCTGAAGCCTGATTAGTCAGAAAAGTAGGGATTGCTTTTGAAGACAAGGGTACTTACTTGGGAGGGGTCTTTCCTTATGCCCTCATCCAAATTCTTTTGATACCACTTGTTCACTATATTATTTGCATGTCAGAACTAGATAGATGGACATTAAGCTCTGACATTAAGCTGGGAGTGATGAAAGTCTGACTTTGGCCTAGGTTTTGCCAGAGATGAAAGGTTCTTTCAGTCAGAACTAGAATAGTCATTTCTAGAACAGTCACCAGATGTTCCCAGGTTTTAGTTCATACCATGAGCCAAATATTTAGGTATTTGAATTTATCTCTTTTTTAAAGATTTCTGATGCTATTTTAAAAAAAACCTAACTTCTACCAATAGTCACTGACTTGGTCAAATCCTTCACTGGTAGTGGCAACAATGTCCCCCCAGATTTTATCCCTATTGGGTACCAGAGGGCAAGTGACTAAAGATGATAATTTAATTACCTTTTGGTCATTGTATACCATGAGCTTTCAGATTATCTTCCGATAACATCAAGGGTGCTTTCATACAGTGGTGCCTGGGTGGCTGAGTTGGTTAAACATCTACCTTTGGCTCAGGTCATGATCCCTGAGTGCTGAAATTGAGCCCCACATTGGGCTCTCTGCTCAGTGAGGAGCTTGCTTCTCCCTCTCCCTCCCACTCATGCTCTCTCTTGCTATCTCTGTCATTATTTCTGTCTCTCTCTCTCTCTCTCTCTCTCTGTCTCAAATAAATAAATAATAAAATCTTAAAAAAAAAAAAAGAGGCTTTCATGCTTTTCTATAATACTCTATTTCCTGGTTCTAAATTCTTTAGTTTTATAAGATGCTTCTGATTGCAAATAATAGAAAGCATTACTGGTCTCCTTCAGCTAATAACAAAAGGGGAAGGGAGGGCTTTGTTAGAAAGATACAAAGAGTTTATGGAATCAACATGTGACATTATTCCCTTAAATGAGGCAGTTATGCTGCTAGAGGGAATTAGAATTATTTGCAGACTTGTATTCAGAGTTAGAACACAGAAAGCCCCAGGATACCAATTATAAAAGTGAAATCCAGAAAGAGAAGGCTTAGACATCAAAATATTAGAGGACATTACCAACTCACATCAGCAATAATTTGGAGAATATATATAATAAGATAATTTAAATGTATATGACCAAAAATGGACAATTTTAAATTAGGCTGAATGTAGTTATTGATACAAGTTCACTTTTAGGAGATTCCTAATTCCTGATACTGTATGATGGAAAGAAGCTGGTCTGGGTAACACTAAACTAGACTTAAAAATGAACTTGAGATGTCAGAAATGTCTTAGAATAATGTAGAGAAAATAATTCAAATAATTGGGAGATTGGAATGCTGGATTCGATTTATCATAGGTGTCCTGTTCAACTATCCATTAAATACATTCCTCAATCAATCCTAGAGGACATTCCATTTACTAGGTTTTGAGACATCCATTGGCATATCACAAAAGGGGTGTAGAGGTTATCCTTTAGAGGCTATGGGAGTAGCTAAAATAGAAATGGGTTTTCTGATTTCAGTAGAAACAGTAAGTCCCGAAGGTGGTAGAAGCCAGATAGGACACTCACCACTGGAGGAATGATGCCTGTTACTATAATGGCATCAGGGTCTAAAATGGGGGTGACTACGGGAATCTTTGCCAGTTGAATAATTGATCACAGAATCCTCGGTGTTTAAATAGAAGAACAGTCCCTTAAGATCATATTTTATTTCTCCAGCCAAAATCTACTGGTTTGGTGAAGAGTTCTTCTCTCTATACTACTCTATACTACAGTATAATATATATGGATTATCAGTGATGGTTAGTCCTAAAATTTAGCTTTCGGGGTAAAGAATATATATCACAATGGAACTAGAGGGGGGGAAGAGACATTATCTGGAGTTCTCCAGATAGACTGCTACCTTGGAGTGTAAATTTGAAAATGGAACACATAAATGAAGATGGGATGAGGGTTTATATTTGGTTATGGTGGCATGATTCTTGCAGTGTCCGGGGTATTCTGGCCAGATGATTCTTGTCAAAAGCCACTTCTTCTTATCACTGATTCTTGGTCTTCTGGACCTGGTTTGATTCCTATCTGGCTTCTGGGTCTTGTGCTCCAGCAGCCTTTGATTTGGTTGAGTTCATCACAGCATCTCTTCTCCATTTTCTTGCACTTAGTCAGAGTTCACTTATATAACTTGCATATGTTAGTTGTATCTTAACAGACACAGCACTTAAATGCTCAGTGAATGGCAGCATCATTTATCCAGTTGAACAAGTCAAAAATCCAGGGTACATCCTTGATAATCCCTCTCTCTCTCCCCCACATCTAATCTACCACTAAATGTTATTGATTTTCCTTCTGAAATATCCCTCGAGTCTATCCACTTCTCTCCAGCTTTATCACTATCACCATCAACACCTTAGCCTGAGTCACCATTATATCTCACTGAGACCACAACAATCTATTTTGTCTACCTGCACTTTTCCCCATTTTTTTCCAAATGTAAAATCTGATCCTGCACCTGGGTGGTTCAGTCAGTTGGGTGTCTAAACTTTTAATTTAGACACCCAACTGACTGGGGTCATGATCTTGGGGTCTGTGCAATCAAGGCCCGTGTTGGCTCTATGCTCAGAGCAGAGTCTGTTTCATATTCTGTTTCTCCTCCTCTCTCTCTGCCCCTCCACCTGCTTGCACATACCCCCCCAAAATAAATTAAATATTTAAATATTAAAATTTGATCATGTTGCACACTGCCCCACTACCCAGCTAAATCCTCTTTCTTTTAGTCCCCTGAGAATATGCCTTGCTGCTTCCTACCTCCAGGCCTCTGCATATGCTGTTCCCTCCCTCTGGAACTGCCTTCTTCCCCTATTCCCTTCACATAGTTAACTCCTATTCATCCTTCACACCTCATCATATCTCCCTCCTGATTGCTGACTTAGTCTGCTCAGGCTGCTATGACAAAATTTCACAGACTGGATGGCTTAAACACAGACATTTACCTCTCACAATTCTGGAGACTGGGAAGTCCAAGATCAAGGTGTTGGCTGATTCATTTCCTGGAGAGGGCCCTCTTCCTAGCTTTCAGATAGCTGAATTTTCATCATGTTCTTACATGGTTTTTCTTGTTGCACATACCTGTAGGTGGGGGGGAAATCTCTTCCTCTGACTCCAAATCCTATTAGATTAAGGCCCCTTTCTTAAGACTTCATTTAATCTTAAGCACCTCTGAAAAACCCTATCTCCAAATATAGTCACATTGACTAACTTCAACAAATGAATTTGGGGGACACAATTTAGTCCACAGCATTCTTCCCCTGGTACCCCCCAAATTCATATCCTTATTATATGCAAAACATATTTATTCCATCCCAACAGCCCTTAAAGTCTTAACTCATTCCAGCATCAACTCCAAATTCTAAAGTCTCACCTAAATATCATCTAAATCAGATATGGGTGAGACGTGAGGTATGATTCATCCTGTGGCAAAATTCTTCTCTCTCACTGTGAACCTGTGAAACCAGACAAGTTATGTCCTTCCAAAGTATGGCGACAGGAGAAGCATAGGATAGACATTCTCATTCCAAAAAGTAGAAAAAGAAGGAAGGAATCCCAAGCAAGTCCAAAACCTCACAGGGCAAATTTTATTAGATCTTAAATCTTGAGAATAATCCTCTCTAGTTTGATGCCCTGCCTCCTGGACCCTAATCAGGGGTCACATCTTCATATTGGGCAGAGGCCATCTGACTTATTGAAATTGAGTTAGTGACCCTGACGATCTCTGAATCTCCATTAGGGCCATTTTTCTCTTTTCTTGAAGGATAAAGCATGTTTATAGCCAAATAGCTCAAGGGTTGCATCCTTATAGAATTCCAGAAGTATGATAGCCTTCCTTCATTCTATTCTACTTTGTTCTTTTGGTCCAAACTGGCAGTATCTCTGCTGGCATAATCCCATCTCTATTCCTGGCTTCTGCTGAGATGACTGATTAAATCCATGAGCCACATCTATGATCTCTTTATCAAGTGGCTGCTCAGCCATACCCTTAGCATTCTCTTCAGAACAAGCCTTTTCATTCTTTTGCAATGTGAGTAGGTTTAGAATATTTCAAATCTACAAGTTCTTGTTCCTATATATTTAACACTTCCTTCTTCAATTCATCTCTCTCTGCTGGAATTTTATTAAAGCAGTAAGGAGGAGCCAAGCTGTACCTTCAAGACTCTGCTTAGAAATCTCCTCCACTAATGTCCAATTTTACTGCTCAAAAGTTCTACCTTTCACAAGACACTAGAACATAATTCAGCCAAATTCTTTGCCACTCTATAAGAAGGATCACCTTTCTTCCAGTTTCTAGTAATCTGTTCCTCATTTCCCTCTGAGACCTCTGCAGTCTAGGTGGAGGAGGGTTTGAGAATTTGCATGTCTAACTTTGAGCATCACTATTATAAACTATGAAAATGCTTCTTAAACTTTAAGCTGCATGCAAATCCCAGGTTATCTTGCTAAATGTCAATTCTATTTCTATAGGTCTGGGCAAGGTTGAGGATTTTGCAGTCCTAACATAATACCAGACCAGTTGCAAACTGCCTCCAGGTGGATTATGTTTGCATCATTTGGAAGCTTGTTAAGAAAATCTCCATTTGGTCACCAGGCCTCCAAATCTGAATCTGCATTTCATTATGCATGTTAACATGATTTGTGTCAATTAATATTTGAGAACCGCTGCTCTAGGTGCTTATATCATCAGGGAATTTAGGGACATGGATATGGAGGATATGCTAGGTTTGAGTCACAAAAAACTTGTAAATAGATATTTTGTCCATGACAGATGGTGTTAGCTAGATAGACCATTTACTTTTAATACTGTTACAGTTTAGAAGCCACTTTGAAAATATGTTACTACTTTTGATCTTGACAGCAGCATTGTCATGTGTAAAGCAAGTATTCCTATTCCCACTTTATAGTTGAGAAACTAAAAATTAGTATAGATAAATCACTTACTTAAAGTTACACAGCTAATACATGACAGGTCCTTAGTTTGAACCAAGTACTTTGCTCCAAGTCTGGTGTTTGTTTTCCATTAAATGACATTTCCAGATCTTTCTATTTATTAAAAAATATGGATTTGGAAATTTAATAGGGAATTGCTCTTTCCAATCAAATCATTTCATATGATTTGTTAGCCTGCTCCTTCAAATTCTCTAAAAAACAGCTTTCACCGTGTCATCACGATGCTCTTCTAAGATGTTCTTTTCTGTATATTTTACTTTTTTTTTTTTGACATTTGGAACATGGCTGGAAGTCAGGAAATAAAGAGAGCTCTGCACAGCCAAGGTGGGAACAACAAAATCAAAATGCCAAAATTGACACAATTTACTCATAGATAAATAGTCTTTCACAGAGAGAAGTTCCTGGAGCCTACCCTGAGAGTTGGAACACTCTGGAACAGGTCCTAGAAGTATGGAAATTTCTTTCTTTCCTCCACTGCTTCCAGAATCTAAAGCATATAAAAAGCAGCGTTTGAAAGAGGAAGAGTTTCCTATCATAGGCAAATGAAATGACAGAGGTTAAAAAAATCTTGGGCCTCTTGCAACTCAAAGGAGACAGTAGCCATTAAAGAAGAAGGAGAAAGAAGAGAGGGGGAGGAGAGGGAAGAGAAAGAAAGGAGGAGAGAAAGAGTGGGAGGAGAAGGAGGGTGTAGGGGAGAGGGGAGGAGGAGAAAGAACACCGAAGTTCAGCAGTACATAGTTCTATGCACCACAGTAGGCCATGCAGGCATCATTACTTTACATTAGAGTGGAATTTCATTTTCAAACAGTGATGATTGTGCATCATTTAAGAAAAGGTTAAGTTATATTTAGACTACTTTGTTGAATAAAGCAATAAGATATGCAATGCAATTCAGAAAAAATTTCTATAAAGAGATTTAAGAGAGCAAATCTTCAATACTTCAGAGTGACACAGCCTCTTAAGAGTTCCTAATAGATGAGATTTCATTTCATTTTGTTTCTTTTGTCTCCCTTTCTATTTTTTAGTGTTTTAAAGTATGGAAAAGACATATCCACTAATATTTCACTTACCTGAATTTGACTATATGTATGTAGGACAAGAGAGAGGGAGAGGGAGAGGGAGAGGGAGAGGGAGAAGGAGAGGGAGAGAGAGAGAGAGAGAGAGAGAGAGAGAGAGAGAGAGAGAGAGAGAGAGAGAAAGGAAAGAAAAGGAGGAAAAAAGATCTGGGTGGGATTTCCATCAGCCATCCCACTCAGTGAGCACATATTTTGGCAGGAGTCAGGGAGGGAAGACAGGCTTATGCTGTAACTTCAATCTCAGTTACTTTCAGAGCTTTTATTATGCCAGTATCTTGCTTTGTGATTATAGTGTCTGAAGGCATGTATGTTTTTGTGCCCCAATGCTAACAAAATATTTTATCTGTTGAACAACTGAGAAAACATTAAACTCTTCAAATGCTGGAGTAAAACTTGATTGTATTGTACTTATTGAGAGGTTCTGTATTGGGCTCCAGTGTTTAATGTCAAATAAAAAAAAACAGATTTGGATTAATAAGGACTTAATTTGAAAGGATTATTGTTGAGTTGGGGAAGGCAAGCATCTCAAGAGTGAGAAAAAAAATGGTTGGTTTTATTTTTTAAAGAGGAATGGGCTGGAAAGAATTAGGGGGAGAGAAGTGGATGAGAGGCATGATCTGATGGTAGTTCAGAGAATGCTTTACCTTGAGACCAGCCTGTTTGAGGAATGTTGTCTGTTGGCTCAGGATGAGAGTGAGCCCAAGTTCAGGAAACTTGGGAAAGAAGAAGGGTTTAACCAAAATTTAAGAAACATTTGTTCAGGGGCCCCTGAGTGGCTCAGTCCATTAAGCGACTGCCTTCAGCTCAAGTCATGATCCCAGGGTCCTTGGATAGAGCTCCTATATCAGGATCTCTGATCAGCAGGGGAACCTACTTTTCCCTGTCTCTCTGCCTCTCCCCTCCACTCATGCACTCTTTCCCTCAAATAAATAAATAAAATATTAAAAATAAAAAAGAAGCATCTGTTCACATTGATCAGTGGGGATGAGCAGTTCTGCTGATCATTTATGAAACAAAGAATGGGAATTTGGGGGGACATTGTCTGGTTTCACTCCAGGTAACTGGGGGCCACCTATAATTTTTATTTAA
This sequence comes from Vulpes lagopus, assembly GCF_018345385.1. NCBI lineage: Eukaryota > Metazoa > Chordata > Mammalia > Carnivora > Canidae > Vulpes > Vulpes lagopus. The sequence continues at coordinate 116,554,698 of NC_054825.1, forward strand.
GTCATGTGGGGAAGGGTCCTTCTTTACCCTTCCATTTCCTGGAATACAAAGGAACAGGTGATTTCTTAACCTTTGCTGTTTTCCAGAAGCACAGAGCTCAGTTAAATTCAATTTTGTCACTAACATATGAATATTACAAAATATACTGATTTTTAGGGGGTAATTTAAGGAGTTTCCCAAGGTAATTTTAATTATGTACCATAATCAGGTGGCAACTGCAGTTTCTAACTACTGCTTAAGATGACTTTTTTTTTTAAAGGTTTTATTTATTTATTCATGAGAGATACAGAGAGAGAGGCAGAGACATAGGCAGAAGGAGAAGCAGACTCCTCGCAGGGAGCCCAATATGGGACTCAACCCCAGGACTCCAGGACCACACCCTGAGCTGAAGGCAGACGCTCAACTGCTGAGCCACCCAGGCGTCCCTAAGATGACTTTTATAACCACATATGTAAGTTTGAAATTTCAGTTCCTCGTATTTCAAAATCTCTAAAGAAATGCACTTTTATAAATCTAGGTAAAATACCAAGTCATGTCATTTCCTCAGTGAGTCCTTTCTTGATCCAGATCAAATTTAGTTTAAGAGCCAGTTATTTGCTTGTATTTCTTATTGATATTCATCACATTTGTAAGACATGCACTTAATACTTTTATTTCATGATAATTTAGAACAGGGGGAACAGGGAACTTGCCTGTGTTGTTTAATACTGTTTCAGTACCTGGTCTATTTTAGATGCTCAGTACATTCTTGTTAGATCAATGAAAAATGTTTCTATTAATCTCACACTGTAGAATAAACTGAGGAAATAATAGAATTATTGTTCTACCTAAAAAGTTGCTTTATTCTATTGTCCTCCATTGTATATTGTATATTGTTTTGACTGACAATTCCTTGTAATTTAAGTTTGTAGAAATTGGAAGGAGTGTCTTGAGAATCATTTTATAATATCTGCATAAGATAGGTTTATCTACATGGATTGCCATCACTTATTAATCAACGATACCTAATATTTATTATTGCCTATTATATGCTAAATTCTTTACATAAATTCTTTAAATTCTTTACATCTTTAATTTTCAAAATAATCTCATGAGTAAACTGGTTTGTATAGGAATAGTTCTAGACTATTTCTGTATAAACAAAAACGGGTCATCAAAATATCTAACTCCTCTTATAATCATGAATATTTCTGGAACATAGAGAAAATGGATTCCAATGTAAAACTGGTATCTTTATGTCATGTCTTGTAGTTATTTTGCATAACACTTCTGAAATATATAAATTATGAAAACATAATGTGGTAAAAGGAGTTTGGGAGATAATTCTTGCTTATGGAACCCTACCCCAAATTTACTACATAGTATTTTATAATGGTTTGTTGTCTGGTTATAAGTATGGATATTTTTGTGGGTGAAAAAAACATAAAATAGGAAGCTATTTGCATTAGACACAATTTATACAGCATAAACTCATCTCTGTATGTCATAGAAAATGATGACTGAGAATGGTGTAAGCCAAAAAATATTAAGTATAAAGCATAAGTTAGGGACTAATAATATAACTCTAAATAATATTCCTTTGTGTTAGCAGGGGACGTAGAGCACAGAAAAGATGGGTGTAGATGCCATATTACAGAAGATGTTGGTGCTGGGTCCTTCAGCTGGGTCATCACTTAATTCATAGCCGGTTGAGTGGATAAAATAATTGAACAAGCCTCTCAAGCATGAATCAGCTCTACAAACTTTATCCACATCCAAAATCCTTGGACTCAAATCTGTTTGAAGCTGTCAGGTTATGATGGTGGGGGGTGGGTAGGTTGGCAGCTCCCTCCTTCTTCCAAGGAGGTTTGGCACTTCATCCCCCTCACCCTACCCTCCCTCCTTCCTAGTGCCCCTGTATACTCAATAAACGTGTAGGGTTTGGAGGAGATGAGGGGGCAATTAAGAAGAAACAAGGCTCTCTTGTCCTTTGTTCTTTACCCTCTACTGCCCTGAGGTACTTAATTATAGCTTTGAAATTAAAAGCTAGCTTATTTGGATTAATAGAAAAGGAACTGCATGTTCAAGATTGCCAAACTTATGTATTATTCTTGAATTCTTTCCAGAATCCAGCCTACTCTAAATCCTCTTTTTCCTAATTTGTTTGATATAAGATAATAATGGTTATCAGAATCAACTCCGGCAGTTGTTGAAGGGCAATTTTTTTCTAAGCCAATTCTATGTGTCAGGCACCACTTTCAAAGCACTGGGGATAGGTGGATGAACACAACAAAATTCTTATCTTTGTGGAACCTAATTCTAATGATGGAGATAAGAGATAATCAACAAAAACATAATATGACTTCAAGTAGCATTATGTGCTCTGAAAAGAAATAAAGTAATTATAAAGCATAAGAAATGAAGTGTGTGTGTGTGTGTGTGTGTGTGTGTGTGTGTGTGTGTGTCCTTTCTGATGAGGTGATATTGGAGGAGATTTATTCCATGGAATGAGAGAGCAGGACAAGTGATAAATTGGGGAAAGCTCCAGATAAATGGTAGAGCAACTATAAAAGCTTTGAGAGTAGCATGTACTTGGCAGGGGGCCAGTGTGACTGAAGAAGACTTAAGGTACGAGTAAGAGGAGAAATTAAATCTGAAAGGTAGCCTGGGACCAGATCATGTAGAATCCAATATGTCATGGGTTAGAATTTTGGGTTTTATATTAAATGTGATTGGAATCCATTGAAGAGTTTTTGTGGAAGAGTGACATAATCAGATTTATACTTGTAAAGGAAGTCCTTCTGGCAGAAGAAAAATTATACCAGATAGAAGCTTGGATCTATGCAAAGAAGTGAAGAGCCACGGAAATGATATCTATATGGCTACATATAAAATATTTGATTTTTTTAATATTGAAAACTTTGAAAAAGTTCACTTAAGCAAATATAACAAAATATTTTTTGGAGCTTATGATTTATATAGAAGAAAAAATACATCAACAACAGCATTAAAACAGGGATAGGAAAAATGGAAGTATGCTGTTATAAGATTATTATACTATCTGTGAAGTGGCAAAATAGTAGTTGAAGGTAAACTGATAACTTAAAAATGTACACGATAAGCCATGAACAATAACTAAAATAAAAAACCACCAAATTATAGCTAATAGGCAACAACGGAAATAAAATAGAACCACAAAAAAAAAACACAATTAATTCAGAAGATAAAGAGGAGAAAGGGAACAAGCAACATACGTGAAAAATAGAAAATGAAGAGCAATAAGGTATATCAAAACCCAACCGTATCAATAATCATCAAATATAAATGGTCTAAATATTCCAATTTTTAATTGGATATAATCTTCCTTTTAGGAAGAGGTTGGGCAGCCCAGGTGGCTCAGTGGTTTAGCACTGCCTTTAACCCGGGCATGATACTGGAGACCCAGGATTGAGTCCTATGTCGGGGTCCCTGCATGGAGCCTGCTTCTCCCTCTGCCTGTGTCTCTGCCTCTCTCTCTCTCTCTGTGTCTCTCATGAATAGATAAATAAAAAAAAACTTTAAAAAAAAATAAAAGGAAGAGGTTGCCATATAAAAAAGCAAGACCCAATTACATGTGGCTTATAAAAAACCCATTTTAAATATAAAGACACAAATAGGTTACACAGAAAAGGATGGGAAAAGATAAATTATGCTAGGACTAATCAAAAGAAAGCTAGGATGATTATATTAATTCAGATAGATTTCAAAGCAAGAAATAACAAGAAGAATAAAGAACTGCTAATTCATCAAGAGGACATAACAATCCTCAATGTTTATGTATCTAGTGACAAAACTTCAAAATACGTAAAGCAAAAACTGGTAGTATGGCAACAAAAAATAGACAAATCCACAATTATATTCAGAGATATTTTAACTCCTCTTTCATCAACTGATAGAGATAGAGAATTAGAACGACTAGAACAGTACTGTCAATCAACTTGACCTAATTGACATACATATAACATTCCAGTAGATAACAGCACACACATTTTCAAGTATACAGAGAAAATTTTCTAAGATTGGCCACATTCTGCACCACAGAACAAGTAAATTAAAAAAATGTAAAAGAAATCAAATCATACAAAGTATGTTTTCTGACCACGGTAGAATTAAGTTAGAAGTAAAAACAAAAAGACACTAGGAAAACCCCTAAACATTTGGAAAAAAAAATACTCTTCTATATAACATATAGATCAAAGGAGAAATAAAAAAAGAAAATAGAATATTTTGAACTGAATGAAAACTAAAATATCAAAACAATTGTGGAATGTAGCTATTCCACTAATTAGAAGGAAATTTCTAACATAAAATATTTGTATTAGACAAAAGAAAGGTTTTGGGTCAAGGGCCTCAGCTAACAGTAAATGAAACATAAAGTATAAGAAAGAAAATAATAAAGATTAGAGAGGCAATCAATGAATTAGAAAATAGAGTCAGTAGAGAAAATCAATGGTATTACAAGCTAATTTTTGAGATCAGTAAAATTGATAAACCTCCAGCTAGATTGGCCAAGGTAATGATAGAAAATATAAACCCCAGGAATGTGAGAATTGATATCACTACAGATTTTACAGATAGAACTTTTAACAATACAGTTGACCATTTAGATGAAATGTGTAAATTCCTCAAAAAATACAAACTACCAAAATTCACTCAAGAAAAAATAGATAACCTCAATACCCCTAAATTTGATATAAAAATGGACTTGCAATTTAAAACTTACCATAAGGAAAATTCCTCGCCCAGATGTCTTTACTGATGAATTATACATTTAAGGAAGGCATAATATAAATTCTACACAGATTGTTTTAGAAAATCAGAGGGAAAGGAATAGTTCCTATCTTATTCTATGAGGCTAATATTCTGAACCAAAAGCAGGCAAAAGTGTTGCAAGGCAAGAAAATTATAGATTAATATCCATCATGAACAGAGATGAAAATATTCTTAGGAAAAATTTAGCCAATTGATCATATAGTATATAAAAATGACAATGCATCATGGCCAAGTGATATTTATCCCAGGAGAGCAAGGTTTAAGGCAACCTTAACATTTAAAAATTAAAGAAGGAAATTCAATATATTAACACACTGTTTTAGTCATCTTGTACTTCTGTAACAAAATACCATAGATTGGGTGGCTTACACAACAGAAATTTATTTCTCACAGTTCCAGAGGTTAGGAAGTTCAAGATCATGCTGCCAGCCAATTTTGCTTCCAGCTTGAAGATGGCCACTTTCTCTGTGTCCTTATGTGGCAAAAAAAAGAGAGGTCTTGTATGTCTTCCTTTTCTTACAAGGGGACCAGTCCTATCAGATTAGGGCTCCACTCTTAAGAGCTCTTTTAACCTCTATCACCTCCTTACAGGCTCTAACTCCAACTGCAGTCACATTGGGGGAGGTAGGGCTCTGACATATAAATTTTGGGGGACACAAACACAGACTAAAAAGGAAAAAACTATATAGTTATCCTAATTGATGCAGAAAAGCAATTCACAAAATTCAACATCCATTCCTGATAAAAAGATCTCAGCAACCTGGGAAAGAAAAGGGATGTCCTCAAAGTGATAAAGGGCATCCATAAAACACTTAGCTAACATCATACATAATGATGAAATACTGCTTGCCTTCCCCTAACAGCTCAAGGAATTGTGCTTACCAATCATTTTTATTCAACATTCTCCTAGAGTTCTAATCAGACAATAAGGCAAGAAAGACAAGAGTATCTAGATTGGAAACGAAGAAGAATAACTGTCTTTCTTCATAGATAATATGATCATCTTGTACAAAAAAATTCTATAAAGTCTACAAAAAAGATACTGAGAGTAATAAGTGAGCTTAGCAGGATTGTAGAATACAAGATTGGTGTACAAATCAATGTATTTCTACATATCAGGAATGAACAATCAGAAATTGACATTAAACAATGCCATTGATAATAGCATCAAAAAAAAGTGAATTACTTAGGGATAAATCTGGAGAGATGAAGGAATTACAAAAGGGATGAGGAAACTTCTGGGAGAAATGGTTTTTGTTCATTATCTTTATTGTGGTGATGTCTTTAGTGCATGTTAAAACTTATCAAACTTCATTTTAATTAGTGCAGTTTATTATATGTTAATCATACTTCAATATAGTGATTAAAAATATAATTAAATAAAGCTGTGATAAATGTACTTTTGGTTTGTTTGGGGGTAAAATAAGTTGTTCTACCTGAGTATTATATAGTAGCAGAGTTACATATTTAATAATTTTTGCACTGAAGTGTTAAAACATGAGCTATTACTTCCTTTTACATCTATCCATGTCTGTTTTGTTGCATGCATTTCTCCTTTTGAAGATTATTTTACTTTTCGATTTTGGTTTGAAATAATCTAATAGGTCAGCTGAATAAATTACAATACATTTATTCCATGTACTATCACACAATTCTTAAAAAGAATTAATTAGGACTATAAGTTATAGACCTGTAAGAATATACATACTGTAATGTTGCAAAAGAAGAAAATTCAAGGGTAATATAATAGAATCCCATTTTCTGTAAAAACAAACAACAAACCCCTATGTATAAGTTAGTTTATATATTTATATTCAGGGAGAAGAATGTGGAAAGACGCCAGCAGTCAGCATACATTACTGTTGATGGAAATGAAAAAGTCTATTTTTTTCATCATTTCACTGGTTATAATGAGTGACCATTACTTCTATAAGAACAATAAATTATAAAATTAAAAGAAACATTTGATAATTTTTCTGTCATGGTACCTATGGATTTTCAGGTAAATCTGCATGAATTATTACTTATCAATTATTGTTTTAAACCATTTAACATGAATTGTAGTACAATTTTCTGATCAAATATTATACTTTAATAAATATACTTTTGCATTTCTAATATAGTGCACTATTTTAAAATTTTTAAAATTATGACTGTGAAGCCTGTGAGGTATATATATAGAAATTAATTTTTAGAGATCTTTAAAGGTGCTGTCTCAAAGTCTGATTTTGAAACTATTTAACTAGTTTATTAGGCTGGTGTTATTTTAAATTAGCATAATGTCTTTAGTAGAACAGAGCTATCATTTTCCTTTTATATATGCTTATTTATCAGTTCACAAATATGTACAACTTTTATCTTTTTTTTTGAGAAAGAGAGAGAGGTGGGGGTACGGGCAGAGCGAGGGGGAGATAGAGAATCTTAAGCAGGCGCCACACCCAGCATGGAGCCCTAGGCAGGACTCGATCTCACAACCCTGAGATCATGACCTGATACAAAATCAAGAGTCAGATACTTAACCAACTGAGCCACACAAGTGCCTCTAACTTTTATGTTCTTTTTTTTTTTAAAGATCTTATTTATTAATTTGAGAGAGAGAGAGGCACAGAGAGAGAGAAAGCATGAAGGTGGGGAGGAGCAGAGGGAGAAGAAGAAGCAGACTCTCCTCTGAGCATGGAGCCAGACTTGGGGCCCAAATCCCAAGACCCTAAGATTATAACCTGAGCCTAAGTCAGATGCTTGACTGACTGAGCCACCCAGGTACTCAAACTTTTATGATTTTTAATATAATTTGTGGATCCACTAGGGATAATATTATGTTCAAAGACATTTTGAAAGTCACTAACTACTAGGAGGATTTGCGGTTGTTGTTGTTTATTTTTTTTTTAAAGATTTTATCTATTTATTTAAGAGAAAGAGATGGAGAAGCAGACTTGACATGGGGCTTGATCTCAGGACCCTGAGATGAAGGTAGACTCTAAACCTTCTGAGCCACCCAGGTGCCCCTACAAGGAGGGTTTTAATAAAAGTGATTTGAGACTGAGCGGGTTTAAGTCATTTCTTCAACTTCTCTTTATTGTAGTTGGTTTGTAAATTTATAATTCTTACTCTATCCCAAATAAGGGGACAGATTTCAATTTATAAACCTCTGCATATTATAGATCTTATAGCTCACAGAAGGGTAAGAAGGTAGCAAGTGGTGTGGAGCAGGTCCCTAGACTAGCACTCAGAAAACCTCGATTCTGTTCTAGGTATGTGACTAGGTTTAGTCATTTCATTTCATTTTCTTCTTTTGTATTCAGATATTAACTCTTCTTTAAGGTTCTTTCTGCTCAGACTGGGGACCAACTAAGGCATTCTGATTACCAGACATGTCCTCTTTGCCTGCAATAGTCTCTTCTGGCCCTAGCTCTTGAGAGGAGGCCAAGGTCTGTTTTCTGGAGTGAACTGATCTTTAGCTTGGCTCCCAAAGTGAGCCAGGCACCGTCCGATGCTAATCGTATGTGACTGCAACTTCAAGAGGCTGGTTGTAATGTTAGAAATGCACAGATTTAGGAGGACAGGTACTGATTAATTCTAATTGTTTTATTTATATACATACACAACAATGTATTTATATATATACATGACCACAAAATGTAATCCAGGTTTCTTCCAATATTATAATTTTATTGATTAATATAGATATGAACAGAAGAATTAACACAAGATAAATAGGATGTCTAAAAATAGAGGCATCTGCACATTCAGTTCCTTTTTTTTTTTTTTTAATTGTTGTATGCATAGCCTTCAGTTTTAGCTAACCATGAAAAACAAGGTGATAATCTCACCCATCCATTCATAGAGCTGTGACAAATACTTCAGGACAATGCTGCCACCCACATTGCATTGTGCTTAGGAGTAAAGTGGTAGGATGAATATAGAAATTGAACTTTAACAAACAGCTTCACACAAATCATTTGAATTCAGCTTGCTCTTATTCAATCTTTTTACAAGAAATAATAATGTTGAAAAGGAGTTTCTACTCATACCTTGAAAAAAAAGGAGGCATTAATAGATAAATCCATAAAGAAAAAAAAGAAATGAAACATATGGAAAAATGTTCAATTTTTGAATAATCAAAGAAAAGCCAGTGCATCAAGTAATACATATCAAAATCTTTGAACAGGCCAATAACCAGGGAGGAAATTGAAGCAGTCATCAAAAACCTCCCAAGACACAAAAGTCCAGGGCTAGATGGCTTCCCTGGGGAATTCTATCAAACGTTTAAAGAAGAAACCATACCTATTCTCCTAAAGCTGTTTGGAAAGACAGAAAGAGATGGAGTACTTCCAAACTCATTCTATGAGGCCAGCATCACCTTAATTCTAAAACCAGACAAAGACCCCACCAAAAAGGAGAATTATAGACCAATATCCATGATGAAAACAGATGCAAAAATTCTCAACAAGGTACTAGCCAATAGGATCCAACAGTACATTAAGAAGAGTATTCACCACGACCCGGATGCAAGGCTGGTTCAACGCTTGTAAAGCAATCAATGTGATTGATCATATCAGCAAGAGAAAAACCAAGAACCATATGATCCTCTCAATAGATGCAGAGAAAGCATTTGACAAAATACAGCACCCATTCCTGACCAAAACTCTTCAGAGTGTAAGGATAGAGGGCATCTTAAAAGTCATCTATGAAAAACTCACAGCAAATATCATTCTCAATGGGGAAACACTTGGAGCCTTTCCTCTAAGGTCAGGAACAAGACAGGGATGTCCACTCTCACCACTGCTATTCAACATAGTACTGGAAGTCCTAGCCTCAGCAATCAGACAACAAAAAGACATTAAAGGCATTCAAATTGGCAAAGAAGTCAAACTCTCCCTCTTTGCAGATGACATGATACTGTACGTAGAAAACCCAAAAGCCTCCACCCCAAGATTGCTAGAACTCATACAGCAATTTGGCAGTGTGGCAGGATACAAAATCAATGCCCAGAAGTCAGTGGCATTTCTAAACACTAACAATGAGACTGAAGAAAGAGAAATTAAGGAGTCAATCCCATTTACAATTGCACCCAAAAGCATAAGATACCTAGGAATAAACCTAACCAAAGAGGTAAAGGATCTATACCCTAAAAACTACAGAAGACTTCTGAAAGAAATCGAGGAAGACACAAAGAGATGGAAAAATATTCCATGCTCATGGATTGGAAGAATTAATATTGTGAAAATGTCAATGTTACCCAGGGCAATTTACACATATAATGCAATCCCTATCAAAATACCATGGACTTTCTTCAGAGAGTTGGAACAGATCATCTTAAGATTTGTGTGGAATCAGAAAAGACCCCGAATAGCCAGGGGAATATTAAAAAAGAAAAGCATAGCTGGGGGCATCACAATGCCAGATTTCAGGTTGTACTACAAAGCTGTGATAATCAAGACAGTGTGGTACTGGCACAAAAATAGACACATAGATCAATGGAACAGAATAGAGAATCCAGAAGTGGGTCTCAACTTTATAGTCAACTAATACTCAACAAAGCCGGAAAGACTATCCACTGGTAAAAGGACAATCTCTTCAATAAACGGTGCTGGGAAAATTGGACAACCACATGCAAAAGAATGAAACTGGACCATTCTCTTACACCATACACAAAGATAAACTGAAAATGGATGAAAGATCTAAATGTGAGACAAGATTCCATCAAAATCCTAGAGGAGAACACAGGCAACACCCTTTTTGAACTTGGCCACAGCAACTTCTTGCAAGATACATCCATGAAGGCAAGAGAAGCAAAAGCAAAAATGAATTGTTGGGACTTCATCAAGATAAGAAGCTTTTGCACAGCAAAGGATACAGTGAACAAAACTAAAAGACAACCTACAGAATGGGAGAAGATATTTGCAAATGACGTATCAGATAAAGGGCTAGTTTCCAAGATCTATAAAGAACTTATGAAACTCAACAGCAAAGAAACAAACAATCCAATCATGAAATGGGCAAAAGACATGAACAGAAATCTCACAGAGAAAAAAAAAAAAAAGAAATCTCACAGAGGAAGACATAGACATGGCCAACAAGCGCATGAGGAAATGCTCCGCATCACTTGCCATCAGGGAAATACAAATCAAAACCACAGTGAGATCCCACCTCACACCAGTGAGAATGGGGAAAATTAACAAGGCAGGAAACCACAAATGTTGGAGAGGATGTGGAGAAAGGGGAACCCTCTTACACTGTTGGTGGGAATGTAAACTGGTGCAGCCACTCTGGAAAACAGCGTGGAGGTCCCTAAAAGAGTTAAAAATAGATCTGCCCTATGACCCAGCAATTGCACTGCTGGGGATTGACCCCAAAGGTACAGACGCAGTGAAACGCCAGGAAACCTGCACCCCAATGTTCAATGAGTGATGATAAGGGCCTAGTGGAAGAGAAGGAAGACAGGACCAGAAATAAATTGAGAACAGAATTGAAGCGAAACATTATAGATGAAGAATTGGCAAGAAAGAAAAATGATGGAGGGGCCAGGGAGGAGAAGGGGCCCCAAAAGCAGCTCCTGGAAGAAGGACAGGGGGTACATTCAGGAGTATAAGTGATGTATGAAGGGGTGGGTATTGCCTTTTAAAATCTAGGGGGACTCTGGACCTGCCTGCATGAAAAGGGTTTCAAAGAGAGCCTCATATAGACCTACTAAGACTCTTATTGGGTCCAGTCTCCAATTTCGGCCATGTTATCACAAAGATGGGGAGAAAGGACAGAAGTAGAAGAATCACTAAGGTGGCAGGAAGGAAGAAAAATTGGTTCTGTCAAAAAAGGTTTGAAAGAATTCAGGTTCTTTATTCTAGAAGAGAAGATAAAGGGGAGATTTCCATAATCCCACCTTTTATATCCAGATAACAAAGATGCTATGCATATAATTTCCCATTGTTAACTCTTCAGAAAGGATTCTATTTGCTTATATTTCTCTTTATCTTCAGTGGAAGTGAGCTTAACATAAAATTCTTGTAGATATATCAAACCCTAGAATTACTGGTGAAATTCAATTCTGGAAGGTATGGAGAATTCAACCAGACTCACTGAAAACTTTTTTAATAACCTGGAGGTGCTCGATGTTTATAGCAGCGATGTCCACAATAGCCAAACTGTGGAAGGAGCCTCGGTGTCCATGGAAAGATGAATGGATAAAGAAGCTGTGGTCTATGTATACAATGGAATATTCCTCAGCCATTAGAAATGACAAATACCCACCATTTGCTTCATCGTGGATAGACCTGGAGGGTATTATGCTGAGTGAAATAAGTCAATTGGAGAAGGACAAACATTATATGGTCTCATTCATTTGGGGAATATAAAAATTAGTGGAAGGGAATAAAGGAAAAGGAGAGAAAATGAGTGAAAATATCAGTGAGAGTGACAAAACATGAGAGACTCCTAACTCTGGGAAATGAACAAGGGATAGTGGAAGGGGAGGTGGGCGGGGGATGGGGTGACTGGGTGTTGGGCAATGAGGGGGCACTTGGCGGGATGAGCACTGGGTGTTATGCTAAATGTTGGCAAATTGAACTCCAATAAAAAATTTTTTTTAAAGTCTTTAAAAATGTTCATATCTTTTTATCTTGTTCATTGTTTTTTATCTCTCATTGCTTTATGAGAGATTCCCATTTTGTATTATTTATGGTCATAAAAAATGGAAACCAAAGCCCAACAGTAGAAGAATGATATGTAAACTACAATACTTTTGTTCTGTGTAACATAAATTCGTTGTAAACTATATTTACAAAGGCTGTGAAATAACATGGGAAAATGTTCTTTAATTCATATTATGTGAGTGAATGAAAACTTAGCGCTCAATAACTTGACTGACATTCCAAAAAATACTGGAGTACCTATATATTTTTAAATCTTAAAAAAAATCCATGAACTAGAATTTAAGGAAAATAAGATCAGGAACCCAGGAAAGTGGGCAAAGAATTGAAGCCAGGGTGTTTGTATAATCTGGTGAACTTGGACTTTAATCTGCATTTTGGGGTAGTAATCTTGGACTGTGGCTCTGAAACCAGGAAAAAATGTTCAGGACCTATCCATGATGTGACGTTAAACACAAAAGCATCTCCCTTAAGCAGGGGCAATGAAGGGCTGCCTCTGGGTGGGGGTCCTATAATAGGGACATTTGGGGACAATACAAACTGAAAAAGTTTGCATCCAACAGAGTTTAACTAAAGGATACCTGAAACATTTTATTTCGGTCAGAAAACAAATAGAAGATTTGAGATGCAAGAAAAAAAATAAAAGCAGAGAAAATGGTGAATAAGAGAGTAAATCTAAGCCTCTAAAACCATATTTGATTGTATTAAAAAAACTAAAAATTTAAGTAAAAATTTAAAGATAGAAATAAAATGCTAGATAGTAATAGCATATAAATTAGGAGGGGATTAAATGGAATTGAAGTACACTATGACTCTTGTATTGTTTTAATGGAAAGAAAAGATTAACTTTAAATGTAGCTAAGCTAACTATGCATATTAAAATTTCTAGAGTAATTATCATAGAATGTATACATAATTTTCAAATTAATAGTATGATAAAACATTATGCAATCTAAGGTAAGACAAAAAAGGAAAACAGAAAAGATAGGATAAATCTTAAAATTTGGGGGTAGAAGGAAATTCAAGTATCCTTAGATAAATACTCCCATTAAGAAGTCAAAGATTATTAGTCTGGATTATGAAGAAAACAAAGTAAAATTGAGATATAGGCTGCTTACAAGAGACATACTAAAAGCATGATAATAATAAAAAGAAAAGCTCAAAAGTAAAAAAAGAAAGGGTGCCTGGGAGGCTCAGTCTGTCAGGCATCTGCTTTCAGATCAGGTCATGATCCTAGGTCCTGGGATAGAGTTCAGAGGGCTGGCTCCCTGCTCAGCTGGGAGTCAGCTTCTTTCTCTCCCTCTGCCCCTCCCCTCTGCTCATGTGCTCTCTCTCTTTCTCTCAACATAAATAAATTAAAAAAATATTTTAAAAAAGTTAAAGAAGAGAAACATACTTTGGGCAAAACCAAACCAAAAGAAACCTAGTATAGCTTTATTATTTTTATCAGACAAAGTAGATTTTTAAGTCAAAAAAGCATAAAAATAAAAGAGATTTTAATATACCTGTTTCAGTGACTGACAAATATAGCAAAAAAAGAGTAAGATATAGAAGAGTTGAATAATGGATTTATAATCAAGTGATCAAGGTGTCTCACAACTAAATCATCAATTTTTTAAACACACATGAAATATTTAAAAAATTGACTACATACTGGGCCCCAAAGTAAGTGTCAAAAATTTTTAACAATTGGCATTTCGTAGACCATATTATTTGACCACAGTATAATTACTTTAGAGAATGCTAATAAAAAGCTTACTGACAAATAAAAAATCCTTTAGATAGGAAACTAAGAAACCTATTTCTAAATAACTCATATACTAAAGGAGAAATCATAAAGAAAATCAGAAAATATGTAGAATTGAATAATAACAAAAGCACTGTCTATAAAAACTTATGGGAGTGGCTACAGCATTACTGGAGGAAAATACATAGCCTTAAGGACTTTTATTAGAAAGGCTAAAAGCTACTGAGTTATGCATTTATATCAAGATGAAGTTAGCAAAAGAACTAAGTAAACCCCAAGAAAGAAGGAAATGTATAATGAAAATAATAGAAATCATGAAGTCCCAGGGCACTGGGTGGCTCAGTTGCTTAAGTGTCTGCCTTCCGCTCAGGTCATGATCCCAGAGTTCTGGGATGGAGCCCTGCCTTGAGCTCTCTACTCAGTGAGGAGTCTGCTTCTCCCTCTGCCTCTCACCCTGCTCGTGTCCTTGTTCTCTCTCTGTCAAATAAATAATAAAATCTTAAAACAAAAAAAGAAATTAGTGGAGTATCAAACAAACATTCCTAAGAAAGGATCAACAAAGATGAAAATTGGATATTTGTTAGCCTAATCAAATTGATAAACTTATGGCAAGTATGATCAGAAAAAAAAAAGGGAAAAAGGCAAATAAATAATATTAGAAATAAAAAGGGGGACATAACTTCAGGGCCCCAGGAATTAACATGATGAGGACATTTTGAACATCCTACTATATTGAAAATTTAAAAAGATGAACACATTTCTAGAAAAATGTCACCTATCAAATTGACTCAAGAGGATATAGAAAAGCTGGGTACCCATGGCCAGTACAGCTGGAGCTGGTGCACTAGGTCCATGTGCTAAATCTACCCTGAGGTCAGTTTTGTGCAGTCTGCAACATTTTTAAAAGTTGTAAAAAAATAAAAATAAAGGAAAAAGTAAAAAAGAATATGTGACAAAAGAGGACCCGTATAAGAATATTCATAGCAGCATTGTTCACAGTAGCAAAAACCAGCCCACCTCAACTCCATCAATGCTAGAATGAATAATATAGACTGGGCATTACTTGGGTGATGGAATGCTATCCAGCAGTGAGAATGAATTAGAATAACATGTCCCAACATGGGTGAATCTCAGAAAGAAAGGATTGAGGGAAAACAAGCCACAAAAGAATACATGGAATATGAGTTCATGAAATAGATTTCAAAATTGAGGCAAAATTGAGCAATATTGTCTACTGATAATTACCATATGGCAAAACTATCAAGAACAGTAAGGAATGAGGAACACCATAGTCACATAATTGAGGAGGAATGGTGGAGAGATGTGATTGGAGACCATTATCTAGGGACTTCTAGAGAAATGGTAGAGGTGCAATACTGTTTGCTTGGCATATTGCTACTCCGATTTTAAAAACATAAAGCAGAGAAGGCTAGAATTATACCAAAATGTTACCAGTTGTCCTTGAAGGGTGACTTTCTATCTGATTTCTGTCCATTTGAATGTGAAATGAAGGAAGCAAAAGCAGCATCAGTGACTTTATTTCCTGTTTTAGTCGATTAACCTAATTTGGATCACAAAGATTTCCTCACGCTTTATCATTATTTGTTAACAATATGGATTTTTTTTTCCGCCTTCTATTTCAACTTAAAAAAAGAGTATGCTGTATTTATAATGATAAACTTTAAAAATAAACTATAATTTTTTTTCCTTTTTAAAAGGTAGAACAAACTATCAAAAAGACTTTCAGATCATCCTGATTTATTATCATCAGCAATAAAAAAAAAATCACTTTCTCTGTTGCAAGCATGATGGCAACATCATCCTTAAAATCACACAACCTGGCAGGCAGATCTGATCTGCTGCATGCTCGGGTCAGAGGCCAGTTTAGGATGTGGATGTGGCTGCCCAACAGTGGGGCAGCTGTTGGCATCTGCACCAGTGGGAAAGCCTTGGCTTAGATGCACATTTTAAGGTTGCTGGGACCCCCTACCAACCTTGGCTTCTGCAAGTGGTGCGTCTGTGATAGGGAACTACAATCTGAGAGTCCAGGAAGCCTCGAACTGCTGTCTCTTCAGTACTTAGTACACAGGACAAGATGAGAATGGAATGATACCTCCTGTCCTCCTGTCCTGGGAATCTGTGAATCCTGTGAGTTCTGACAACAAAATATAATTTGATGAACTGGAGGAGGAGAAGGTCCTGCATACACGCCTGTAGAGAGCTTACTTCTTGTCCTGTCTAAAGAGAAGAGTGGATATGGAAAGCTCTGTAGATTTTCACTAACTTAAACATGTTCATTTTACTCTACATTCTTATTTCTCTTATAATAATGGATTTGTTTTTCATTAGTAGTAAACTTGGTCTACAGGATAGAGGGAAAATTTTGGAATTTCCTATTTTATTGGAAAATGAAGATGATAAAAAAGAAAAGTAAAAAATGAAGATTGTGGATTGATGAATGTAAGCAGAGTGAATTTAAGTTTAAAGTTTTAGGCATAGATTTACATTTTCAAATAAAAAAATAACGTGAAATGTTTTTTGTCATCATTTACAGCGTATTTACTAAACCCATTTGCTTTGCTTTATCTAGTAGATCTTCTCTGAAAATTGGGCAAAATTTTTAGTTGAGCCAGCTGGTTGTTTGGTAAGCTTGCTAAAGACCTGACTAGCAGTTACATTTTCCTGACTTATTTGTTCTTGTAAAAGACACCAGAGAGACAAGGTTTGCTACTTTTCCTCTGTAGAGAGGACAAATGCACTAGAAAGACGACAGTTTCTCAAATAAACTACTTGCACAGTGAGATTTCTTAAACACATAAACAAAACATAAAGCCTGAGCCATAATTTTTGTTGGGCTGCATAAATCTGAAGCTGGAGTGGAAATAAAACCTATGCTTCCCAAACCAGGTTTTGAGGAAGATTCTTCTTTTGAGCTGACTTGCTAGTGGTGACCTTTGCTCTCTGAGCCTATACCACTTGAAGGGATAGAACAAAAGTCTTTTCCATGCTCTAAGCCATCTAAAGTTGTAAGGTCAGGGATTAGAAATGGAAAAATATGGTGGCCACAATGGAGAATATAACTGATATCTGAAAACCCTCTAATTCTTTCCCTTCCTTTCTGCCATGTGGCCTTGGCTAGGTCACCCTGGGGGCTTTGTGCAGAATTGGGGCAACGGGTAATTGTCCTAGGCCACACACAGACGTGACCTAGATTTGCTTGATTTAAAAATGGACACAGCAGAAAATTTCTCCAGGATAAAAAAAGATTGGGACTGGGAAAGAAAGGAGAAAGAATAGATCAACAGGGACTAGTGTTTTGGGGGGTATTATTTCGGGGAATTTGGGAGTTAAGGGTGAAGAGAAGCACTTTTCATGCTACGTGAAGCCTTGGGAGAAGGAGAGAGAGGGTTCATTTGAAGTTTTGCTGGATATTATAAATGTAATGACTCTTAGGCATTTTTGAAAGACTACAGTAAAGGTTTTAATTACTTTTCATTTGTCTTTGGAAGTTGGGTAGGTTGACCTCTCAAATGGGACACTGTACAGAAACCGTCCTTGAAGGACGTGGCGTGAAGATACCCCAGCTCTCTTGCAGCTGTAATCCCTATGTCTGCCCTCAAGGGAGTTGGTATATGCACCTATTTGCTCTGCTAATCCCTAAATTTAGGGGGAACTGAGGTGGGAGTAGGAAGGTGAGAAGGAAGGAATGTAGGAGAGAGAAGTAGACTTTTTTTTTTCTTAGATTTTATTTATTTATTTGACAGAGAGAAAGAGAAGGTACAAGCAGGGTGAGCAGCAGGCAGAGGGAGAAACAGCCTCCGTGCTGGGCAGGGAGCCGGGTGAGGGGCTGGATCCCAGGACCCTGGGATCATGACCAGAGCCCAAGGCAGGTGCTCAAAAGACTGAGCCACTCAGCGCCCGAGAAGTAGCCTTTGGTTTTTGATCTCTGTCTACCCTGTTAGCCGTGTCCTTATGTCCTTGATTCCCGAGCATAGCGAAGAGGCAAGAAATTATTTGTTTTCCTTTAATTAACACACAGCTGATGAGTTTTTTTTTTTTTTTTTTTTTTGATGAGATGTTTGTAACGTCAGAGAAATAGATTCAGCTGAGAAAAGCAGCAGCATTTCAAGTGGCAGGAGGTGAGAAGCACCTGGGAGAGGGAAGCCGCCTGGGACTCTCGCCTTCGGTCTATACCTCCATGTGACACTGAGGCTGGTCGGGAATAATGGAAAAATAATAATGGAAAAGGGAGCATCGGGATCCCTGGGTGGCGCCACGGTTTGGTGCCTGCCTTTGGCCCAGGGCACGATCCTGGAGACCCGGGATCGAATCCCACGTCGGGCTCCCCGTGCATGGAGGCTGCTTCTCTCTCTGCCTGTGTCTCTGCCTCTCTCTCTCTCTCTGTGTGACTATCATAAATAAATAAAAATTAAAAAAAAAAAACTCCTCTAAAAAACAAAAGGGAAAAGGGAGCACGTGTGATGTCTAGGCGGCTGGCCTTATGCTGTGAGCTGTGTTCTGGGATGTTAGAGTCAAGCATTCTTATTTCACATCCCTTCCTCTCAGACTGTTCTCCTCTCCACTTTTCTCTGGGTCTATCCCTTCATTTCATTTCTTTTCTTTTTTAGATTTTATGTATTTATTCATGAGAGACACAGAGAGAGAGGCAGAGACAGGCAGAGGGAGAAGCAGGCTCCCTGCAGGGAGCCCAATGTGGGACTCGATCCCGGGGACCCCAGGATCATGACCTGAGCCAAAGGCTCAACCGCTGAGCCCCCCACGTGCCCCCACTTCATTTCTTTGCTCACATTTTCTGTGGTGTTTTTCTTCTTTGACTTTCTCATCCCTGCTCACACACACTTCTCTTTCCTCCTCCTTCGTCACTTGTTCACTCTTGTTCACGCTCTCCTGTCCCCCGGAGCCCACCCGTGCCACTGTGCTTCGCCTCCTGATATTCATCAAGATTGGTATTTATCAAGCTCTGGTTTGTGCTATTTGAAAATGGAGAGAGCAGAGTGTCTGATTCCCTCAGTACGCCTTCACTTAGTGGTTTGGGCCCAGCCCAGCATCCACACCCACTGCTCCTTACTGGGCTGAGGGTACCCATCCTGTGGGGCAGGACTGGGTGCTCTGAGTGTCTGGCCAATGATTGCTCCTTCCAAGGAAAGTTATTACAGGTGATGTCTCATGAATTTCCCAGCAGCTGATTGGACAAAGGAGTGATCTGCAGGCACCATCCATGCACACGTCAGTGGCCTTGAGTGAGCCTGGCCAAGAGAACCCTGTCCAGCAAGAATGCTCTTTCTGGATGCTTTCTGACCCACGCACTAGCTAGCTCTCTCTGGACAGGGCTTGGATGTAGGTTAGAAGGGTAGGTGGAAGTAGTTTAGAGCACATGTGTACCCAGACAAGAGAAAGCAGGAGCCCTGGAGCATAGAGGCTAATAGGAGAAGATAGAAAGTCACAGATCAGAGGGAAAAATGCTGTGGAGGCCGAGACAGAGAAGCTGGGAGAGGTCACAACTAAAGGTGGGTGCTAAGTGAGGGAGCAGGGGCTCTGGCTTTTGAGAAGTTCAGCTGCTTCTCTGGCCAGGAGGCCTCGCGCCATAAGCTGTCAAGGATGAAGCAACCAAATAGGCTTTTCCCCTAAAACTCTAAAGAACTGACTGCGCGTATTATTTAATTTAATCTTAACAATTCCAAAAAGTTATTCCCATTTTATTGGTGAGACAGAAATTCAGAAAAATTAAGTGGCTTGATGGTGATCTTTTGAAAAAAACCCCAAGTGCCTCCTTCTAATGAAATTCTTCCTTCTCCTGAAGAGCAGTGAGGTGGGGTTTTTGAAGTTTATGTTCAAGTAGAAAAACACGAGATTTTTTTTTCTATTGCAATTCTTTTTTTCTGTCCACAATCTAGCATAACTCTAATGCTTTGTTCTCTCCTCTCTTCCATCTGCCACTTCCTCTCTTTTCATCTAATTAACTTGTATCACACGCAGGCTCTTTCAACCATGTACTTTTTTTGATGTCCATATTTAAAAGACTTGCTTTGATAAAACCCAATTGGAGTGTTTTCTTTTGACACAATGTATAGAACAAAATAATCTGGAAATGCTCAATCAGACCACACCTGGTTTGACTTAATTAACAGTGTAGCAGGGATTATGTACAGTGCGTGACCTGGAAAATTTAATTCCCCAATTCAGAACCAAGAGCATGATATAGCCTTTGAGGTCCATTTTGGTGTAATATATTCATTTATAATGCTTGAGGTTTTCTTTCTTTTAAACTCAGGACATCAGAAAACAAAAGAAACTATTTGAGAACTCAGTACAATATATATAACAGAGAAGGTCTAATTTAATTATTATTTTCTCCTCAAGATAGGCAGATTTTTTTCTATCATCTATCTATCTATCTATCTATCTATCTATCCATCTATCTATCATCTATCTATCTATATCTATCATCTATCTCCCTCCCTCTCCCCTCCCTCCCTCTCTCCCTCCATTCCCCTCCACCTTCCTTGTCCTAGGACTGAAGGCCAATTCTGAGTACTAGACAGGCCCTCTTTGTTCTCCTTTGGTCCTCACAAGCTTTGCACCGTTGACATAGAATTTTACTTTTCCTGTGGACCCTTCCCCCTATTGATTGGTTTAGTATGATGACTTGCTACCATCCCTCAAATAAACTGTCTGCTGTCATTGCTGCTACTTCCTGTTCTGAGCTCCTGGGCTGTGTGTTGCAAGCCCTGTGTGGTCTTGGTTTCTCTCAGGCTGGTTTTGTGCTGAGCTATGTAACCTAAGTATGCACGTTCTCTTTGGCCTCTTGAGCTCAGAAAGCAAGTCTGAGGCCTCCTTGATTCGGTTGCCAGCCACTACCATTTTAGCTCAGACTCTTCTGTGGTGTTTTACTGTGACCTGCATCCAGCAATGCACATGGACTCTCCTCTTACCATAAAGAGAGGAGCCGTTACCCTGTGCCTGGGCTTTGGGTGGGGAGGAACCGCCTCTAGGCAGAAGGCCTCTGGACAGACAGTTCTTCAGGAAACGTGGGCATCCTGGTCCATAGTAACTTTCTGCTTTCTCCCCCTTTCCACATGGACCCCAGAGGATAGAAACCATGCTGAGGCTCATGGCCAGGGCTGTGTACAGCTGGAGAGAAGCTTCCCAGAAATCCTCTGTGTCTGTTTATACTGCATAATGGTCTCATTGATGAGATAGAATTAGAGAAGAGCTATTAAAGAGAATAATGAAAATAAACAGATGTGGTCCCTAACGGGGCTATGACATTTGGCTCTTTCTTGAATTTCCCCCCACACTGGATTTTAAAAGGTATCTTTCCATTCTAGAAGGTCCTAAGCTATCATTTCTTAAAGATTTTTGAGAAAGAAAAGCCATTTTGGCCTGTCTCTTCTGAGTAAGGCCTGGTTTTGGTGCAGTGCGAGTAGTTTCTGTTCCAGTTTCTAAGGGCTCTGGAGACATTACGTTTAGACTTCACCTGGGACAGTGTTTGTAAACCCCCCTACAGGGAGGGCCAGCTTCATGGGGATGCAGCCCATGTAGTTACATGGGCCCTTCTACATCTTTAGAAGGGCCTACCTCTGGGTTTAACCCTCTGCTGTTGCCATCTTGAAATTTCTAATTATTTTTGAACAAGGGGCTCATATTTTCATTCTGCCTTGGGCTCCACAAATTATGTACCTGGATCTCCTCCCTAGACTGTTTGCCTCAGAATTACGTGGTATATGCATGTAAATCAGATTCCTACTGTATGAGGCCCACTAGGACTAAGACCTCTGAATCAGCATTTAAAAAAATATCCAATTAATACTTTCACAAAGTTTGCAAAGCCAGAGAACCACTGGGAGAGGGTCAAGGTATCAGGTTCTTGGGCAGCTTTGCTTGTTGAAAGATTTAAAACAGAATTCTTGGCTTTTATTTCAATAGGGGGGAAAAAAGAAGCATTCATAATTAAAAATATTTTATGTAAAATATATTAGTCAGTTTTGTCTTATTGCCAAGTTAATTATTTGGAAATATGCCTAAATTGTGGATTTAAGGATTCTCACGTTCTTTGTTCAATCTAGCATTATTTATGTTTATTTTTATTCATCTCCCATTAAGTCAGAGCAATGCATCCCCTATTTGTTAACTAATTAGACCCACTACAGGGAGTAATATTGCCCTGATAATGGTTTCAAAAATTTCTTCCAATCCCCTCACCACCCTGACAAATGAGGAAAGGTGGAGTCCTTATCCATGACTTGTAAGTTTTTGAGAAGTGCTAGTTGACAGTCTTGCAGGCATATATATTTAGTTTTTATTCCAGACTAATTCTAAAACAGGAAACAGCTTCAGCCTGCCAGACAACTTGACCAACACATGATAAACTGGCTCGAAGTCCAGGCCCTGGATTGAGGGTGATAGGACTGTTGTCTTTTTGTGGATCTTTTTGGGACTGCAAACATGAAGATAATTAGTGTTTGTTGTGCTAAGATTGTAGCATTAAATATTTAATCTAGGCTAATTCACCATAGAGCTATTGGAAAGAGACAGCTTTTCATTACAGTACACAGAACACATTTTTAGCCAGTGCTCTAGTGACGAAAAGTCTACCTGACACCAGAAAGCCCCTGACTCATCTGATTGCAGTGCTGTTTGAGGTCTAGGCTTGAAATTTCATTCTTTCCAGCCAATGCAAGCTCAAACTGTGACTACGAAGTATTTTTCTAATCCATATTCCTAGACACTTGCTGAGTCAATAGACAGTTTTCACTGACTCCCTGTGTATATAAAAGTAACATTTATTACGTTTTTTCCTTCTTATGAAAATAAGAGAGTTTCATGGAGAAAACTTAGAGGGAAAAAAAAAGCCATGTGTTTTTGGACAAACATTTGATGACTTTTGAAGTTACATTTTCCTGAATCCATTTTGATTAATATTTAGATTTATGATAGATGGCTTTCATCTTTGATTCAAACATATGAATAATAATTTTTGGAAGTTGATTACCAAGACTGTTAATTGAGGCACTTTACCATTGTTGATTTTCTCTCATTGTATGAGGTTAGACTTAAAATGAAAATGTTTTAGGATGGAGGTCATTCTTTTTAGGAATAGACTCTTTTAAACCTGAACTTTATTTTTTATTTTATTTTATTTTTTTAAGATTTTATTTATTTATTCATGAGAGATACAGAGAGAGACAGAGACATAGGCAGAGGAGGGAGAAGCAGGCTCCCTGCGGGGAGCCCGATGTGGAACTCACCCTGGGACTCCAGGATCATGTCCTGAGCCGTGAAGGCAGATGCTCAACCGCTGAGCCACCCAGGCGTCCCTAAACCTGAACTTTATACTGTCTTTTGATCAGTAAATTCTTTAAAGAGGATTGAGAAAATAAGTCATAACCCTGTAAATCAGACCCCAAAGACAAATGTGATGAATGACTTTTTTGGGAGCTTCGCATGTTTCTGTGTTTCCCTCCTGATTGATTTGCTTTCAAGTTCAGGGTGGTGGGCAGCCTCTCAGTCCTGCTGTTCGCAAAGAGCCTCTTCCTAAATGCTAGCCTCATTCAAACCTCTCCCAGAATGGCATTCAGGCAGATGCTTTGCCAGGACACAGGCCAGAGAAACAAATTGAACCGTACTAATTATCCTGATTGACAAAGTGCATCAAACAACTGGACACAAGCCTAAGAGCTACAAACAAACAAAACTACACAAATATCTGAGATGTACTTTTTGTTTTTGACGTTATGGCCCAGTTTAATGGCTTATGGATGTGGTTATTTATAACTTTGGGCCCTTTTTTCTGTAAAACGTCTGCCTGATTCCTGGTGATTAAAGAATAAATATAAAGTTCTATTAAGCAGATTTTATGCAGTTTATAGTTATTTGGTTAAAATAAAAGGTAAACACTAGCACCATCTGGGAGAGAGATTTGTGTACTCAGGTTCATCGCAGTATTATTTACCATAGCCAAGAGGTAGAAGTAACCCAAATGTCTATCAAGGGATGGAAGATAAAGGAAATGTGATATATGCATTAAATCGAATATGATTCAGTCTTAAAGAAGAAGGAAGTTGTGTTACATGATATAAAATGGGTGAACATGAAGGACATCATGCTAAGTGAAATGATCCTGTCACAAAAAGACAGATAATATGTGGTTCCTATGTACATGTGATATCTAGTCATAGAAATGGAGTAGAGTGGTGGTTGCCAGGGGCTGGGATGGAGGAGGGGTGTGTGAAAGAGGTCGTCAGTGGGTAGAGTTTCAGTCTGCAAGAAGAAAAAGTTCTAGCGATCTGTTGTACAATAGTGTGAATACTCTTAACACTGCTGAACTGGACACTTAAAAATGATTAAAATGTTAAATTTTTAATATTGTTTTTTTAAACCACAATTAAATTAAAAAAATTTTTAAAGTAAAAACTATATGATGGCTGATTAGTGCAATTAGTTAGAGCAGGCAATAAAGTTTGACCCTGGCCTTAAAGAATTTCAATCCAAAACTTAAACAGTTATTTGTCTTTCTCTGGGCCAGTTAGCTTTCCCTCTGTTGTATGTCTTGATACTACATGGGTTAGAGTGTAGAGTTTGGTCACCTGTTTTCTGGATGTTTACCCAATGTTTCAAGCACTGCTGCTGGGCTGAACGTTTAAACGGTATTACCTTTTTGACAGCTTTATAAACCTAAACGATAGCCTGTTTGCTAAACACTTCACAATTAGTGCTATATAATATGCCAAAAGCACAGCTATTTAATTTTCCTGAGTGTAAATATTGAGAAAACTCACAACAAAACTCCCCATTCTCCTCTCATTTCTGTTTTAAAATTTTTCAAATAATTGTTTTGACACTTAAAAAAAGTATCTTACATTTATAAATAATAAAAATTAGGGCATTAAAAGGGAATGTTAGTTGAAATTAGCTATTTTACTTACACTGTGCATTAGTATTTAATAGGTAAAGTTCACCAATGGATCGCCCATTTTATAAGGACAAATTCATTTTCTGTTACCAGACACTGCAATATCGTTAGGGGATTGTTTGTGTAGGCTTTCTGTTCCCCAACCTAGTACAGTTCTTACAAAGACTAGAAAGAGGCAGTGGGTTAAATGTTTAAAAATATTTGCTAATGACTAATCCTTGCCTGTTTTCAAATGAAAATGGTTTGAATTCAAGTTGATATAGTCCAATTACAGAAGTGCTTTGGAGGGGTAACACCAAATTAGTCTATCTAACGGCAAGCTTACATGGCACAGCTATATTATTTTGCACCAGTATTACTCTGATTGACTGTTCTTTTGTCATTCTCAGTGGCCATTTGTCTTTTATAGGAATGAAACAGATTTTTTAAAAAAATGTATTGAGCCAGTTTATTACTTTGAGAAATGCCCAGCTCAATCTTTGTAGGTGATATTAATTTACAGTTCATTGCATTTACATTCCCAATGAATTATTGGGAGACTTCCACCAAAAGTTTTGCTCAGATCTAGATCATTACTTTTGGCTTAGGAATGTGACTCCATAAGAATTCAACTATTAACCACATATGAAATACAGGGTTTTTTTTTTCCCTTAAAATATCACTCATGTAGCATATTTCAATGACCTCAGTTATGTATCATCGATCTGCAATCCAAGCTAAACTACTGCTGTGTCTAAATCACTGTGTCATTTATTTTATTTTATTCTTCCCTTTCAGATAATCAAAATGCAATTAAAGTAGAATTAAAACAGAATGACAGGATAAGAGAAAAAATTACAAGTGCAAGTATATTATAATATAGCTCTTTGTTAAGGATTTAGGTATATTGCAGTTACACTGTATTTCCTTCCTGCAAAAACTGAATATACAGTTTTCCTATTACCATAGACTTAGGGCCGTCTCCCACCACCAAGTAGTATTAGAAGGGAATTCCACTGTCTTGGAGAAGAATGGAATTTACAGTAAATGTAAACAATATTTTTTTATGTTTGCTCCAATAGTGGTGCAATTTGCCTCAAAGAAAGACTATTGCTGGTTGTATAGAGTATCCTAATAGTGCCAGTGCCACTTACTGGCAGGAAATAAGGACTCAAATGAAATTCAGGTACAAGAGTTAGGGAACGAAAATATGCAGAAGAATAGTTTTTAACTCTTTCCTTTTGACAATTTTGTGTGTGTGTGTATGTGAAATTATTGTTTTTCACACATTGCTATTTGCACATCCATAGTATTTTTCAGCTATTTCAGGTCTTTAACATTCTTCCCTGGGCCAGATCCCATGGCTTCCCCATTGCTCCCAGCAAGTGATTTTCTTATTTCCTGAGTCACAGAGAGTCTAGTGGGGGCAACTTCCTCAACTTCTTAATTTCTTTCTTCATCCCCTTCTACTAAGATAGCTCTGTCTAGACCAGGACATAACTTACTCCCTCCATTTTAGAGGAATTGCTTTTAAAATTTTTCCAGAAATTTAATCTCCATTTGTTCCCTCAGTCCCATTCCTCTATGTGCACTCAAATATCTTGTACACTGAGTTTCTCCCTTTTCTCCTCCTCAGCCTGAAAAGACACTGAAGTCTCAGTATCAAACCAAACAAAGGAAAAACATTCACCCCACCCTCTCCTCCAAATCCTCTATTTCCTCTATCTACTAGCTTATTTTTCAAATTAATGTATAGCTGAAATTTTCTCAAGAAATTTCTTCTTCTTCTTTTTTTTTTTTTTGCAGCTGAATTCATTGCAATTCACTTTCTAAGTCATCAGGGTCCTCACTGCTAAATTTAAGACATTTCTGTCTTTTTCTTACTTCACTGCTCCTTCATGTTCAGCATTATTGTCCATTTTGTCTATGAAACATTCTCATCTTGTTTTCCATTCTACTAAACGTTCATGGTTTTCAGGATATCTTTCTGGCATCTTTCTTTGTTTATCTGTCCTCTAAACACTGGTACTCCCTAGTAGTCTATGCACAGACCTGTTTGCTTCTTAATCTACACACGTTCTATGAAAAGCCTTCTCGACTTTGCTGCCTTCAGCTGTGACCTGCATGCTGATGAATCTCAAACCCACATCACATCCTCGATTTCTCTTCTGGACTTTTGCCCTTGACTGTGTCACAGGCACCTCAAATCTAACTTGGTCAAAAATGGAGTCTCCTCTGAATTTGGTTCCCATCTGTGTGCTCTCCTGTTTAATGGACCAGCAGATATCTAGTCACCCAAGATAAACTGGGACACAGCCTAGGTTTTACCTTCTCCTTTTGTGTCGTGGCTTATTAGTGGCAGAGTCTTGTCAATTTTATGCTTTTAGAATCTTCTGAATTCATCCCCTTTTCTGCTCACTGGATGAATTTTCACCATTTTCCTCCTTAGGTAGAGACAGTCACCTTACTACTCTTTCTAAATCCAGTCCTGATGTCATAAAAATCCATTCTTCATCTTAAAACATAGTCATTTTTCCAATATACAAATCAGGTCATGTCATTCTCACTTTAACATCTTTTTAAATATGTTATTTATTTGAGAGAGAGAGAGAGCGCACACATGCACAAGTGAGAGGGAAGAGAGGCTCACAGGGAGAGAGAGGAGGCTCCCTGCTGAGCAAAGAGCCCATATGGAGCTCAATCCCAGTGAACCCCAAGATCATGACCCAAGCCACTGAGCAGATGCCACTGAGCCACCCAGGCACCCCACACATTAACATCTTCAATAGTTCTTTAATACCTGTAGAAAAAAAAATCCTGACTTATTAGGAAAGTAAAGAGGTTCCTTTATTTGGCTCCTGACTCTGAATTCACCTCTTAAAACACTCTGCCATTTATTTCTTGCAACCTTCACTCAAATCATGTTCAACTTCCTGTTTGTGAAAGGGCCAAGTGTCCTTCCACCTCTTTGGATCTTTGTGAATCCTTTTACTGCTGTTTGGTACATCTTTCCTGTTCCTTTGACATGCATGTATCTTTCAGAACCCAGACGGGACATGGACTCCTCAGAGAAAATTTCCAGCAGTGCAGTTGCCTCTCTTGTGAGCTATTTTAAATCCTGTGCTTAGCTCATAGCACTTTTTCATTTATATTGAAATTATTTTCCTCTTCAAGCTCCTGGAGGTCAGGGACCTTTATCTCTGATATCTCAGTGGCTGGAAACACAGTAAGTGATAGAGTTGGTGCTCAATAAATGGAAAAAGAATAAATGAAGATGGAAAGAAAATTAGCTGTTTTGTTAGAGCCAAATAAAGAACTCAGATCTTGTTCTAGCTTATATTGAGATTTGAGAGAGCCACTCAATTTTGTTATCTAGGAGATAGAATCTATTGTGATGATGATTTCCAGTTTTCCTTCTGAAAGGTTTTGACAATAGATTTTCCTAAGAATAGAATTTTAGAATCAGAATGTGCTTAAAAAAAAAAAAGAATGTGCTTTAAAAATTTAGACTGTGTCTACTAGCACACACACTTCAGGTTTTATAATGTCCAATAATATACAAGTGTATAAATATTATTAAAAGACAAGATGCAAGATTCTCTGATAATTACTCTTGAAACCATACTTGCTTATTAAAGCATTTTGAGGGGGTGTATTGCATGTAAAAGCGAGCAAAATAATCTTTGTAACTACATAGTTTCAAAATCCAAAGGAAGAAAGTTCCCTCTTTTTATTTTTAGTTTTCTGAAATTCCTTAAGTTTATCAACCACAAGCAAGTTTTCATTGATGTCCTAATCTTAATATTGTCTCTCCTTTGTCAAATGTAATGGTTAAAAGAGAAACCAATTCAGTCCCTCAAATGTTTTGTCTACTTAACCTAAGACAAGGGTTTGACTTTTGCCTCTATTACTTGGAATCACGAGTAAATCAGCCAGTAATTTTGATATTGTGCAATTTTTTAAGGGCTAAAAACGTATTGTTAGGTGTTGCAGTTGTATGTATTCACACATCTGTTCTTTAGAAATTATTAGATCTCTGTGGAATGGTTAAAAAAATTCTTATAATTCAAAGTAAATCTGAATAGTCGAATAGACTGATATGCCTAATGATAATTTGATCTAAAAAGTGAAAAAAGTAAACAACAAAAATATAAGTAGCCACCACAAAACCCACAAATCCTTCTAAAATCCCCCACCCAAATGTGTCTCTTGCTTTTGAGAATTTCCACCGGTAACCCTATCCTACCTGCTGATGTAGGATGCTAGCCTCTTATAAATTCCTTTTCCCAAGAGTTTCTAGAAGTCCTGACCTATACACACACACACACACACACACACACACACACACACACACACTCATCAGTTCCTAAGTAGCCTCATCCTCACTGCTCCACCTCAGCTGCCCCAAGATTTGTCTTCTTTAAACCAGTTTGGGGGAGACATCCTTTCTTTATTTTGATGTAAGACTCTGTTAGAAAGTTGCTAAATTACCACTGCCTGTGTCCCAATGTTCAATGAGGCTTTTAGGGCAGCCAGCTCTTAGACCATAGGAGACGGGATTAGAAAAAAATTCCATTTTGCCTGTTGTCCTTGTTATATGGGTTATCACTCAAAATGCAAGCCTCTCCATGTATCAATAGACTCAGCAACAGAGGACTCACATCTTACTTGGGGGTTGGGTTATAAAGGTAGTGTTTAAGGCAAAACCAGAATTACTTTTGAAAATCCTTTAAATTATCCCCACAGAATTGTACAGTTTTGCGGTTTTGAGGATATAGTTCCATATGGCAATTTTTTGAGAACCACTGAGGTAGACTAAAGGAATGAACAAAGGGGAAAAATACAGGCAAGTGTATCTGACTTGTCTCCTTCAAGGTAATCATTACATCCCTGGTGGTAAACAGGTGGAGGTTTCTGAAGTGTTCCAGTTTATTTGCTGACGAATCCACTCTGTTTCAATATTGGGCCTTTACAACCTTAATACGTATCTGGTTTGATTTGTGGTGGTAAGGATTGAAGGAGATAATACACATGAATGTACCTAGTTCAGGCTCTGGCATATAGTAAATGCTCAAAAAAATATTTGTTGGAATCAAGGCTAAATCTTGCTTGGTCAGATCAATGTATACACTGTTCTTTGGAAACAGGCCACCTGTTTCCTGTTTTTTTCCAAGTTGCTTTTCCTCTGTGAGCAGCTGTCACATTTATGGGCATTGGTCTTATGACCCCTACATGGAGGGTTAAGATCTAAAGTCAGCCTGAGATCAGTGTGTGTGTGTGTGTGTGTGTGTGTGTGTGTCTGTGTGTCTGTGTGTGTGAGATGAGTCCCCACTGGACTCTTAGCCCCACCACCCTCCTCTGCAGGGTTCTAGTCCAGCTCAGCCCAACACTTCCCATTACCCTCACTCTTGCTCCATGCTTTCAAACTCCTCTTTCTTGAATAGCAAACTCTTCAATATTTGTAGCTTTTTCTTTCTTCTCTTCTTTTCCTTGCCTAACTCCCAGCTGGGAACTCTGAGTCAGGATTTTTATTATATTGTATTGTATTTTTTAAATTGGAGTAAAATTAACATTATACTATTTTATACATTTTATTAGTTTCAGGTATACAACATACTGCTTTAACAATTCTGTATGTTACAGTACATTACTCACAGGAAATTCTC
Source organism: Vulpes lagopus (assembly GCF_018345385.1). Lineage (NCBI taxonomy): Eukaryota > Metazoa > Chordata > Mammalia > Carnivora > Canidae > Vulpes > Vulpes lagopus. Next base: position 116,585,460 of record NC_054825.1, read on the forward strand.
TAACTTTGATGTAGTCTTTGTTTGTTTGCTTCATGCTCCATGTTCTCGAAGGCCAGAAGTTGGCTCAGTGTCCTCTTTGCTTCTCAATGTTGCTTTTAGGCCACTACTCCTTCCCATTAAAACCCTACTCTAGGGACACCTGGGTGGGTCAGTGGTTGAGAGTCTGCCTTTGGCTCAGGTCCTGATCCCGGGGTCCTGGGATCAAGTCCCATATCAGTCTCCCCATGGGAGTCTGCTTCTCCCTCTGCCTATGTCTCTGCCTCTCTCTCTCTCTCTCTCTCCCTGTGTTTCTCATGAATAAATAAAAATCTTAAAAAAGAAAATGAAACCCTACTCTTTTGAGGCCAACCTTTTCCCTCTCATCTAACCCTGTCAGTTAACATTTATTGAACACTTCCTTTGAGCCAGGGAGTGTAATAATCATGCCTAGATTATTTACCTGAAAACCCACAATAATCCCATTTAATAATTCCATTTTGGTAGAAGCTATCATTATCCTACCATCATGAGGCTTTTAGGGGCCAAGAAACTTGTTCTCATCTGTATAATGCACATCTAAGAGTGCCTAATTCACTGGATTACTGTGAGATATCAGTATTTATAAGGTGCTCAGTAAATAACCGTGCAGGTGTTTTCCGTTATTTTGTTGCCCGAGGGGGCTCTGTGAAAAAGTGGGGGAACAGGGATTCAGATCCTCAAAGTCTTACTCCAGAACACACATCCATAGTCATTAGGCATGGCCTGGTGACTTCTACTGACCTCTCCTCATCCAATGATGATATCTTTGGGTCACAGCCTTTAAAGCCAGATCTACTTCAGTTCCCCTGGGCTTTTTCATAGTGCAAGGGCTTGCTCCCATTTCCTCTGTCTCCTCTGTTGCAACTCCTAGCAGGGAATCAGATCCAGAACACATTGAGAGGCTGGTCTCTTACAAGAAGGGCATTTCCTCTGTAGCAGTAGGAAGGGAGGCAAAAAAGGAACTGATGTAGGGGTGGTTTTATGGATCTGACAATAGGACGTTGAAAGAGTTTCCATCCTGTTATCTGTATTTTCTTGATAAAATAAGAAAGGAGGTCATCAGTGAGAGTGAGGTGGAAATTTGGTGACACTTTGCTCTGTCAAACTAGAGGTTGGGCTTCTCACAGAGACACACCTAATGTTCACTCTTAAGATGCTTCCCCAGGTGACCACAATATCTTAGTGGCTAGATGACAGACGTCAAGTGTGCAAATAACTTTGACCTAGATACTTAGGATTTCAGAACACTAGAGATAAGATCTCTGGCATCTAATTCTTCACATTACCTTGGCCACCCACTGCCACAACACATCCTGTTTCTCACTTCCTCAGCAGTCACTACTAGTGTATTTCACTATCCCACCACACCCTGGGTGCCCCTTTGGGGCATCCTTACTGAGACACCTACTCCATAAATGCCACGACAGTTTTATTATTTATCAATGAGCCTTCACTTCTTTTTTTTTTCTCGCCCATTTTAGTTTTCTCAGTTGAAATCACAACCGTGTCCTTGTAGAGACTCAACTCCTTACTCAGCTCTCTGCCCCCCAGGCTCACTTGGCAGAAGTTAGGCACTGGTTGAGCACAGCTATCTTCCTCCTTTCTTCCTACATGTGAGCAATTGTGGGTGGCTGGAGACAGATCAATAGCCAGGCCACTTAATTTTTATTTTTTATTTTTTTCAATTTTTAAGTTTCTTTTTAAAGCTTTTATTTTATACTCCCCCGCCCCCCTTACTTCACATCTTGTACACCCTTTCTTTTCCCTCACTCTCACAGAGGACCTCATTTCTTACTTCGTTAAGGAAACAGAGATAACAAGATGGGAACTCCTCCAACTTCCCATTGTCAGACCCATAAAACCACCCCAGCATTAGTTTCTTCCTTTCGTCCCTTCTTACTAATACAGAGAAAATGTCCCTTCTATTGTTAGGGACCAGTCGGGTCCGATTCCCTCTTCCTGATGCTATTTTCTGAATAGCTAATTCCCTCTCAGTGATGTTCCACGATGGAACCCTCCCACAGCTGCACAAACCCTTGCGATTTCTAGAAAGCGTAGATCTGAAGGGGACCGCTCTCTGCAATCCTTATCTCTGCTTCCACATCCCACATCCCCCGTATCCCCGCCCATCAGGATGCTGCTGCTCACCATCTCCACTTCTCCACTGAAATTGCTTTTTCTAAGATCACCAACGAGTTCCACGCTGTCAAACCCAATGAATGCTATCCATTCTTGAGTTGACTCACTCACATGATGGCTCTGTTGTTTTTATTCAGATTGCATCTCCTTAGAGAGACCTGCTCTGATGACTCCCTTCCCCCATAACGGTGCCAGTACATCACTCGGCTTTATTGTCTTCATAGCATTTATTATCCAAATTGATCATGTTCATTTATTTGTTCATTTGTTGACTGTGCATCTCATGTCCTCACCTAGAACAGTGCCTGGCACATCACAAATGCTCAATGAGGATTTGTTGAGTGATAGACACAATGCCGTGCTTAGAATCTTCTCTTCCCTCTAACAACTAAGCTTTTGTTAACTGGATGAAGTTTGTCTGACTACTCTCTCTAATATTGGGGGAGCTGTCTTGCCCCTAAAAAGAGAGTTCCTGGTGGGACGCCTCATTCCAGAACAGGTCTGAAGCCATGTGGGACCAGCTTCATTTGGGGTCTGTGCTTTCCATTTTTCTCCTCCTCCTTCTCTTCCCACACACCCATACCACTCTGGCCATGCATTTCTAGTCTCTCATTTTTCTTTTTCAATAAGATCCTCAGTTTTAAAATCTCCTTCTTCCTAAACACTAATTACAGGTTGCTGTGTTGGTGGCGATTGGTGGGCATCTTCGAGCCAGTTTGGAAATGTTACAGTCCCACACTTGCCCTGTACGTCTGGAAACACTTCCCTGTTTGGGACCAGCTAGATAGGTCTCAGAACTTGTCTCTAGTCTTCTGAAATCCTAAGTGTCTCTGTCAAAATTATTTGCAGACTGGACATTTTTTGTGTAGCTACTATGTAGCAATTGTGGTCACCGGGTAAAGCATACTGGTAATGAAAACTAGAAGGAAAGTCCAACCTTTAGGTTTTACAAGGATAGGTTGGGCCAATGCAACAGGGGAAAGCCTCACCAGTGCAAAAAAATATGCAGTTAAAAAGTCACTGACTTCCAGCCAGTGTTATTCTCCTTTCTCTTATTGTTGAACAAATATAAAAACAAAATGAAGCCCACAGAGGTATTATTGAGTAACATTTTGAATTTTAATTTTATCATATATTTTCTTTAAGTGGTCATAAATTCCTTTGAGTCAAGATTTAATGATAATAAAAATATTGCCATATACCCACAGGTATAACCATCTCCTTGAGATCTGGACTCAGCATGGATGTGTGCTAGAAACACAAGTCCCAGGAGGCAATCAAGTGCTATTGGCTATTCCAATTTTAGCTCCTACTTTAAGCATCCCCAATAAAGGAGCCATATCCAGGGCTCCTTTAATTTACCACCCAAACCGGAATACTATTAATAATTATGCTGGAGGGATGCCTGGGTGGCTCAGAGGTTGAGCGTCTACCTTTGGCTCAGGGCATGATCCCAGAGTCCAGGATCTCCCTCTGCCTATGTCTCTGCCTCTCTCTGTGTGTCTCTCATGAATAAATAAATAAAATATTAAAAAATAATTATGCTGGGATAACATGAACAAACCAGGGCTGTCCTGAGCAAATGGAAACATGTAGTCATTCCAACCGTAAGCTCCTATGATGACTGTGGACCAGTCCAGTCCCTGTGAGCCAAATGGAGGCCTTGGCTCCTGCAGCTGTAAGTCATTGCTGCCCTAGGTCCACAGGCTTAAAGGTGTACAGGCACTGTTACTCATGGATTTGGGACTTACTTGTTACAAGTGCATTTAAACAATCCAAGTTTGTGGTGACACTGACAATATCCTTTCTGGTGTTTCCTCCCCTACCTCTTGTAAAAAAAAAAAAAAAAAAAAAGCAGGCCCTTGTTACATAGTTTTGAGAAAGAAGGAACTGAGAGAGAGATTTCTATGAACTAACTTCCCTCTCACCAGCCTAACCACTGTGTAATTCAACACAGGCTGCCATGGCAAGTAAAATCGAATCCTTTTCAGAGAGCATCATACTTGCAATGTACTTGCAGTTTCTAGCAGAAGCAAAACATGTGTGTGTGTGTGTGTGTATATGATATATATGTTTATATATATGTGTTGTATATATATATATATATGTTTCTAGCACACACATATATATATGAAACGCATGAAAAAATAAATCTCTTAGAGAAAGGTTATTATATCCATGCCAAAAGCAAACCAATTATGACTTTGTTAATTCTATATTCCAACACAATTTTTAAAAGGCAGGGGCACTGGGATGCTCTCCCTCCTTTAGGGTGACCCCTATGAGCTGACACTGGCTATTCTCCTTTAACTGAGGCTCTGAGGCTGGCCCCGGGAAAGGGCACCAGCACTGTTCTCCGGGTTGGCTTTAAGTTGTGAGCAGTCAACCCATGAAAGAAAAGCTATGACTACTGAGACTATAATGCATTGTTTGGAATTAAAGAAACTCTTTTCCTCCGTGGCTCACAGAATTTAGCTCCTCATCTCACATAGGCCTTCCGCATATATGAAGTCCCAGACTCCAGAGGTGGGTTGCCTTGGAAAGTCACCAATTCCCATCTCCCTTTCAGTTAGTGTCAGCCTCATGCTGAGCCGAGAGCGAGCATCTCCAAACAGTGAGCTCATTACCTCCCGTTGGACAGTCCTGACTGTTAAAAGGTGTCTTCCCTTCATTGAATTGCAATCTGTCATCCCAAGTGACCAAGTGTTCTTGTTTGCCCAGCAATGTCTTGGTTGGAACTGAAAATTGTGTCCTGGAGGACCCTGCAGTCCTGAGCAAACCAGGACGGTTGGTCACTCCATCTTTAGTTGCCATCTGTTGGCCCTATGCTCCATCTTGGGCTATGCAAAGATGTGCTATTATTTCCTTCGGAGGATATTCATTTTGACACATTTCAGGTACATTTCTCTTGCTCCAAAAAATCTCAGCTGGCAGAGCTCTAAATACTGTATTTTCCACATGATCTCCTCAGAATGTGTTATCCTCTGTTGGGGGGGAGGAGCTTTTCATTTCTGTCCAAATGTTTCCCTAGAAGAGAGGAATCCTCCTTTCCTCTCCATGCAGGGCTGAGGAACAGGATAGGGGGGCGACGGGTGGGAGCACTTCTGTTGTTTCTCTACCCACTTTTCCTCCTTCCCCATTCTTACTTCTAGGCGGTGAGCACACTGAAGCAGGACTGAGCTTGTCTTCTAGAGGCAGCTAAAAAACGCCTTTATTTTGCTTTAATTTTCAAGTTCCCTGCTTTCTGGGTGAGTAGGTCGGGTCAGGCATGCTCTGTAAAACATGGCTGTTTTTAGGTTAGAGTGGATGAGAGGGAAGAGACATCACCCTTTCCTCCCATTTATCTAGAGAGCCCAATACTTGTTATAACAAGTAATTAGTCTAATTCTTTGGTTTCTCCTTGGGCTTAATTCCTCACATCTTGTCTTCATCCTTTGCAACAGGGCTGAAAAAGAGGAGCAAATCCTTGAATTTAAAACCCCATTAAGCTAGAATTTAAGGCATGACACCCAGAAATGAGTATAACAATGTACATATTACAATTTCTTTGTCACAGACATAACACGTCTTTAATCCAGCCTAGAATCACAAGTTATTTTACTGACTTCATTCTAGATTCCTAGTTTTCTTAATGATGACTGAAATCCCTGATAAGGAACCCATTTGTTCCCATGCTTCTGCCCTGGTTGTTTATACCAAAGTCCAAAAGCTTGACAACCTCTCTACCTGCCATTCACCTTGAAATCACTGTTGTGAGCCCCCTGCCCCACAGTACTCCAGAGCAACTGCTGTCATTAAGGTTACTGACAACACTAGGGGACGATGTTCTTTATCCATGATCTTGTCACTTGTCCTGGGCGACCTCCTTCAACCCAAGGGCCTTTATCTACCACTTAGATGTTCATGATTCTCAAATCTATACCCACAGCCCAGACCTCTTTCCTTAACTCTATGTTCAGATAACCCAAATGCCTGGAAGATGGCTCTATCTGGACTGGATGTCCTATCTGCACTTCAAATTCAACATCCAGCATAATCTTCCAAGCCAGAAACCTGAGTACTGTTCTTAATTCCAATATCTTTCTTTCTCTCTCTCTCTCTTTTTTTTTTTTTTGCCTTCAATTTATGCTGCTACTCTTGCTCCCCAAATATCATTTTACATCCTTGTCCTGCTCTTCGGTCTCATTGTCACTAGCTTACCGTGCCCTTTCTCACTGGTATTACTTCAATAGCTTCCAAACTGCCCTCTCTGCCTCCAGTCCTACCCACCCTCCTTCACACTGTTGCCAGAGTAACCATGCTAAAAGGGAAATCATATCATGTCACGTGCCTGCTTTGAAAAATCCTTGAATGAGCTCTCCTATTCTTCAAATAAAGATCAGACTTTCAGTGTAATGCAGAATGTCCTTCATGGCTTGTCTTCTGACCAGGCGTTTGCCCCATTTCCTGTGCCCTCTCCAGCTCTGGCCCTCATTCCTGTTCAGCCACAAACAAGTTCCTGAGTAAATTATGCTGCTCCACGCTGCAGTGCTATTTCCACACAGTAGTCCCCCTGCCTGGAATGCCATTCCTCCCTTTCCCCCAACCAGCCCCAGCCCACTTGTCCTTCCGGATCATAACAGGGGTCACGTTCTCTAGAAGTCTTTCTGGACCCTATTTTCCTCCATTATCAGCCAGTTTCATTGTTGATGCTCCTGCTGCAATCTAACTAAAATTCATGCCTGAGTGAACGGTCAATACTCCACTGAAATGGCACAAAAGAAGGTCTATGGGGGGAGTATATAATTTTCTATAGAAAGTTCCTCTTTTTGCACCATTGTATCTGCACCACTAACAAAAACACATGAATGGTCAATGTCTCAAAGCTGCATACTATAGAATGCAGTGGATATAATATATCCTGGAACATTTTCAAAGTAGGAGTTGCCAATTGCCTGTCACAATCATAGAGAGTTCTAAGTTTGTTCAAGAAACATCTGGTTTGGCGAAACTGAGCAACAGAGCTTCCCAGTGAAACTGCCAAGGTCCTAAGTAACCACATGAATGATTTGTTAGATGGAATTATTAAATATAAACTAATTGAGCCAGGGAATAGCTGCCAAAAATAATGATTTTTACCTTCAGAATTATTGGTCATAACCAATTCTTTCTAACAATCAGTAGACAGCTGAGCCAATTAATTGTCTATTGTTGCCGTTAGTTCATGATAAAACTATGTCCTCAGCACTGAGGACGGATATTTTTCTCTCTTTAGTGAAGAATGTGCTTCAAAGCATCCTAAAGAGGTTTTATTTTATTCAAGCACATGTTTAAGAAAAATTCAGAATATGATTTGACCATATAGGGACCTTCCTACAGATCTACAGTCTCATGCTGGTGCTAAAGAGATTTTATATAAGAATTGCCAGCTTGGGGACGTACAGCTTAACCTGTAACTGCTTCTGGCCTGCAGAATTAAAGGCCAAAGACAGTCAACAATCTTTCATTTGTGCTAAAATAATGGCTCATGTGGCCAATACTGTGTTTTACTTTTGTCTTGACAAATGTCTTCACGAGACGATTAGAGAGTAACAGGTCCTTCGGTGAGAGAGGGGATGCTGCAGATTCTCAGCTCTGCTCATCCTCTTTAAGTGTAAGAGATAGAATTAAACCATCACTAGGGTGATACGGAGTATCTAAGAACAAATGTGGTTGGTTGTAGTTGTGGAGAATTAAGAATTGTTTATTTTTGCAAGTGAGATAATAATATTTCACACTTAGCCAGTGAGTATCATGCCTAGACTTAATAAAGATCAACACATAAGTTCTCGAGATTTGGAAACAATCAGTGAGAAAAGAAGAATTCATTTCTTAAACATGGATTATAAAACAGAAAAACAATTCTTGGTATTCAATGGGATCTGGACTTCTGCAGGCTTTATCAGATCCATACCACAGATGAATTCATCCCCAAATTACACCTAAATGTTTATATCAGATCCTTACCACAGGTGAATTCACCCATTAATTATATCTAAATGTTTAATGTTAAATTAATAAATGTCAAAAAAAGTTGTGTTAGAGTATTTAATTATAACCATTCTTGCCAAAGAATATTTTATGAAAAAATAAAATGCTTAAGTGAAAAGTTTAACAAAAGTCTATGCAGTTCGATCTTAATAAAAAAAAGTGCTTATGGAGTGTGTGGGTGGCTCAGTTGGTTAAACATCCGACTCTTGATCTTAGCTCAGGTCATGATCTCAATGTTGTGAGATTGAACCCTGCATCAGGCCCCGTGCTCAGAGCAGAGTCTCCCTGAGAGTCTCTCTTTCCCCCTCTCTCTGCCACTGTCCCTGCTCTCTCTCTCTCTCAAATAAATACATAAAATCCTTTTAAAAACCTGCATAGATATATCTATAGAAACATTGGAGGAATAGTCACAAAAATTTTTAAATTTATTTTGAAGAATTAAAATGAGGGGAAATGTTTAAAACAACCTGACCACACTTCAAAATTCATCCTGAGGAGTATGGTAAGCAGGTTATGGACAAACTGTACTAAAGACCTCCAAGGGTGAGCATACCAATGGCATGTCCTTGGTCTTCTCAGGTGGAATATCAGTCTTTCCGACTGGTTTTAATGAGAAGTTTTCTACATGAGTTGGGACAGCTGATCCTAGATGAATGGCACAGGGGAGACAGCTCCCCTCTGCCACACTGATCCTGGTAGAGCGTGGTACATTGTGGATAATCAGGCTGCACAAAGCAGTTTTCAACTGTACCGTGATTGTTTATCTGTATTCTCTGCTGTACAGTTGTGCTCATTATTTCTAGATGAGCATGTTTGGAGAAGCGCAGAGCTTCTGGCTCCTACAGAGAAGCCCCCATGCAGAAATGTGTGCCATTTCCACTAAACAGAGAACACTGGGACTGGTTTTGGGAGGTGAAGTATGTTTTTTTTTTTTTCCCCTTGTTGCTCTCCCTGTCATATGGTAAGTGGACATGTGGGAGAAAGGACGGCCACCCCTGTTGTCACTGCATGTGTGTGCATAAGGATGTTCACCTGTGTGTGTTGGTGCCTGGTAGGTGTGTTCACAGTATGAAGAGGATGAAGGTGGTTTGGTCTATAGGATCAAAAGGCTTGATCAGCGTGGATGAGTCTTGCCCACCATGATCCCATTTAATAAGGGCAAAGGGAGGCCTTTTCAATCAGATGATGGGCTCATTTGAACTTCTTTTGTCTCTAGAAGTCTTGGCAGCACAGATAGCAGAGCTGGCCTAGGGCTAAGTCCTGATAATCCTGAGTGAACAAAGGAGTGGGATGGGGAGTGTGTGTGTGCATTTGGATTCTACTGTGGGAATCCCTTGCTAACAAGCCTGAAGTAGGAAACCGACTAGGGATTCTAGTCCAGCATCCTTCTTAGATATGCACGAGGGGAAGACGTTGGGAAACACACATTCAGCTGGCAGAAAGTTCCTTTCCTTTGCCCACTCAGACATGGTTGGAGAGCCGTCTCTACAGAACAGTACTTATGGCACTCTAGGCTGCCGCTTTGAAGCTTTGCCTCATTTCAGCTATTCAGAGAGGAGCCGATTTTTATAAGAACAGAAAATGTATTTTTGAGGCCAAGCTCTCCTTTTTCTCCTTTAAGGTTTCTTGAAAAGACTTAAGAAGGTTAAACAGTTACTATGTGGCCGTACAGTGAAAGTCATAACACTGTTTAGAGTAAATAAGAGAGTCTTTATGAAAACACCATGATGCATATACAGTGGTTTCTGCATGAATCAAATTGTATGCTTTCACAACATAATTGATATTCTTAGGTGGGATGGTGGCTTGGTCCCGTCAGAATGCTGAATGGACTGGTGCCAGCCCATAAGGGATAATGATTAAATCAGAAGAAATGACACCAGCAGAGGAGTACAAATAATCCATATTAAAATACCGACACAAAGTTGGGCTTGGGAATTATTTATAACCTTGAAATTCAAAAGGAATTGCTAGGGTGCACATATAAGCACATATGCATGATTTATCTCAGCATCTATTGGAAACTTTGCTTTTTTCACTGGTTTAGGAAAACAGTAATTCTTAGGTGGAATTGTGTATCTCTGTTGGGAAGATTATGATAATTTGCCTGGTCTTGGAAATAGTATGAATAAACAAAGAGCACGATTCACAAATAGGGGCCCTCTCTCTCCCCTTTTACTTTTTCTTAGCATATATTTTTAAAAAGTAGCTATTTCAGAAAATAAAATGGATACAATTTATTGCAAGAGAATCTTTCTTTTTGAGTTTACAGTTCCTACGGGAAGAAATGCAAAAATCCTCAGCTATTGGAAAGCACTGGAGTATGATGGCAGAGCTTAAATAATATCCAGCGTTGAGTTGGGGGGGGGGGGTGTTGCTATGTCCCTTGTGTGCCATGGTAAGAACAAATATACAAATACTTACATGACATTGGGCTGTCTTCCTCTAAATGTTTTTGTTTTGTCGTGTGAAATGAAAAAACAACAACAACACATAACTCATAAAAAATCACATTTCTCCATTTCATTTCAAACATAAGTTTTGTTCCAGAGACATATTCAAAGTGGAGAATAGGACAAAATATGTTTTATGTTCCCATTCATCTTTAAAATAGCCTCTCGACACTGTTAACTTGCGACTGGACAATTACTTGGCACATAACCCATGCAGACACCAACCTTGACAGAATTAGAGGAAATCCTACTCCAAGGATGAAGTGTTCTTGAACAATTCATTGGAAGCATTAGGTACAAATGCACTCTTCCTACACCTCATGCACACCACCCTTCTTGCTTGTCCATTTTCATGGGTTATAAATGGTTTTGTTTGTGTCATGTTTCCTGTTTTATTTCCACAATTATCCCTTTCCCAAAACTGAGATCAGTTAAACAGATTGAGAGGCATTCCTCACACGCGTAATTCAGGTCTCCACAGAGAATTTTTTTTTGTGTTTTTAGAGGGTGCTTACATGGCATTAACAATAACCTACATCATTCTTCAAATGTCTTAAACTCTCTAGAAAAAAAGCCTTTATTTAGCTGCCTTGTCTCTTCTTGCTGAAGAAAATAAATCCTCTGAGCATGGATTATTGATATAAAGAACAGCACTGATTCCAGACCAATGCTGGGCCTTACCATAGGCTCAGTGATTACTGAGTGAATGACTTGCTACTGGGGACACTGTTAGGTGCCATGGTGATCCTTTAGGGAGCAGATAGAAACACCCTTCTCAACACACACACACACACACACACACACACACACACACACTCTTTATAAACATGTAAAGAATTGGGCATACAATCCTTAACATGTCCTGGCAAACATGATGCCCTTAACTTCTCCTTTCCAACTTTCTGCCTAAGAAAACATACACACAAGTTCTCATACCATGTCCCTGTAGCACTGTGTCCAGGACATTTGGGGGCCGAGGCTCCGAAACTCACCCTCTTGGTCTTATCTGTTCTCATTCTTTTAGACTTCAACTTCTAAAGATCCCATTTTACTGTCTGGCCTTGGCCTTGATGCTTTAGACCTTCCCTTGCTTCCCAGAATGACCCCATGTGATACTGTGATTTATAATAAGTATGTATTTGGTGTTTATCCCTATTTCTGGCACAGAGCTCCTAAAGCTGTTGGAGTTTCCTAAGTGAAGAGAGCTCGATAGCGTCAGAATTGTGTTGAACTGCAGGACACCCAGCTGGTGTTCAAGAATTGCAAGAAAACCCACACACATTGGACCTGGTCAGAATCATACCATATTGAGGATGCTTGCTCCTCCTTGCTCATATGTCTTGCCTCCATGGGAAACCTATGCATTTGCTTGGCATCAGAGCTTACTTTTCTGTGTTCCTTATTCAGCAGCCAACTAATTGCTCCACTCCTATAACCAGCCACAGTCCCCAAAGGATTGTGCCCAGGGTCAGAGCTAGGTAAAGGGTGTCAGTAGAGAAAATATTTTTTTTTCTTCTCTCCCTTTTTCAGTCATGGCCATGGATATCTGTGAGCATTCTGTGAGTATCTGAAGGGAAAGAGACTGAGAGAAAGGAGCTTTCTTGCCCATTTACCTAGGACCCATCTTAAGTCTTCTTTACTTTCACTCTATAAAGTAGAACACTCCGCACGATATCCTGCATTTATCTTTTATTATCACCCACTCCAATGTAGCCTCTGTGTGTCAGTGACAATTGGAGAAAGATTGAACAAAGTTGCTGCTCCCCATTTGCCTTCTATGGCCTTACCTCATGCTTGGCTTTCTCAACAACGAGCAAATGGCCACCAAATTATCATCCTTAAGGGGAGGGAACATCAGGAGAGGAACTTGGGAAAGCCCATGCATTCACAGCAACGATGTTCCCTGGAGTGTTCTCCCTTTGCCACATCTTCTGGTGGTTTATATGGTGCCCATCATGCTCCTCTGAGAGGCACAGAAGGTTGGAGTTCAGTCAGGCAAACCAGCACAGAAAGTGCTCAGAGTCCTTACAGAAGTGGGGCTCAAAGATTCACAATATTTCAAAATTGCGAAGAATTAGTTATTGAGATTCTATTGCCACAAAGATTATTGAGTGAAAGTTTCTTGCTGTGTTATAATAAGCAGAAATCTTTTGAATGTATTGGGCAGACTACAACATAAGTGATGAGAACGGGGTCACGGCTCTGAGAGAAATCTTAGCTCGGAATTGGAGAATTGTTAAATTATTATACAGTTCAGATAAGTTTGGAATCCATTCATTTTTGCAGTACAAAAACCAAAAAAAAAAAAAAAAAAGCAAAAAAAAAAAAAAAAAAAAAAAAAACCAAAAAACCCCATTAATGTCTTCCTAAAGATTCCCACTAGTAACAGTTTTAACCAAGGTGAAAATATATTTAATTGTGTCATCTAAGGTTTCAGATTAATTTTGCTGAGGGAAGACCTTTCCAAAGAGTAATAGTTTGTTTGAAGCTTTTAGATAATTCAAAATGTATTTTATTATAATTTTAAAGGGGTTGTCTTTTTTTTTTTTTTTGACCTTACCCATGGCATAGAAGACATTAGCATTCCCGTGCAGCCTTAGTAATGCTTAGTTTTTCGTGTGATCGGCATACTTTTACATAATGCGGGTTCATTCTCTCATCTCTATTAGTAGGGATTGCTTAGCATGTTGAAACTGCAATTATGAATTGATGTAACATGGACAGAGGATAGACCCTGGCCAAGTGGCTTGACTTGGCACAGAAGCATAATCTCCACTTTGGTGTTTGCCCTTTAAATCACTTCTAATCACTGTGTGCACACCCCTGCTGGTCCATTAAACAAGAAAACAAACTCAAATTGTTGAAAACACTGATGTTTGATTGACTCACTCTGAATTTTTTTTTTAACTTTTTTTAATTTATTTATGATAGTCACAGAGAGAGAGAGAGAGAGAGAGAGAGAGAGGCAGAGACACAGGCAGAGGGAGAAGCAGGCTCCATGCACCGGGAGCCTGATGTGGGATTCGATCCCGGGTCTCCAGGATCGCGCCCTAGGCCAAAGGCAGGCGCCAAACCGCTGCGCCACCCAGGGATCCCACTCACTCTGAATTTCTTGAGCATTCACTATATGCCAGGGCTATCCTAGGCCCCAAGGGCAGAAGAATAAAATTAAACAGATGAGTTGCTGCACTCATGAACCTGTAAAACAACAGGTTGAATCAAAGCCAGGATCAAAATAAACCCATAGGTTTGCTCCAAGTATTTTTCTACTTGTCTCTCTTTTTTTTTTTTTAATGAACTCTTGGCTCCATACCCAAATGTTGGCTCTAACCGTTTGGCATTTGGGCACAACACCATGTTTAATGCTCTTTACGCTTCCCTCCAGACATTTGGGATCTTTGCATACCTTAGGTCCTTCAGTTTTGCTCTTCCCTTTGACTTCTGCTTTCTTTATTGCTTCAAGCTGGGACTTAATGCTGGTGACCATGGCCCTAAGAAATCTACCCATTTTTATCTCCTCATGTTCTGGAAGTCATAGAGGCCAAGAAATCTTGTGGAGCTGCCTGCATGGTGATGGTTTCTGTGGTCATAGAGGCTGCTTGGAAGTGATGTGGATTGTTTTCACTTCTATGATCTCAGGTAAGGAATTATGTGGAAACTTTTTTGGAGATGGTAGCTGAAACCTCATCATGACAGATTTTCAAATATAATGAGACAATGATAATAAATTGGGAGAACAACATCTGAGAATACTTGACTTGCCCTCCTGACAGTTTCGTTTCTTAGAAGTGAAAAGGGGAACTGCTGCTCTGAACCAAGTTCTGATGAATAAAGAAAGATGAACTGCTGAGGTGGAAGTGACTGTGTTATGACACATGTACTAGCCAGAGGAGGAGAGAACCCTAACTTCTAGGGAGAGGTGGGTTTTTCAAAAAGCATAATCCCCAAATCTGAGACTCTGGAAGAGTCCAAGAGGCACAAGTGGCTATCAAAAAAACAAAAACAAAAACAAAAAGGAAAAAAAAAACCAATATGACAGTCTCTGTGAGAAATGATCCTTATGAGGGATAAAATTTAGTTATCCAAAGAAATAGGGAGGTCTGAGTGCATATTTCAAAAGAATGTGCTCCAAGCATCAGAACCACAGAACATCAATCCCGTTCTTGGAATCTGAAGTGAGTGCAAATAAATAGCTAGTAGTTGTCTTTCCTACTCGTCTTCGTTCTGTTTCTTGTTTGCTCTTTTGTTTCTTCCACCTTGTGGTTTCCTTCTGCCTGTGAATTTAACTCAGTGTTTAAATTAATCTCTCTCTCTCATTCCTGTAATTTCTTCTTTTGCATTTCTTGGATTTCAACCTACACTCACACAGATTCTCTTGCCACTCAAAGTCCTGGTGTGCTCCTCGTCCTATATTTTCACCTCCCTGCTTTCTTTTTCCCTTTTTTAGCCTCCTTCACACCTCCCCATCTCCCAGTTATGATGGCCTGAGAGCCTTCATCAAAAAACTATACCTTCAGTTGGGGTGGGGGCTAAAAAACCCATAAACTTTCCATAGTGATGCTTCTTTCCCTCCCACCCCCTTGGTTCCCAGCTGGCTTTTTTCTTTTTGACATTAGTAGCAGAATGCTTCCTTCAAAATTGGAAGGTAACTTCAACAGTGAATTCATTCACTGAACAAAGTACAGAGGGATCAGAGTCCCTTTAAGTAGCATCTTCTCAAGTGTTTGTTTACAGATCATTAAATACTTAACTTAGTGAGAAACTAAAAGCTGAAATGTTCCAAACCACTGCTGATTAAATAGCAATCTGGAATTAAGATAAGGCAAATCTAAAATTAAAACAACAACAAATTCGAAGAGTTCACGTTATCAGATAAGAAGCTGAAATACTTGACTCCCTGGTTCAACAGGAGACACCTGGCCAGCCCAGATCATGCTTTTTCTGCTTACTGAGATCTGATGTCAGTTTTTGTGTCCTTCTGATACTCGGGCTGCCTGTGTTACTGGAATCTCCCCAGGACAGAAGATAACTGCCCCATTCTCAGCCTGGCTCCCTACCCCCTTCCATCTCTACCCTGGTTTCCCTTGGTCAGAACACAAAAGACTGAAGGAAGGGATCACTGCCCAACATGAATTCCCTATAGTGACTGAAAGTGGAAGAATCAAATGAGCAGATCTAAAACTTATCATGATAAAAATGCTAAAGGTAATAGCAAAGGACATTTCAAACCATATTCCTAACTAAATGATCAGGATAGGATAAAGGTTTGATAGAGTAGGGATGGGTGGTATAAGGCTAAAGGATTAGCTACCCAGTAAACTTTGATTTTGACTTCTGTCTTTTCTACAAGGAGAATGGTCTTCAAAATAAAAACAGTAGAAAAAATACAGTTAAAAAGGAACAGAAACCCGAGATAAAGAAGCAATACTGAGAAAACACTTAGCTCCCTTAAAGGTGCTTGAGTCTCTGGGCAAAGTGCATTCTAGCAGAATTGAAGTACTTATGGTTATGATTATGAAACTATTGGTAGTTTTGGAGGATTTATGAAGGGAAGTATGCAAAGTCTGGGATGAGTAAATATTATTAATTATTAATAAGTAGAAAAGGTGGATTTCAGACTAGTTTAAAGGTGAATTTGAAATCAAGATTTAGAAGAAGTAATAACTCCTAGCAACAGTGTGGATTTTGGAAATAATTCATTTTCTTTTTCTTTTGTGAGTATTTAATTTCTTATTATGAAAGTTACTTGACAAAAAAAAAGAAAGTTACTTGACAATATGACATAATTCATTTTGTTGATTCATACATTCAATAAGTGAATACATTATTAAGCACTCACCTGGCTCTGAGGCCAGGTAGGGGAGGTCAGAGATAATCAGATGCCCAACTCTGACCTTAAGAACTCACAGTCTATCTGGGAACATAAGGAACCTAGAAGGAGGAGGATATCTGAGAAAGCACGATGAGTGTAGTCTTTGGGTTGTGCTGAATTTGAGGTCTTCAAGTTGGAACATCTAGTTGTCCTTTGGATGTGTCTGGAGGTCCAGAGAGCTGTTGTCTGGAGAGGTAGGTAGGTGGTAAGTAAAGCTGTGGTCTGAAGTAAGAAGAATTGAAGGTGAGTTGTAGAGGTCACTTGAAAGGCAGGTAGTGGCAGGGAGGGATCAGTTAAAGAGACCAAGATAGAACCAGCAGGAAGGTAAAAGGAACATCAAGAAAGGGGGTATGTGGAAGCCAAAAGGGGGCAACGAAAGAGTTGAAGAGAAATGTCCCAGAAGAAAGGCTACAGAGACTAGAAAAATGAGACAAGCAGAGCCCATCACTTTTGGAATTCGATCATTGATGACCTTAGCAAGGCCACTTCAGTAGAGTGGTGGGGACAGAAGCCAATTACAGCAATCTACAGAGTGATGAGATGTGAGAAAATGGTAATAGGCAATGGAGATTCTTATGGGCTTGCCTATAAAGGTTAGAGGGGGACATAGGGTAGAGGGAGGAACTTTTTTATGATGATAAACTAAATATAGCTTCCGTTTATTAGATATTTAGGCATTGTGCTGAGTTCTTTACCTACATTATCTCATTTAATCTGCATTATCATCTACAGAGGTGAGTATTATCATTCCCCGTTTCTAGATTAAGGTACTGAGGCTTAGGGATGTGACCTTAGTTTCTAGATTAAAGTACTGAGGCTTAGTTATATGACCTCAGTACACAGGAAGGGACACAACAGGGGTCAAACCTCAAATTTCCCTAGCTGTAAAGCCCTATTTTTACTCCATATGCTGACCAGTGGTTCTCAGACATTAGTGTGTGTGTGTGTGGATCACTTGGAGGGCTGGTTAAAACAGATTGCTTGGTCCTAGCCCCCAAATTTCTGATTCAGTAGGTCTGGAGTGGGGCCTGAGAATGTGCATGTCTAACTGGTTCACAGATGGTGCCGATGCTGCATGGTGCAAGGACCACACCACCTAAGAACCTGGAATGTAGAAATGCAAATTCTTGGACCCCAGAAACCTGTGATTTAACAAGACTTCCAGGAGATTCCGATGCCTGCTAAACTGTGAGAGCCACTGTGCTAGGCTAAGGAAGAGGTGGTACACAGGGTGGGGTGGGGGGTGGGGGTGGAAAACAAAGAGAGAAGAAAAATGATGTGTTAGAAGACTTAGAGGAGATTGGAAGTGCTGGAATTTGTTGTGGCAGAGGTAGGAGTGGCCTTTGGCAGAAGGTGTAGCTGCAACTTCAAGGTGGAAGGAGGTGGGAGGTGAGATGTGGGCAGAGGTAGTTGAGTGTGTGAGGTGGGGGAGTGGAAAGTCAAGGGCAGAGCTATGAGTTTCAGTGTTTCCAGCCTTTAGCAAGACATCTGACAGTACCTTTTTTGATGCTTTTGTACAAAGGTGAAGAAATGGGGGCTCGCTGATAGCCGGCTATCCCTTAGAGGAAGATTTTAGGGATGTGCCACAGGGTTCAGTCGAACTTATAATAAACCAGTGGCAAAGCATGGAAAGCGTACTCATCAAATCTGAAGATGACACGGAGCTGAGAGCAACAACTAATTACTTGGATGACAGAGTCGAGATTCAAAAAGATACTGACAGGCTGGACCGGTGGGCCAGAAGAAATGAGATGAAATTTAATAGGTATAAATATAACTTCCCGCACTTAAATTTAAAACCATATCAACCTTACCAGGACAGGGGAAGTTTCCAGAACCTGAGTCCAATAGCTCAAGCAGCTCAGTATTGTACTGGTTCCATAACAGAATCGTTGCCTTGTTTCTTATGCCAGATTCTTTCCTTGTAACTTGTCTCTGGTAACATGCCACTTCCTCTCATTTCCTGCTGCTGGGTGCACCCCAATACCACAGACATTAAATAACTGTAGAGATTTTTAATGAAGTTTCATTTTGAAGGAGAGCTTCAGTCTCGATTTATGTAACATCGCTCACAAAACTACGATTCTGCACTCACACTGCACTATAAAGTGTATGAAGTACTTTCATGTACTTTTTTCCCCCATTTGAATGTGATCATAATCCTGTAGATAGGTATTGCCATCTTCATTTCACAGCTGAGGAAATTGAAGCTCAAGATGGTGAGATGACTTGCCTAAAGCCACACAGCTTCTAATTGGTAAGAAGGAGATCAAAACCCAGGCCTTCTGATACCAGCTACCTCCTCACAGCTGCACCTGTTAATCAACTTGTAATGAAAACTTGAGTTGTCTTCCATGTATTAGCTTTTTCTAAATATATATTTTGGGAAAGCGTCAAAGAGATAATAATGGCTCCAGTCTACAAAACAAAAAGGATGGCAAGGCCTCGAGAAGGCAATTTTAAGAG
This sequence comes from Vulpes lagopus, assembly GCF_018345385.1. Lineage (NCBI taxonomy): Eukaryota > Metazoa > Chordata > Mammalia > Carnivora > Canidae > Vulpes > Vulpes lagopus. The sequence goes on from NC_054825.1 coordinate 116,604,417, forward strand.
TCATATATCAGAGTTGTTTTCATTATTATTATTAAAGCCCTAAGTAACCACTTTGCCATTGCAGCTAAGTCATGTAAACAGACAAGTGTTCTAAGGAAGTACAAGAAAGGCAACTCAGTCCAGTGTTGAGACACCATTCCCATTTCTGTCACCCCTATCTAAGCTCTCATTAGTTCACACGTGGATTTCTATACCCATCCTTGGCTGGTACACCTGGTTCAATTCTCATTTTAGCTGTAGTTTATCCAGCAGCACGCTGCCAGGGAGAACCTTCCAGAAACACTGCTTTTACTATTGCTACAAATAGTAGAACCAAGGGCCTTTATTGGCTTCCACATGTCAGATACATTGAGTTTCAACTATTTTCATGGTGTTCAGCGCCCTTCCTAATCTGATCATATCCTACCTGGCAAATGTATTCCTCATACAGACCAGTCTCCTTCCTCTGCTTTATCCCTGGTAGTCGCTCCTCAAGCTCTCTGAACCTGCCACATATAATTCACTTCTTCACATGCTTCCGCTATCAGCCCCGTATACTTGAGAGAATACTATTACGGTGCTTGATTTACCTAGAGAGAGCATTTGCTATGTAAAACAAGTAACCAGGGTGGAAAGAGAAGTTCTCAAGCATGAGCTGAAAAAATCTCCTTGGCAAGAGTCCAGAGTGGGAAATTGAAACCCACTCTAATAAGGAAATCTGACAAAGAAAGGATATTGTTTGAAATTTAGGAAAAAAATGGTGATTTTATAGAAATCATGGAGTTTCTTTTAGATTTGCAAGGGATACAAAGAGTCAATTGTTTTAAATGAGAAATATAGTGTGATGAAAAGAACATGGGACTTGGTGTTAAAATCTCATTTCTAACATTTATCAATTGGTTAACTTGGGTCAATTGTTTGCCCTCCCCAAGATTCATTTTCCTTATCTCTAGAGTAGAAATAATGATTCTTATGTATATACATGTAGTAGCTGAGAGGATTAATGAATGAAGCGGATTCCGTAAGTGTGTCCAAAATTTACTACACGGTGTCGTGCTAGTAAAGGGAACTGTGATAATACACAAGACATTTTAGTTTTGGATGAGGTTATAGTGTTTTCCTGGGAACCTAGATCCTGAGCACCCTAATATTGTCTTTTTCTGTAAGAAATACCTTTATAGGGGCACTTGGATGCCTCAGTTGGTTAAGCTTCTGCTTTGGCTCAGGTCATGATCCCAGGGTCATGGGATCAAGCCCCATGTTAGGTTCCCTGCTCAGTGGAGAGCTTGCTGCTTCTCCCTCTGCCCTTCCCTCCGATCGTTCTCTCTCTCTGTCCCACTCTCTCTCTCTCAAATAAATAAATAAAATCTTAAAAAAAAAAGAAATACCTGTACAAAATAAACAACCCAAGGAGTACACGCATAAGGCCACTGCTGTCACACTCAATATACAGGTCTTCCTAGGGGAGCCCTACGTCCTTCCTCTCAGGGACTGAGGAGGGATAAAGAATGAGGCACTTTCCTCAGTCTGGGCAAATCCTTCACCTCCTAAAGACATAGTGCATTCTGGGGGTTATTCTGTATGTTGGCAAATTGAACACCAATAAAAAATAAATTTATTATTAAAAAAAAAAGACATAATGCATTTTATGTCCAGTATATCCCTTCCTGGGCCCGTGTGCTGTGAAAGAGCAGGGTTGTGTGCATCTCCTTGCTTTGTGTAGAGAGCTTCTAGCTTCCTCAAATCACACTGATACTAACTTTCTCCACAGACCCAAATTATCTGGACTGGGAAGAGAAAAAAAAATGAGAGAAAACAAAAGGAGAGACAAAGGGAAATAAAGGAGATACATGGAAAGGGAGAGACAAGATTAGGAAGAGAAGGGGGGTGAGCTGTGGGGAGAAAAAAGGGAAAGGAAAAACCAGCATTTTTTCACCACTTCCTCCATTTTCTGCAGGCCACACACCAGCCCCAAAGTGCTGTTTCCCTGCAGTCAGCCTGCTGTCCAGAACAGACCCCACGGTGTGTGGAGACACCCTTTCAGCCCTTGGCCCCTGTCCACAGCCCCTAAGGGCAACATCCTGTTTTCCTGGCCCCTCCTCCCTCACTATCTTCCTGGGCAAGCTGCCTGAGCACCTGGCTGAGGGCCTCAGAGACGGGCCTCAGCTCCCAGAGACAGACTGAGAGCACATGGGCCAGAGGAGGAGGAAGGTGTTGGGTGGGGACGCAGTGTGCTCCTGGAGATATGGATACAATTGGATTTGATGAACTTTCTGTAGGACAACTAGGAGATGTCTAGTTGATGCTTAATTGTAGGTGATCTGCTGAACGAAACCTCCCCTTGAACCACTGGAGGGAGTGTGGACCTGCTGACACCTTGATTTCAGATTTCTGACCTCCAGAACTGGGAAAAGAATACACTTTTGTGGTTTTAAGCTATCACGCTTACGTTAACCTGGGACAGCAGCCACAGGGAGCTAATGCAGTGCCCAATCCATCTCGTTAGAGAGCCACCTCCCAGAGCAACCCAGATCAGATGCTTTCTTTCTCATACCTGAGTGTGAGCACTCTTCATGTATTTGGAGACTCACATAGAATGACCGAATTTGGAAATAAAAAGGAGATCTTAGAGATAGCCCAACCGCTTTGCACCTGAGGAAATTGAGGTCCTTTGCTTGAGGCTGACCAATAAGGTCTTGGCCAAGCAAAGGTGAGAACCAGGTTTCTACACTCTCATTTCAGTGCTCTCTGTCTTTGCCGCCATGCTGCCTCCTTGTAAGGGTGAAGGCTGTGTCTTACATCATTCCGTTCCATCAATTATGTATTGAGCACAGACCATGGACATTCTTGTAGGTACTACATGACAAAAAAGATCTCTTCCTTATATTTTAGCATGTGTGTGAGCATGTGTGTGTGTGTGTGTGTGTGTGGTGGGATGCAATGGCAGGAGAGAAAACACAGAATACAACCGGAAACACAATGCTTAAAATGTCATAAAGAAGCATCTAAGCCCGAAGCATACTTGCCTACGGAGTAGGTGCTCAGATCATTGTTTATTAATACTTATTGGTTTAAGTTCTCTCCTACCCCCAAATCCTGAGGAAACTCCAAGGTCTTTTGTAACTCTAGGAAGCCATATTCGCCAGCTCCAGGCTCCTAGCAACGCTTCCTTCATGCATGACTGTGGTTTCTCAAGAATGATCTCCTTCAAAGCAATATTTATATTACATCTTAAAAATGTAGTACTGGCATTTTAAAGTCCAAAGACAGATGTAGTCTCCTTGGACCCACCCATTATATCAACAATGATCAAATTCTCAATGTGGAAATCATGCCACACACATACTTAATAAAATAATGTTCTTAACAAGATTGCACATTCATTAGCAGCATTCTGCATCATATGTTCCTAGGCATTGCACTTGATTTTAAGGTTTTTTTTTTTTTTATAGTAGTTAAATATTCTCTCACATATTGTGGTGTATATCTTAATCACCCTTAAACTTCAATTATGCCTTCAGATATCTTGCTGACTGAATACACAATATTCCAGCTTTCTTAATACCACTTCCAACAAAATGATCTGTTAACCTACTTTTACTTATAATTAGCACATCTCACATTTTTTTAAATACCAGTTACATTAGTATACCTAACAATTTCATTTCAATCCCCTAAAAGGCCCTTAAAATTACTAAGACAGGGAACAGATAATATTTCTTATGTGTACAAATCATGGAACACCAGAAATGCTAGAGACATCAGGCTGGGGTTAAATGAATTTATACGCTTAAATGAAAATAGAATATCAACTTAGTTTCTGATCACCTGGATGGCTGCTGGCTTTTGGACAGTATTACACTTAAACATTTAACAGAGTTTTCGAATGTTCTACTAAAAAAAGTTTCTATCTGGTAGACTGTAAGCACCATGAGGACAAGGACTAAATAATGAATATTCATCTGTTGTAACTTCAGAGACATTACTTAACCTCTTTGTGTCTTGGTTTCCCAACCTGTAAAATTTGAATAACAATAGTACGTACTTCAGAGACATTCAGTAGAGGCAAAATGACATAAATATATAGAGGAGATAGAACATTGGCCCTTGGCATAGGCTCTTTATTGGAGTTCCTGCTGTGTTGCCCCATGACCAGGATATAGGAGGCACTTAATATTTGTAAGTGACTATAGACAGAGAGAAGCATCTGCAGAGGCCACACCCCCCAAAAGATGGCTCACACACACATTTACAAATATATTTATCTTAATGCAGCAGATGTATTTTTACCCAGTCCACTGCCTGGTTTTTAGACCCTCAGTAGATAGGGGACAGAATCAGGAAAATTTCACAAATTAACCTTGTAATCTCTTAACGACTTCCAGGGCCAAAGTGCCAAGGAAGTGAAGTTTACTGGTTACTCTCCTATCTGCTGATTTAGTGTTCCTCTGCATCTTTCAGGGACCCCCTTGGAGTCACGTAGAGAATGTCAGTGAGCTAGAATTAAAATAAAAATTGCTAGCTGTTATTGAGTATACCTAATGTGCCAGGTACTATATTGAGTATTTTGCTTGCTTTATCATATTTAACCTTCATAGCAAACAAAAGGGGGAAGTAGTATTACTTTCACTACCTTATAGAAGGAGAAACAGAGGTTACAGGGTGTGTGCAACCTGCCCAAATCATATAATTAAAAATTAGCAATGGATGGTCTTCAACCCACTCTGGACCACTGCAAGTCATGTTTTTATTTGCTGAGTATCCCGTACATGAATGGTTGCCCATGATCCTACTCTAGAGAAAGTTGGGATCTCTCCCAAATTTTCTTCCCAGGTTTAAAGATTCAGGAGCTGGTTGGGGGTTATTAGATACCCAGGGTTAGCTGTGAATGCATTTGTGATTACTGTCTTTGTTTCACTCAGTGTGGCTAACTGCTGTAAGAGAGAAAATGAGATGGACAAGTGCCCAAGAGAGTATTGGAATCAAATACCTTAATTTTTTAGTGTGTGATTAAATGCATTCTTAACACAGTGTACAAGATAGAGTGAGTACCTCAAGTTCAAGGAAATATAACAAATCTAGTGTGCAGAAAGTGGCCTTAAATCACTTTTAGAACAGCATTTCTGCTGCCTGTTCCTCTCCCAATCCAGGAAAACTGGCTATTTGGAGGAAAAGGAGAGAGAGGCACCAGGTGGGGTTTATGCACAGGACTGAAACAGGGCCAGTGGCAATATCATCACAGCAGGAAAAGTTGTAAAAACACAATCCTAAGGTTGGTCAAGGAAGAAAAGCTTGTAGCAGATGAGTACTCCTAATGAGAATGCCTAGAAAAGCTGGATTGAAATGGAAAAATCATCAGTATGGTCTAGGAAATGATAACAGTACTAATTGATGTTAGCTTCTTTTAACTCAAAATGCATATTATAATCTCTAGGGATAAAAGAAAATATATCTAAAACCCTAACAGAGGACAACAAATGGAATTGTAAAACAAATACTAGATTTGAAAAAAATTAAAAAAAAAGCAAAAAAATAAGAGAAAGGGAAGAAAAACAGATGGAAAATAAAAAACAAATGGGTATATGATAGTGATAAATTAGTTATAAAGTGCATCAGTAACTATAATAAAAGAAAAGGATCTAAGTTGCCCTATTAATAGATAAAAATCTTTAAAAAGACAGAAATTGTCAGATGTATATGAAAAAGAAAAAAACAAAGACTGTTATTTAGAAGAGATGTACCGGGATCCCTGGGTGGCGCAGCGATTTGGCGCCTGCCTTTGGCCCAGGGCGCGATCCTGGAGACCCGGAATCGAATCCCACGTCGGGCTCCCGGTGCATGGAGCCTGCTTCTCCCTCTGCCTGTGCCTCTGCCTCTCTCTCTCTCTCTCTCTCTCTCTCTGTGACTATCATAAATAAATAAAAATTTAAAAAAAAAATAGAAGAGATGTACCTTAGACATAGGGATGCACAAAGCCTGAAAATAAAAGAAGGCAAAAAGACATGGATATATTAGTTTGCTATTGCTGCTGTAGCAAATTACCAAAAACATGGTTTAAAATAGCAAAAATTTATTATGTTAGAGTTTTGGAGGCAAGAAGTCTGAAATGGACCTTATGGAGCTGAAACCAAAGCATCAGCAGGGCTGTGTTCTTTCTGGAGGCTCTAGGGGAGAATCTGTTTCTTGCCTTTTGCTGCTTCCAGAAGCCACCTGCGTTCCTTGCCTGTGGCACACTGCAGCAATCACATCACTCCAACCTTCGCTTCTATTATCACATTTCTTTCTTTGACACTAATTGACATATATGAAACACTGCCCTCAACAATGTAACCACACATACTATTTTCGAGTGTCTATGGATCGTTTAGCAAAACTGATCATACGATGTGTCACAAAATAAATCTCAACACATTTGAGTGAATTGCAATCATTGAGAGTGTAGTGTAGGATCACATTGTAATTAAGGTTGAAATCAATAATAAAAAAAATAACTTACAAAATCCCCAAATGTGTGGAAATAACCCATGGGTCAAGAAGGATGTAACAATGGCAGTTAGAAATATTTTGAATTGAATGATTCAAAAAAATATTTTGAACTGAAAAGATGGCATTTCAAGACTTGTGGGATATAAATAAACCTGTGCTAAGAAGTGAATTTATAGCCATATGTGCTTTATTATAAAAGAAATGCTGAAAATCAATGATCTAAGTACCCACCACAAAAATTAGAAGAAAAAAGGAAATTAAATCCAAAGAAAGCAGAAAGATTAAAATAATAAAAATAAAACCAGACATTAGTGAAATAAAATAAAGCAAATCACTAAAATCAGGATTTGGTTCTTTGAAAGACTAATAAAATTAACAGACCCAAGTAAGATTAATCAAGGTAAAAAGAGTACAAATTTCCAGAAGTCGGCATGAAAGAGAAGACATAAATAACTACATTTCATATAGATATTTAAAATATAGTTAGAAGACATTAAAACAATAATATATTATTACTATGTTTGATATACATATGAAATGGACAAATCCATTGAAATCCATACTTTCCCAAAAATTACACAAAAAGATACAAATATATAAATAGTTCTACATCTATTAGTAAATAAACGTCTTCCCAAAGAAGAAAAATCTCTGGATCCAGAGGCTTCACCAGTGAAGGTGTTGAAACATTTAAAGAAGAAATAACATCAGTTTTTAAAATCTCTTTCAGAGAACAGAATGAGGGAACACATTCCAACTTGTCTTATGAAGCTAGCATAACTTTGGTAACCAAAATGGAACAACAATATTATCAGAATAGAGGCCAATCTCTCTAAAAAATATAGATGCAAAAAAATTCTACAAAAAATACTAACAATTTGAACCAGTAATGTGAATAAAAGGATAACACATGATGATAAATTTGATTTATTCCAGGAATGCAAAGTGGTTTCACAGTAAAATAACCAAAAAAACCCCCACATAAATAGAATAATGAAAATAATCATACAATCATCTCACTAGATGCAATAAAGGTATTTGATTAAATTCAACAACCAATTATGATTATGAATAAAACTCTTAGGAATCTAAGTCTAGAGGGGAACTGCTTTAATCTGACACGTGATGTCTGCAAAACACATGTGGTACATTTCCTTAACTGTGGTGAAATATTGAAAATTCGCTTGAGACTGAATTAACGCAGAAATTATGTTATTGCCTCTTTCATTTAACATCGTACTGACATTTTTAGCCAAAGAAGCTAGTTTAGTTCAAATAAAACAAGGAAAAGTTATTGGGGCACCTTGGTGACTCAGGTAAGTATCGCCCTTCAGCTCCGGTCATGATCTTAGGGTCTTGGGATTGAGCCCTGGCTTTCTACTCAGCAGGGGAATCTGCTTCTCTCTCTCTCTCTCTGCCCCTTCCCCCTTGTGCTCTCAGCAGGGGAATCTGCTTCTCTCTCTCTCTCTGCCCCTTCTCTGCCCCTTGTGCTCTCTCTCTCTCAAATAGATAAGTAAAAACTTAAAAAAAGATAAAGGTATTACTACCTTTGGCTCAGGTCATACCTTTGGGGTCTTGGGATGGACCCCGCGTCAGATCCCCTGACCATAGGGAGTCTGCTTCTCCCTGTCCTTCTGCTGTTCCCCCTTCTTGTGCTCTTTCTTCCTGTCTCAAATAAATAAATAAATAAAATCTTTAAAAAAAATCCAACTTAGATGAAAAAGTAAATTTAACTAAGTTTCTAGATAAAAAGTAAATATACAAATTCAATTGTATTTCTCTACATAAGCAATGAAAAATTTGAATAAAGTATATAATTTATTTACATTAATACCAGAAAGCATCAGAAGCCTAGAATTAAATCTAATGAAAGATGCACAAAGACTTTATACACAAATATACAAAAACACTGAGATAAATGAAAGCAGACTTAAATGAAAAGTAATTCCATGTTCGTGATTAGAAGATTCAATATTGTACAGATGCTGCTTGTCTACAATTGATTGATAGATTAAATGAAAATCTAATCAAAATCCCATGAAATATTTTTTCTCAAAGTTAAGAAGTTGAACCCTGCTTCAACTTAATTATGTATGGAAATGAAGAGGTCCAAAAGTAGTTAAGGTAACACTGAAGAAGAACAAAGCTGGGAGACTTAATACTAGCAAACTTTAATATTTACTATGAGGTTACAGTAATTAAGGCAATTCTGTATTGTTTGGGGGATAAACAAGTAGATCAAATAGTGGAAGGTCCAGAAATAGACCTATCAATACAAGGTTACCGGATATATGACAATGTTGACATAGTAGTGAAGAGAGAAAAGAAAGTTTAATAAATGGAATGGTTAAATTGAATATCCATTTGGAAAAAAGAGAATCTGACTCTTACCTAATGTCACACACAAAGATAAAATCCAGATGGATTGTAAATCTAAGTGTAAAAGGTAAAAGAGTAGAGCTCATAGGAGATAACAAAGGAGAGTATACTTATGGCTTTGGAGTAGGCAGAGTTCTTAAAAAGGACACAAAAGGCATTACCCATAAAGGGAAAGATTGGAATTCATTAAAATAAACAGCTCCTCAGAAAAACACACAGTTAAGAAAGTGAAAGGCCAGCCACTGTGAGAGCATATATTTGGAATACGTATATTTAACAAAGGTCTCACATCCTCTGTATAAAACAACTAATAAATTAATAAGAAAATGATGTGCAACTTAATTTAAAAATGTGCCTAGACTTAGCATGAATTTGAAAACAGAATATCCAAATGGCCAATCGACAATGGGAAAATAAATTGTAGAATATTAGTAAAATGTAAAAGTATATAAAAAAAGAGAAATTACTTTCTGGAATTACTGCTAAATACACAGTCCTGATGCATTTCATAAGCAGACAAAATAAAGTGTGAACTATATGAGTCCATTTATATAAAGTTCAAAACCAGGGCACCTGGATGGCTCAGTGGGGAGCGTCTGCCTTCAGCTCAGGGCATGACCCCGGGGTCCTGGGATCGAATCCCTCATCAGGCTCTCCACCTGCTTCTCTCCCTACCTTTGTCTCTGCCTCTCTCTGTCTCTCATGATTAAATAAATAAAATCTTTAAAAAAAAAAAGTTCAAAACCAGGCAAAAATTATTGATGGTACCTGATGTCAGAGTAGTAGTTACCCTCAGAGAGGCACACTGGTTGGGGGAGCATAGGCTGGAGTCTGAGGTGCTGCTAATACTGTACTTCTTGATCTGAGTGATAGTTACACATAGGTTTTCACTTGGTGAAAACTGAGCTGGATGCATATAATTTGTTTCTTTTGGGGCAGGGGGCTGTTTCTTTTTTTTCTTTTTTCTATGCATACGTTACATGACAACAAAAAGAAAACTTAAAAAAAGCTAAAACGAAGCCATATAATACTCTCATGCAAAGCTGAACTTAGACAAATCTTGATAATATGTACTTGGGATGATATAGGTAATTTGAATATTGTCTAAATATTGGATGACATTACAATGTTTATTCGTCATTTGAGGTGTGATGGTATTGGGGTCTTTAAGGAGAACATTTTAATTTCTCTCAGAGGTAAGCTGAAGTGATTGTGAATGAAGGGCCATGATGTTGGCAGCGTACTTTCAAATGGTTCAGTAAAACAAATAGATACGCATATATAAATATATACTTAGGTATTTCAGTACACACACCAATAAAGCAAATATGGTAAAATGTTAACAAAAATATTAAACACGGTTCAATTTAGGCAGTGCCGATACTTATGATTAATATACCAATCTTTCGACTATTTTGTATGTTTAAAAATATTTATCATAATAAATTTTGGGAGGGGATCCTAAAGCATCAGTTAGTGCTTAGCCCCATGTGCCTGGTGGGCTTGGAGTCCTGTGCAAGTGCAATGGTTATGCCAGGCCAGAATGATGCGTACTGTTGATTTTGTGTCCTCTCAATCTTTCTAGCTCATTTTGCACTCCCTGGAGTCAGGAGGCAAGGCCCAGGACAGCTGCTGCCTTACTTGGCCACTCAGGCTACCAGATGTCAGGCGTCCCTTCCTGGCTTCATACTCAGCAGCCTCTCCGTTTTCTCGTCCTTCTCTCCTTGGGCACTGCCTCCCTTCCCTCCAATCCCTGCTCATGGCACCACACAGTCCAACTCCATAGTGGTGGAACGAGGAGAAGAGAAACAAGGAAATCGAATAACTGTATCACCCCAAGATGCTGGAGGAGACTCTAACTGAGCAGAATGATGACAGTTCCTCTGTAGCCAGCACCACAGCAAGAGCCGGGCTCTCCAAACACTCTGCATGCAAATATTTTCAAATTGCCCTGTTAAAGAAAAGAGGACACCAGGCAGCCATTCATCGCCCAGATGTATTAGATCAGAGCAATGAGAGTGGGAAAGGTCAGATACTTCTGTAGAGGAGAGAAGATCCCTATTCCTTATAAAGGGCAGAATGGAGATTATTCGGACAGGGAGACAGGTAGCAGCAGGCTGCTTCTGGAAAATTAATGGAGCACTGCAAGGTGCATGTGTACAAAATCCTGGCACTTGTGAGAGTGGGATGGAAAAAGGAGGAAAGGCTTCAGAACGGCTGTTTTGTAAAATGCAGGCTAGAGGTGCCCCCTGCAAGTACATGGTTGTTTACCGGTCCTGGTGCCCCGTATGTACACTGTTGAGAAACAGCAATCAAGAAAGTTAGTCCGACAAAAACAACATTTTGATGCCTGCCCCTCACTTGGTGTTGACAATTTCAAGATGGGCCCTGACGCCAGAATGCCTGGACTTGTAATTCTGGCTCCACTGCTCACTTGCGGATGATGTGACCTTGGGCAAGTCACTGGCCCTTATGTGTCTCCATTTTCTTATTTACAAAACGAGGGTATTATCAGCACGTACTTCATGTGCTGCTTTTACTGTTAAATTAGTTAATATGTGTTAAATGCTTAGAATGCTCCCTGGAACAGACCAAGTGCCATCGTTTGTAGAGAATGGTGATGGTGATGGTGTTGATGAGGAGGAAGACAAGGAGAAGCAGGAGGAGAAGGAGCAGCAGGTGGAGGAGGACTCACAGGCATTATCTTCCCTTCAATCATCTTTTCTTACCTACTTCTACTTCTGAAACCATCCTTTCAGCCTTTAACCCCAAATCTGAGAATCACTGTTGACTTCCTATTTTCTCTAAAGATTTCCAGAGCTCCATCCATTAGTCGACACATTCTGTTGAGTTGACCTTCTTATGTTTATCATATCTCTCACCTCACCTCATCATTGAGGCCTTCACCCTGAGTTTGCTTCTAACCCGAGAAATTGCCAGTGACTTCTTGGTCTTACTGTCCTCCCCAGATCCCTCCCCTCCATTCTGTCTCTACAATGTCATTGACCCAAGTAATGTCAAAACCTGTTCAAAAACCTTTTTGTGGCTGCCCGCTGCCCGGCAACAGTCTTTGATCTAGAATTTGGGACCTTGGGAAATTCTGACCTGCATTTCTAGACTTCTTATTATTTAGTTTATAGATATGCACTAAAAGCTCCACTCAAGCTAGATTCTAACAGTTACCTGAAACATTCTCAGTTTCAGATGACGCTACTTTTAGCTCCAGGGTCCTGGGCAATTAACCAGAGTTTCAGTTTCCTCTTTTGTAAAATGGAGACAATAATAGACTGAAAGTGTGGTTGTGAAGATTAGAGGCGAACACACACGTAAAGGAGTTAGCACAGTGCGTACCGTGGAGTGAGGCCTCCGTAGATGCCAGACTGATGGTGATGATGAGTGCTATTGTTCGAGCGGTCCTTTTACACTTACCTTGCCTCTGTTTCCTTTTGACGAAACACTAGCTATCCTCCAAATCTTGCCTTTTCTCAAACCTGCCCATTTTATAGTGTTTTTTTCATTCCATCCAACCAGATACCTTCTTTCCCTCCTCCAAACTCTCATGCGCTCCCCTTTCTTTTGAACAAAGCTCTTTTCCTGCAGCCATAAACACTATCTCAAGAGCCACAGTGCAAATCCCCAAATAGACAATTAACCTCTTGAAGGTAAGGACCGACACTTTACTGCTTTACTTATCTTTGTGTCCCCTGCAGGATCCCCCATGATCAGAGGCAAGATCCTCAAATGCCCCTTTAATGGACAACTTAAGTGAATCGGTAAATTAATTAGTAAGCTTAATTGATAAACCCAGTGTGCTGGATTACTTGTCATAACTCCCAGAAATCCTGCCTTTTGATTTGATAGTCATAGGTGTTAGCTATTTCCTAAAGCCTCGAGCTTCTGTAGGGGGGAAAGCCCATCCTCAGGACAATTTGTAAAATTGTGGTATCCAAAACTCTTTGGAAAAAGCTTCACACTTTATATTTCCCTGCTGAAAAATAAAGATCAAAGTAGTCAAGAGGAGCTATCAGAACCGTGTTGATACTCCTTTACGCATATTGGGGGGTGGTGCAGGGATTGCACTTTTTTTTTTGGTGTTTAAGCTGGAAAGCTCTCAGTCTGATTCTTTTTTTCCACCCTCTTTCCCCAAAAGAAACTTGACTCAAGCTTACCTTTTTCTTCCCTTTTCTCTCCTGTACTCTGGTTTTCACGTGGGTGTGCAGTGTTGGTGGAAACGTTATTGCAACTTCCGGAGCTTCTCTGGTATAATCTGAAATCGGTCCCTCAACACACAGGGCAAGGCGAGGCAAAGGAAGAGTGGCCACTCCAGGTTGGCAAGGGTGGGGGGGTGGGGGGCAGGTTTCGGGAGCCGGGAGCTTTGGCGCGGCCTGCGCACCTGCACCTGGAAGGTTCTGGCCCGCAGGTGCAGAGAGCTCCTGGAGTTGCAGCTGCTCAGGAGAATCACCCAGAAGCTCCCTGGGTGACTAAACCTGCCCACCACTCCCACCCCACCCCACCCCACCCCCAGTCTGGGTGGCCTACTCCTTCTCCCATCTCTCCCCACCCTCTGTGGATGGGAGTCAGTTAGGGAACCAGAAGGGAACTGTAAGGAGTCCCATGGGGAGACTCCCTACGTTACATTCCCACATGTGGCCCCTGGAAAGTTTGAGCTGCGCAGAGCTGCAATTCCAGGTTTCAGAGGAAAAGCAACAGCCTTCCTCAAGCCAAAGCAGGGACTGTTTTCTTCAGTGGGCTGTTAAGCCCGGACACTGGCTTCCCTGGAACACCCTTGGCCAAAACCAGACTGCTTAGGCAAGGTTCTGAAAAACCAAAAAGGTGAGATAATGCAGGATATAATTTGTTCTAGGATTTATGTTTTTAATGATACTCTCCTATAGGTAGTCTATATCTAAGAATGCTTGCCCCGCAAGCTGGGTAAATGAGGACAAATCTGGCTTAGCCTAAGGAAATGATTACAGATTTGTGGGCTGGTGATTAGAAAGCTCTTCATGCTTGGACCCGTGGCTTGCTTAGGTACCATCTAGTGCAAAAAGGCCGGGTCACAGCACCTCTTGCCTGGAGCTGCCCTACACACCTGCTTGAAAATCGCTGACTTACGCAGGTAATAGACTCCCTTTTAAAGACATCTCTCTAATGTATTTACTTTCCAGACAACCAAATACCAGGCTGCTAACAGATGAGTTGTTTGTACTTTAAAAGTTTACTGTTCCAGTTTAGGGCATTCTTGATGGCATTTTATATTCTCTTTGCTGTGCAGTCAGCTGATTCATGCTGTATTCTGAAGGTTATGAGTCTCCATGTGATGTTAAGAACTATACGTCTGAACCATTAAAGAAGTGTATAAAATGCAGTGTTGCTCAGTGGAAGTATATGAACCAGAAGTATTTCATTTTATGCCATGGCTCTAGCTATATTTGTAGCTTTTGAGCACAGATAGTTCTACTTTCTTTTACTTTGGAGTTATAGCTGTCTTCCATGTTGGAAAACATAGAACAAGGTTGCGACCAGAAAAACTCTTTATATTTACTCTATGTTTTTAGTTTGACTTACAAATGCCATGATCTGCTGAGTAACTGGTTTCCTGCTAGATGCAAAGAGGGCCACCAAGTTGATTGAGGTAGAGTCCCTGCTCTTTCGGAACTTAAAAGTACACCCATAACTGAAAAGCATCATAGAATGGTTTTAGACATTATTTGAAAAGTATAAAGCATTAGAAAGATTCAAAAAAGGGAGAGAATATATTTGTCTGAAAAAACTGCATAAAAATCTTTTGAGTTGTGCAACTGAAAGATAAACAGATGGAGTTTGTTTGGAGTAAAGGAAATCCAGGAAAGGGAAAATTATGGATTAGGCCATATAATCTGGGAAAGTGTGGAGGTCTTTAAAGACCAGTGGGTAGAGATGGGGGTTTGTACAGGAAAAGAAGGGGCTGTGCCCCCCCTGAGATTCTTGCTCTCTTCTCCAGTATATTGTTCCTAGGGAGTGACTATCCAGCCAAAGGCAATGTTTCCCAGATTCTCTTGGAATAGAGGCAGATGTGATGGGTTATTTCCAGGCCTCACCTGCCAGTTAGATCTTGATTCTGAAGGTGACTCTGAATGCATCATGCTGTAGTTGGTAAGCTCCTGTCGGCTTGGATTCTGAATGAGTAGAGGAGAGCACTCCTTATCTTCCCTTTCCTACCTCAAGTGGAAACACTCGAGTGAATTTAGAGAGCAAGAAAAACAATCCTTCACTGTGTTTTAGGTTTTTTTTGAATTTTCCTAAGGAAGCTGGAGTTTATCTTATCTAATGTGGTAGTCAAAAGGGAAAAGTGGTCCTGGCCCATGTTTTTGAGAGACAGCGTGAAACAGGAGAAACAGCTCTCAGCTAAAAACATTGATTTCACTTATTCATTTATTTACTTATTCATTAATTCATTTCACATTTACCGGGCCTTTTATAACCTGTCAAATCTTGAACTAAATACTGGGAATGCTGTGATTAATAATGCATAGTTCATGGCCTTATGAAGCTTACAGTGGCGTGCAGGAGAATAAAAAAAAAAAAAAGAAACACAAACCCACTGAGCTGTAATGATCCACTGGAATGCCTTAGACCAGCAGGATCAGCATCACTCAGGAGTTTGTTAGAAATGCAGACTCTCAGGCCCTTTCCCAGTGATTCAAGGGAATCATAATCTGCATTTCAGCAAGATTTTTAGGTAATTTGCATGCACATTACAATTTGAGAAGCACTGGTAAAATGAGTGCTTGGTAGACATGAACAAGGGCAATGGGAACCCAGAGGAAGCATAATTAGTCCAATCTTTTATAAAAACTTTCAGAAGGCTTCCTAGGTTAGCTGATGGCCAAACTAACTTTTGGGCAGAATGTTTTAGTCATAATAATTGCGTAAATTTGGATAAGTTATGTATCACCGTCTTTTTTGTTTCCTTCTTTGCACAAATGTGGCTAATATTTCAAGATTGTTTTGAGTCTCAAGACTTATCAAGGTTGTTTTGAGGCTCAACTGAGCAATTTGTGAAAGTGCTTTGAATATGGTGAAGCTGTACAAAAAAATGGAAAACCTACTTTTTTGGCTCTATTTGGACTGTAGTGAAGCATTGTATTCTTTGGTATAGTAATGGACTTTAGACAGTACTTAGTAAGAAAAGAGTTATCCTTTTTTTTTTTGTTTTCAGGAGAGTAGGGGTATTTATTCTTGACCAATACAAATTACCACTTACTATAAAGGGCAGTAGGGATATTCTTTTTTTTAAAATAATTTTTTTTATTGGTGTTCAATTTACCAACATACAGAATAACACCCAGTGCTCATCCCATCAAGTGCCCCCCTCAGTGCCCGTCACCCATTCACCCCCACCCCCCACCTTCCTCCCCTTCCATCACCCCTAGTTCGTTTCCCAGAGTTAGGAGTCTTTATGTTCTGTCTCCCTTTCTGATATTTCCCACACATTTCTTCTCCCTTCCCTTATATTCCCTTTCACTATTATTTATATTCCCCAAATGAATGAGAACATATAATGTTTGTCCTTCTCCGATTGACTTACTTCACTCAGCATAATACCGTCCAGTTCCATCTACGTTGAAGCAAATGGTGGGTATTTGTCATTTCTAATGGCTGAGTAATATTCCATTGTATACATAAACCACATCTTCTTTATCCATTCATGAAAAGAGTTATCCTATATGGAAAAGTTTTCAGTACATGCAGAACTGAAAGATAATTTTTTCCTCCTATTCATTGTGGAGGAGTATAACATCTGAAAAATGGGTCAATTGTGTTGGTCAAGGATGTCCTCTAGGGTAGAAAAGTGCATTCCCTTGGGGCTGGTGGGGTCTGAACTATAACCATTTGTGCCCTTGTATAGAATTTACCCAAAACATTGAGATACTGGGGAAGGACTTGTCTTTTGACTAGGAAAAACATTAATTCCTTGGCACAAACAGAAAAATCGAACTGAGTGAGTTTATTCAGAATTAATAGTACTGCAGAAGGTTAATGAAAAATAAAGAAAGAACAATAATCAATTAGTGGTATTAGTGATCTGGTACTACAGTATTTATACAGAACTTCCTCACTACCAACAAGTATTTTTAGTGTTTATCAGGTTTCAGGCATGGCTCCATTAGTGTATGGTCCAGTCATATAAGATGACCTGTTCATTGATGCTTCTATCCTTTGCACGTATTTTTTTCTTTGCTTGGGATGCTTTTCCTTTCCTGGGCCACCTGGGATACCTGGTACATTTGATGTTTTTCCTAAAAGTTCCATTTAGACATCATATCTGACACTATGAAGCTTTTACTGGCCAATGTAGGCCAGTTTAGACTCACCTTCCTCTATAGTCCCATGAAAAGTGTATATATATATATATATATATATGTACTTTATATATATACTTTATATATATATATACTTTAAAGGATATAGTATAAAGTATAGGTATATACTTTATATATATATACTTTATATATATATACTTTATATATATATATACTTTAAAGGATATATATATATATATACTTTAAAGATTTTATGTATTTGACACAGAGCATGCATTAGCATGGGGAGCAGCAGAAGAAGAGGGAGAAACAGGCTCCTCACTGAGCAGGAAGCCCAATATAAGACTCGATCCCAGAACCCTGGGACCATGACCTGACCTGAGCTGAAGGCAGACCTTTAACCGACTGATCCACCCAGGCACCCAACCCCATGAAAAGTATACTGAGTCACACTGTGATCTTTACTCCATGTGTCTTACTCACTTCCTATCCCTAGCATCTGGCACAGTGCCCAGCACAGAGTAGGGCCTAAATAATGTTTGTTAAATGAATATGAGAAAGGCTATCAACTTTAAGAATGAACATATAAACAAAAGTTATATTAATACTGATAGAAGCTTGGTTACTTATTGATGTCACTTAGGGAATCCTGTCAAATAATAATCTAAGAACATGTAAAAAGAGGTGGTTGTTTACAGATTTTAGATATTCTATCTAAAATATGCTTAGATATTAATATATATGTAACATTACAAATTCCTTTTTTTTAAAAATTTTTTTAAATTATTTATTCATGATAGTCACACATACAGAGAGAGGCAGAGACAAGGCAGAGATAAAGGCAGAGGGAGAAGCAGGCTCCATGCACCGGGAGCCCGACATCTCATCTCATCTCATCTTTACCCTGGGCCAAAGGCAGGCGCCAAACCGCTGCGCCACCCAGGGATCCCACATTACAAATTCCTTAACCCAGAAATTCTACTTCTAGAAATTTATCCTAAGGAAATTAAGAATGTGCACAAAGGAGGTGCCTGGGTAGCTCAGTCAGTTGAGCAGCTGACTCTTGATTTTGGCTCAGATTGTAATTCCAGGGTTGTGAGATGGAGCCCTGCCCTTGGTTCCACGCTCAGCCAGAAATCTGCTTGAGAGTCTTTCCCTCTTCCCCTTCATCCTCCCCTTTAAAATGAATAAACAAATCTTAAAAAAAAAAAAAGAATGTGCACAGAGATCTAGCTTCAAAGATGCTCATTTTATTCACTTTATAGTAACAAAAAACTATGGATGAGCTAAGCTAAATGACCAACAATTGCAAATTAGTTAAATAAACTCTGATACAAAATTAAAAGTGAAAACGTAGAATATGTTTATTAATTTAGAAGGATATTTATGTTACTCTAAATGCAAAGAGCTGGTTATGAAGTAGCATATTTACTAACTTGGCATTTTATTAAAAGGAAAAATTTACATGCTTAGACAGGGAAGTTTGGGAAGAAATATTCACTAAAATGTTAATAGACATTTTCTATCATTGGTAAAATTATGGATCATTTTGATTTTTGTTATCTTCACCTGTAATTATTCAATATTCTCACATTAACATATATTAATTGGATAATCAATGTTTAAATTATAAAAGGAATCATAAGCCTTTTTGGAATAAATCATCCCCCTTAAGGCTTCTTGAGAACCTCACCTCTTTTAATGTTCCCTACATTCTATTCTTGCATGAATTTTCCTCATCCTCCAGTGGGTTCCCTAGATTATTACAGGCTTGTGAGGGAAAGGATGGAATTAAGGAATAGGAGGAAGAGGAGTCTAATTCGCTCTTTCCGTATTCCCCAAGTTTATCTGCTGAGTTTTAATCACCAGAGGTCAGTTTTTGGGCTGGTTGGGTTGTGCATTTGGGTCACCTATGGCAGGACTTGGAGTGGAGAGTAAGATGTGAACCAGGTACTAAAGAGATTGACAAGTGAGGGCATGTGCAGTGCAGTTCTTGGATCTGATCCTGAGGAAAGAGAGAGGATTGAATGAACAGTAGAAACTCAATGTTCTTCGAGAGAACATGTTTTTTTTTTTTTTTCCTTCTGTTTTTCCAGGAAGGTGAGGGAGTATGATTCTAGAAGTAGCAATAAAGAATAGACAGACACCAACCACATCTACAGATCCTAAGGTACATGAGATGTGAGAAGATAAACAGGTACCCCTTCATGGTGTCAGGGGATATGGAGTCCTGGGAGAGTCAGGTTTCACTTAAGGCAGGGATGCTGTTGGTATCAGATCCAGTAATCATCACCCTCAAGCTCAAGGGCATTTGGTGTTCCAGACATTACTGAAGAAGGATAAGACATGGTTCCTGGCTTTAGGTAACTTGTTCCAACTAGGAAGCCACACTTAGCATACACAAAAACACCTGGAAAACATTTTGCTGCTGAGCTGGAGCAATTGGCTTTCAGCCCTGTTCTTTAAAACGAGCTCAGCCAGCATAATACCCTCCAGTTCCTGAGTGAAATAAGTCAATTGGAGAAGGACAAACATTATATGGTCTCATTCATTTGGGGAATATAAAAAATAGTGAAAGGGAATAAAGGGGAAAGGAGAAAAAATGAGTGGGGAATATCAGAAAGGGAGACAGAACATGAGAGACTCCTAACTCTGGGAAACGAACCAGGGGTGGTGGAAGAGGAGGTGGGCGGGGGATGGGGGTGACTGGGTGACAGGCATTGAGGGGGCACTTGATGGGATGAGCACTGGGTGTTATTCTATATGTTGGCAAATTGAACACCAATAAAAAATAAATTTACATAAAAAAATAAAAACCAAAAAAAAATCGCATGACATTTAAAAAAAATTAAAAAAATAAAATGAGCTCAGCTTGATCTAAGGTTTTGAATGCATCATCCTTTGAATACAATCCTTGCCTCTAAGTCCTCTTTTGGCTGGTATCTGGCCCAGCAATCTCAAATTCCATGTCATGAAGAAGGAGTTAGACAGTGACTCTCAGTACAGTAAAGATTCAGAGGAGGCAGATCAGAGTGACAGGAAGGAGCAAGAAGGGGGAAAATGCATGAGATGGGCCAGTTCTTAAAAGATGAATAAGGTTTAATTTCTGGACACTGGAAACAATACAAGCAAAGATATAACAGTGGAAATTAGCAGGATATGAATATTATAATATTTTTATATGATAAAATTGTTTATATTTTTCTTAGCCCATATTTTAAAGTGAAATTTATTGAGGTATAATTTACATTCATTAAAATTCACCCTTTGTAGTATGCGGTTCTAAGAGTTTTGTCAATGTAAATAGTAATGCCCAATATCACAATCAAGATACAGAACAGCGTGGTCCAACAGAGACGTAGTATAAACTATATACATAACTTTCATTCCTAGTAGACACATTAAAAAAGTAAGAACAGGTGAAGTTTATTTTAATAATATATTTTTAATTATATACATAAAAATATATCACAGTTCAATGTGTAATCAATATAAAAGTTATTGACATTTTACATTATTTTTTCATACAAAGTTTCTGAAATCTGATGTGTCTTTTATAATTATGGCACATCTCAGTTCAGACTAGTCACACTTCAAATGCTAATAGCCACACGTGTCTAGTGGTTACTGTATTCAACAGTGTAGATATGGATTATTCCCTTCATGTGCAAAAGTTCTCTTGTGTTCCTTTGTAGTCAATCTGTTTTCCCCCAATTCTGTCCCCTGACAACTACTAATCTGTTTCCTGTTCCCACAGCATTAGTTAGGGTTCTCCAGAGAAACAGAACCAAAGGGATGTATGTATCTACTTCTGCCGACCTCTCTCTATCACTATCTATCTGGAGAGATTAAAGGAATTGGCTCATGAGATTGTGGGGTTGACAAGTCTAAAATCTGCAGGGCAAACCTAAGACTGGAGACCTAGAGTTTATGTTGCAGGGACCTCAGGAGAGGTTCTTCTAAGGCCTTCAACTGATTGGATGAGGTCTGCCCACAATGCGGAGGATAATCTGTTTTAATCAAATTCTACTGATTTACATGTTAATCATATCTAAAAACGACCTCACACCACAGGATTCAGAAATCCCACTTCTGACTATATGCCCAAAATTCTTGAAAGCAGGATCTTGAAGAGATATTTGTACAATTAATAGCATCATGTACAAGGGTCATTATTCACAATATCCAAAAAAGTGGAAGCATCGCAAGTGTCCATCAACAGATGGATAGATAAAATATGGCATTTACATACAATGGAATATTATTCAGCTTTAAAAAGGAAATTGACAGATGCTACAACATGGGTATACCTTGAAGATACGCTCAGTGAGAAAAGCCAGTCACAAAAAGACAAATAGTATGATTTAACTTATATGGGTTACCTAGAAAAGTCGAATTAATAAAGACGGGAAGTAGATGTATGGTTGACAGGGGATGGGGATAGAATGGAAAGAGGAGTTATTATTCAACAGGTATAGAGTTTCAGTTTTTCAAGATGAAAAGAGTTCTGGAAATTGGTTGCACAACAATGGGAATGTACTTAACATGACTGGACTGTACACTTAAAAATGTTTAAAATGGTAAACTTCATGTTACATGTACTTTACTACAATTAAAAAAAGTACCTTCATAGCAGCATCTAGAGTGATGTTAGTACCCAAAACTGGGTACCATGACCTAGCCAAGCTGATGTGTAGAATTAGCTATCACACTATAGTTTTTCCTTTTCTAGGATATCAGGTAAAATGAATCATACAATATATAATCATCTGTGGCTGCTTCTTTTACTTAGCACACTACTTTTGAGATTTATGCATATTATTGGATATAACAGGAGTTTCTTCCTTTTTACTACTGAGTAGTATTCCATTGAATGGATATACTATAATTTTCTTAACCGTGTACCAGTTGATGGGCATTTGGGTTGTTTCCAGGGTCTTGATGTTATTATTAAGGCTGCTATCAGCATTAACTTACAGATCTTGTTTCTAGTTCCTTTTGAGCAAATATTCAAGTTAATGTATCATATAGAATGCTTATGGCTGCAAATTGCAGAAGGTTGACTGAAATCAACTTGAAATCTAGAAATTTATTATTGCATTAATACAAGTCTAAAAGAAGAATAGCTCTTAAGGGGGTTAATTCACCTGATCGTCAATATCATGAAAGACCCAAGCTCTTCCTCTCTTTCCTTTATTTTCCTGTGTGTTGGTTTTTTTCTTTGAGCTGCTCTTACTCTTGATCACAAAATAACTGTGACAACAGTTATACCTGGATAGAACAATGTCCAGAGGTAGAAGATGGAGCTTTTACTCATATATTTTTCTCAAGATCAAGGAATCTTGCCCAGAAATCCCCCAAGGGCCTGTCTCACATTTCATTGGTTTAGGTTGCATCAAATGTCTGGAATTGCATCACATGGAAGCCACTGATGGCAAAGACCGTGGGAGCCCTTTAGTGAGCTTAGAGCATTCGTGACCCAATCCTTTGGGACAAGGCTTGTATAATTTTCCCTGAAGCACATAACTGTGGAGGTTGAGTGTAGACACCTGAACAAAGTCAGGGTCTGCCAGCAGGAAGACTAAGTCAATATTGGATAGACAGGGTCCACATCATAAAGTCTGTCCCTTGCTTACTTTCACACTTGTTGTACTGTTCCTAACTTATGACACACACTTCCTGAAACACTTTCACATCTATTACTCTATTTTTACTAAAAGGTTAACAACAACAAAAAGCAGCTCCAATCCCATCCTTGAGAATAGATAACTTAAAATTGTCCTGGTTCCTCCTTCCAGACCCGGTTTTAAATGACTTCAATCATTTATTCAACAATAATCTGCTGAACTCTTATTCTGTGGAAGGCTTTGCAAGGCAAATAAGGAAGGATGAAATTGAGATTCCTGCCCTTATCACTTTACAATATAGTTTAGAAGACAAATTAAAAGCGATAAGTTAAGTAACTGCAGGGATATAAACAGTGGCTCTGCATAACTGTGCAGAGCTGGCACAGGCAGGACGATGATTAATGGTTAAATGACAGTAAGTACCATGGCAGTTCAGAGGAGGACAGGATACCTGCAGGCTGGAACGGGCTGAGAAAGCTTGCCAGCAGAGGAGGGATTATGGATGGGTCTTGACAGATAGGATTTACAGAGGCAGACAGGAGCCAGGGCGGGCCCCCAGCTGTAGCATCAGGAACTGTTTGAACAGAGCGGTGGAACAGTATGATATTTGCTTACATCCAAGATGGAGAGCAGACTCTCCAAATGGATTATTTTCACTCATTCATTAGATAAATCTTTTTTATGTGCCTATTATGTCCCTGAACTGTTCTCAGCAGAAAAGATATTGCAGGAAACCAAATAGATACAAATTCCTGTCCTCATAGAGGCTGTATTCAAGTAAAGGAATGTAGACAACCATACAGTAAGAAAAATCTGTCTCACATCACATATAGTAAAGAAAAATCAAGGAAAAGGAGGGGCAGGATGCTGGGGGAGGATATTACGATTTCAGGGATATGTCTAGACCTGGAGGTCTGAACAGGCTTCTCTGACATATGTGCACAGGGATGCAGGGCAAGGTGAGATTGCCCCCGAAGGTTTCGAGGCAGATGGTGGTGGCAAGGCTGTGAGTGTGGCAGGGGAGGAAGGGTTGGAGGTCTTGCCAAGATCATGCAGGGATAAAGGCTCCCTCTTTATTCCTGTCAATGGTGAGGGGGAGGCTGAGACTTACCCAGAGCTCATAGGACTCCTGGCCTCTTTACTTCTGCCATTGGAGAAGGGCAGATGGGAGGGATAGCCTTAATCTTTACCAATAGTAAGAGTTAAAGTTGGAAAAATAGGCTGGAGCCGGGTTGTGGAGGGCCTTGAAAACCAGGGTAAGGATCAGATGGAGTGTTGGTGAGCTAGGGGATAGTTGAATTCTTGTTTGCTTGAATACCTGTTTTTCAGCACCATGAAAACAAAGTATAGAATGGGCCCTCTCAAATACTTCCTTAAGTCAAGCATCTCCTAATTTTTTTGAAGCTCTGATGTGTTACAATACAGAAAAAAATCCAAAAGAGGTGGGCAAAAATTGTGGCCTATTTAAATTGTTTGAATTTAATAAATTAAGGGTTTTTTTTAAAGATTTTATTTATTTATTCATGAGAGACAGAGAGAGAGAGAGAGAGAGAGAGGCAGAGACACAGGCAGAGGGAGAAGTAGGCTCCACACAGGGAGCCTGATGCGGGACTCGATCCCGGGACTCCAGGATCACACCCTGGGCCGAAGGCAGGTGCCAAACCACTGAGCCACCCAGGGATCCCCCCAAATTAAAGTTTTTATCAGACAATAACACCATGTGATATAATTGTGCTTCCTATGAGACATTACAAGATTTATTGAAGAATAGTTAGTTCAAAATGCCTGGAAGGTTTGGTCATGGGACTGTTATTTAAAACTATATGACAAATACTTTCTTTAATCCCATCAGTTTGTCTCTGCATCTGTGTGTGCAACCTCATTTGGGTTTAATAACCCTCTACTTTGGACCAAACTTCAACTTCAGCTGATTTCCCATTTGTTCATTGTCGGGTCTTTCATCATTCTCTGTCCTCTGCTGTCACTGTCCTTTTGACTTTTATTTGTTTAATGACTTTTGACCAGCCCTGTTACTGATATGACCCTCGTGTTTTGTCTGTATCCTGGTTTCCTGATTCTGGCTCCTTGCCTAGATCCCTCGACCTGCTGCCATTCACAGCCTGGCATGACAGATGGCCATAGGCTAATGGCAAGGGCACTCCATCAGAGCCTTGGCACTGCAGTCATTTAAGGTGTGAGACAAGCAGCAGAGGAGAAAACATGAATAGGTAGCTTGATGCTTTTCATGGTTTTTATATTGTGCCAGTTCTTGGCTGGGCCGCTTGTTGTCCACTTATGTGAACAATTGTAAATGAGACCTTAGGTAAATGGAATCTCCCTTTGGGTCATATTGCAAATTATTTTAATTCAGTGCGTGCTTGTT